>NC_137345.1:42203491-42803491 GCF_965287045.1 Carcharhinus amblyrhynchos
TGAGATTACTTAACGGGGAAATTAACTTAGAATAGGGGCCACAATATGCCTTATACTTATTTTATACAAAGGCACTATTTGCATAGACAGTCACATTACTACTGCTATAGAAATTAAACATAAATTTTAGATTCAGACAAGTATTTTTGAATGTATTATGCACTTTGGCCAAAATGCAAACTTTCCTGGAGCATAATGGGAAATGTATTAAATCACATTTCTTGGGAACAATAAGTCACAGAATACAGCTATGTTATCAGCAGAAAGTCATGGAGAGTGCAAATTCTTATGCTTTAGAAAATGATTAGAAGTATTCACAAAGTTTATAAAGTACTCAATTCCACTGAATAAAATGTTCAATTCTTATTGATAACGAGATGGTGGGAATGTCACCTTTTCAACTCTGGGGCTTATGGAGGGAAAGCGACCTTTAAATCTTACGGATTTGAGTAAGTGAGGTTGCTTAGTAACAGTGGGTAGGAGCTTCTGGGTCCTCTAGACCAATTAATTATTAATTCTGCTAGAAAGTAGAATGTTATTGGCTAAAGTAAATAACATGTCCTAATGCGACTGGAGCATCCGGTTAGGATGAGAAGGGAAATGGGAGAAACAAACTTTTGAAAATGTATGACTGTTTTCCTGTTGCATTGTAAATTTCAGAAAGGAGTTGGCATGTCTGGCTGCCTTTCTCCCAGCATGGGCTGATCAATAAAAATGTCTTTAACCAGCATACTCACAAGTTTTTGTCTTTAACTGGGTTCAACTCAGTACTTAGCACCTGAGAGAAAACCTCTGTTTCAGTAATGTTGTAGGGCAATGCCGGGCATCATGTATTTTATATTTTAATTTATATGTCCGTTTATATGTTATTTAATTTCAGTATAATATGTGCAGGGCTGCATAGAGCAAGCCCAGAGGATTGGACTTCACCAGAGGGAAGGAAAGGGTTAATGCAGGCAGCTGATAGCCTGTACTGCCAATAGATAATGATTATCACATCAGTGCAAATCGGTTGGGCAAATACAATAGTTTGACATTATAATCAGGTAAACGGAACTGCCCAAGAAACTGATTAATGAAGTTGCACTGAACAATGCAGTTTGCATAACAAGATTAAGAGAGCCATTTTGTATCCAACTCAAGGAATTAATAAGCTAATGTAAACTTTTGTGGTTTGAAACAGTATATTAACCCGTTTCAAATCTACCAGGAGCAGAGAGGACTCGCAAGGAACCTGAGATTTCAGGCCCAAGTTCAGCTCTCCCTCAGTCACACGGCTTTTCTTGAAGTTCAACACAGTCTCCAAGGTGCGACTCATTTGATTTCCCTCCTACAAGTAGCGAAGTCTGAAGTTTACAATGCAATGGCAAAACAGTTACACATTTCAGAAAGTTTCTTTCTCCTGCTTTCCTTCTCTTCCTAATGGGATGCTCCAATCGCCTTAGTACACATCATTTACCATGGCCAATTGCATCCTACCTTCCAGCAGAATTAGGAATTCATTGGTCTAAAGGATCCAGAGGTTTCTATCCACCTGTACTATTCGTTCTAAAAATGCCACCTCTAACAGGACAGCACTCCCTGAGTAAATAAATGATCAATTAATTCCATTTGAGATGGAAACATCAAACAGGACACAGAGCCCTGCTCTTCTTCGAACAAGTGCTGTCAAGTCTTTGGATGTCCACCTGAGCAAGTAGACAGTGCCTCGTTCTAACAGCTAGTCCAGTAACATTTGGTCCAATAAGATTGGTGTTTCTTACAACTGAGCTTAAACTTCCAAAACCGGTCAACCCAGGGGAAAGTTTTCCTGAATTTATTGGCAGTCTGAGGGTTAAATCTATTAAATGTTTCCTGACATAGAGATTACATTAGCAATTTCAGTATTTAATTGGTGATAGAGCTCAAAGGGAAATTGTTAAGACTATTTTCCTGTTCTCACTTGAGTAGCTTTAGAAGAATGGCAATGGGAAACTGTCAATTTAATTATACAGGAGCCAATTACATCAACTAATGATGCTAATCACACTCTGAATTATTCATATTGACAAGTTGACGAGTCCACAGAATAAACAGTCGGATTCTTTTAGCCTGCACTGTTACCAGATATAACCTTGTGAAAAGTAAACGCTTAAACACAAAATAAATAGATGCTGAGAAAATATCATGGCAATGCTACCAACTCTGGCTCTCTGACAGGTTCCTCCATTTTCCCTCTCAAGTTTCCCCCATTTTTTACGATGCTGTTCATTGAAAGTTTTGTCCCTTGGAGGATGAGGATTATAAGACTTCTCTATTTCCCTCTGAAATTGTGTGGACAGTGCATTCTGGCCTACTAGAACAGGCTTCTAGCTGAGCCAATGCTTGTCTTTATTAGCCAAATTGATTCATAAGGACATAAGAAATAGGAGCAGGAGTAGGCCATCTAGCCCTTCGAGCCTGCCCCGCCATTCAATAAGCTCATGGCTGATCTGAAGTGGATCAGTTCCACTTTCCCGCTTTCTCCCCATTACCCTTAATTCCCCTATCAAAAACCTATCTACCCGTGACTTAAATATATTTAGCGAGGTAGCCTCCACCACTTCAACGGGGAGAGGATTCCAGAGATTCACCACCCTATGAGTGAAGAAGTGATTCCCTCAGGTGGTTGTCCCTGTCTTGTGGAGGGGGGGGTTGCTAGGGGCAGCGTCTTATTTTAACTGATCACACATGGAGCAAAATTGCTGACCTGTTCTTCTGATTTGAGCAGTATGGTGGCCCAGTGGTTAGCGCTGCTGCCTCATAGCACCAGGGACTTGGTTCTATTCAGGCCTTGAGTCATTATCTGTGCAGAGTTTGCATATTCTCCCTATGTCTGTGTGGATTTCCTCCGGGTGCTTCAGTTTCCTCCCACAGTCCAGAAGATCTCCTGGTTAGGTGCATTGGCCGTGCTAAATTCTCCCTCAGTGTACCCAAACAGGCACCGGAGTGGGGAGACAAGAGGATTTTCAAAGTAACTTAAATACGGTGTCAATGTCAGCCTACTTGTGATACTAATAAATAAACTGCATGTTTAAAATTTATTTCACTGCTCCAAATGTACAGAGGAAATTCCACTCTATATCAACACATGTATATTTTCACTGAAATAGATGTATATACACCCAACATATCCCCATTTTCTCTCAGAAAGACTGAGATCAACTGAAACCACTGAGGGAGAAGCTGTGTTGCAGTAATCTCATCGGAGTAGTTACCTAGAGGCCCACGTGAATCCTTGCAGGACTCAAATCCTGATGTGGAGATGCCGGTGTTGAACTGGGGTAAACACAGTAACAAGCCTCACAACACCAGGCGACGAAGGAGCAGCGCTCTGAAAGCTAGTGGCATTTGCTACCAAATAAACCTGCTGGGCTTTAACCTGGTGTTGTGAGACTTCTTACTGGATTCAAATCCCACCATGGAAACTGGTGGAATCTTGATTCAATGAATAAAATCTGGAATTAAAATCTAGGGGCGATACTCCCATCTTGACACGCTTTTTTTTTTGGCACGGTGGGGGGGGTGATGTGGGAGAATTGCGCGTCGGCCATTTCACAGGATTCGCGCATACGTTCCTGACCCATATACGTCTCCCATAGCTGGAGAACAGGCATGGTTGGGACCGGACGGGAAACTGGTGGGAAGAGAGGTAAGTAATTTAAATCTCTTTTTAATTAATTTTAGTTGTCATTATCGGGCCCGGCACAGAATTTTCTGGGCCCGATAGCATCTCCTATCCCGCCTGGAGTATTTCACTCTGGTAGGGTTTACACTAGCTCCCCACGTTCGGGGAACTAGAGGCCTGACTCTGCTGGAATGAAGGGGGGGGTGGTGGTGATCAGGACCCCCAAGGGGTGTGTGGTGGAGGAGTAGTGCCCTCGGCCTTGGGCACCCAGGCAGTGCTAGCCTGTGCCCTCAGCACCACCCAAGGCAAAGCGCCCAGGCCCAGGGGACACCTTGGGAGATTGGAGTCTGAACTCCCACTGAGAAAACAATTGTGAATTACACCATTTTTCTCGCCAATCCAGCACTTTTGGGAGTATCCCCCCCCAGTGCCCCCCCCACCTCCAGCATTCCCCCCCCCCCCCAGGTCTCTCACCCCCACCCCCCAACCCCCCAAACCCACCCCCGCACCAATCCCCACTCCCCCCACCCCCACCCCGCAATCTCAGTACTGGTGGATATGATTGCCTAAAAATCCAACTGTTTCACCCAAACCAATGTCCTTTAGAGAAGGAAATCTGCCATCCTTACCTAGTCTGGCCTACATGTGACTCCAGACCCACAGCAATGTTGTGGACCCTTAAATGTTCCTCTGGAATGGCCGTTCAATTCAGGGGCATTCAGGAATGGGTAACAAATGTTGCTTTAACCTGCATCCTTATAAAAAAATCAGCTTTTAAAAATTGTAATACACCTCCTGCCTTCCTGGTTAAAATCAGCATAGAACAGAGAATGAACCCAAGGCCGGAATTCTCCAGCTGTTCATGCTGGCTGGATTTTCCTGTCCCTCCAGCAGTACAACCCCACCCGTGGATTTTCCGCTGGCATTGGGTGACGCCACTGGGAATTCCCATCGACAGCGGTGGGACTGGAGAATCCCGCCTTTCGCGAACTACACGCCACCCCCTGCTGACAGGAAACACTCCCCTGGAGAATCTCAGCTTTAGACTTTCTACTGCACTTTAACTCAGTATCATTGCGTGCAGTGCATTTACCCGTTAACCCAACAGGAGAGTAAGTACATGAAAAATTACAACAAGGATTGGCACTTTCTGCTAATTGAAGATTTATTCTTTGGCAGGTGTTGGATAATACAGGTAGAGCTGAGGAAAGTTGTTGTTGATGGTCTCATAGAACCCTACAGTGCTGAAAGAGGCCCTTTAGCCCGTCAAGTCTGCACCAAATACAATCCCACTGAGGCCCTACCCCCATATTATACCCACTAATCCCTCTAGCCTACACATCCCTGGACACCAAGGGGCAATTTCTTAGCACAGCCAATCAACCTAACCCACACATCTTTGGACAGTGGGAGGAAACTGGAGTACCCGGAGGAAACCCACACAGACATGAGGAGAATGTGCAAACTCTACACAGACAGTGACCCGAGCCGGGAATCAAACCCAGGATCCTAGAGCTGTGAAGCAGCAGTGCTAACCACCGCGCTGCTCATGGTCTGTTGATGTGCAGAAACATCTGACATGCAACAAGATACTTTCAACCAAAAGGGCTAGATTCACTCTCCCCATGGCATCTTTTCTGGTGACAGAAGTGGCTCACAATTGGCATCCACCAGGGAATCTACCGGGGGATGGGTGGGGGTGGGGGCGGTGTGGGGGGGGGGGTACCTTCAGCAAGACTGGAAGATCCTGCCGGCAGGAAGAGCCGCAAAATTCCACCCTCTGTCTTTAAGTTCTGCTGCCTGAAATCAGTAGTTAACACATTGTTTAAGTCCCATTGTTTAAGAAGGGGAACAGAGACTTCCCCGGGAATTATAGACCGGTGAGTCTTACTTCTGTTGTGGGTAAGGTTTTAGAAAAAATTATTAGGGATAGGATTTATAGTTATTTGGAGAGTAATGAATTGATTGGAGATAGTCAGCATCGTTTTGTAGCGGGTAGGTCGTGCCTTACTAACCTTATTGAGTTTTTTGAGAAAGTGACCAAAGAGGTGGATGGGGGTAAGGCAGTTGACGTGGTGTATTTGGACTTTAGTAAGGCGTTTGATAAGGTTCACCATGGAAGCCTTCTGCAGAAATTGCAGATGTATGGGATTGAGGGTGATTTAGGAAATTGGATTAGGAATTGGCTGGCGGATAGGAGACAGAGGGTGGTGGTTGATGGTAAGTATTCGACATGGAGTTCAGTTACGAGTGGTGTGCCTAAGGGATCTGTTTTGGGGCCACTGCTGTTTGTAATTTTTATAAATGATCTGGATGAGGGTATAGCTGGGTAGATTAGTAAATTTGCTGATGACACCAAAGTCGGAGGTGTGGTAGATAGTGAGGAAGGGTGTCTTAGTCTACAGGGAGACTTGGTCAAGTTGCAGAGCTGGGCCGAGAGGTGGAGGATGGAGTTTAATGCGGAAAAGTGTGAGGTAATTCACTTTGGCAGGAATAATGGATGTGTAGGGTATAGGGCTAACGGTAGGACTCTGAATAGTGTGGATGAACAGAGGGATCTAGGTGTATGTGTACATAGATCCCTGAAAGTTGGGAATCAAGTAGATAGGGTTGTTAGGAAGGCATACGGTGTCTTGGCGTTTATTGGTAGGGGGATTGAATTTAAGAGCCGCAGCGTCATGTTGCAACTGTACAAAACTCTGGTGCGTCCGCACTTGGAGTATTATGTGCAGTTCTGGTCTCTACATTATAGGAAGGATGTGGAGGCTTTGGAGAGGGTGCAGAGGAGGTTTACCAGGATGTTGCCTGGTATGGAGGGGAGGTCCTATGAGGAGAGACTGAGGGATTTGAGGTTGTTTTCGTTAGGAAGAAGGCGGCTAAGAGGAGACCTTATTGAAACATATAAGATGATCAGAGGTTTGGATAGGGTGGACAGTGATAGCCTTTTTCCTCGGATGGAGAAAGCTAGCACGAGGGGGCATAGCTTTAAATTAAGGGGTGGTAGTTATCGGATGGATGTCAGGGGTAGGTTCTTTACCCAGAGGGTGGTGAGGGATTGGAATGCCCTGCCTGCTGCAGTTGTAAATGCGCCTAGTTTGGGGGCGTTTAAGAGATCCGTGGATAGGTTTATGGACGGAAAGGGTTTGGTTTAGGTTAGAGGGTCTTTGTTTTTTAACTGGTCGGCGCAACATCGTGGGCCGAAGGGCCTGTTCTGCGCTGTAATGTTCTATGTTCTAACACACTAATTCCACATCTGCTGCTCATGTCCATTTAACTTCTCATACTGCGCTCACTCTTTACCCTGAGACTTAACAATCAGGTTATCAATACTTGTAAAATGAAGTACTAATATTCATGTCACAGGGAGTTGGAACTTTTCTTATGATCGTAGCAGCAATGTTCAAGTCACAAGGTGATCACATTTTCACTCTCAGGCCACATCTGGAGTCCAACTGCTGTTTGCTTTCAGTTAAACTTGCAAGTATTTGCCCCCAGGCCTCTCCATAGGTCTGCAGCAGGCTGGGTTATTCAGAGTATTGGCTTTGCAAGATAAAGGGAGAATTGATTTTCAGACAGACATAAAATAGATATTGCACCAGCGACTAACAATGTCTGAATTTTGCACAGATCTACCTGCCTGTCTGTTTTCCCTTCTTCTCATTTAATCCCTTCTCTCCACACAGTGGCCCGACCCTGAACCAATTTAAATTGTCCACTCCGTGTCTTATTTATTCATTAATGCTTAAAGTTTCAGTCGCTCAGAGGAAATAACTGTTTCTCAGAGGTGAGCCATTATTTTGATTATTATTAGTGGAGTGAACAAACTACCCCTCAGGGAAAGAGGGGATAAATGTAACACGCGCCAGATCTGTCGTCAATAAGCAATGGTGTACAATCCAGTGGTGGTATTTTGTATGAATTATTAATGGAATGGGAAAAGCTGTGTATTTCGATCCTAAAGAAAGACAAATATAAAATTTACAATGCTAATAATTTTAATAGAGATGAGTAGAGAAGGAAAGTCATTTTCTACACATGATAAATCTATCTAATTCAATGTGTTCAATTCCATCTGTGATCTCTCCCCTTCCTCCCTCCACAACCTCCTCCAGCCCTACTAATCTCCAAGACCTCTGTTGCTCCCCCAATTCTGGCCTCTGACAAGTCTCCGATTTTCAGCAGCAGTCCACCATTGGTGGTGTTGTGGTTCGCCTCTTTCAACTAACCACAACAGACTCAAATATAGGTCGCAATAATTTATCCATGATTCTGTGGCAGATGTAGATCTATGTGGGAATTAGTAAGGCCTGCCAAGTTAGACCAAAATAAGAACGATCAGAGTAAGAACAAAAAGAACAGCACAGGAAACAGGCCCTTTGGCCCTACAAGCCCGTGCCGCCCATTTTAACAACTCAATGAGATCCTTATTCAAGTCTTTCATCGCTCATCGACATTTTTGTCTACCTCTAGTGGAACTCCACAATAAAGGGGGTGGAAATTTAGGGAATTGTATGTACACCAGATAAAGGGAGATCCAATGAAGGAACAATTTATTGACGTGGATCAGCCTAAAAAGCACGTTTTTAAGAAGTTAGAAACTGCAAATGACCAGAGAGATTACGAGTTCAAGTGCAGAAAAATTAAAGCTCATTGACAGACACAAAACAAATTAAAGAGGCGAGTGAAAATATTGGCCTTTATCTCAAAGGGTGTTGGAATACAAAGGTGTCAAAGTTATTCCACATCTGTACAAACCTCCGGTTAGACTTCAACTCAAGGACTGTGTTCAGTTCTGGGCTCCTGCAACTCTGATAGAACCTATTACCTGGATGGATTGTGGTGCAGAATGATATTCTTGATTAATAAAGGGATCAGAGCTTATGGGGAAGGGCAGGAGAATAGGGATGAGAAAAATATCAGCCATGATTGAATGGCAGAGCAGACTCAAGGGGCCAAGTGGCCTAATTCTGCTCCTATGTCTTATGGTCCTACATCAGGGCTAAACACAAATGGCTGCTGTTGCTTTCATTCATCTGAAAAAGACGCCTGTAAAGCACCCACCTTGTCTCTGCTGAAGCCATTTGATGTTAAATGCTTTGGGCAGCCCCTCCTGTAAGAAGCATAGTAAGAAGTCTCACAACACCAGGTTAAAGTCCAACAGGTTAATTTGGTAGCAAAAACCACTAGCTTTTGGAGCACTGGCTGCCCCTTCATCAGATGAGTGGGACTTCTAATTACAAACAGGGCATATAAAGACACAAACTCAATTTACAGAATAATGATTGGAGTGCAAGTCCTTACAGCTAATCAAGTCTTAAAGGTACAGACAATGTGAGTGGAGAGAGTTTTAAGCACAGGTTAAAGAGTTGACCATATTTACTTTTAAAATCCCTTTTAATCCTTTTTAAAATTTTATACACCTCAATCAGATCCTCGCTCAGCCTTCCAAACTCAAGTGAGTGTTTAATCTCTCTTTGCAAGTCAACACTTTCATTCCTGGAATCAATTTGATGAACCTCCTCTGAACTGTCTCTAATTCAATCAGTCTCCCACCAACTTCTCCGCCAATCCCCCTGAGCCTCCCTCAATGGGACTTCATTCCCTCCTCAATAATCCTTACACCTCCCCCCATCATCGGGAACATATCGCTGTCAATTTGGACATGCCTTCCCTCCTCGATGAGCCCACCTCTGTCACTGTTATGATGCTCACCCTGATCGTTCGCACTCCCACAGTCCATGTCAGCACAATTGACCCCTCAATGACCTTCCGGCAGAGAACTATAATCACCGTACCCTGAACCTGACTCCCTGACCTACCACATCCTACTTCTCCCTCTCAGTCATCACCTCTTCATTCACCAGCACCCCCAGTTCTCCCCCTAGGATTCCAACTTCAACACATCTGACCCCTCCCTCCTGAAGCACTTGAGCCCCACCCTACCTGCCCTCCCTCCCCTTTCATGTCTTCCTAGCCTTTCATTTCATTCCCCCTCCCCCCAACCTTCTTATTCGAACACCCCCCTTCTCCTCTGGACACCCCTCGTGCCCCATACTCCTCCCCTCCTCCATTTTGCACTCCCACCACCCCCCTTCCTTGGTCTCCTCTGGCCTTCCAGCTACTCTCAGGTAAGTGTTTGAAAGTTCTCCCTCACAGGGTCTCACTACTTGGGTTACAGAATGTCGGAAATTCCTGCCATCGGGGTGGAGGATTAAACAGGACGCACAGTTCCAGTCTGTTGGCATTTGGATGAGTATGCGTGAAATGCAAAATGGCTTCCCACTGATCATCAGTGGGAGACCCGACCCACCATCAACCCACCATGAACATTGGGATAAGAAGATCCCGACCTGCTACCTGACGTCAGGAAAATGATTCTGGAAACTGCAAGGATTGTGCTGATGGTGGCTGGGAGAGATTTCATCCATACTTCCAAGTTAGGATGGAGACAGAAACGGAACTAATATTCTGAGTTGAATGTGACTCTTCTTTGGAACTGAAATGTCTTGGGTTTTTCTACTGCCCTCACCATGTTAGTGGTTGTGGGTTTTAACAGAAAAAGAAAAGACTTGGTTTGTACACCTAGATTCAAACTTACACACAACAGGTTTTATTGAGGAGCTGCTCTCTGCACTGCATCAAATACAAACTGAAAGTAGAACAGCAGGCTAAGTACACATCCTAATGACACCACCATCAAATCATGTGATCGCCACTTACAGGAACCTTGCACTGTTCTTAAATATGTAACAGTTTTAAGCCATTGAAAGTGAGGGAAAGGGTAGAATAAAAACATGAATCTGGGAGACCTTAGAGGGCAGGAGAGAATAAATAAGAAAGGTGTCATGGAGCAAAAACCAAAGGGAGTGATAATGTTTGTAATAAAGAAAGAAAGAATTTCCTCTCAACTTTCTCTTTATCAAGGACAACAGTCCCAGTTTCTCCAATCTATCTTTGTAATTGAAGTTCCTCTGCTCTGGAACCATACCCATGATTTGTTTCTGCCATCTTTCTAAGGCCTTCATATCCTTGCTAAATTGTGGTGCCCAGGATTTGACACAGTACTTCAGTGAAGGCTGAACCAGAGTTTTAAGCAGGGCATTCAACAGCTTTGGAGGCAGAAGAGTGGTTGGAAATGTGGTGAGGTCTAGGGTTGTCTTTCCTTTAAGGTAAGGAGTGACCATGGCACATTTGATGGAGTGAGGGACAGCTGCTGAGGAGAGAACAGCATTAACAATCACAGTTAAAGCAGATGCTCGGAAGGAAAGGTGGTGGCTAAACGCTTATTGGGATTTGGGTTGAAAGTTCAACAGGTGGGACGTGTGGACAAGAGAAGGGTTCAAGGCTGGGGCTAAGGCAGAGAGCAACATTAGAAGATGGTTGGCCAGGTGAGAGAAGCGGCAGATTAGATGGTCTCAATCATGGTGACAAGAATGTCCATGAGATCCTAGCATTTCTTGGACTTGTCTGACATGGATGAGGAAGAGAAGAAAAAGATGGCATGCGGTTGAGAAAAGGATCTGGAAAATTGGCCTTTACACTCATAGAATCAGTAAGAAGCTTCATACACCAGGTTACAGTCCAACAGGTTTACTTGGAATCACGAGATTTTGGAGCGCTGCCCCTTCATTGGGTGAGTCTTCCGTGTTCCTGGATGAAGAGCTGGTTGTCAAAGATGAAGACGTTGTGATCCAGGATGAAGCGGACAGGTTGTAGAGTTGCATCTGGAGATTGGCAGTCATCAGTGTTGAGTACTGAAGCTATTGCAACAATACCATCATCACGGCGAGAGCTGGTGCAGAGTGTCGAGATGTCCACTGTGACGAGGAGTGCTCCTAGTTCAACTGTTCCAGGGGTGCTGAGTTTCTGTAAGAAGTCCATAGTGTCACTCACCTGATTACTGCGCCCACCCAAGTCCAACGCCAGCACCTCCACATCAATCATAGAATCCTACAATGCAGAAGAGGCCATTTGATCCATTGAGTCTGCACCGATCACAATCCCACTCCAGGATGATGCTGAAACACAGCAGCTTTGACAGAGGAGAGCAAGACTGGATGGGTAGTGCTTTATGTGATCCATTCAGATCTGCTGATAAATGGTACACTAGTTGTCTGTCATGTTCAGTTGTTTCCACTGAACTTAAGGGAGCAGAGGTGAAGGGGTCTAGCTAGTGTAAATGCATGGAGTTATGTGGATAGAGCTTGGGTGGGACTGTGGTTGATACAGACTCGATGGGCCGAATGGTCCCCTTCTTCATTGTAGGATTCTATGTTATTCTATTGAGACTTAAGGGAGCAGAGGTGAGAGCTGTATTTGGGGGAATGGTCACTGTTAGAGAGTAATGTTTTTACTGGAGACTAGTTAGCTTACTTGTACACTGTTTTACTTTTTACCTGTTAATCTACTTAAACACAATGAGTGAACAACAGTGTCATGTTAAATGTTGGTGGAGAGCCACTTTAAACATGCACATGCTACAGTTACTAATAGTATTTGTTAATTTTAGAGTCACCAAACAAGTTTCCTATCGGGTATAATTTCTGAATATAGTGAAAAATCATTACTTTAAGAGCTCTGTGCTTGGGTTTTTACCAGTTCGCTGCATTTCTCCCTGTGTGAGCTAATGTGGATTGATGAGTCACTAATTTGACTGGAGGGTTCAGGAGCCAACCTACTGGATCTAAGCAGTGACTCAGAGGATGACACATTAACTGCTGGAGAAAAGGAAACAATTACTTTGTGCTGAACTGGAGAATAATGAAGAAAAGACACAAATAATTCAACATTTAGGAAGACAGTAACTGTGGCGTAATGATGCTGCATTTGCAGAAGATTGGAGATCGGTATTTTTACAGAACTGGGGAAAGCTAAAGGTTTCTTCATCAACTGTGCCAAATACTCACATGTTTGTGGAGTTTGGTGCAGATCGCTGGCAGCGCCATCCCTGGCTACCGGCTTCCTTTCCCCTCTAGCGATTTTAACTGATGACCTCCCATTGGTTAGCACTGCTGCCTCACAGCGCCAGAGACCCAGGTTCAATTCCCGGTTTGGGTCACTGCCTGGTGCTGAGCCTGCACGTTCTCCTTGTGTCTGCGTGGGTTTCTCCAGTTTCCTCCCACAGTCCAAAGATGAATGGGTTACGTGGATCGGCCATGGTAAATCGCCCCTTTGTGTCAGGGGGACTAGCTAGGTTAAATATATGGGGATAGGGCTGGGGGAGGGATTGTGGTTGGTGTCGGCTCAATGGGCCAAATGGCCTGATTCTGCACTGTAAGATTCTTTGATTCTATGATTAAACGTCTAGCGCCATGTTCATGAACTTGGGCATGTTTTCTCTGCCCTAGAGCTCCAATTGCTTTGTTTCCATTTGCAATACGACAGTCAACATAGGTTTCCTCTTGTCCCTTTAAGATGGACTGACTGCCTTTAAGAGCTGAAGCTTGTCTGAAATGCACGCCATTAACACCTCCATGCAGTGAGGCAGTCATGCAGTTTGTGATTGGATCCATTCTCTGCATGCGGCTGACCTCATGTCCTGTCATGATTGGATTGTAAATTATGACTCCCCCCGACCCACCCCCCACACCCCCACTGCCCCACGCATGTTCCCAAAATCAGGTGTAGACCAAGGTTTAGAGGGAAGGTGTGGACAGGGCAGGAATTTGGTTGGCTTTGAGACACTCTGCAGTCAGACTGATGTTGCATTAACTTGTAAAATACTGGAAAGACTTTTTAATTTTTCATAAAGTGTTCGATCTGAAGCTGCAAACGTCAGTGGGAGGTTGAGATGTCACTGCCAATTCAATATGTCCTTTTAATAAAGCAACAAAATAACAAATCACTTTGACAGCTCCTTAAAGGGCAAGTTACAAAAGGAAACATTTCCAATCAAACTAAAATATCGTTCCTGGGGCAGGTCTAAGAAGTTCCAAAGAACAAAGGTATCATGGCTTGTTTGTCTCTGAAGGCGGAAAGGCAGGTTAACAGGGTGATGAAAAAGGCATATGGCACACTTATCAATCGGGGTAGAGGTTGCAAAAGCAGAGAGATCATGAAGAAGTTGTATAGAACGTTGGTGAGGCCACAGCTGGGGTACTGTGTGCAGTTCTGGTCACCACATTATTGCACTGGAGGGGATGCAGAGGACGTCCACCAGGATGTTGCCTGGGTTCGAACATTTAAATTATAACGAGAGGTTGGATAGGATTGGGTTGTTTTCTTTGGAGCAGAGAAGACTGAGGGAGCGACCTGATCGAGATGTTCAAGATTATGAGGGGCAAGGACCGGGAGCAGCTGTTCCCCTTAGTTGAAGGATCAGTTGTGAGGGGACATGTTAAAAGTTAGGATGGGATGTTTAGAGGGGACTTGGGGAATAACCTTATTAGTCAGAGGGTGGTGATGGTCTGGAATTCTCTGCCTGGGAGAGTGGTGGAGGTGGGATGCCTCACATCCTTTAAAAAGTACCTGGATGCGTACTTGGCATAACATTCAAGGCTATGGGCCAAGTGTTGGCAGGTGTATTTAGGTGGGTAGGTCAGGGCCTTTCATGCGTCGGTACAGATGGACATCTTTTGCACTGTAATATTCTGCGATTCTGTGAAATGAGGCATTCCAATCCTACAGTGCCGTTCGGGATACCATGGGCTCTCTCTCCAGGGGCACCCGACTGCGAACTTAGCCGTGGAAGTGCGGCAAACATTGGGTGACCACCACCCCCACCTTAAACGCATTCTGCCTGGACCTGTAATAGTCATCTTGGCCTGACCCAGAGCAGGTTTACAAAGTCCTCCCCCCATACTGGCTCCCGCATCAGGTGGCCAATTCAACATGAACCCGATCACTGGCGTGGACCAACTTCCCTAGTTATCCCTGAACTAGCTAAGGAAGAAAATCCATCACTGCTGCTTCTCTTGACTGTCTAAACTGGAAAGTGAACATGGCTTCGAACTGGGAGGTGTCTGCAATGGATTGTGACTTTTCACTGAGATTCCTCAATGAAATAAACTGTTGTCAGTGAGAGGCTGGTCCGCAATTGAAGGAAATACCTGAAAAAGCCTTTTACATTAAAGCCAGGGTGAAGGATTTGGCTATCCGCTGGAAGACCTTGTTCAGTGATGTGGTCTCGATAACAGATCCCAAATGACAATTTCAACCACAGACATTCAAAGTGAAGCATGCAGGCAGTAGGAAAATAGCTCATTTGTTCGAATCAAGCCAACAATCGATATAAGCTCAAAAAGAGGTTTATCTGATTTGGACAGTTTCATGTTTGGATGACTAGAGCAAGATTTGTAGTGTGTTATCTGAGCCTGCAACTTACTGCGGTTAAAATGAGCACAGGCAAGATCCTCCAGCAAGCTTACATCCTCACATTCAAATTGAGGAAATAGACCCCATTGATTCCTGGCTTCCTTTTTTCCGATTGGTTTCTCTTCAAAGTGTGAAATGGGAAGAAGTCACTCAAACCTGAAAACCCAGTCTTTCCAAAAGATGATGCTAAATTTCCGCTATCATGCACTATCTGTTTCCACTGCTGAGGTAGATTACAACACATCCCCTAAAGGCAGTGACGAGAAACCTCTCTGGGACGCATTTAACATTCAAATTGATATAATTCAGCTCTGGCTGATTTGATTCCACACATTGGAGTTCAACAATCTGATTTTGAAGAGATCCATACTCTGTCTGATTATCCCTGTCTATACTTATCTCTGACCTACAGTTTTATCACAACGATATGTTTTAAAATGTGTTCATTTTTCCAGGATGTGGGTGTTGCTGGCTGGGCCAGCATTTATTGCCCATCCCTAACATTTGAAGGTCGACCACATTGCTGTGGGTCTGGAGTCACACGTAGGCCAGACCAGGTACAAAGAACGACACAACACAGCACGGGAAACAGGCCCTTCGGCCCAACGAGGTAAAGATGGCAGATTTCCCAAAGGGCATTAGTGAACAAGGTGGGTTTTTGCAACAATCAACAATAGATTCATGGTTATCATTAGACTTTTAATTCCAGTTTTTATTGAATTTACATTTCACCATCTGCCATGGTGGGATTCAAACCCAGGTCTCCAGAGCTCTACACTGGGTCATTAATCCAGTGACAAAACCACCATGCCACCACCTTCCCTACACTAGATAACTAGATATTCACCCCAGTCTTTTGTTGAAAGGAGTTATTCCGTTTTGCTTTAATTAAGTGATGAGTATAATATCATGGGATGCTTTCCCATGTCAGATGCACAATCAAAATGCCAGTTGTTACTGTTGGTGTGAGACTTTAGTAAGGAAATGTCAACCTAAGAGACATGAGAAGAGAAAAGCTTGTTCTTCGGAAGCTGTCCTCCAGTCCATGTGTAATAATTTTGGTTTCACCAGTTAGATAAATAACTGTAATACTTATTTATGTATATATTGTAATACAGAGGTTTCACAGCCATGTATTGTATTGAATTAAATTGATTTGATTTATTATTGTCACATGTATTAACGTGCAGTGAAAAGTATTGTTTCTTGCGCACGATACAGACAAAGCATATCGTTCATAGAGTGGAAGGGGAGAAGGAAAGGAGAGTGTGCAAAATATAGTGCTGCAGTTACCAGTAGGGGTGAAGAGCAAGATCAGCTTAATTTGTGATAGGATCATTCAAAAGTCTGGCGGCAGCAGGGAAGAGGCTGTTCTTTAATCTGTTACGTGATTTTAGACTTCTCTTTTTTTTCCCCAATGGAAGAAGGTAGAAGAGAGAATGTCTGGGGTGAATGGGGTATTAAACAGCTGGCTGTTTTTCTAAGGCAGCAGGAAGTGTAGAAAGAGTCAATGGATGGGAGGCTGCTTCTTTTGATGGACTGAGCTACATTCACAATCTTTTGTAGTTTCTTACAGTCTTGGTTGGACTAGGAGCTGTACCAAGCTGTGATACAACTAGAAAGGATGTTTTCTTGGGTGCATCTGTAAAAATTTAGGAGAATCGTAATGGACATGCCATATTTCTTTACCCTTGTGCTGCCAGAGAGCTTCAGGATTGACCTGGTTAAGCAAGCCCAGGGATTTTCTGAGTGACCCCTCGCCTGGTCCCTGATTAGTTACCTGAATCATGTGACCCTCTCTGCAGTTCCACCCTTAAAGGGGACAAACACCACATCATTCCACCTTGTTGCCCCTTTTCTGTTTCTCCAAAAGCCTCCTTTTAAAGAAAAACTCACTGAAAGTACTCTCATGATTGAAGCACTCCACTACATTGCTGCTGCTTGTAGCTACTGAAGCCAGGAGATCTGCTGTTGATATGTCATGGTGTGTTCGCAGTCTCACACTGTTCTCACTCATCTGCTGTCATTCGCAACCACTCTGTGATAGCCATCGTCCAACTACACTTAGGTCCCCCTTCCTACTATCACTTCCCACTTTACCCTCTAGGAGAGATCACTGTAGCTTTCGGCTCTGATTAAGTGGTTGAAATAATGACATTTTCTTTACCGGGTGCCAGTTTTTATTTTTGATTTGTATCCAGTGAACTCCAATGGAAGTCTGGGTCTCAGGTGAGGATAGGGTGGGCCGTTGCGAAAGCAGCCCCCTCCCCATGGTTGAATTTCCTGCTTTTGTTGTGGCTGAAACATGACCAATGACCATTTTTGTGTGAGGCACAGGACTTCTGAGGTGTTACATCGCAGGAATGGACCGATAACTTTAGAAATCTGAAGAGAAAATTGGCAACATAAATAAGTAATGTATTGTTAAAGTACATCTCTCTGGCGACAGCCCAAAATAGAAGTAACTAAATGCTAACATAGCAATTTTACAAAATAAATCTTACAATCCCTACTTAGCGAGTAAATCAACATATAAATCACTTCAGGAAGGAAGTAAATTGCACACATTTAGCATTTTAAGACATGTCTCAAGATGCTGTCCTTGAGGCTCTGAACTTCTAGGGCTGTATTTAGCTTTGTTAAATGTAGCTTCCAGTGAGGGAGTGAAAGATTTTGTATTGCAGAATCTGCCAGTTCAGGCCAGCAGTATTATCCTCCAGTTTTTGGTATTTTTTCCGACACATTGCCCATTTTTTAAACACCAAACATCCTCCTGATCCTCCAACATATTGGGAATAAAAGCACACATCTGAACGAGAAGTGCAGCAGCTCATAAATTCCAAGCACTCATAACAGGCGCGACATATCCTTTGGGCAGAATTTTACAAGGTTGACTCTAAATGTCCAACTAGCATGAAAATGGGAGAACCCCTGATCCATTTTTTGAACGAGTTTTCATGCAGCCTGGGCATATTCTCAACCACCTTTATCAGTGAGGAAAAGATACAAAAGTTTGAGGTCATGTACCTCTAGAACAGCTTCTTCCCTGCTGCCGTCAGACTTTTGAATGGACCTACCTTATATCAAGCTGGCCTTTCTCTGCACCCCCAGCTATGACTGTAACACTACATTCTGCACATTGCCCTTTCTTTCTCTATATGCTTTGTCTGTATAGTATGCAAGAAACAATGCTTTTCGCTGCATGCTAATACATGTTACAATAATAGATCAAATCAAATCAAATCAAATTGCTGCCTCTTAGTCACACAGTTATGTTATCACAGTGTATAGTTGGAGGGACTGGGTCAAGGGTAAGAAGTGTGAGTGCATTGTGATAGATGGGTGGCAAGACACAAGTGTTTGGGATAATGGGTAAGACAGAGCTTATCATTCATATAGCCACTGAGCTTGGCAGCGAATTACTTGGCTGCATAGTGGCAGAGATGGCAAGAGTAAGGCTGTGAGCAAGGGTCCATGCTTTCAATGGAAAAGCAGCAACAATTCTCCCACAAGGGTAATCCCATGTTGAACAACCGTTCCAGGGTCAGCTATCAGTTTAACAACATTTACAGCTTTGACACTCACCTGACAAGGCAATCACATCTCCTCTGAGGCAGAGGGACAGTAAGGACCAATCTCTCAAATGGATCTTTCTGAAGGTCCACTTTATATCTTAACCCGAGTTATCTGATTTGTGCCCAGTCTGGCTCCGACCATTCACTACCTTCAGGGTCGCCTGTCAAGTCTCCTATTCTAGCCCTCTCTCCTCCCCACACCGCACCAAAGATGAGCAGTTTCAATGTTTTACTTGATTGTCTCGGCTTCCCGCTCTGCCTCTCCATAGGGTCCGGTCCTCAGGGATTTCCCTCTTATAGGGGCCTGTGCTACCGCAGGAGGGTGGGAGCATTCAAGGCCATGAAGTGGGTTTTGTCCTCTGGCAGTTGTGTGATGTGGAGGGCCAGCTAATCTAATGGCCAGGCCTCATTTACACTCCACCTCCTGTGCTGAACCCGGCAGAATTCATTACCAGGTGGGTGGAAATGGGTATGCAGCTATGTAAAAAGGATGGGTTCACAGAATCAGGTATCTATAATAATAATGCCTAGGCTTGCAAAATCTCACTAACTTGGAGACAATACAAATCTCTTTAACCTGTGCTTAACCCCCTCTCCACTCACATTGTCTGTATCTTTAAGACTTGATTACCTGTAAAGACTCGCATTCCAACCATTATTTGTAAATTGAGTTTGTGTCTTTATACGCCCTGTTTATGAACACAACTCCCACTTACCTGATGAAGGAGCTTGAGGCTCCAAAAGCTAGTGTTGCCAAATAAACCTGTTGGACTTTAACCTGGTATTGTGAGACTTCTTACTGTGTTTACCCCAGTCCAACGCCGGCATCTCCACATCATATTTTGCTCAGCCAGGCTTGTGTGTGGTTGGAAATGATTCAATGATGGAATGTGTGTTGTGTGCACTGCTGGCTATTCTCCCTCATGGCACCTGCGTGCCAATTCTATTCCAGTGTTCTGGAGGATATACATCCCATCACAACACATTTTTGCGTTTGTAGAAGTAATGTTTTTTTTTGTACTTTTAATCTCCTGCAGGCAACTTACTTTGTAGCTGTTCCAATGCAATAATACAGAAAGCTCGAGATGACCTGATATCCTCTACCTTCCACTGGCTGGTGTATCAGTCCCTGAACATCTGCTCTGCCAAATGTTACATGAGAAGGAAGATGCTGCCCTTCACTCAGACAGACATCTCCCATGTACAGCGTGGTGTAATTCCAATGAGAAATTTCAGGAGCCAAAACTCTTCCTGGACAATAAATTTGAAAGGGGAGATGTGACAACTGCAAAGGTGACTCATTCTGGCTTCAAGTTACAAAGGGCATGTTGCCAACAATATTCATATTTACACACAATAAGGATCTGACAAAGCTGAAATACATGTCCACTCTCTTCTGCCCCCTGGCTCCAACTGAGGTTCCTTCCCCACCCAGATGTGCACCTTTGCAATCCATGAGACTGTAAGATATGGGAGTAAATTAGGCCATTCAATCATGGCTGATATGTTTCTCAATCTGTTCCCCATAACCCTTGATAGCTTTACCAATCAAGAACTTACCTACCTCTGACACTGCTGCCTCACAGTGCCAGGGACCCAGGTTGGGGAAGGAAATCTGCCATATTTACCTGGCCTACATGTGAGTATAGAGCCACAGCAATGTGGTTTAACTCTCAACTGTCCTCCAAGGGCAACTAGGGATGGGCAATAAATGCTGGCCAGCCAATGATGCCCATGTCCTATGAATGAAAGAAATCACCCCTATTTCCTATTCCTCCTGGCCCACAAGCAAAATACAGGCTCTCCTTCAGTGACTGTGTATTCTAAGCCTTGGGAAACCTGTCTTGTCATTGGGAAAGCTGAAAAACTGATTAAATCAGAGGCTAGTAGTCCCATTAAGTTATTTCTTGGCAGCAGAGAACTTGTATGTTGTTAAAAAGAGACATGCCGCTGAAGCTTTTCATCTTGCACTCATCAGGAAAAATGTAAGAACGCCAAATTTCAGATAATCAGAATCATTTATAACACAGGAGAAGAAAAAGTTTTGATTGGGTGGCATACCAACTCTGACTGGCTGATGCATTGATATGGAAAAAGCAATATGAATCAGTAGGCTTCCCAAGCTTCCGGTTAATTCTAAAAAGGCACTGAGATTGAGCACTTTCCTTTGGTTTTCAGAGAATTTGGCATGTCTGCTACGACTCTCGCCAACTTTTTTGGATGCACTATAGAAAACATTCTTTCTGGTTGTATCTCAGCTTGGTATGGGCTCCTGCTGTGCCCCAGACCACAAAAAAATACAAAACGTTGTGAATGTAGTCCAATCCATCACGCAAACCAGCCTCCTATCCATTAACTCTGTCTATACTTACCACTGTCTCGGGAAAGCAGCCGGCATAATCAAGGACCCCATGCATCCCAGACATTCTGTCTTCCACCGTCTCCTGTCAGGAAAAAGATACAGAAGTCTGAGGTCACCAGTTGACTCAAGAGCAGCTTCATCTCTGCTGCCATCAGACTTTTGAATGGACCTATCTCGCACGAAGTTAACCTTTCTCTGTACCCTAGCTATGACTGTAGCACTACATTCTGCACTCTCCCCTTTCCTACTCTGTGAACAGTATGCTTTATCTGTATAGTGCACAAGAAACAATACTTTTCAGTGTATATTAATACATTTGACAATAATAAATCAGATCAAATCAAACCTTTGTATGCATGTATGACAGTTCTAACAAATATAAATGAGCCACAATACAAGCTTGACTGACTATCTTAAATTGGTAGTTGGTGCAGTTATTAGGATTGTTTAGAAGGTTTTCCCCCAAGTGTGGAATCACATCGAACAATCAGTGTTTTGTTTTGGATTTTGCGAGCGTAGGCGAATTGAGAACGATCTGTGCGCTGTCTGTTAGGAAGTGTCAAAGGAATATTTTGTTCAATTTCATCAGTCAATTGTTGGGATGTGAGGTCTATGGTTTTGGCAAGATCTTTCTTTCGAGCAACATTACATTGCCAACTTGCCTTCGGAAAGCTGGTTGTCCACCGGCTCTTTGTCCCACCTCTATTCAACCCAGGTGTGGTGTGTTGGGGGTGTGTTGGGCTCGGGTGTGCGGTTTTAAAAGAAAAATTAGTGACCTCAGCCAACTCCAACCAGCCCCCATTGTTTCAGAAACCAGTGGCCAATGTGATGTGAGCCACTGTATCACTAGCTCATTCTCACATTAATACCAGGAAGAATGATAGAATACTTCCTCACGTGTGAAGAACCAGAGGGAAAGAAACCCTTACGCTTATATTCTAGTAGGACTAGACAGGGTTGATGCAAGAAGGATGTTCCTGATGGTGGGGTTGTCCAGAACCAGGGATTACAGTCTGAGGACACAGGATAGACTGTTCGGGCCAGAGTTGAAGGGAAATTTCTTCACCCAGAGAGTGTTGAGCCTGTGGAATTCAATACCACTGAAAGTAGTTGAGGCCGAAACATTATGAATTTTACCATCCCACTGGCCATGAGAATTGTAGCAAGTGGGACACAGATCATGCAAAGTTCCAGTGACCTCCAGTGGCATCTTCCAGCTTTGGGGCGAGCGTGGCTGGAAAATCCCACCCTAAATGTCTTCAAGAAACAGTTAGATATAGCACTGAGATTGAAGGGGATCAAAGGAGATGGTGGGAGGGTGGGATCAGGATATTGAGTTGGATGATCAACATGGAAGATAGGCGTAGGGGGAAGATATTTGGCTCTTCATTATTCATCACGATCATGACTGATTGCCCAACTCAATACCTAATCCTGCTTTCTCCCCATAACCTTTGATCCCATTTACCACAAGTGCTATATCCAGCTGCCTCTTGAATACATTCAATGTTTTGGCATCAACTACTTTCTGTGGTAATGAATTCACCGGGTGAAGAAATGTCTCCTCACCTCCGTCCTAAATGGTCTACCCTGAATCCTCCAACTGTGACTCCTGGTTCTGGACACCCCCACCATTGGGATCATCCTTCCTGCATCTACCCTGTCTAGTCCTGTTAGAATTTTATAAGTCTCCATGTGACCCCCATCATTCGTCTGAACTCTAGCGAAAACAATTCTAACCTAGTCAATCTCTCCTCATACAGCAGTCTGCCATTCTCAGAATCAGCCCGGTAAACCTCAGCCACATTCCCTCGAGAGCAAGAACATCCTTCCTCAGCTATTATAATGAACAGCAGAGCAGGATTGGAGGGCTGAATGGCCTACTCCTACCCCTATTTTTTATGTTTCTATGATGCCGTAAAACTAAAGTTTATTTATTAGTCACAAGTAAGGCTTACATTAACACTGCAATGAAGTTACTGTGAAATTTCCCTGACTCGCCACAGGCCGGCGCCTGTTCAAGTTAATGCACCTCACCAGGGGAGCACTTTCCATAGTGATATCCTGCTTGGCTAGATTAGGTAACTGGTTCCCTAATTCTTTAAAGATAAAATTAACAGTAACACAGAACCATTGGGAGAAATAAATGTGCAGTGGGCTGACATTTTAAAATAAGCAATAAAGAACAAAAGCTATTTAAGAATCAATAATAAATGAATTGTGAATCAAACCAGATCAATCTTGGGGCTACTGGAAAAGAGGGATCTCAACCCTACCTTAGACTTTCAATTTCCAATCTTTCATAAGTTGCTAAAAATCAATAAAATCATATTTTCAATTAAATGTTTCTTAAAGAAGTAAACACTCACCCAGTGTGGGTGATTGGGGTGAGCCTCACTCTGTATCGATTGAGCTGGAAACCACTGCCTTTCCAATTCATTCACCAATTTCAGAAAGCTTCACACACTCAAGGTTAGATAAATGCAGCATTTGCCGTTTTGCTATATCCATGCACCAGTGGTGCCTGGAAAGTGGTGAGAGCGTTTGCGATTCTTTCACTCTCGTTATCAAATACAAAACTTGGGCAGTTTTAGAGATAACAGCCAGGATTCTCCCAAAAGAAATCCAAGTTCCCAACGTGCAGGAAAGTGGGAGCAATTCCGGCCTGTTCTTTAGGCAGATTTATCAGAGTGAATCTCTGACACTCTGAGCATTGCAGAGAGCCTCAGTGGGATTCACTCCTGGTCTATTCCTGCTGGAGATTCCAGCAGCACAGTGCTGAGTGATCCACTGCGCATGTGCTGATCTGTCAGTATGGAGATCAGCACGTGCGCAGTGGCCCACCGTTGCCGGCCTTCCGATCCCTGGCCTCTGATTGCTCCACAACCCCTCTGGTCTCTGGCCTTCCAAGCCCCACACCCTCTGATTGCTGACCTCCTGGATCTCCCCAGGCCAGAACCAATGATTCCCCCACCCCGGCTAGCCCCGATCTCCCTGCATCCCCACTCCGCAAAGTCCCAATCCTCTCATTCCGAGGAACAGCCCCTATGGGCAGTCCTGACCTCCCCCGTCCCAATGGCCACTCCCAATCAACTCCTCCCTCCCTCTCCCAGCAATCCCAGTTGCAGAGTGGTAGCTGGTGCCCCCTCACCCACCAACTGCAGAAATAGGCTGCACCCCAGTAGGCCCTCCCCCACTGGCACCACCCATTTGGCACTGCCTGGTGCCAAGTGGGCAGTGCCAATGTATCCAGTGTGTGGTTCCAATTTTCTCCTTGGCGGTGCCAGGTTGCCAGGCTGGCACTACCCAAAGGGCACTCACCCTTACCCCCAACCTCCTGGGGGCAGAGGGGAGGGGGGCCTTGATGGCTGCTGTTTTCTCTAGGGGTTGGGGGGGGAGGTGGTCAGGCTGCTTGTCCTCCGTTAGTGAGAAGCAGCCATAAGCACCTTTGGAGGGAACACTCCCAGTGAGGGTGGGGATGGGAGAGATGTTAGCGGGTCCAGAGAACACCATCCTGGGCCCACTAATCATATTGAAATCCAAATTTCGGTATGATAATCAGGTCCATGATGAAAATAAAAAGAATGCCTGGGAGACTTGTGACCAGCGTAATGCTGGTTGTCAAGCTTACTACAGGCTCCCCACTGGTGTCTCCTGGCAGTGAGCAGTGTACTGGGCTTGGAGAATTCTGGCCAACATGGGTCGTGTTTATGGTGTTAAGGTGGGGATGACTGATTTTTATGTTAGAGTTTTCCCCTGGGGTTTTTCAGAGCGGGGTTTGATTAGGGTTCTGACAGGAAAAGTCATGTGACTGGGTGAGGCTGGGCTCATAGAGACAAACCCAGTTCAGTTGATGCTTGGGAGCTGTAGAGCGAAGTAACTCTTCCTCTATCTGGAGATTGGAGATTGGGACCTGCCAGAAGACAGGTCTCTTTCGCTCAGGTTCTGCTGTTTGAAGTTGGCTCTTTCTCTGGAGACTGCTGCATGGGAGTCAGAAGACAGCTGTCTTTCTGGATCTCTGTCCAGAGGTGTCAGAAGACTGGAAATATTGTACACTGATGAGTATATCAGCTTTGTTCTGATTCTAAAGAAGGTTGTATGTCTGTTGTTGTTTACATTCTAACCATACAGATAGATAGCTTTTAAGAATTATACCTTGCCATGTTTAAGTATTTTCAATTGATAAAAGTCATGCTAATTATTTTTGTTATATTTTAACTGTGTTGTTAAATAAAGTTTGTTTGAACACAAGCTTCCGAGTGGGTCAATTGAATCATGCCTGGAGTGAAAAACATTATGTTTGTTTTAGTGCCAAAATCAAAAATGTTGGGGTCCAGGCTAACATCATAATGTACCTTGGTGTTTTTGATCTGGTCATTAACACACTGTTTATAGAATCATAGAATCCCTACAATACTGAAGTAGACCTGCACTGACAACAATCCCATTTTATCCCCGTAACCCCACATATTTACCCTGCTAATCCTCCTGACATTAGGGTCAATTTAGCACATCTAGTCAACTGAAATCCACACATCTTTGCACTGTGGGAGTAGTACGCAGAAGAAACCCACAAAGATTCCGGGGGAACATGCAAACTCCACACAGACAGCAATCCAAGCCAGGAATCGAACCGGGTCCCTGGTGCTGTGAGGCAGCAGTGCTAATTACTGTGCCACCGCGCCGTTCTTTGACCGTTTTCGATTTAAGTGAAACATTTTGTTCCTATCCTTACATTTCAACCATTTAAGGTTGACTAGCAGGCCAAAGAAAAGCTGATTTGGTTTCCCTTCCGCCTACAAGGTACCGAGAACTTTCAATGTAAATGTGTGACTGGACATCACAGCTTCTAGCAACTTTTAGACCCAACATGTTCTGTGGGAACACACACTAAAAACAACATACTTTGTAGAGGTAGCAAACCTAAATATTTCTGGATAGGAGTGGAAGCTGAAGACGTAATTCATTTTCCATGTAGGGTCCTAGAGGTCATTTCTTCACTCCATGAAAACATTGAACTCTGACCTTTAGCTGGTGCCACTTTCCAGTAAGTTGAATTCTGCCGCCAATCTATCAGTGAAGCTGAAAACCATTAACAAGCGCTCGTTGCGACTCTCACCTCTGAGTCAAAAGGTCCTGGATTCAAACTCCAGAAACCTGAGCACTTTGCTGAGCTTGGCACTTTAACTGAGTGAGTGTGGGATTGTTGCAGGTGTTAGCTTTAAACAGCGGCCCTCTCAAAGTTTGAAGCAGTTCTGTCAGTGTTTTGTTCAACATTTATCCTTTAGCCACTCTGAGAGCTGTGGGTGCCGTGTCCCTGTATATATTTAAGGCTGAGATAGATTGATTTCCGATCAGTGGGGGAATGAAGCATTATGGGGAAAAGGCAGGAAAGTGGGCCTGAGGAATGTCGGATTAGCCATGATCCTATTGTATGGTGAAACAGGCTCGAGGGGCTGAATGGCCTACTCCTGTTCCTATTTATTCTGGTCTTATCACTATGAACATTTACCCCAAGATCATCAATCCCATTGCCGTTTCTGAGATCTTGCTGTGCACTGATTGCCTCACATGATTTTCCATTATTGCAACAGTGATTACATTCCAAAATTACTTCATTGTAATGTCAGATGCTACGAAAGGCGCTATATAAATATAATTTATTTCTTTCTGTGGCACTGTGGTTGCCATAATACCAGGGACCTGGGTTCAATTCCAGCCTTGGATGACTGCCTGTATGAAATTTATACATTCTCCTCATGTCTGCGTGGGTTTCCTCCGGGCGCTCCAGTTTCCTCCCACACTCCAAAGATGTGCAGGTTAGGTAGATTGGCCATGGAAGATTCTCCCTTAGTGTCCCAAAATATATAGGTTAGGGGTATTAGTGGGGTAAATATGTGGTAAGCCTGGGTAAGAGTCGGTGCAGGCTTGATGGGCCAAGAAGACTTCCTTCTGTACTGCAGGGTTTCTGAGATTCTAAGTAGTATTATATTTTAAAAGGCATCGATGATATGTTTTTGATCTGCCTCTCTCCGGTACAGTAGTGCAGTTCAGTCTCATAAATCAGACTTATTTTACTTGCTCAGGAGCTTACCTGCTAATATCTAATTGGCATTCCTTTGTTTGGAGCTGGATATTGTAATCCAATCTTTCCCCAGGTGGGCTCAAACACTTTGTCAGATATGATGCCTGGCTCAAATCTTTAAAACTGCTTTATTTCACAGGCAGCTTGTGAAAGCAGAGTAATACATTTCACCAAGCGTCCAGCTAGCTTTAGAACCTTCCTCGAGAAGACTGAAAATCATTTTAAAAATCATAATCTGGGCACAGCAGACTTATTTAACTCCTCCTATTCACACTGCGATTTCTCACCAGCCTTATGCATGAGGCTCGTTGGTTTCCCACACTGGCCAAGTTTCCTGCCCAGATCTGGCTAGTGGATTGATACAGTCCTGTTTTCTTCGAGTGTTCCAAGTAAACTCGGAAGAGAGATTAAACGTATTTAAGTTAGGAAGGGTGGAGGGAGTAGATAGAAAAATGTTAAAACTGAGAGCTCCAGGATAAAGGGGTGAAGGTAAGATTGAATGGTTTCAGACAGCACGTGGCATTGCACTATGTTTTTAAGGGATGGCGGCTGACATCACTTGAAGGGAGGTGTGTCATGTGATTCCATTTTAGTTTCCCTTCTGACTGTGACGCAGTTAAAAGGGGAACTGATAAGAGTGCAGCTGTCTGGAGGGTTTTTGATATGTGAATTAGCTGAGCAGCAGACAAACGAGTGACTGTGGGGAGCAACCAAGCGTAAATCTTTAGGTGTTTGTTTGTGGAAGAGGTGAGTTCAAAGTGGAGAGTACAATTCCCACACTTTTCTGCTAAAACTCTGATCCAAGGTGAGTCATTCATAGAACGTAGAAAAACTACAGCACAAACAGGCCCTTCGGCCCACAAGTTGTGCTGATCATATCCCTACCTACTAGGCTTACCTATAACCCTCAATCCTATTAAATCCCAAGTACTCACCCAGAAGTCTCTTAAAAGACCCTATCGAATTTGCCTCCAACACCACTGATGGCAGCCGATTCCACTCACCCACCACCCTCTGAGTGAAAAACTTACCCCTGATATCTCCTCTGTACCTACTCCCCAGCACCTTAAACCTGTGTCTTCTCATAGCAACCATTCCAGCCTTGGGAAAAATCCTCTGAGAATCCACCTGATCTATATCTCTCAACATCTTATACGCTTCTATCAGGTCACCTCTCATCCTTCGTCTCTCCAAGGAGAAAAGACCGAGCTCCCTCAACCTATCCTCATAAAGCATGCCACCCAATCCAGGTAACATCCTTGTAAATCTCCTTTGCACCCTTTCAATAGCTCCCACATCCCTCCTGTAATGAGGCGACCAGAACTGAGCACAGTACTCCAAGAGGGGTCTGACTAGGATCTTATAAAGCTGCAGCATTATCTTCCGACTCCTAAGCTCAATCCTTCAATTGATGAAGGCCAGTACACCATACACCTTCTTAACCACATCCTCTACCTGCGAGGCCGATTTAAGAGTCCTATGGACCCAGACCCCAAGGTCCTTCTGATCCTCTACACTGCTAAGAGTCTTACCCTTGATATTATACTCCTTCATTCCATTTGACCTGCCAGAATGGACCACTACACATTTATCCGGGTTGAAGTCCATCTGCCACTTCTCCGCCCAGCCTTGCATCCTATCTATGTCACGCTGCAACCTCTTCAGATGGCAGGAGATCCACGGGGTGATATGGCATATTAGTAGCTAATTATTTTCTCAAGTTCAGGAGGGGACAATAGCTGGTAAGCAATCACGACTAGAACCATGCCCAGCTGGAATGCAGAACTCTATCAGAGCAGCAAATTCTGGGCACTGTTTGAAACATTAGGCTGAACCAAAGAAACATTTCCTAATGTCAAAGATAATTCGTGGGTGGTAACTATCTGCTGGATTTAGCTCTTTGAGTAATACTATAAGGGATCTTGGCTTGGGACAAGGAGCTTTTCTCAAGAGTTCAGGAATGTAAATAGATGAGAATGGGGTTAATTCCATGAGACACTGTGTGTGTCTTATGGAATTATTTATTTAGGCGTACTCTTTTTTCTCTTGTTGTGTATTTCTCTTAAGTTAATAAACATTATTTCATTTGAATGCTAACAGCAAGACTGAATATTTCCTCACTAGTTTGCATATCTTTCCTCACATTATATTAAATTGTAGAATGCATGTTTAAGAATTGCTGTTCTATGTTACCCTTCTCAGTTTTTGTAAAGTCTTAACCATATTAGGGGTTGTGGATTTCAAACAAAAAGAAAAAAATGTGGTTTGCACACATAGATTCAAAGTAACGCACAACAGGTTTATTGAAAGAAATGCTCCCTGCACTGCACAAAGTGAAACTAAAAGCAGTAACCTCCCCCGCATTATGCAACACCCTGATGACATCATCATCAAACCATATGATCAACTCCTAAAGCAATCATGCAACTACTTAAATATGTAACACCCAGCCCCTCCCCTTTATTTCTATGGCAATGGCAACAAGTTGCTATGATGTTATACATAGAATCAATAATACTTTGGATGCAGTACTATGCATCATTACTCGTTGTACACAGCCAAGAAGAAAATTGATCAGGAGGGCATCTATTCCTCTGTGGTTGTGTATGATATTCTGGAATTTGGTTGTCCTTGACCCTAAAAGTAGGATTTGGAATTTCAGTAGACCCTTCTGCTCTTGGGATTAACTCTGTATCAGACTCATGTGGTTTATATAATCATCAAGCAACTCAGGTTCAACTAAGTTTTCCTTAGTAGTATTCACAACAATAGGGACTAAAGAAGTTGGTGCTTTTGGAGATGATTTAGAAAAAATATCTCGAGGTGGCAACAATTGGTTAACATGGCAATTCCAAAAAAAGTTCATCTTTGGTAGAAGTGTAAGAAATTGGACCTGCTTTAGCTAAAACTATGGCTGGTACTGATTTCTCATTGTGGTACAATTGCACGCTGCTTGTTGAAATGACTATCGTTTTACCCCCACTTCTCATCTAGTAACTTGAGATTGTTATTGACGTTTTACTATCTCTGAAGATTTTCAGAGTTCTCAAATTCCTTTTTAAATTTAAACTTTATTTATTTGTGTCACAAGTAGGCTTACATTAACACTGCAATAAAGTTACTGTGAAAATCCCCTAATCGCCACACTCCAGAGCCTGTTCAGGTACACTGAGGGAGAATTTAGCACGCCCAGTGCGCCTAATCAGTAGGTCTTTCAGATTGTGAGATAAAACCAGAGCACACTGAGGAAACCCATGCAAACACAGACAGAATGTGCAAACTCCAGTGATCCAAGCCGGGAATCAAATTTGGGTCCCTGGCACTGTGAGGCAGCAGTGCTAACTAATGTGCCACCAAGTCTCCTGAAGAGTAAGGGTAGTAATGTAGGTGAACTTTAGATAGTTGCATGAACAGTACTTCTATAAGATGCCAAAAAACTATTCATACAATGTGATAACAAATCTCGCTCTCTTGAAGCTTTTAAATAATGTTTCAAGGATTGCACAAATCTTCAACTAACCCATTGATTGATGTATGATAAGGTGAGGATTTTATATGCCAACTACCATTTTGAGATAATCTTTAAACTCTTGGGAAATAAACTGTGAACTATTATCACTGACAATCAGCTCTAGTTTACAAAATCCTGCATAAATGTGGTCAGGTTTTCAATGGTTTCAGATGTAGCAGATCTCATGATAACAACTTCTGGCCACTTTGAGTGTGCATCAATTATGGCTAAGTACATATAACTGTCAAATAGCCCCTGACATACAGCAAAGCACCCATTTAAATAAGCCAGATACTATCTGGAATCTCACCCTTCTCTGACCTGAATACTCCCTTCATTTCAAACCACATAGAGATATTTTCTCTTACTTGGTCTTCCTTCTGATGTTTCAGTCTTTAATCCTATTGTTGTTTCTCCCTGGCCCTCTAATATTCAAATTGTGAGAACCCACAAAGTTTTTCTTCTTCATTCCTCAATGTTCTCGATGAAACAACTCTGACTCATCACCATAACTATGTTCCGGGGTTTTAAACAAAAATAAAACATGTGATTTGCACCTGTAGATTCAAAGTAACACACAACAGGTTTATCAACTGATATGTTCTCTGCACTGTACAGAACAGGAACTGAAACTGAAAACAGAAGCCTGTGCAACATCCTAATGACATCTTCATTAAATCATGTGATCAGCTCTTAAAGCAATCATGCAACTGTTTAAATATATAATAGTTTTGAGACACCCCCATTCCTAAAATCAGTGGGGTCCTTAATACCATCTTTGCATATAGGTTTCCAGTCTCCATTACTCTCAAGGATGAATGGAGGCATGCCAGATGAATCTGGGTTGGTTTGAGTTAATGTCTCAATGTGAAGTAGCTAGAAACTGAATTACAGCAATGTTTTAAAAAAAACACAAAAATCAAAAGGCCTTTTTCGATTCCAATCACATTAACAACAAAGCTTCATTGATTTGGCTGCACAACTTTTTTCTTTCTTTAGAATACTACTCTAACTCTGTCAGCTGGGATCATCTTTAAAACTATCATTCTCTCCTGCTTGCTCTGAATAATGTAAATGCTGTTCTCTCGCTCTTGCTGTGACTTTGGGCCAGTGGCAAATTAAGCCGCCCCTTTGCTGCACAGTTGTCTGCTTGAAGGTTTTTGAACACAGCACAAAACAACACAAAGTAACATTCTCCCTCCTGTTCCTTTAATATAGCCGTGCCTCACTAATTCCAGAATAGGTTTGAAATTCCACTGAATTTCAATGAGGCTTTGAAAGCATTCAGAAACAGCAAACTCACCATGAATACCAGACGCATTGTGGAACACTCCACACAGCCATTGCCAAAACCCCCAGGACTTTTCTCAATCTAATGACGTCCAACGAGATGTTGCCCACAGAGCTTTCTGGTCTGATTCAGAGTGGGAATTACATCGAACCCTGGGGCACATGGCTAATGTGAGACACCAGCAATGATGTCCTCTTCAATGTCCACGCACAAACAATAATCAAAGAAGCATTTAAAGACATATAATCTGGCATTAATATCGGGGGTTGGAGTGGACTGGGTGGGGGGGGAGACAGGTGAATGATAACAAAGTGATGACAAAACAATTGGAATATGCAGAGTGTTCAGGCACAGATCAGAAACTCCAAAGTATGTTGTGAAGCCGGACAGTTTTTCTATTTTGGTATCAGTGTGAAGATAAGATGCTTCACTCCAGGTGGGACTCGATTGACCCACTAGGAATCTTTTATCAAAAACAACTTTATTTAACAATCAAATTTACCCGTAACAAATTAGTTAGCTTAACTTTACCAACTGAAATGGTTAAACATGACAAAATACAAATCTTAACTGTTAATCATTTGCTTCACCTCAATATTCTTCTTATTGACCTAAACACCTCTTCAAAGTCAGTTAGCAGTACACAAGGTTACATTCTGGCAGGATTGTTGTCAGTGCAGATTCATTGGGCTGAATGGCCTCTTTCTGCACTGTAGGAATTCTATGGTTAGAGAGGAAACAGAGGGTCAGAGGGTTGCTGAGGAAGTGCCCTGAGTACAGAGCAATAAACAGCAGATTGATGGTGAAATGAAATGAACATGGAAGCAGCAAAAGGAAAGCTTTAAGATGTTAAACAATTCAACATTTCAGTGCAGCATCCCTCCCAGTGCCTGAAGCAAGATGCTGACTCTGTTGAAGAGTTTGTTTTCTTTCAGGTCAACATTTCATTTTCCAGAAAAAATGCCTTTCTCCATCAAACAGGACAAACTTGCTTAACATCTTTTCTCTTTGCACCTTTTGAACCCAAGAACAAAGGATGTCTTTCCTTCCTTAAAGGTAGAATATCACCATTAACCTCTCACTTGAAATATTAAGAAGAATTATAGCCCTCACAGCCTGGAGAATTCTCTTGCTCCTGAGTGACAGTCGTGCTGGTCAATTGGCAGAACCGCCAGAGAAACGAATGGCTGACCGTAGCCTTTTATACGAATTCCCCAGGGTTCAATTGTCTTCCCCGAGACAGGAGACTGAGAGATCTCTGGTCATATTACAGGGTCTTTGTATCTTCCTTCACCACCCCCCAGCCCCACTCCCCCACCCCCCATATCAGTGTGTCGCCTCCCACCAATTGCAAACCATTGCTTTAGATAGTCAGACAATTACATAAAGCTACTTGATTGGGGCTACCCTATCCAGCAATTTAAGCATTCACTCCCTCCAATACTGTGAATGCAGCATGTACCATCTATGAAATTCACTGCAGTGACGATTCTTCTTCGACAGTGGTTCAAGAAGGAGGCTCATCACCATAATCTCAAGGGACAATCCGGGTGGGTAATAAATGCTAGTCTCACCCGTGACTTCCACATCCTGTCAACAAATATAAAGTGCAATTATCTTTCCGTAGGAAAATATTCATTTTCCCAGACCTACCAGCAGTGTAAGGGTTAATGGAAAATTTCTTCTTTAGGAATAGCTTTCTCACCGATCCAAGAACGGGGAGGAAATCAGTTGGGATTTGGACTCGGGGTTCAATAAGGTTGCAAAGGATGGGCGTGACATTGGCTAAATAATGCCAGAACTGCAGCAGGAGTGGTACTACGAGCTATTAATGCTGAACTGGCTGGGACTCTTTTCTCTAGAGCAGACCTCATAGAGATTTTAAAATTAAAATTTATTTATTAGTGTCACAAGTAGTCTTACATTAACACTGCAATGAAGTTACTGTGAAAATCCCCCAGTCGCCACATTCCGGCGCCTGTTCAGGGACACTGAGGGGAGTTTAGCATGACTAATCTACCTAACCAGCAAATCTTTTGGATTGTGGGAGGAAACCGGAGCGCCTGGAGAAAACCCACACAGACACGGAAGAGTGTGTGGACTCTACACAGAAAGTGACCCAAGCCGGGAATGGAATCTGGGTCCTTGGTGCTGTGAGGCAGCAGTGCGAACTGCTGTACCACCATGCCATCTCATGAAGGGATTCAATCAAATAAATGTAGAGAAGATGTTTATTTCTACCTGTGTGAAGCCCAGGCCTAAGTTGTAAAATAATAATTCCAATCAGGAATTCAGGAGAAACCTCTTCACTCAGGTAGGAATGTGAAACTTGCTACCACATAGGGCGGTTAAGGTGAAGAGTCATCCATGTATTGAAAAGGAAGATGAATGATTGAGAAAGTAGCAGAGGTGCGGTGATAGGGGAGATGAAGTAAGCTGGGAGGGAGTTTGTGTGGATCATAAATACCAGCATCAACATGGTGGACAAATGGTCGATTTCTGTGCCGGAAGATTCAATATCATTCCAGATTAACACAAATCCCAAGCTGGAATCTGCTCAACAATCTTCAAACAAGTGGATGGATATCCTTGCTGCACCTTCGGTATCCAGCAGAGGGTACAGACCCTTTCTATGTACCATGCTTACTGAGTGGGTAAAGATTTTCAATTGCGTACACTGGAGGTACACAAGTATGGCAGCTACACGTGACAATTTTCTCCGTCTATCTCATCAACTTGGGTATTTCTCAAGTGGAGGGACTGAAATCACCACCAGGGAGTGATTCATAGGGCATAGTAACATTAACAATGTCCTCATCTGGGGATTATCCATCAACACATCAAACCAAGTGCATGATGATGGCTCAATGGACAAAAATGTTAACGTTGTGTCAGGGTCCAGGTCCTGCTTCATCGACATGAGCACAAAATCCAGCTTGAAACTGTGATGCATTATTGAGGGAGGGCTGCACAGTCAATTTTTTTATTCATGCGGGACATGGGCATCGCTGGCTGGCCAGCATTTATTGTCCATTTCTAGTTGCCTGAGGACAGTTGAGAATCAACCACATCGCTGTGGCTCTGGAGTCATATGTAAGCCAGGCTGGATAAGGATGGCAGATTTCCCTCCTTACATTAGTGAACCAGTTGGATTTTTCCAACAACTCACAATGTTTTCATGGTCATCAATACATTCTTAACTCCAGATATTTTTTACCGAATTCAAATTCCAGCTCTGGTGGGATTCGAACTCGGTCTCCTCCAGAATATTAGCTGAGTTTCTGGATTAATAATCTAGTGATAATGCCACAAGGCCATCGCCTCCTTGACAAATGTGGTGCCTTTTGCTTGAAATGTGAGAGTGAGATTCCATCTGCCATCTCTGCTTGATGTGAAAGATCCAATGGCGGCATCTCAATCAGGGATCCTATTTATCCATCAACCAACATCACAAAAACATGAGGACAGAAGCAAGCACTGCTCAGACTGGGATCTGAAACAAAAAGAGAAAATGCCAGAAAAGTGCAACAGTTCTGCCGGCATCTGTGGAGCGAGATCAGAGCGAATATTTCAAGAAAAATCACAAAAACATGACCTGGTTGTTTATCCCATTGCTGTTTTTGGGATCCTGCTGTGTAAATGTTGGTTAGTTTGTGTAGGTCAGAAGCAATGGCACCAACCTGTTGGGTCACATTCCAGCATAATAACAGTGAGTGCAATTCAAACACACACTGCATTTTCGGGGCATTCTTTGGTGGAGGAAGGTGCCAAACGGATAATTGGTTTCCTTTGCCTTTAACTGTGTGAGGGCAGTCATTGTCCAGCTTTAACAAGGGGTTATTTTAATGACCTATGTTAAAGATTTGGCCGGCAGGTCAATTTTCCCCCAGGATTAATTGCTGGAAGTGCAAAAAAGCTCTGATCAATACGTGGATCAATGATTTAATAGATGCCCCGTCGTCAGAATGGATAGGATGCTTTATTCAGTTCACTTTGGTGAACAAGAGGATGTTAAAATTAACCATGATTTCCTAACAGAATCCAGGGTGGAAATTACTGCTCTGTGGATTGTTTCTTTCCACAGAGGGAGGTGAGAATTTGTGACAGAATTAATTATGTTGCCAGCAGTTTCCGCAACATTTTGTGCAGCATGGTTTCCAAGGTCCAGTCCCTTCCGAGCTGCCCCAGCCTCCTGTGGAGGTAAGTCTAGATGTGTTTAGACAGGTGAATACCCACCGGTGGTGCAGATGATTGGACAGAATAGCACAATTCTGGTCAAGCCTTGATCCCGTTGCTGGGATGCAAATTGGTAAGAAGTCTCACAACACCAGGTTAAAGTCAAACAAGTTTATTTGATAGTAAACCCACAGGCTTTCGGAACACTGTTCCTTCGTCAGACGACTGGAAAGTTCCACTCACCTGACGGAAGGAACAGTGTTCCGAAAGCTTGTGGGTTTACTATCAAATAAACTTGTTGGACTGTAACCCAGTGTTTGTGAGACATCTTACTGTGTTGACCCCAGTCCAACGTCGGCATCGCCACATGCAAATTGGCTCCATGCAGGTCTCTGGCCAGAATAGTGGTCCACTATGAGTGCAGAGCATGTTCCCAACAGCATTTTACACTGAGGGGAACTGCCTTAAGCTCCCACCATATCTAGGAGGGTAAGGAGAATAAGCCAGAGTCTCACCAGTTTCTATAGATGCAGCATAGAAAGCATCCTTTCTGGCTGTATCACAGCTTGGTATGGCTCCTGCTCTGTTCAAGGCTGCAAGAAACTCCAAAGGGTCCTGAACGCAGTCCAGTCCCTCAGTCAAACCAGCCTCCAATTCAACGACGCTGTCCACATTTCTCGCTGCCTCGGGAAAGCAGCCAGCATAATTGAGGACCGCACACAGCCCGGACATTCTCTCTTCTACAAAAGACTGAGGTCACGTGCCAACTGACTCAAAGACAGCTTCTTTCCAGCTGCCATCAGAACTTTGAATGGACATACCTTATATTACATTGATCTTTCTCTACAACCTAGCTATAACTGTAGCACAGCGTTCTGTACCTTCTCTTCCTTTCCTTCTCCGCTATGTACTCCATGAATGGTAAACTTGGGGCCCTATTTTACCATTTTGATTGTAAGCGCTGGGCAGACTTGAAACTGGGAGTATTTCAGATCTGACATTTAGACCCGTTCTGAGGTGCTCCCATATGCACTCTGCCTGAAAAAAATATCAATGTGAGACAGAGTGCAGTGTTAAATTGTTTTAGGACAAGCCTTCTGCACCTATCTCAGTCTCAAGCACCACCTTAAAGAACTGCTGACCAATGGCAAGGCTGGCAACTCTGTAGACCCAGCAGCGCCAGCTAGGAATAGTGGCCATGGCTGGAATTGCAAGTGGTCTAAGTCCACTAAGGAGATCAGGCAAGTCTGTGGTCAGGCAATGGTGGGGGTTGGGGGTGGGGGTGGGGGTGGGGGTGGGGGGGCGGGGGGGGCTGGATTCAGGGTCAGGGAAAAGTTTAAAGAGTGGGATGACCTTGGGGAGTAGGGGGTGGTGCCTCACACCAACCCAGGTGACCCATTAAGGAGGACCCTCACTTTGCCAAACACCAGAGCGTGCGAGCGAAGCTGTCTAGATTCCTTTGCCTCCCTCCCCCATAGATGGAGTAGTGGTGGCTACAGGATGAGGCCCTTAAGCAGCCATTTTTTTTATTAATCCACTCGGAAGTTTTAGTTAAAACAAATTTATTTGAAAAGAAAATATAACAAAAATAATTATCATAACTTTTACCATGACAAACATGACAAAGTATAATTCTTAACAGCTATCCATCCCTGTAGTTCCAATGTAAGCAATATCCCCGTAGATATCATGGATAAATCCTACTTCAGAACAAATTAGCACCAAAAACAGATATGCTCATGTGGGTGCTAGATTTCCAATCTTCTAACCCCCTCTGAATAAATATAGAAAGACACCTGCCTTCTGACTCCTATACAGCACCTTCCAGAGAAGGATACATTCTCAAACAGCAGAATGTCTGAGAAATAAGCTTAGCTTTTGGCAGATTCCAGTCTCCAGACATCAAAGAGAGATGGGCTACTTCTCTCCGCAGCCTCCAAGTAACAACTGACTTTTTTTGTGTAAGCCTAGCTCCACCAGTCACATGACCTGACTTGTCAATCAATTTAATCAAACTCCACTCTGCAAAACCCTAAGGGAAAACACTAACAGAGCAGTGTTAGGCCAGATTAAAACAAACATTCTAGTAATTAGGACCAATCATGCTGCTGCAGTAACAGCAGGGCTGCTGGATGCACACACAATAACCTATAATAAAACACCTATAATAAACAAATAGCTAAAAATAGATCCTGCACAAGAAACATGACCCAAATATATTTCTTAAAGGCGCAGCATCGTCACATCAGAGAGTCACACAACACAAGAACACAAGAAATAGAATCAGGAATAGCTCCCAAGGGTCTTCAAGCTTGCCCTGCCATTCAATATAATCATAGCTGATCTATGCCAGACTCAGCTCCTTTTCTATGTCATTTCTCCGTAGCTCTCGATCCCTCAATTTATCTAATATTCATTCACCTCCACTCAGAATACTTCTAATGATCCAGCCTCCACCACCCTTTGGGGCAGAGAATTCCAGGGATTCACCATCCTCTGTGAGAAGTGGGAGAGGAAGAGATGGGCAGGGTAGCAGAATGCAGAAGAGATAGAAGAGATGGAGGTCTCCTACTTCCAGAAATAGAGATCACACAGCCACTCGGCACATATCCAAGTGAACTGCTGTGAACGAAAACTGAGATATCAAAATCTGAACAATGCAAACATTTTAATCTGTTATCACATCAGTTTGGATTCATGTCTTACATCTCCCATGGGTCCTTCAAAGGGAAGGTGATAACTCGAGTGGGAGGAGATGAAGGATTCCTCAGAGTAGTGTGTATACCCTGTGGAAGCAGCAGCGTGAGATGCATCAATACATGCAGTGAATGTGTATGGAGCAAAGCAAGAAGCTGGTTTATTCGCAAAACTACTATAACATAAATACAGGCTACTGTTCCCTTCATCACAGCTGGAGCATGTTACAAACATTAACACCCTCCGGTAGCACCTACAGCCATAATTTCCTCAGCGAGTGGCACAGTAGTTAGCATTGCTGCAACAGGGGCCTGGGTTCAATTCTGGCCTTGGGTGACTGTGTGGAGCTTGCACATCCTCCCCATGTCTGCGTGGGTTTCCTCCTGGTGCTCCAATCTCCTCCCACGTTCCAAAGATGAGCAGGTCCGGTGGATTGGGCATGTTAAATTGCCTTTAGTGCCCGAAGATGGGTAGGTTGGGTAGATTAGCCATTGTGAACATGTAAGTTATGGATATTGGTTGGGTTGGTGGTGGGGTTGGATCTGGGTAAGATGTTCTTTCGGAGAGTTGGTGCAGACCTGATGGGCTGAATGGCTCCTTCTGCATTGTAGGGATTGTATGGATTGGCAATCAGCGTCAGATTGCCATTCTGTACCCGCTTTCCTGTGCCAAATTCCTTCAGTGCCCGTGTCATCCAGACTTTTGGCAGTGTGACTCCAAGCCCTGCATGGAGTTTAAATGAACCTAAGGAAAGTAGATGGGATTTGGGGAGGTGGTTGGACATGGGAGGCTGGAGAATCTGGGTTGGTGGGAAATACTGTGGGGAATACTGTCAGGGAGTGCGGGGGATGGGTGGTGGTAGTGTGCTTAGCGGCGTGTGCGTAACCCTGACCTGCAGTGAAGATCAACATTAAATCGTGGAACTGAACCTCATCCTTTGATTCAGGTTTTATAGCCCTCCACTTTCTGATTGGACTCTCTGCCCATTTCTTTGTTACTTCTCTGCAGTGGCGATTGTTGACGATGATCCTGCTTCTTCTCCAGACCCACCTTCCGTCTCTTATCCCATTCCTGTCTCCTTTTACTTTACACCATCATCCCTCCTATCATCTCTCCTGCCTTCCACCCTGTCACTCTCCCTTTTGTTTTTCAGTTCCCACCCCTCCCCCATCCTTTCCGCTATGTAGGGTCATTAAAGACACAAAAGTTTCTTTATTAGTGTCTCAAGTAAGCTTACATTAACACTGCATTGATGTTACTGTGAAAATCCCCTAGTTGCTACTCTCCAGTGCCTGTTTGGGTACACTGAGGGAAAACTTAGCATGGTCAATGCATCTAACCAGCATGTCTTTCGGGCTGTGGGAGGAAACCAGAGGAAACCCACGCAGACATGGGGAGAACGTGCAGACTCCGCACTATATAAAATGTGTTAGCCATCACCTCGGATGGTGATACCTAACACGAGGGGACATAGCTTTAAATTAAGGGGTGGTAATTATAGGACGGATGTCAGAGGTAGGTTCTTTACTCAGAGGGTAGTAAGGGCGTGGAATGCCCTGCCTGCAGCAGTTGTGGACTTGCCAACTTTAAGGGCGTTCAAATGGTCAGTGGGTAGGCATTTGGATAACATTGGAATAGTTTAGGTTAGAGGGTCATTAGATTGGTTCCACTGGTCGGCGCAACATCGAGGACTGAATGGCCTGTACTGCGGCTGTAATGTTCTATGTTCTATGTAACCGCTTTCCTTTTTCTAACATTGACTCGATACCTTTGCACTTTGTGAAAAATGACACATTTTGACGTGTTCAGGCTCAGTTTGATGTCTTCTGCTGGAACAGTCTCTTTCTCTATCCTCTGCTGGATCCGACATTCATTAAAACTGGTCTCCCCAGTTTGCCACAACTTTGCTACGCATTTGCTGAGAGCATTGGTGCCTTTGTGGTAGCATTGTACTTTGCGGGATATTAAGTTCATTGGCTTGTAGTTACCTCCAAAATGGATTTCGTAACAAGCGTAAAATGAGCATTTTATTCATGAGCCTTGCTGAATATGATTTCTCCCTGGCTTTTGTGTTTCAATTTCAGCCTGTCGTGCAGACCCAATCCTTGGATCTCACTCCGCCAGAATAAGGAAGTTTATTAAAACCTAAGCTGCAATGATACTCATTCCAGTGAATAACATCCATCTCAATCTTAGAGAACAGGCGGCTTGCAATAAGCACTGGTTCGTGATACAGGTTTAAGGTGGTGCTAAAACTGTATTGCCTGTTAATTATCTGTAATTAAGCCACTTACGGGGACTCGGAACCAATTAATTTTAACCAGTAGTTCCTAAATTGTGTGTTGAATTACTTGAATGTTTTGCTGATATTTGAACCAGTCAGTTTAATTGCAGTCGATATGATGGAATTAGTTATTATACACTGGGGCAGACTTTCAGCCTATGTTCGCTGTCACAGAGAATGGAAATATGGACTGAAAATCCAGAGAGATCACATGCTGCGATTTTCCACATCCCTTGCCAGTGAAGTTCATGCCCATAAAGGGCATTTTAGTATCATTAGTTCATGCCCATCTGCCATCTATTCCCTCCACCCCCTCACTGTAGTTTCAAATCTCACTGATGTTTACAATAGGTTCATCCAGATGTGAACTTGTCATAGGGATCCAGTCAGGTGGAGCATAAAGGTGAGTATAACCCCAGGGGAGAGGGACATGCTCTGGCACTGCCCCCCGGCAGAGGTTGACACTGCAACTTTGGCACAGTGCCAACCTGGCAGTGTCAACCTACACTGCAGCATTGCCAGGGGCGGACCCTTGGGGAAGTCTCATTAGAGAAGGATACATATGTGTGATGGGGGTGGAGAGTGGGGGGGTGCTGGCGATGACTGTTGAGGGGGTCATGGGAGGAGAGAGATGTCGGTGTTGATCAGATGGGGAGGGACGGGTGCTAGCAATGATCGCGGGGTGTGGGTGTAGGGGGGGAAGATACCAGCATTGATTGCAGGGGGCAGGGGGTAGAGTTGCTGGCATTGATTGGTGGGGAGGAGGGAAGATGCCAGCATTGATTGGGGGAGTAGAAGGTGCCTTGTATTGATCATGCGGAGGGGCCTGAGACCTCTGTAGTGGGCTGGGGGAGGTTACTTACTTCTTGGTCTGATCAGGCTGCCTTTTATAAAGTGCATCTGGGTTTTGCCAGTGTGTTTAGGCATCGCCCTGAAATAAGATGGCATGAAACACATTCCCTGGTTTTTAACCATAAGATCTGGAGAGAAAATTGGCCTGGTTCTCTGGAGACAAACATCTGGTTTTCAATCAGATGCTGACACTTTGACCTTTTTTTGCTAAGATTCCATCCACTATATGATATTAATGCATTAATGATGTTAATGCCTTAGGGCAGCACGGTGGTACAGGGTTAGCGCGGCTGCTTCACAGCGCCAGGGATCCGGGTTCAATTCTGGCCTTGAGTCACTGTTTGTGTGGAGTTTGTACATTCTCCCCATGTCTGAGTGGATTTCCTCCAGGCGCTCTGGTTTCCTCCCACACTTCAAAGATGTGCGGATTAGGTTGACTGGCCAAGCTAAATTGACTCTAGTGTCAGGGGAATTAGCAGGGTGGGATTAAAAGAATCAAGCCTAGGTGGGATGTGGTCAGTACAGATTCACTGGGCCGAATGGCCTCCTTCAGCACTGTAATGATTCTCTGAATATCTAAGGCCATGTTACTAATCTCTGGAGGTAATATTCATTGGTACACAGGACTAAGGAACATTCTCTGATGTGATTCAAAGCTCTACATTGTTTAAGATCAGTAAATTTAGCACTCGAGTGGATGTGTGGTTTGAACCTTATGAATGTAGCTGCATTTCATGGACAAGGAATGAATAACGTTGGCCTAATCCTGTGGTCTTGTACACCCCACTGAAGCTCCATCATTGTGTCAGCTGTAACCCTGTAGTATTATTCTCTGCTTGGGGGTCAGAAGGCTCTGTGTTTAAGCCCCACTCCAGACAGCTGAACTGACGTTACAGCATCCCAGGAGATGTTGGCTGGAATTCTATGATTCTACCGCCAGTGAGGATGGAAAATTTGGCGCTCAGCCAGATCTCCATTCATTACAGAGAGACCGGGGAATCCCAGCTGCAGACAAGGACAGAGGGTTTAAATTATTGCGATTTCAAGGGGTAAAATTGAATCAATTCTTATCTCTAAAGTCAGAAGGTCACAACTTCATACCCTGTTCCAGGCTCTGAGCACAGGCCAAAATGGTTCAGCACAACCTTCTCAAGAGCAAGTGGAGCCAGGCAATAAATGTTGCCCATGACAATGATGCTCATATCCCAAGAATTAATTGAAAAATGATAACTTAGACTGATATTTCAGTGCAGTACTGAGAGCATGTTGGAGTGTTTCAAATCTACTCCTTCAGGTGAAAAGACTTGCATTTATATAACACCTTTCATGTTCCTCAGGGCATGGGTGACATGATGGCACAGTGGCAAGCACTACTGCCTCACAGTGCCAGGGACCCAGGTTTGATTCCTGGCCTGTGTCACTATCTATGTGGAATCTGCACATTCTCCTTGTGTCTGTGTGAGTTTGCTCCAGTTTCCTCCTGTAGTCCGAAAGACGTGCTGGTTAGGTGCATTGGCCATGATAAATTCTCCCTCAGCGTACCCAAACAAGTGCTGGAGTGTGGTGACTAGGTGATTTTCACAGTAACTTCATTGCAGTATTGATGTAATCCTATTTGTGACACTAATAAAGAAACTTTAAGACTTTTAAACATCCCAAAGTGCTTCAGAACAAACTATGTATTTTTAAAGTGTAGCCATTGTTATAATGCAAGAAACACAGCAGCCAATATTAACACAACAAACTGTCCCAAACAGTAATGTGATGATGACCAGATAAATCTGTTTTTGTGATGTTAATTGAGGGATAACTATTGGTCAGGACATTGAGGAAAACTCTCTTGATCTTCCTCAAAATAGTGCGGTGGAATTTTTTATGACTGGAAGGCCTTCCTTGGTTTGACACCACACCCAAAAGATAGCATTCCCTCTGAACAGCACTGCAACGTCAGCTGAAATTTTTATGTTCCAGACTCAGGGGAGACTTGAGAAGCTACAACCTTCTGATGCAAAGACAAGAGTACTACTACCTGAGCCTCTGCTGACAGCAGATCAGAATTGATATTAAACATCTGGTTCAGGGAAGCATTGAGGATTCGCCATTTATAAAATGACTCTTACGTTTCCCTGTACGAAAATTACCATCGCATTTCAAAATCATTACATATGATGCGTTTTGAGACATGCGTTTCAGTGATTTGACACTATGCCTGAGATTCTCCGGCCTCCAGCTGTGTGTTTCCAGCTGGCGGGAGGTAGCGCGTTGTTTTCTAGTGGCGGGATTCTCCGGTCCTGCTGCCGTCAATGGGAATACCAACTGGCGTCACCCCCACACCAACAGGAAACCTGGTGGAGAATTCCGGCCTATATCTTTCTTTACTTCCACAGACTGCACATTCAGAAGTAAAAATGGTAGGAAGGACTATTACTTACGAGGCGAAAAACTGCAGCAGGCGACGGTGCAGAGGGACCTCGGGGTCCTTGTGCATGAGTCGCAAAAACCCAGCTTGCAGGTGCAGCAGGTGGTCAGGAAGGCGAATGGGATGCTGGCCTTCATAGCGAGGGGGATTGAATATAAAAGTAGGGAGGTCTTGCTGCGGCTGTATAGGGCATTGGTGAGGCCGCAGCTGGAGTACTGTGTGCATTTTTGGGCGCCGCACCTGCGCAAAGATATTTTGGCCTTGGAGGGAGTGCAGAGGAGGTTTACTAGGCTGATACCGGAGTTGAGGGGGTTGAGCTATGAGGAGAGGCTGAATAAACTGGGCTTGTACTCGTTAGAGTTTAGAAGAATGAGAGGAGATCTCATTGAGACGTATAAGATGATGAATGGGATGGATAGGATAAAGGTGGAAAGACTCTTCCCGCTCAAAAAAGACAATAGGACTAGGGGGCACAGCCTCAAGATAAAAGGGGGGCGGTTTAGAATGGAGTTGAGGAGGAACTTCTTCACTCAAAGGGTGGTGAATCTCTGGAATTCTCTGCCCGTTGAAGTGGTGGAGGCTGCCTCGCTAAATATTTTTAAGACGCGGGTTGATGGGTTTTTGATAGGAGAGGGGATTAAGGGTTATGGGGAGAGGGCGGGAAAGTGGAACTGAGCAGCGACAGATCAGCCATGATCTTATTGAATGGCGGGGCAGGCTCGAAGGGCTGGATGGCCTACTCCTGCTCCTATTTCTTATGTTCTTATGTTCTTATGTTCTTATATCAGTCTGGATGATACATTTTTGTGAGGCAACCTAGGGAGAAAGTTTGTTGGCCATTTACTATCACCATGAAGGAATCATTAAATATTGGTTAAGTTTTACATAACTGGAGGCTAGTGAGTCTAATGTTTCTCTATGAAAGAGACCTCTCCTAGCCAGTTAGAGGTGAAATAGTGAAAGCTATCCTGAAGGTAGTGCAATGATTGTGGTGTCTGTCTCTGTAAGACAGTACAACTGAAGAAGGTCACCTGGCTTGAGGGATCTGTGGGAATTCAGAGCGAGTGATCACCCTGGCGTCCTCTCTCTTGCAGAATCAGCTAGATGCCATGCAGTCACGTGTAAAAGGTGAAGCTTTGCTCCAGGCAGCTATGGGCTGCAATCCCATATATCTGATTTCTTGTTATCAATAAATACCTTTTGTCCCTAACAAAGCCTGCAATGTCGCCCAAGGGTGGCAAAGCTATTATACACTGGCGACGAGGATAGGTTAAATTTTGATGACACAACCTACCTATAAGTATTTGATTCAGCTGAAGTTTGGATAAGTGAGATACTCATCCAAGGATGGTTAAGGGTGAAGAGACTCAGAGAGCGTTGTGGAGGTAGCGCCAGTTCCTGAGGGACAGTTGAAGCAACAAAACCCATGTGGCTGGTGAGTCTGTGGGAGATCTAGGGTACCAGCAACATTAGGCACTATTAGGTACTATAGTTGACTTGGGTACAAAAGCGCTAGACACTACGAGTACTCGATCTTACAAGCTTAAGTTGCTTGTGCACAAGGAGAAAGAGAGTTGCAGCCCTCTGCAGAGTGTTTCTGATGTTACACACAAACAATTATAGTTAATTACAGCAAATGAAAATCAAGGAATTTTTCTAATCCTTTATTTGCATATATATTCACCAATCATACCTTAGCTTCTCGCCCTTTCTTATTTGATGAAAAAAACTGTCTCCTGCTAATCCTTCATTTGTATAGCGTGTCCCCGTATCTTGCCTTTAGTATTCCGTTATGGAGAATTCTGGTTTTTCTCATCCTCTGGTGAAGACCAAAAAACAGAATATTTATGGGACTTATGCAGGTGAAGATTAGCCATTCATGCTAAATACGTAAGCACTGGCCCCATTGAAGGCCTGTGTGTTACAGAAGCATTTTCCATTGCTTGACAGAGATTTATGGAACTTTAATTTTAACTTCCATAAGCCAAGAGGTTTGGAAAGACACTGGAAACTAAAATGAAGAGAGATGAGCCTTCAGGAGGGCTACAATTATTTTTTTCTGGAGGGCAGAACAACAAAGGGTATATGTTTCCAAACCTAAACAAAGCCTGCAGGGGGGTCAGGGTAGTGATCCCTACCAGAGTTTGACCACCTCATCTGCCCGAGCCTCGTTCGATCCCTCCCAAGGCCAAAGGAGAATGCCCATTCTGCGAATCGGGGCGGACGTGCCAGTAAAATTCTGGCAAAAAGCTCCTTGCTTGGTACTGGCACAAGGGTTTCTTCCAGTGAATTCTTGACAGCATTCGTTTGATACTTTCCACCCAGCTCACATCTTCCTCCGAGACACCAAAAATTACCGCGCTGTAATTTGTTGTTTCAACAGCAACACTGCTCAACTGATGGTGTTACTGAGTCCTATAAGTGATTATCCTGTAAATGGCTGTTCCACTAGTCTTGTACTCATTGAACACACTTTCTCTGTGACTTTGCTGCCTTTCTCTGTGTCACTTGATCACTGTCGCTCGGCAACAACACAGTTTTTTTATACTTTTGTGTTTCTTTTAACAAAATCAGGAAACTGTTAAACCCTTTTTAAATGTGTCTCTTTAATTTCAGGGGTGTAAAACTTTACTAAAGATGTGTATTATACATAAACAAGACTGATCTTTCAGCCACAGGTAGGTCCTAACTCATAACAGACATAAAACTGAAGCTCCTTTTAACTTACTCAGCACACAAATATATATCCAACTTGAAAATTATATATTGTTCCAATCATACGTCAAAATACTTGGTGGTACTGTGGCACAGTGATTAGCACTGCTGCTGCTGCAGAGTGCCAGAGACCCAGATTCAATTCTAGCCTTGGCTCACTGTGTGTGTGGAGTTTGCAAGCTCTCTCCATTTTTGCATGGGTTTCCACCAGTTTCCCCCCACACTCCAAAGATGTGCAGGTTAGGTTGATTGGCCATATTAAATTGATCCTTAGTATCAGGAAGATTAGCAGTGTAAATGTGTGGAGTTACAGAAATAGGGCCTAGGTGGGATTGTGGGTGGTACAGACTCGATAGGCCGAATGGTCTCCTTCTGTACTGTAGGGATTCTAAATGCTCTACACTCTATGGCCCTCCTTGATACCTCCTCAAAAAAACTCAGTGTAGTTAAACATGCCTTGATTTAGGGCATGATTGCTCTTTAATGGATCGGTGCATTTCTAACTTACAACTTATTCTGTCAATACATTTTCCAGTAGATTTGCCAGCCACCGAGATGAGGCTGAGTGATCTCGGAGCACACTGGACTCCCCTTTTTGAGAAGCGGGGTAATTGCAAATTGAACTCCCATAGCCGTGCTTAACATTGCCTTCCTATTGAAGTCAGTGGAAGGAAAATCAGATGGTGAGTACAATGGGAATCTCATGCTCGACTGCCCACTTTACACCTGCTCACCAATACCGCTAGCTGTGTGCAGGAGGGGAAAATTGGTGAGATAAAAATAAGGTAGCCCTCTTCAAACTTAACAAAAGAATTCTCTGGTTATTTTGTTTCCCCATGCTCTGGAGTATTAATCTTTCAATCATCTGAGTGGTCTACACTGGTTTACTCACCTTTTGGGCCTACTAATGATGATAATCATTCTCAGGTATCTGCTTGCTTGTTATAATGTGATAATGGCAGCGTGGATATTCTGGGCTTCAGATTTACTTCATGATTAGCCTCTAAAGATGATTTAGGTTAAGGATTTTGAAAGTGAATGAGTCATCTCACAGGAGTGCTCTTACCTCAGTTGGATGTTTTACTGCAGGCCAGGTTTTTGGCACAGTCAGGCAAATTGCACTTCCAGATGCTGCCAAGTTGCTTACAGGGATAACTTTCTGTGCAGATATCACGCTTAAAGATTTTTTAAAAATATGCTAAATGTGCAACTAGTGATGCACCAAAGGCATCACATTATTGAGTGGCACAGTGGTTAACACTGCTGCCTCACAGTGCCAGGGACCCGGTTTCGGTTCCTAGCTTGCGTCATTGCCTGCGTGGAGTCTGTATGTTGTCCCCATGTCTACATGGGTTTCCTCCGGATGCTTCGGTTTCATCCCACAGTCTGAAAGACGTGTTGGTTAGGGGTGCATTGGCCGTGCTAAATTCTCCCTCAGGGTAGAATCATAGAACCTAACGGTGCAGAAAGAGGCCCTTCGGTCCATCGAGTCTGCACCGAACACAATCCTACCCAGGCCCTACCCCTATATCCCTACATATTATACCCACTAATCCCTCTAACCTACGCATCACTGGACACTAAGGGGCAATTTCTTAGCATGGCCAATCAACCTAACCCGCACATCTTTGGACTGTTGGAGGAAACCGGAGCACCCAGAGGAAACCCACGCAGACACAAGGAGAATGTGCAAACGCCACACAGACAGTGACCCGAGCCAGGAATCGAACCCAGGTCCCTGGAGTTGTGAAGCAGCAGTGCTAACCACTGTGCTACCGTGCCGCCCGTAACCATGTACCTGAACAGGCACCGGAGTGTGGAGACTAAGGGATTTTCACAGTAACTTCATTGCAGTGTTAATGTAAGCCTACTTGTGACACTAATAAGTAAACTTTAAAACATGGAGTCCTGCGAGTTCTGTTACCGTGGTGATGCCACCCAACATTGGTATTGAATATCTTGCCCTGATTGTTTGGTCATTTAGGATCGTGTCAAATTTAACGCAAAAGATGCAATTTGCATTTCAGCATAAAAACCTTTCCAACATGGTGAGTAAAGTTTCATTCTGGGGATATCTCCCTGACCAGTGTGAATCCTGATCATAGAAGCTGCTGGAATATATTACAGGAGTAGGATCCCATTGCATCCTGCAGATACACATGGAAATGATTCTCCCAGGATAATTCCATTGCCACTATTTATTATTTGAACTGTTTTGACTGACCACATAGGAGGAAAGCTGCACATCTCCTTTTTTTTTTAATAAACACTGGATTTTCATTTAACTGGAAGTTATAATGAACTAACTGGAAGTCATAAATTGCCTCCCCTAATGTTAGGGGAGGCAATGGTCTAGTGGTATTATAATTAAACTATTGATCCAGAAACTCAGCTAATGTGCTGGGAACACAGGTTCGAATCCCACCACAGCACTTGATGAATTTGAGTTCCATAAAAAAAATATGGAATTAAAAATCTATTGATAAACATGAAATTATTGTTGATTGTCAGAAAAATTCATCTGGTTCACTAATGTCTTTTAGGGAAGGAAATCTGCCGTTCTTACCTGGCCTGGCCTACATGTTACTCCCGATCCACAGTAATGTGGTTGACTCTCAACTGCACTCGGGCAACTAGGGATGGGTAATAAATGCTGGCCAGCCAATGACATCCCTGTCCTATAAATGAATATAAAATATATAATCTCCCTATTTGAAAAACATAGCTCGGAATTAGTTCATATCTCATCAGCTTCAGGCAACAGTGTTCGAAGAATCCCAAATGGCAATATGAAAATGGTGGCATAGTGGTTGGTGCTGCTGTCTCATAGCACCAGGGACCCAGGTTTGATCCCCGGCTTAGGAAAAGGAAAATAAGATGTGAACAGAAGTATAAATGGGAAAGCAGCTTCAAGAGCTGCTCATTGTTCCAGCTAGAGAACTAACACTGTCTTTTCTTTCAGCAAATATGGACATTTTTAACCATGATCTGTAAGGAGGGAGGATCAGATTAGTGTTATAAACTCACCAGAACAGCCCTCAGATCTCCAGAAATTAAAGATTATCAATCAGGATAGTACAGTGGCACAGTAGTTAGCACTGCTGCCTCACAACGCCCGGGACCCAGGTCCAATTCCCGGCCTTGTGTCACTGTGTGGAGTTTGCACTGGGTCGTAGAGTGTAGAGCATTTAGAATCATAGAATCCCTATAGTTTGTCCGTGCCTGACAATAGAGTCAATTTATCATGGCCAATCAACCTAATCTGCACATCTTTGGATTGTGGGAGGAAATGGGAGCACCAGAAGGAAACTCACTCAGACACGGGGAGAAAGTGTAAACTCTACACAGTCCGTGACCTAAGGCCAGAGTTGAACCTGGGTCCCTGGCGCTGTGAGGCAGCAGTACTAACCACTGTGCCACCATACTGCCTTCTTGAATTAAGTTTCACATTGATTCATAGTGGGACCTGGTGACCCCCTGATAGTCCAATACTCAACTGGAATATTTGTTTGGAATAACGATAAGAAAGAATCTACAGCATTAAGAACTCATTCTCCTGCTCAGGTTAGTTCATTCTATGAGATAAACTATATTATGCTATAGCCTTCCCAATTGAATTAATTAGGCTACCAACGGTGCAACCTAATTAGCTTAGCTTGCAAGAGGAACCTATCTACGCGTGCCAGTAAATGCTGCATGTTGCCAACTCAGTTCCATCATTGTTCTCATTCTCAAGGGCATAAGCTAACCATTAGATGGAACTTTCACACAGGATGATCCAATAAAAGAGCCCTTCCAAGACTTGTTTTTTTCTCTTGTTGTTATTCTCATCACCATTTTCTCTGGGCATTATTACGGCCTCGCCAACAGAGTGGCCAATAAGGGAATCTTTGCCTTGTACTTAACTGGGAGTATCAATTCCTCTGACACCCCCGGGAATAGACTGCTAACTGCTAGCGCTCTGTGCATTGTTGTTAGAATTGTAAATAAAGGGACTTCTGCCTCCATGGATTTATTACAGTGGCGACGAGGAAAAAGGAACTGCCCAAAGGAACTTGTTTGCTATCATCCGCTACACTTTGGGGATATGCCATTGCCTGGCAAATGTGCCTCTATTCAGGAAATTGGACTCCTTTGATCCTGCAGTGGAAGACTGGGCCCAATATGTAGAACGGATGAGTTATTTCTTCAGAGCTAATGATATAGTCTCAGATGAAAAGCAATGGGTTATCCCGCTGACTGCTTGTGGACCAGCAGCTTTCGCTGTTGTGCACAGTTTAACTTTTCCGGAGGCACCGAATACAAAAACCTTCCAGGAATTGACAGACTTAGTAAAAGAATATTATGACCCTAAGCCACCTCTGATCCTGCAAAGGTACCAATTTTACCCAGTATTCTGAGAGACAGTGGAGTTAGTCACTAGCTTCCTGACGAGATTAAGTCAATTAGCAGAGGCTTGCGAATTCAGATTGACATTAAAGAAGATGCTCCGAGACCGATTGGTGTGCGGAATCAATAGTATGATCAGACAAAATAGGGCTCCCATCTTAGATCCCCTACATCAGTGACTATAAAAAGAATCAAGCCTGGGAATGGTCTACCCACCGAGAACAGACCTTTAAGAAATTCAAACAGCTATTGCACCAAATGTTTTAGCAGATTATGACCCCAAGAAAGAATTGGTGTTTGCTCATAACACATCTCCATACGCCATTGGTGCAGTTCGGGCACACAGATGGCAAAACAGGGAGGAACAGCCTATAGCATATGCCACCAGGACCTTAGCAATAGCAGAATGGTGATACACCCAGATTAAAAAAGAATTGGCGGTAAGGTTTACAGTAAAGTATTTCTACTTGTACCTTTATGGGCAAAAATTTATGATCATCGCTCATTATAAACCGTTGCTGGGTTTGCTCAAAGCAGTGCCACCAATAGCATCAGCCAGGATCCATTGCTGGGCATTATTACTGGCAGCACACCAGTACCAGCTGGGAACTCGGGTGGCAAATGCTGATGCCCTAAGCAAGCTACCATTACCAGACACTCTCCCCCCTCCCCCCCCACCATTGGTACTCAGAGTAGAAGTAACAGTGGTGACACTGCACTTCCTGGATACCCTCCCGATGACCGCACACAGCATACACCTGTGGACGCATAAGGAGCTGTTACTAGCAGGAGTAAAATGCCTGGTGCTAACAGGGGCAATGGAAAGACCAGTCCAACCACCACTTCACTCCTACTGGAACAGAAGAGAGCAGATCACCAGAGAAGACAGGATATTGCTGTAGGGGTCATAGTGCCAAGTCAGACCATACTGGCTGAATTACATCATGGCCACCCCCGAGTGTCCAAGATGAAGGTGCTGGCTTGAAGCTGTGTCCGGTAGCTAGGCTTGGACGCAGATAAAGCGGCATTGGTGGAATGTAAATGAGGGGCAGAAGGTGCCACCAGCAGCCCCGCTGTACCTGTGGGATTAGCCAGGTAGACCATGGACTTGGCTATTTTGCAGGCCTGTTTATGGGTTCCATGGGTTTGTGACAATAATAGCCGCCCACTCAAAATGGTTGGACATCTACACGGTGAACTCAGCAAACACAACGACAATCGAGAAGCTGCACGCCTCATTTTCAGCACGTGGAATTTCAGTCTCACACAACAGATAGGTTTTCACCAGCCAAGAATTCACCAGAATCATGAAGTCAAACGGGATTGAACACATCAGAAAGCATCGTATCATCCGGCATCAAATGATCTCGCGGAGAGAGCTGTCCAGAGTTTAAAAGCCGGGTTAAAGAAACAGCCAGTGGCTCCAATAGACAGCGAACTCTCCCGCTGGTTGTTTGATTACAGGACAACCCTACACATGGGAATAGAATTACTCATGAGCTGATGACTCGGCACAACTTGAGCCTAGTACTCCCAAATCTGGAAGGGAAAGTGGAAAAGCACCAAGTAGCCCATTGCAGGGGCTATAACAACAGTTACCAGGACCATTGACAAAGGCAGATCCTGCTAGCCTAAGGGATATGATCTTGATTTTTTTTTTGATTTGATTTATTACTGTCACATTTATTAACATACAGTGAAAAGCATTGTTTCTTGTGCGCTATACTGACAAAACGTACCGCTCATAGAGAAGGAAACGAGAGAGTGCAGAATATACTATTACAGTCATAGTTAGGGTGTAGAGAAATATCAACTTAGTGCGAGGCAGGTCCATTCAAAAGTCTGATGGCAACAGGGAAGAAGCTGTTCTTGAGTTGGTTGGTACGTGGCCTCAGGCTTTTGTATCTTTTTCCCAACAGAAGTGGAAGACAGAATGTCCAGGGTGGGTAGGTTCCTTAGTTATGCTGGCCGCTTTGCCAAGGCAGCGGGAAGCGTAGACAGAGTCAATGGATGGGAGGCTGGTTTGCATGATGGATTGGGCAACATTCATGACCTTTCATAGTTCCTTGCGGTCTTGGGCAGAGCAGGGGGCATACCAAGATGTGTATGCTTCCTGACTTCTTCGTTTTGTTGACTTTGAGGGAGAGATTATTGTTACCACACCAATTCACCAGATTCTCTATCTCATTCCTGTACTCTGTCTCGTCATTGTTTGAGATCCTATCTGATGGTGTCGTCAGCAAACTTGAAAATCAAATTGGAGGGGAATTTGGCCACACAGTCAAAGGTGTATAAGGAGTATAGTAGGGTGCTGAGAACACAGCCCTGTGGGGAACCAGTGTTAAGGATGATCGTGGGGGAGGTGTTGTTGCCTAACCTTACTGATTGTGGTCTGTGAGTTAGGAAGTTCAGGATCCTTTTGCAGAGGGACGTGCCGAGGCCCAAGCCATGGAATTTGAAGATGAGTTTTGTGGGAATAATAGTATTGAAGGCTGAGCTGCAGTCAATAAACAGGAGTCTGACATAGGTGTCCTTGTTAGCTAGGTGTTCTGAGGTTGAATGCAGGACCAGGGAAATGACGTCTGTTGTGGGCCTGTTGTGGCAGTAGGCAAACAAGTAGATCTAGGTAGTCTGGGAAGCTGGAATTGATTTGTGCCATGACTAACCTTTTGAAGCACTTCATAATGATAGATGTTAGAGCCACCAGCCGATAGTCATTAAGGCACGCTGCTTGGTTTTTCTTAGGTACTGGGATTACGGTTGTCTTCTAGAAGTGGATAGGGGTCTTAGGCTGTTGTAAAGAGAGGTTGAAGATGTCTGTGAATACCCCCACCAACTGATCCGTGCAAGATCTGAGTGCTCCCTTGGTACCCCATCCGGGCCAATTGCTTTCCATGGGTTGAACTTTGAGAAGACTGCTCTGGCATCTGCAATGGTGACCCCAGATACAGGATCATCCAGGGCTTCCAGGGTGGAGGGCATGCTCTCGCTGACCTCTTGCTCAAAATGGGTGTAGGATGCATTGAGCTCATCAGGGAGGGGTGCATTGGAGCCGGCGATTTTACATGCCTTCATCTTGCATGATTGCCTTCTGGAAGAACGTATCATCAACATTTGAGAACCAAGAGACAGCAATAAACACAGCAGCCCCCACTGCCATAAATCTTCACTCCTGCCTTATCATAGAATCATAGAGTCATACAGTGCAGAAGGAGGCCATTTGGCCCATTGAGTTTGCACTGACCGTAATCCCACCCAAGCCCAATCCCCATAACCCCATTAGTTTACCCTAGCTAGTCCCCCTGACATTAAGGGGAAATTTAGCACGGCCAATCCACATAACCTGCACATCTTTGGACTATGGGAGGAAACTGGAGCACCCAGACACGGGGACAACGTACAAATTCCACGCAGACAGTGACCCAAGCCGGGAATCAAACGAGGGTCACTGGCGTTGTGGGGCAGCAGTGCTATCCACTGTGCCACATTGTTATTGAACTAGGGTAACATTTGTTTTTTATTTCCTATACTGTGCACCCATCCTATAGCCTTGGTCCACCCACTTCTCTCTGATGATAAAGATGTCAAACTTTGGCCAAATTAGAAGCAGTTTTCTGCTGTTTCCTTCCATAGTTACAAAGCAGCAGCTCAAATTAATTTCAGGGTTCTCATCAAAGGATTCACAACTGTAAAGTTAGCTTATCTGTTCTGTAATGGTAAATAACCTGCTGACTATTTCTGGTACTGTGTTTTCAGACGAGTCTTTGTTCTTATCAATCCCAACTGAATTGAAGCCCAGGCCTCGGAGGTTAGAGTTCAAGAGGTCAGGGTTTAATCTCACACATCCAACACCATTTTTAATCAGTTTTACTTATTTGAGATATTGCGAAGGAGAACTAATTTAAAATCTCTGATTTGTACAGCTCTTTTGCAAAACCATGTGGGATTTATTTGAATGTCAAATGTTGGGTTATAAGCCTACTTGTGATTGAAAATTTACGAATTGAGGACATTTTTAGAAGCCTCTTTATGATTTTCAGATTACTGACAATACAAACCTGGTGACTTTTGCTACCTATCGATGAGGAAAGGAGTGATGTGAAAAGATGGATGAGGCTGCAAATGTGTGGGGAAAATAATCTCACAAATGCCAATTAGATTGCGGACATGATTTGAAACACACTGGTGAAGCTGAAGGCAATATCATGCCTGCCATAGCCCTACCCTGCCTGCTGCTTGTGCTTTTGGAGAGAGCAGGGTACACAAGCGGAGCACTTGCGGCCACAGAGTGTGTGGGGGCCACCTCAGCAACAGCAGAAGATGGTGCAGCTTCATTACAAAGCCAAACAGGGCAAGGGCTCGCTACACTGATCAATCATACTCAAACTTCCTTTCCCTTCCCAAGAATAAAACCTTTGCTGACATTCTTCATTAATCGCTGTCTTTGGTTGTACTGAAAAAATAGACCCCCCCCAACCCCTCCCAAACCCATCGCACTCCCACCTCCAAGGAAATGAATGAAGAAACAGGGCGAGCCCAAGGCTAGAATTACTTCTCAGGCCCGAGACAGAAATCAGGTATGGAATAGCTATTCTCTTCGCATTTAGTAGACCCACTAAATTCAGCCTTAGGGGCAGACACCATGCTCTGAGCTCTGTGTGCTGCCAATTACACAACTCCTTTTATTGCTGATGTGTGGTTCTGTCTGCTTCTGTGCACACACAGCCCGAATCTCAAACTTTATCTGAAACCTTATCTGCTTAGAGCACAGATAGCTCTGACGTCTAATACAAAAAAAAAGACATTGCTTTCGAAAGCACCAGAGGTAAACTGAAAGACAAAAATCATCTGCCTCCCCCATCCCCCACCAACCCCTTCCCTATCCATCCATCCATCCATCCGTCCATCCATTCTGGTCACCTAATTATCTAGACTTCTCAATGAAATTGTGACAAATACAGATTGCCATCATGGCATGCTAAGACCATAAGGTATAGTAGCAGAATGAGATCATTCGGCCCATCAAGTCTGCTCCGTCATTCAATCATGGCTGATATGATTCTCATCCCCATTCTCCTGTCTTCTTCTTGTAATCCTTGATCCCCTTATTGATCAAGGACATACCTATCTCTGTCTTAAAGACACTCAATGATACAGCCTTCTGCGGCAATGAGTTCCACAGATTCACCACTCTCTGGCTGAAGGAATTCCTCCTCATCTCTGTTTTAAAGGATCGCCCCTTCATTCTGAGGTTGTGCCCTCGAGTTTGAGTCTCTCCCATGAGTGGAAAACATTGTCTCCACATCCACTCTATCGAAGCATCTCAGTATGCTGTAGGAGGGAAATTTATGGCACACTCATCCAGAAACCGTAAAATCTCGCTCGAGGTTACCGGATCTTTCCATAGCCCGTCCCTCGCCCATTTCGGTTCCCATGACAGGGTAGAAAAATTCCGCCCACATTTTTCTGAAAGGTTGCATTTAAAATGAAAGACACACTAAGGTCCAAAACATTATCTGAGAAAGCAATAACTACTTTTGTCCTGAAGCTAATTAAATACTGTTGACGTCAGACAGTTTATTGGGATTACTAATATAACCAGGTTGACGGTTGCTTGAGTAGGCTATACTATTCCCTGGAATGGTGAATAATTCTAGGAAATAATGGGTGAGATTCTCCGGCCTCTCAACTGCGTGTTCCCCTCTGGTGGTGCGTTGTTTGCTAACGGTGGGATTCTCCGGTCCTGCCACTGTCAACGAGAATTCCTGTTGATGTCACCCAATGCCAGCGGGAAACCCCCGGGCGGGAGTGTGCTGCTGGCAGGGCTGGAGAATCCCACCAGCGTGATCGGCAGGAGAATTCCGGCCAATATGTATGATGCAAGATCCTGGGGATCTTGACAGGGTGGATGAGGGAAAGATGTTTCTTTCTGTGGGAGAATCTAGAACAAGGGGTCACTGCTGAAAAACAAGGGGTCACCCATTTAAGACAGAGAGGAAGCTTTTTTTGCAGGGGGGGTTGTGAGTCTTTGCAACTCTCTTCCTCCAAAGGCAGTGGAAGCAGAATCTTTGAATAACTTTAAGGCAGAATGAGATAAATTCTTGATAAGCAAGGAGGTGAAAGGTTATCAGAGATAAGTGGGAACATGAAGTTTCACTTACGTTCAGATCAACCAAGATCTTATTAGATCGCTGAGTCCCTAATCCTGCTCCTAGTTTGCATGTTGATAATAGGGCAAATAAACGATGCAAAGGTGAAATTGGGGTGGCACGGTGGCACAGTGGTTAGCACTGCTGCTTCACAGTGCCAGGGATCCGGGTTCGATCCCTGGCTTGGGTCACTGTCTGTGTGGAGTTTGTGCATTCTCCCCAAATTTGCGTGGGTTTCCTCCGGGTGCTCCGGTTTCCTCCCACACTCCCAAGGATGTGCGGGTTAGGTTGATTGGCCATGGGAAATTGCCCCATAGTGTTAGGGGGATTACGGGGGTAAATGTTTCAGGGATAGGGATTGTTGTTGGTGCAGGCTCAATTAGCCAAATGGCCTCCTTCTGCACTGCAGGGATTCGATGACTCTTTGATTCTAAATATGCTCAGAAAATGACAAATATCTGGACATTAGCACCTAATCCATTGGATCGAAGTTCCACTAAACTCTCACCTTATTTGTTTTCTTGAAGGAATGTCTTTGCTATCAAAGAATTCTCATGGTATTCCATATGGTTTGGACTGCAAAATGCTGACAAAGGTATTTGAACTTCATGGGAGAACTAAATTGTCATCATCTGTGCTCTCAAATCAAGAAGGTGCATCAAGAAACAAATGTACCTGTTTCATCCCAATATTCATAGAATAGAATAGAATCCCTACAGTACAGAAGGAGGCCATTCAGCCCATCAAGTCTGTACCGATCACAATCCCACCTAGGCCCTATTCCCATAACTCCACACATTTGCCCTGCTAATCTCCCTGACACTCGGGTCAAATTGGTGTGGCAAATCAACCTAACCGGCAAATCTGTGGGAGGAAACCGGAGCATAAGAACATAAGAAATAGGAGCAGGAATAGGCCATCTAGCCCTTCGAGCCTGCCCCGCCATTCAATAAGATCATGGCTGATCTGAAGTGGATCAGTTCCACTTTCCTGCTATCTCCCCATAATCCTTAATTCCCTTGACTATCAGAAACCTATCTACCCATGACTTAAATATATTTAGCGAGGTAGCCTCCTTCACTTCAACAGGCAGAGAATTCCAGAGATTCACCACCTTTTGAGTGAAGAAGTTCCTCCTCAACTCCGATCTAAATTGCCCCCCCCCTTATCTTGAGGCTGTGCCCTCTAGTCCTACTATCCTTTCTAAGCGGGAAAAATCTCTCTACCTCTACCCTATCCATCCCCTTCATTCTCTTATATGTCTCTATAAATTCCCCCTCAGCCTTCTAAACTCCAACGAGTACAGACCCAGTCTATTCAATCTCTCTTCATAGGCTAACCCCCTCATCTCCGGTATCAGCCTAGTGAATCTTCTCTGCACTCCCTCCAAGGCCAATATATCCTTCCGCAAGTGCGGTCACCAAAACTGCACACAGTACTCCAGCTGCGGCCTCACCAGTGCCCTGTACAGTTGCAGCAAGACCTCCCTACTTTTATATTCTATCCCCCTCACTATAAAAGCCAACGTTCCATTTGCCTTCTTGATTACCTGCTGGAGGAACCCGGAGGAAACCCATACTGACACGGGGAAAAATGTGCAGACACCACATAGACAGTGACCCGAGGCTGGAATCAAACCCTGGTCCCTGGCATTGTGAGGCAGCAGTGCTAACCACCGTGTCACCGTGCTGTCCTTGTGTTCTGACCGTTTACCAAATTTTGAGAGAAGCCCCATTTAAAACAGGATGAACTTGTGTCCAGCGGATTGATTCATTGTATTTAAAATGAAGTGCTGCTGTTAAAGGTGTAGCGTTCCCTTCGCTGATTCAATCAAGATGACAGATTGGTGCATAAAGCAGCACATGATATTGAACATAGAAAGAAATCTAACTGTCACGATGGGTGGATGGTGCAGGTTTTCGCTCAGGCAGGGGTCAAGGCTGCCAAAAGCCAGAAATGCAACATGATCCCACCCAATTCTAAGGTTCACCAGAGCATTGTGAGGATGTGAGCAGGAAATCCAGATAGAGCTATCAGTTCTGATATTTAAATTTTAAACAATTTCTTTAGAGGCGATTCTCCCAAAAAAATCCTAAGTGCCAAATTTGCGTAAAACCGGAGTAATTCCCGTTGTTTATTTTTCAGTGGGATTTTCAAAATGGATCTCCTGTGGAGCATTGCAAAGTATCTGAGCGTGATTCACACTAAAAGTCAGTGGGCAAGGCCTATTCCCGTTGGAGAGGCCACCCTCCATAGCACTGAGTGGGCCATTGCGCATGCGTCGATCCGTCAGAGCAGATTTCACAGCGTGCGTATTAGCCCCAGGCTGCCAGCCTGCAGATCACTGGCCAGCTCGATTGCTGGTCAGCCCTGTGACCCACCCACCACACCCCCCCCCTCCCCCTGCGCCCCCCCCCCCCACCATTGTTGTCCCTCCAACTTCCACACCCCACAATTGGTGGCACTCCTGGACCTTCCTGGGCCAGCACCAATGTCTCCCCCACCTGTCCTGATCTCCTCGACCCCTCCCAGCAGTCCCAGCAGTCCTGTCCCCTCCCCCAGAGGTACTGGCCCCCGACTTCTCCCCCCACCAAAATGGCCAGGCCCGATCACCCCCTTTTCCCCCTTTGCCACTGATCCCTATGCTGAGTAGCAGAACGCTCCATCCCCACTGATTGTCCCTATAAGCCCCACCGCCTCTGGCCCCACCCTTTGGTGCTTTCTGATGCCCAGTGGACAGTGCCAAGGTGCCCTTTATTGATGAGGGAGATTATTTATCGCGCCAGGTCTTCAACACTGAGATAGGTCTATCTTAGTTTAAAAAATTAACTCAGAACATTCATGTCTGCAGGCGAGACAGGGGTTCCTGGGCTTGAGGCTGTGGAAGAAAGGTTAACAAGCACTCACGTGTTTGCTGATTCAGATGATGTGGATGAGTTGTTGGAGTGTCACAATGAAGCATTATCAGATGAAGATCTGATAGAGTTGGTGAGGATGAAAGCCTGTCTGGGGGAGGAAGACAATGAAGTAATTGCCACTTTCCTTTTGGGCAGTGCCAGGAGGCCAGGCTGGCACTGCCAGACTGGCACAGCCCAGGGGTCACTCCCCCTTACTCTTGACCTCCTAAGGAAGCCTCCATGGCCTCCCTTCACTCCCGCAGGATCGGCTGCCTGTTCCCCATGAGTGGAGAATTGGAGTAAACCAATTTAGCATTGCCAATCCATCTAACCTGCACACCTTAGGAGTCTGGGAGGAAACCAGAGTACTCGGAGGAAACCCAGGAAGACATGGGGACAGTGTGCAAAGTCCATATAGACAATGACCCAAGGCCACCCAGGTCCCTGGTGCTGCGAGGCGGCAGTGCTAACCACTGCGCCACCGTGCTACCCCTAGTTGGTAGTTGGCGTTTATTGAAAAACTGGTGCATCAAGTCTGCTTAACAAACTTCTGCCTTTCCCCACACATTGCTCTGTAACACTGAATGGGTTTATCCAAGCCAGGGTAGATATCGAAGCTGTGATTTATCATGAACGATGGACTACATTTCATCAACGAAGCTGAATAACCTGCTTGATTTCTTCATTGTGATTCGACGAGCTACTTCTGCTCCTTCATTGTCTCGATCATCTTCCTCCCCCAGACAGGCTTTCATCCTCACCAACTCTATCAGATCTTCATCTGATAATGCTTCATTGTGACACTCCAACAACTCATCCACATCATCTGTATCAGCAAACACTTGAGTGCTTGTTAACCTTTCTTCCACAGCCTCAAGCCCAGGAACACCTGCCTCGCCTGTGGACACGAATGTTAATTTTTTAAACCAAGATAGACCTATCTCAGTGTTGAAGACCTGGCACGATAAATAATCTCCCTCATCGATAATGAGCTTTAAAGTTTCAGCACTTTCCTCTCATTAGTAAGCTTCAGGTTTTGTAAATTTGCTCTTGAGGATTAACAACCACTTGGTCGCTGAAAGTACCAAAATTGCTCATTGTAATAAAACTTGTTTCTATTCATTTGTGGGACATGGGTGTTCCTGGCAAGGCCAGCATTTATTGCCCATCCCTAGTTGACTTTGAGAAGGTGGTGGTGAGCTGCCTTCTTGAATCACTGCAGTCCGTGTGCTGTGGGTTGACCCACAATACCGTTAGGGAGGGAGTTCCAAGATTTTGAGCCAGCCACTATGAAAGAATGGTGATACATTTCCAAGTCAGGATGGTGAATGGCTTGCAGGGGGATTTGGGGAGGCGACGGCCTAGTGATATTTTCGCTCGACTATTAATCCAGAAACCCAGATAATGTTCTGGGGACCTGTGTTCAAATCCCACTGTGACAGATGGTGGAATTTGAATTCAATTTGAATTTGAATTCAATAAAAAAATCTGGAATGAAGAATCTACTGATGACCATAAATCATTGTCGATTGTCAGAAAAACCCATCTGGTTCACAAATGACCTTTGGGGAAGGGAATCTGCCATCCTTATCTGGTCTGGTCTATATGTGACTCCAGAGCCCAGGAACATGTGCGGTTGACTCTCAACTGCCCTCTGAAATCACCTAACAAGACACTCAGTTGCATCAATCACTACAAAACTTTGTACAGAGGAGGACGACAAAAACCGCCTTATTCCTCAACTCTCTGGGGGTCAACTGTCAGTGTTTAATCACTCCTCTCCAATCACCACTCTGTGCTCAATCACACTTCCCCAATCACCACTCTGTGTTCAATCACTCCTCTCCAATCACCACTCCGTGTTCAATCACTCCTCTCCAATCACCACTCTGTGCTCAGTCACTCCTCTCCAATCACCACTCTGTGCTCAGTCACTCCTCTCCAATCACCACTCCGTGTTCAATCACTCCTCTCCAATCACCACTCTGTGCTCAGTCACTCCTCTCCAATCACCACTCTGTGTTCAATCACTCCTCTCCAATCACCACTCTGTGCTCAATCACTCCTCTCCAATCACCACTCCGTGTTCAATCACTCCTCTCCAATCACCACTCTGTGCTCAGTCACTCCTCTCCAATCACCACTCTGTGCTCAATCACTCCTCTCCAATCACCACTCTGTACTCAATCACTCCTCTCCAATCACCACTCTGTGCTCAGTCACTCCTCTCCAATCACCACTCTGTACTCAATCACTCCTCTCCAATCACCACTCTGTGCTCAATCACTCCTCTCCAATCACCACTCTGTGCTCAGTCACTCCTCTCCAATCACCACTCTGTACTCAATCACTCCTCTCCAATCACCACTCTGTACTCAATCACTCCTCTCCAATCACCACTCTGTGCTCAGTCACTCCTCTCCAATCACCACTCTGTGTTCAATCACTCCTCTCCAATCACCACTCTGTGCTCAGTCACTCCTCTCCAATCACCACTCTGTGTTCAATCACTCCTCTCCAATCACCACTCCGTGCTCAATCACTCCTCTCCAATCACCACTCTGTGCTCAATCACTCCTCTCCAATCACCACTCTGTGTTCAATCACTCCTCTCCAATCACCACTCCGTGTTCAATCACTCCTCTCCAATCACCACCCTGTGCTCTTGGACTTGTGCTCAACTGCCACAGAGCGGGAACTTGGACTTGTTCTCAATCGCCAGTCCGCACTATTGGTCTTGCTCTCAACTGCTGCATAGAATGATCTGCCTGGTATCACAGCCCTCCTCTTGAAATATTTGAACCAGCCTGAAGATGCTGCAAAACCCCTAATTGAAACTGTCTTCTCCCCTTTTAGTTTGTACTTCAAAGAAATTCCCAACTTCTTCCTGAATTACTGCCATACCTAAAGGAAATGGCCAATGGAATTCAATCCAAACGTCCGCTTAGTGCTCCATTCAATCCATGGAATGGCTGCATTGGTGCTGTAACCTCATGGCAGCTAGGATTACACAGACATTGTTCTAATCTTGATTATTTCTAATACATTCGGTAGATTCAGCAAATCTCATGGAATTAGTGACAATTACCTTGCTCAAAACATCCAAGCAAATTAAACTCAAACTTCTCAATTAATGGCCTTCCTCTTAGTGAAGTAAAATGTTACTAATACATGATTCAGGGTGATTTTATACAGAGTACTTAAACTACAGCACAGCGAGATGTATAATTTTAAATGAATGCTAAACCAAACATTATATAAGTGGATGTTCCACAGAACGATGTTTTGGTAGTGTTGCCATGCTTTGGGATGTCTGCACAGTGATGACTTACCAAAGCAGTTCCTGATTCATGCAGTGAGGTGGATATGGACAGGGAGATGTACTCACCGACCTTGACCATCCATGTGAGACCATGAAACTTTTTCCAGCACAGCCTCCCGGTCCTCAGGTCCATGCTCCCGGCATCGAACTCCATGACTTTCTATTGGCTTCTCATTACGTGTTTGGAGGTGCCCCCCGCCCCCCCCCACCCCGGCTCACCAACCCTCTCCAGCCCCCTGGAAGAAGCTGGGCACCACTCCAGCCTTTTCCAACCTCCTTGAGCAAAATGCCAGTACTGCAGCCACCAACCTGGGTGCCACTCTCCACCACGATCATTCATTCCTCAGTCTTTCATAGATCCATTTTTACAACACTTTCTTCAGCCACCTGATATGCAAGCTATCTTTAATCAATACAATCCTATAGAGTATTTGCCCTTGTGTGTCATGCATCTAACAAATGGCATCATTACTACTAGCATTGCACAGAAATATTTATAAGGAGCCAAAGGTGGCATGCATTTTGTTCAACAGTTAGGGGTTAATTCCACAGTGCAATCCTCATGTCCGATTTTAGGAGTTAATTAATTCACACTCCAATGATTTTAAAGGGCCTTGCTGAAGTGGATAGGAAGGAAAATTCCCTTAGCAAAGAAGTCAATAACTGGAAGGCACGCATTGAAAGTAGTAGGAATAATATTTTTTAACCAGAGGGCGTGAGAACTGCCTGATAAAGGTAGTCATGGCAAAATCCTCATCGCATGTCAAAAAGGGTGGCATGGTGGCACAGAGTTTAGCACTGTTGCCTCACAGCACCAGGGACCCCAGTTTGATTCCAGCCTCGGGTCACTGTCTGTGTGGAGTTTGCACATTCTCCCCGTGTCAGCGTGGGTTTCCTTCGGGTGCTCCGTTTACCTCCCACGGTTCAAAGATGTGCGGATTAGGTGGATTGGCCATGCTAAATTATCCCTTAGTGTCAGAGGCACGAACCAGGGTAAAGGTGTGGGGTTATGGGGATAGGGCCTGGGTGGGATTGTGGTTGGTGCAGATTCGATGGGCCGAATGACCTCCTTCTGCACTGTGGAGGTTCTATGAAAAGGCTTGGGTCTACATTTAATGCTATAACCTGCAGGGCTGTGGGTGAAAAGCGGGGCTGTGGAACTGGGCTAGATAGGTTGAAATAAGCACTATAATCTCTCAAAGAGAAATCTCCCAGGTATGGCAGCACTCAACAAGCTTGAGGCAAATTCACTGGTTCAAGTTCTTGGCAGGATGAAAGACAGACACATTATATAGGGTATTAATTTGCTGTGTCATATCACTCAACAGGCACCTGGCAAAAACAGAAAATGGGACCACTCTGTCTTCAACCTCAGTTGATTCACAAAACTCACCAAAAGATGTGTGCAGACTATTCTCCCCTTCTGTAGCTCATTCGCCACTCTGTTGGAAACCGCTTCCTAAACACGTACACTAACCATTCCCCAATTATTATCAGCCACTCTTAATCACAATGACAGCATGCACACAATTGTCACAGCACTTGCAACATTGGCCTGGGAAGGTTGCCGGAACCAAAATACCAGAGGGGTGTCCAAAGCATCTCTTCGAGAGTGTTTACCGGCATGACACGCAAGTCCTAAACACCAATTCTCACAGCTAGGAGATGCCAAGGGGTGAATTTTCCCGTTCCATGGGAAGTGTAGCAGGCGAGGGGCAGGCCGCCTGCCGTGGGAAGCATAGCGGGTGAGAGGTGGGCCATGGAAAGGTCCATTGACCTCAGGTGGGATTTTCTGGTTTTGGGGCGAGCGCGGCTGGAAAGTCCCGCCCCAAGAGGAAGTGAAAGCGGCCATTTTGTATTCCAATGGAAACTGGTCTATCATTTCCATCATTGCTGCATGTTTATTGCAAACAGGAGGCAAAATAAGATCACAAATGGTGATTTGAAGTCAGTTCATCATCGTAGTCCCTTGTCCGTGCAGGAAAATGTCTTTGCACATAAAAGGAATGAAGCAGTATATTCTGCTGAATAGCCTGCAACCATAGTCAGTGGAAAGCCAGTGATGAATTAATATCATTCAGATTGCATGGAGTAAAAGCTCCTCAGTAATACAGCATAGATGAATAAAGGCTATCGAAGAAGGAGACTCAGTCTGAATGATCAATCCGTGATTATAGATCCAAAATTGCATTGTAGGAGAGTTGCCAGATGAATTTGTGTAACCGTATCAGTTCTGGAATAACAACAGACAGACAATTAAAAACAAATCACTCAAACTTCTAACTTGACCAGATACTTTCCCAAATTGCATATGTGGCTGCATCAGCTTCCTTATTGATTGTGGTGAAAAGTTATATTTCTCACAGTTTTCTCATTAGACTGAGCTTCGATTGCATGCCAGTCTGTCACCAGAGAATTTAACCTGAGGTAACAAAATGCTTTTGGTGTGAATTAGACACCGAGTGGCCTTGTCATCAACCCACACAAGTAACTGCTGGTGGAGAGCAAAGTATCCCCGTCCTTCTGATCCACGGATAGACAGAACTTATCCATAATAAATGTTCCTGTCAAAATCGACAATTGGCCTTGCAAAATTGTGCAGGTATATTTTTCATGTTCACGAGAAGCTCAGTGTATGTCTGATTCAAACATGAGCCGGTGTTGGACTGGGGTAAGCACAATATGAAGTCTCACAATATCAGGTTAAAGTCCAACAGGTTTATTGGGAATCACGGACATGATGTCCTGAGGCATGGGACATTGGTGAGACCACACAGACGCTATGACCATGATGAACAGACACCACGCGACAATCGTGACTGCTGAGTGTTCCTGTCCTGTCGGGGAACACTTCAGCAGTCACGGGCATTCAGCCTCCAATCTTCGGGTAAGCGTTCTCCAACGCGACCTTTGTGACACATGACAATGCAGAATCGCTAAGCAGAAACTGATAGCCAAGTTCTACACACATGAGGACGGCCTCAACCGGGATGTTGGATTCATGTCACACAACATGTAACTTCCGCCATTTGGCCTGGGTTTGCAAAATCTTACGAACCATTCTGGCTTGAGACAATTCATACCTCTTTAATCTGTGCTTAACCCTCTCTTCACTCGCACTGTCTGTACCTGTAAAGACTTGATTCCTTGAAAAGAGTCGCATTCCAACCATTATCTTGCAATTGTGCCTGTGTTTATATATGATCTGTTTGTGAATCCAAACTTCCACTCACCTCTTGAAGGGGCAGCGCTCTGAAAGCTTGAGCTACCAGATAAACCTGTTGGACTTTAACCTGGTGTTGTGAGGCTTCTTATTGGATACAAACAACAGAGAATGCTCCAGTGGTAAATAGTACCAGTTGCTTATTTCTAGAACACATATATTAGTCTCAACTTAGAACTCACTATCACTGCTAGAAGCAGATGATTAATAACATGGCGATCAGGCCAGTGTGAAAGGGATTTCCAACTCATTTATGGGATGAAGGCTTGACCAGAAAATCCACCCACTCCCACTTCTCCACAGCATGAGCAGGAAAACAGGTTATTGTGAAACATGTCTAGAACAATGTGGCCTGCAGCTGTTCAGACTCAACTGGACATAGTGGCACAGTGGATAGCACTGCTGCCTCAGAGCACGAGGGAGCCATGTTCGATTCCCGGTTTGGGTAATTGTCTGTGTGGAGTCTGCATGTTCTCCACATGTCTGCGTGGGTTTCCTCTGGGTGCTCCAGTTTCCTCCCACAGTGCAAGGTTGTACAGGTTAGGTGGATTGGCCACGCTAAATTGTCTCTTATTGTTCATGATAAATGTTGGGGAGGGGTTTATAGACATAGGGTGGAGGCAAGGGCCTAGGTAGGATGCTTTTCTGGAGAGATGGCGCATATTCGATGGACTGAATGGCCTCCTTGTACACTTAGGGATTCTAAGGATTCTAATGCCTGGGGCTACGTCCGGAGTTCAAGATGGAGATCATCAGCAACCCTGGTCCCCAGAACACCACAGCAGTGGGTGGGGAGGGGGGAGGGTGGGGGGGGTAGCATCTACTGGTGGATCTACCACATTCCGTGTTATTGTGGAGATCCACCTTCCAGTCTCAAAATGTTCCTGGAGATCCAGTTTCATTTTCAGGAGGACCATCCGCTTTTTCCAATAATGGGTCAATTATGTTAGTGGCCTTTTCAATATGATGCCCAGGTACAATGGTGAACTATGCGACATCAGATCTGCCCTGCCATGGAATACGGTGCTAAACACCCGGTTGCATAGTTAATGAGGTTGGGCCAGAAAATTTGGCATGTTTTCTCGCCAGCATCCATAGCGGGAAACACACCACATTTCCATCCCCGCACGGGATTAGTCCCAAATGAAGGAATTTCATCCAATAGCTCACTCAGTACTGCGATGGGTCCAGATTTGATGTTCCAGTCCTACAGTGAGGCTGGAACCAATGGCCTTAGTATCATAGAATCCTATAGTCCAGAAGGAGGCCATTCGGCCCATCAGATCTGCACCGACCACAGTCCCGCCCAAGCCCTAGCCCCATGACTCCATGCATTTACCCTAGCTAGTCCCTCTGACACTAAATGGGCAATTTAGCATGGCCAAACCGCATAATCTGTGCATATTTGGACTGTGGGAGGAAACCGAAGCACTTGAAGCAAACCCATGCAGACATGGGGAGAACATGCAAACTCCACACAGACAGTGACCCAAGCCGGGAGTTGAACCCGGGTCCCTGGCGCTGTGAGGCAGCAGTGCTAACCACCTTGCCTTCTGATCCAGAGCTGATTGTGTCACATTGAACCCAGGCTCACATCCAAAGCTCAGCAGATAGCTTGTGCGGAACTATGAGTGCAAAATGCCGATTTGTTTCATATCTTCACGTGTTAATATTCAGCCTAACACAAGGCAGCTCAGTAATGAAGATTATCTCATGATACCGAGATATCAACAGTAGTGGAAATTATTCAACAATTCAAGAGCTTGAAGAAGGTAGATCAGAAATTATGATATCTTTCCTGTATGGCAGAGTTATCGAGCACTGCACATTCGGGTCCTCAGGGCAGAGAATTATCAGTTATTATTATTATCATTATTGCTGAATAGTTTGAGGGGGGAAAAACACACTCAGCTTAAAAGGAAGCATTTATTTTAGTGGCTTTTGTCAGTACAATTTGCAAGAGATGAATTATGGTTATGTATTCTTAAAATAATCAGAACCAAAAATACAATTTCACAGCCTGTACATTGAAAAAGCCTTAGGTGAGTGTAATAATGTGACTCCCTCAATAAGAAGGGTTTATTGAGCTATAATAACCAATTTCACTCTAAGGCCAGAATCTTACCACCATTCACATCAGCCAAATTCGCTGGAGCGGGAGTCTGGCAGATAAGGTTGTACTGAAGGGTCACACACGGGTCTAGTCTCTTCCCCGGCTCCAAGTGAGGTAGTCCCAGTCCCAGGACTCACACCCTCGCTCCCAATTGGCCCGGCTTTCCACTTCTCCATAACTCCATAACATCCGGCCCGACCACATGGCCCAAAAGGGATCATCCCTTAAAGGGGCCACGTCACCCCGGTGAGCAAGTTCAATGAACTGCTGACCCACTTTGACTCGAAGAATCTCATCCTCAATTCCCATTCTCTCTTCAATTCATGTATCTCAGCTTAGAAAGAACACTCAAATTTACTTCCAGGGTGTCCCCAGCATTCGGGGTAGAATATTTCACTATGATCCTTGCTTCTGCTGCAGAGGCCCCTCGAGGAAGTGTGAGAAGAGACTGTGTGTGGACTGAATCAGATTCAACTGTAACAAGAATAGAAAGTGCTGGAAAAACCCAGCAAGTCTTGGTGGAGAGTGAAACAGGTTTAATCTTGAGTCCAGTATGAGCCTACTTCAGATTCAACTGTGATGCCTTCTGCAAATGAATAACCCTCAGAAACAAGTGTCTAGTCTTACAGGAGTAATGTCTGCTTAAGGTCATAGAACGTACGAGGGCAGCACAGTGGCATGGTGGTTAGCACTGCTCCCTTACAGTGCCAGGGACCCAGGATTGATTCCGTCCTTGGGTCACTGTCTGTATGGAGTTGTCTGTGTGGGTTTCCTCCGGGTGCTCCGGTTTCTTCCCACAGTCCAAAGATGTGTAGGTCAGGTGGATTGGCCATGCTAAATTGTCCCTTAGTGTCAGGGAGACTAGCTAGGGTAAATGCATGGAGTTATGGGGATAGGGCCTGGTTGGGATTATGGTCGGTGCAGACTTGATGGGCCAAATGGCCACCTTCTGCACTGTGGGTTTCTATGATTCTATATTCAGTGTCCATGCAATCGTAACCAGGCAAAGTGCCAAGATCTTCAGAAAGAATGAGGGAAAGGAAGGATTTGCATTTGTATAGTCCTTTACATGACCTTAGAGTGCATAGTAATTTATTGCCAGTTTAACTCTTTTGGAAGTGCAGAAGGGAATTGCGGGAAACGGCATAAGGCAACTGACAATGGTCTCTAAGAAATGTTAACACATCAGTCAATAGGAGTTTGTACCATTCATATATCCTCTGGTGGATTATTGAGGCTATGGTGAGATATTAGGTCTGCCAAGTCATTTGCTCTTCCGCTTTGAGCATTTTAAAGTTGAAGTTTATTTTTTAGTGCTGCAAGTAGACTTACATTAACACTGCAATGAAGTTACTGTGAAAATCCCCCAGTCGCCACACTCCGGTGCTTGTCTGGCTACACCGAGGGAGAATTTAACATGGCCAATGCACCCTAACCAGCACATCTTTCGGACTGTGGGAGGAAACTGGAGCACCCAGAGGAAACTTACGCAGATATGGAGAGAATGTGCAGACTCCACACAGACAGTGATCCCAGCCGGGAATTGAACCCACAGTGCTAACCACTGTGCTGTTGTCTGCTTCGAGCAAGATAGGTCAGTGAAGCATGAGTACAAAGCAAATCACTCAGAAATTGTCCCAGTTGCATTTGGAGCTGTCAATAGCCTGATGATGCAGTTCATCACAGGGAACAAATTTGCCAGTGCTTCCAAAATCTGATTTTGTTTGAGGAACTTTAATAGCCTAGTATGTTCGTGGAAGAGTACTAGATGTCCCACATCATAAATAGATGGCTGAGACTGAGCTAAATGAATGGCAGTGAAGATTGAAGAGAATAACTTGCTCCTGTTCCTAATGTTCCCAATGGCAAGCAAATTACAAACTGTTTCTATAATTACAGCTCCACTAACAGCAACCATAAAGATCAAGGCAGGAGCTGCCATCACTGTTTAGATACCTGGTAGAACGTACAGAGAGGCTAATTAAACATGTCACAATGTCTTAAGCATCGTTTAGCGAAAAACAATACTGCAATATTTTGTTATTCTCTTCATTCTTCACTGCCATTTATTTAGCTCAATCTCAGCCATCTATTTATGTCATGGGACATCTAATACTCTTCCACTAACATAAATACTAGGCTGTTAAGGTTTCTCGAACAAAATCAGATTTTAGAAGTGCTGCAGTCTCCAGTTCTGTACGTCAGCCCACTATTTTGTTCAACTGTCATGTTGTAAATATTTAAAAACCACTCAAAGGTTGGGTCATGCACCCCAACTATTTTTTCTCAAGAATATTTTTATTGAAAGTTTTAATTTTCTATTTGCTACAAAGCACAACAAACCCCCGTGGCGCAGTGTTTAGCGCTGCTGCCTCTCAGCGCCAGGGACTCAGGTTTGATTCCCGACTTGGGTCACTGCCTCTGTGGAGTTTGCACGTTCTCCTTGTGTCTTCATGGGTTTCCTCCGGGTGCTCCGGTTTCCTCCCACAGTCTGAAAGATGTGCTGGTTAGGGTGCATTGGCCATGGTAAATTCTCCCTCAGTGTACCCAAAAGGTTGCCAGAGTGTGGAGACTAGGGGATTTTCACAGTAACTTCATTGCAGTGCGAATGTAAGCCTACTAGTGACACTAATGAATAAGCTTAAATTTAATAATCCTGCCAAGGCCCATCTTCCACCACCAAGAAACCCTTTCTCGGAAACAAAAGAAGGAGCCTTATGTGTGGCTTACAACTAACATGTCTGTACCTTCCCGCTGCTCACTTCCCAATGCCAAACCTTCGCTTGCCCAGTAAGGGAGTTCACATACTCCACAAAAGCTCATGGGGAGATGGATTGATGATTCTCCATACCCATTGAGCAGCCCCCCATCCACCCCCTCCCTGGTGCCCATAATCACCGTTCCACACAAACATAAAGAAAATTCCATCGAATATCCATACAAATAAACCACCATTCTGATCACTGTAGATAAATGCAAAATACTGCGGGTGTTGGAATCTAAAACAGGAACAGAAAAGTTCTGGAAAATCTCAGCAGGTCTGACAGCATCTGTAGAGAGAGAGTACAGGCCACTTTTCGAGTCTAGTTGACCCTTAGTCAGAGCTCTCTCTTCACAGATGCTGTCAGGCCTGATGAGATTTTCCCATGTGTGCTGATTCTAATCACTATAGCCACCATCACCTCTCATACAGTTAGAGAAAGGAGACCAGAAAGAGTGGGGAACCTCAGATAAAATCATGAGCATACGGCCCCATGGAGAACAACAACAAGTTTGAGCTCAAGACATGGTTACTGCCTGGCAGCCTTCATGCAATGGGGAAGTAGTGCAAATATATCAAACAGAAAACTGCTGACAATGCCAGATTGTATATCAACATTTATTCTGCTTGACTCCCAATGTGATCAACAGAACTGTTAGCAAAGTGCACGATGAGAAAACCCATATTTAATGCAGGCGTTTTGAAAAATTAATTTTGTGGGATGGGGGCATCGCTGGCTGGCCAGCGTTTATTGCCCATCCCTAATTACCCCTGAGAAGGTGGCGGTGAGCAGCCTTCTTGAATCGCTGCTGCCCATGTGATGCAAGTGTACCCATAGCGCTTGTAGGGTCTGCTGATTCCTTTAGAACAGATGTAGGCAGCCGTTAGTCTAATTTTAAAAATGATTTTCTTTACTGGATACAACTTAAAATTAAAACTTCAGAATTGAAAAGACAGAGAGTGGGAAGCTGGAGACAAGCTTCACAGCCAGGCTCTATACAGATTTGATCCAAAATTTGCACAGGCCTTAACTGAATTAAACAGATGGATTTTACTTACCATATAGGAATTCTTATCTGTGTTATTGAAAGAGCCAGCACACACTGGGCCCTGTTTTACCATTTTGATTCTAAGTGCTGGGAGGACTTGAAACTAAGAGTGTTTCTGATCCAAGTTCTAGACCCGTTCTCAGGCGCCCCCATATGCACTCTGCCTGAAAGGATATCAGCGATTCCAAATCTCGCTGCACAAGCCAATGAGTGGGGCTTAACCCACCCGAAATCCTGCAGCTCCGATCGGCGCCTCCAACTGCGCATGCGCAGAAAAATATGGCAGAATTCGGATCCCGTCACATCCCTCCTGGGCCAGATAAAGCCTCCCCCTGGTCCCCACAGACACTGCCCCACCCCCACAACATTACTGATCCACTTATTTCTGCACCCCCCCCACCCATCCTCCCCCCACCCAGACTGATCACAGGCCCCCCCTCTCTTCCTCCCCATCGATCTCAGGCAGAGTGGCAGCGGGCCCACTTTTCCCCTCCCTGCCCCACCAATCTCAAGCAGAGAGTATCAGATTCTCGCCACTTTCCTCCTCACTAACCCTCACTGATGGAGCGCCCTAATTGACTTATATGGAGCGTGCATGTTTCACACTGACTCTGGATTGACGAATGTGATAGTAAAGGGGGAAGTGCCAGTAAAGTTGGGAGTGCAGGCCCTAAAGTCAATTTAAATGCATTCAAATGCGTCTAAATGCCCGTCATGCCCATCTCAGGCATGGTCCCGATCGCAGCCATTTTAGGGCCTTGGTAACAGGGGAACTGGCATGGAGACAGACGCGGATCGTGCACTCGCCTCGCCCCCGACTTTACCACGTTTTCGCGCCCGAAAACAGGTGTAATGCAATGGTAAAATCAGGCCCATAGTCTTCAACTTAGAGAAACAATTGGCAGCTGTATGGTCGTGAAAAACTCTGTTCAGCGTCATTTCTGCTAACACTGTATTTTGAAAGAAAGCAGTCAATTTATGAACTCATCCCAGAACTCCCAGATTGACTCTAAAATGCGGCCAAATTAGGTTTAAAGCTGAGCATAGCCAGCCAAAAATACCTTAAAGTGAAGTCTTTTAATTGAAGTACATCATACAAAGGATGCCATTACTGAGGGAGCTCCATGACTTTGACCCAGCAACAGTGAAGGAACAGTGATATATTTCCAAGTCAGGATGGTGAGTGGCTTCAGGGCAGCTTTCAGGTGGTGATGTGGGCTAAGTTTCTTTCATTGCTGAAAATATAATACTGACTTGTCGTGCTGGAACTCCATCATTGTGTCAGCTGTAACCCTAGAATAAAATGCTCAGCTTGGGGTCAGAAGGCTGTGGCTGGAATTTTACCGCAGAACGGAATTCTCCATTCTCCTCGGAGAGTTGGGGTGGATTTTACAAGTCTTGCTCGAGGGGGGTCATAAAATACAGCACTGTGTGTTTAAGCCCTGCTCCAGACAGCTGAACTGATCATTACAGCATAGCACTCCAGGAGATGTTGGCTGCAATTCTTCAATGTCACTGCCAGCGAGTGCAGAGAATTAGTTGCTCAGCCAAATTTCCATTCATTGCAGCAGGATGGGAGAATCTCAGCTACGGGCAAAGTTAAAGAATTCTGGCCGTTGTCTTTTGGACAAGATGATATGCCAGTGTCTCGGTCTGCATTAATGGCACTATTTCAAAGGAGAAGAGGGGAGTTTTTTTCCCAGCAAGTGCTGACCAATATATATTATTCCAGCATTACTCAGCCAGATTATCTGGCTATTTAGATCTTTGCTATCTGTGGGAATTTACCCTGCGTAAATTGATTCCTATGTTACAATTTGGGACTTTGGTACTGAGATTATGAACGGTGCATTATAAATGCAAGACTTCTGATCTCTCTTTATTGCCCAGTGGGACTAAGAAGGGCTATAGTCAATCGAACAGAAAACAGGCAAGACAAAGACAGAAAGGTTAAATTTATTCTGCACACTAATCTCTTCCACATGGAAGAATTGGGGCTTTAGCGCATCGATCTTTCACGTGGGAAACTTAGAATTTCATGTCTTAATTCAGAGAAATGATAAACAAATTATTCACCCACTTGCCCTGTATTGTACATGATGCATTCTGGAGAATATTCCGGATTGAAAACCTTTCATAACAAGAAGTTGTTTTTATTTACAACTCAAGCGGAACAACATAATACTCATCTCTGTGGTAACTGTGTAACTCGGAGAGAATAAACAAAGCTCTTTAGTGACCTGGAGTTGTTTTCTCATCATGTATGCCATTGCATGCTCCTTGTATAATTGGTCCAGCTTTGCTGAAGCATGGCACATACACAATCCTTTATTTCTGCTCAGAGGAATTGCATCTTACAACATATTTGGAGATGACCTTTGCTAGCTTGACTTTATCTGATTTGCCTTTTCCTCTTTTCTCGTCTTATAGATATGATAGTGACGAAATATGATACGACAAATAAACTAATAGGCGGGAATAGAGGGATACGGTCCCCGGAGGGTAGGGGGTTTTAGTTCTGTCGGGCAGCATGGTCGGTGCAGACTTGGAGGGCCGAAGGGCCTGTTCCTGTGCTGTAATTTTCTTTGTTCTTTGTCACAGACAACACATTGTTGGTTTGTAGAATGGGAATGTCTTGATTGCTGACACAAAATTACATCAATTGAAGATTCTAAAATAAACCTAAGGCCCTGGCGTTAATATTCAGGCCTCTCACTTTAACACTCCTGTTGTAATTAATCATCCCAGGCAAAAGAATGACAAGTATCGCCCCTCCTTACCACATGTGCTGTGAAATTTATATTCCTGTTCAGTGTTACTGCTGATACGTTTATTCTGCCATGAATAATTTCCAAGTCACTTTCATGTTTATTATGGCTTTTACCGGTGAAATTGCTGGCCGTCTTAGTGATGTATGTCTGAAATATTAATCACAAAGTTTGACGTGGGAGTTGGAAAGGTTCTTGCTGTTGGCCCATGAGGGTGGACTTTAGAGGTTGGATTGAAGACACTTTGTGGAGGCAGTCGCTCGGACAGAATTAAGCTGAGGAAAGAGAAAATATGAGTGTAATAACTCAGCAATCCTGAGTGGAAAGGATTGGTATTTACTGTTAAACACAAAATAAAACTAGTACCCCATGGCAGACATACACAAGTCCCAGCTTTTTTATTATTTAATCAATTCATCCAAACACATTACAATTTCGCCATGATAAATTATTAAAACAATAGTCAGTGTCAAATATACCTTCTTTAATACAGCAGCAAACAATCTCCCTTCCAATGATAATGGAGCCCATTGTAAGTGTCTGTCACCTGCCAGAGTACACAAGTCCCAACTGGAACAGCAGGTCGATACATGTCATAATCTGGGGCTATAGTTGGGTAGACTCTTCCTGGTGTCTGCCTTATAAAGGGCTCAGGTGATAAGTCCCACCTGGGCAGAACACGGCCTGTTACCAAGGGAACTCGTCTTTCAGGAGCTCCACAAGGAGATCAATTAGAGATTCCCCATGTACCTTTAGGGGATAATCAAAATGAGCTTTAATCTGGACCCTACTGATTTGGAAAATTTTCATGACAAAATAAACATCTCTTTCACTTTGAATTGCTTGATTATTGTCACATGTATTGGGATACAATGAAAAGTATTATTTCTTGCGTGCTACACAAACAAAGCATACCGTTCATAGAGCACACAGGGTAGAAGGAAAGGAAAGGTACAGAATGTTACAGTCAAAGCTTGGGTGTAGAGAAAGATTAGCTTGATATACAATATATCCATTCACAGGTCTGATGGCAGCAGCTGTCCTTGAGTTGGTTGGTAAGTAATCTCCGTCCCTGGTAGTTTCACAAGGGGTGAGGTTTGATCGGAGACCCCTGGGGATTTTGGAGGTAGGGGTAGTGACAGACAGACATTTCCTGGTAAATCTGTGCAATAGTTACCCAGAAACTAGAAGCGGCTTACCTTTTTCTAAATTTTTTCCGGTTAACCGTTGATGTAAAACAATCAGAATTATCTGACTTTTGCTATTTAAGTCACATTTTCAGATGCTTCTCAACGTGGGGCAACTGCAGAAGTTTTCAGTCTCCGGATAATTGCCTTGCAATTTTGGAAACACCCAGTGTTCTCCAGGTCATCATTGGGGCACCCACTTCTCACAACCACACACCCCCACCCCCACCCACACCAACCACTTCCCCCCAACCCAACCCAATCCAACCTCATCCTAGAACTTTGAAGTTACAGCCCATTATACCTCAAACTAATGGATCAATGGCAACAAATCGTGGTACAACATTGCCCAAGGAAGGACTGTTTAATTTGTGGCAAAGATGTGGATCTGGATTCAGATCCTGACACTTTCTAAAGAATCTGTTGAAGTTGGGACATTGGTAAATTGACTATTTTTTAGAATGTGGTGGATCGCCCTAACTGCTGTAGTGCAATTTATGAGCAGAGTTTTCAGAGCAGATTGTTGGACATGGATTGGCTTGAAGTTCCTCAGTGAGATGGAAGCTCTGAAAAAGACGATTCCTTTGCTCAGCTTTTGTGATTACAATGTAGCAACCAAGTGGAGAAATGCCTCAAGGAAGTGCTATAATAATATTGATTGAACATAAGAGTGGCAGAGGTAGGCACTCTATTGAGTGCCACTTTCACTTGTATCTTAGGCTGCAGTAAAATCAGAATTTTGGTGTTAACAGTTTTAATTATTAAGTGTTTTCAATAGAGTAAAGAAGAAGAAATTGTTTCCACCAGCAGGAGGGTTGGTATTCAAGGGAACAAATATAACAATGATTGGTAAAAGACATGGGGCAAGTGAGGAGATTGTTTTACGCAACCTGTTATTATGACCTGGGGCCCACTGTTTGAATGGGTGATGGAAAGGAATCAGCAGTAACTTGGCAAAATGAAGCTGTTAAATGTTTGAAAAGGGGAACTTTGCAGCATTATAGTACAAAATAGAGGGCAGGGCTGATTATTGAAGTCTTTCAAAGTGCCAGCACATATGGGATGGACTGAATGGCCTCATTCACGCTGACAATTCCGCGATTCATGCCTGAACAGGTATGCCGTGATTGAACAGACAACTACCTACATCAGATTTTACATTGAGTCGGGTGGTATGGCCAACTGAAGTAAGAGCAACCCTCAGGAAGATGCCTGCCTTCATTGTGAAGCGCTCGGACCCACTTTGAGGCCACTTTGTGTTACATGCATGGGTTAAACATTTGCAAATTCAATCTCAAGTTACGTGTTCATCCTCACCATTGAAACATAAATTTGTTTTATGCTAGAGTCACATATTTTTGAAATTCAAATTAGAATAAAGTAGTCAGCCAACTATCAGTTCAACACTGGCAGTTACTAATTAGGACTTGTTATTGGCTTTCAGTGTACTTGTAGTTCGAAAGGTGACTTGCAAAATCATACAGGTGACTTAGCATAAGCCATCGTGTGGCAGACATTTTGAAGCATATTTGAACTCTGACCCGCCTCCCATGTGCAAATAAAGAAGATAATTAAGCCGTGACTTACAAGTACGACAGTTTTGTGAAAATATGCAAATATTTCCCATTGTTACGTCTTTTAGAAAATTCAGTTAATTGTCAGCAGAAATGGGCTCTTTAATGCCTCACTAAACAGGAATAATACAGCAATAACATAATTGTGGAACAGCTTATGGTAATTGCAGGCTGGAGTTGAATGGATGATATTAATGAGATTCAGGGTTATTAAGGAGCATAATGATTGAGGCAAATGATGGATCCTGTTTTGTTATTGAAAAGTGTTAATTTCCTGAAGCCCCGAGGCTGTTTTGTTTGTAGTTATTTTTCAAACTATCTGAGCTGGTGTCCCACAGCCAAAAGGTGAAGTCAACCCCAGACAACAAACCCTCATGTTTCTTTCAACTGTTGAGTTGGTCAAAGGTTCCACTCTGTCATAAAGCTAATGACTATTTTGTAGATCAAATGCAATATCAACTTCCATTTATAGAGTCCTTTTAATGCAATTAAATTTTCCAAATTACCTCCTAAGGGCAGTAAGTAACAAAATTTGAGACCAAACCACATAAGTCATTCCATGCAGTTTTATCCAATAATAAGAAGTCTCACAATACCAGGTTAAAGTCCAACTTGTTCTTTTGGAATCACAGGCTTTTGGCACACTGTTCCTTTATCAGATGAGTGGAGCTGCACTCTGAAAGCTGGAGATTCCAATTAAACCTTTTGGATTTTAACCTGGTGTTGTGAGATTTCTTACTGTCCCCGTCCCAGTCCAACGCTGGCATCTCCACATCATAACTTCCAATAGTGTTTACAAGTCTGAACAATTCATATTTCTCCATTCACTTAGTGCCTTTGTCTGACTTAATGACTACGCAGCGCTGCCCCAGATTCCGAGCATGGCTGGTAACTGATTTTCACTGGCGCAGTCTGTAGATGGATAACACCTTGAAACATCTCCAGGTCACCATGGGTGGCAGCTGACTGCCAGGTCTGGCTGGGGCCCTGGCAGAGTGTTAATACTGTTGGCACTACCGGATAATGATTGTCCCAGATCTTTTGGCTTGTCATGATATCTTCGTTCTCTGGCAGTTCACTGTGTCATCTGCTTTAGAGAAACTAGAAAGTGACTAGTGGGCGATAGACGTTGTCCACTGACTCCATGGCTTCTAATCCCAATGTGCAACCCATACATCAACAGCTAGCATGTATAAAGAAAGCAGTTGTGCACCATTGTGCTACTTAAATAAATCTCCCGCTTACTGTGCAACTGTGGAGAAGCCCTTGAGTACTTGACAGATGCGTTTTAAGATTTATCGTGGCCCAGTGGCACAGTGGTTAACAACAGTGCCAGGAACGTGGCTTTGGATGACTGCATGGTGTTTACACATTCCCCCCATGACTGTATGGTTTCCTCCAAGTGTTCTAGTTTCCTCCCACAGTCCAAAATGTGCAGCTTAGGTGGATTGATCATGCTAAATTGCACCTGGGTGTCCAAAGATGTGTAGGTTAGGGGGTTTGGTCATGGTAAATATGTGAGGTTGTGGGGATAGTGCTGGGGGATTGCCCTGGGGAAGATGCTCTTTCGGAGAGTCGGTGCAGACTCAATGGGCCAAATGGCCTCTTTCTGCACTGTAAGAATTCTATGGTTTTATGGTTTTAAATAGTGCAGGTTAGCTTTAAATGGTGCTAGCCTTGTATCAACTTGGGCTCCCTACAGAGGCTCAAGAGCACATCTCAGAGCAACCTGAACGACAGGAGTCCATATTAGGAGTTAAAGTTAGTTAGTTCATTTATTAGTATCACAAATAGGCTTACATTAACACTGGAATGAAGTTACTGTGAAAATCCCCTAGTCGCCACAATCTGGCACCTGTTTGGGTAATACTGAGGGAGAATTTAGCATGGCCAATACACCTAACCCACATGTCTTTTGGACTGTGGGAGGAAACCAGAGCACCCGGAGGAAACCAATGGAAACATGGGGAGAATATGCAGACTCCACACAGACACTGACCCAAGCCAGGAATCGAACCCGAGTCCCTGGTGCTGTGAGGCTGCAGTGCTAACCACTGTGCCACCGTGCCACCCAGCATTAAGTCTGAGTTCTGCCTTTATTGGGTACATTGGATACAGGTTAATGGTGTCTTGCGTTTTTTCTGGGGCTATCTAATTTTTCCCCATTGATATTTTGATCGAGGGGCTTAATAACCTGGGGCTCAGATGTCATCCTCCCAGTAAACCCATAAAATGGCTGATCTGTGGGATGAAGGAAAAATTAAGTCTGTGACTGTAATGCACTTTGGAGCAGAAATTGTGTACTATGGGAAGGAGTTCATTAACGGGTGTGGAAAAAGCAAAAGGTTTGAGGGTATCCATTAATTATTCACAAGAATATCTAGTGAAGCTGTTAATAACCAGCCTTCTTATGCATCGGGATAGGCCTCTGTGGAATCTGATTTATATTAAGTAAAGTTATTAGAATCTTGCAGAGATCATTGAGGCCAAATTCATAACATTGCACACAATTCTTGGCAGCTGGCAATGTTTCAACAGAGGGAATTGGGCAGAGTTCAGTGAAGAACTGAAGGATACAATTATTCATTAAAGGAAGGCGATAGCCTTGTGGTATTATCATTAGACCACTAATCCAGAAACTCAGCTAATGCTCTGGGATCTGGGTTCGAATCCCATCACGGCAGATGGTGGAATTTGAATTCAATAAAAAAAAATCTGGAATTACAAATCGACTGATGACCATGAAACCATTGTCTATTGTCAGAAAGACCCATCTGGTTCACTAATGTCCTTTAAAGACGAAAACCTGCCACACTTACCTGCTCTGGCCTACATGTGACTTTAGAACCACAGCAGTGTGGTTGGCTCTCAACTGCCCTCTGAAATGGTCCAGAAAGCCATGCAGTTGAAGGGTAATTAGGGATGGGTAATAAATACTGGCCTATGTCCCAGAAAAGAATACGAGAAACAGCTGAGAAAATTCAAGTTTGTTTATTCAGAATGGCAGGTAAATGGAATCGATTCCCAAGATAAGCACTCGCTGATGGCAACTTTGAGGTGAGTTGGATGCAAAGAGTGTGTTAAGGACTGATGTGTGTGAGAGTGAAAGCCGATAAGACAGCAGTGTCTGTGGGAGTTTGCGCATTGTCCCTGTGGTTGCGTGGGTTTCCTTTGGGTGGTCTGGTTTCCTCCCTCACCCCAAAGATGTGCTCTTAGGCTGATTGGTGTAACAAATTGCCCCTAAATTATTCTCCCCTTACTCTGGTTTCCAATGGGGGTACCATAAGCATAGCCATGGGTCAAGGGTGGTGTAGGAAAAATACATTGTTAAGATGGCGGCACGGGTTCGTTGAGCCGAAGGGCCTGTTTCTCTTGCTGTGTTGTCCTTTGTTCTTTGATTGTGGTGGTGGGGAGTGGAGGGGGTGGGGGGTTTTAATCCCAAAAAGACTGGCGTGAACCGTTCCTATTTTTTCGCCGTTATGACACTTTGGGAGAACTCTGTCCCCTGCCTTACAGCTGAAACATTAAACCCAAGTCCGCCTGCTCTCTCAGGTGGATGTACAAACTCCTCCATCACTATCGAAAGAGCTGAGTGAGCTGTTCCCTGCGCATGGGGTAATATTTTTCCCTCAACCAATATCGCAAAAATAGATTCTCTGGTCATATTTCTCACTGTGTTAATGGGATATTGATGTGTATAAATTGGCTGCAGTGTTACCCACGTCACAGCGATGAATGCATTTTGAAAGCATTTTATTGGTTAGGAAGTGTTTTGGGCGACACAGTGGCACAGTGCTCAGCACTGCTGACTCACAGCGCCAAAGACCTGGGTTCAATTCCGACCTCAGGTTACTGTCTGTGTGGACTCCGCACGTTCTCCCCATGTCTGCATGGGTTTCCTCCGACTGCTGCGGGTTAGGTTGATTGGCCATGCTAAATTGACCCTTAGGGTCAGGTGGATTAGCATAGTAAATATAGAACGTAGAACACTACAGCACAAACAGGCCCTTCGGCCCACAAGTTGTGCCAATCATATCCCTACCTACCAGGCCTATCTATAACCCTCAATCCCGTTAAATCCCATACACTCATCCAGAAGTCTCTAAAAAGATCCCAATGAGTTTGCCTCCACCACCAACAGCAGCCGATTCCACTCACTCACCACCCTCTGAGTGAAAAACTTACCCCTGACATCTCCTCTGTACCTACTCCCCAGCACCTTAAACCTGTGTCCTCTCGTAGTGACCATTTCAGCCCTGGGAAATAACCTCTGAGATTCCACCCTATCTATTCCTCTCAACATCTTATAAACCTCTATCAGGTCACCTCTCATCCTTCGCCTCTCCAGGGAGAAAAGACCGAGCTCCCTCAACCTATCCTCATAAGGCATGCCACCCAATCCAGGCAACATCCTATCACATATGTGGGGTTGCGGGAATAAGAACTGGGTGGAATTGCGCTCGGTGCAGACTCGAGAGGCCGAATGACCTCCGTCTGCACTGTAGGGATTCTATGATAGCCGGGGACAGGTGTTATATAAATGTAAGTCGGTATCTATCCTGTGGCCAAGGACAGCTCGGGTTATGTAGGTTGAAAGATTTGAGAGGAATGTACTGGTTGAGAGCATCCTGAACCTTGTTATAATAAAAATTTCTCTGCGTATGAAATAGATGAGGATATTGAAGTAACAATGTTGTTTCTGTGCCTGCTCTAACAATCAAACAACCTCCAATACGTCTTGTGTGAGCTGCTGAAAGAGCAATCCTGAATGATTGCTCTATTCTGACCCTAATTAGCATCTACTTGTCACCGCGGACATGCTGTTGTCTAGCTCAATGACACATGTAATCTTGATCGTTTCTGCATTGATCCTACACCATGTCATTCCAGACAATATATCTTTTTCCTGTCAGCTAAACCATTCCAACCTATCACCGAGCAAACAAGCCTTGTTAATGTTTGGCAGCCTGAATGAGGAATCCATACAGTTCCACAGTCAATTCAGTTAAAATAGCCCAATATATTTTGCTAACAGCAAGGTGAGATGCTCTGAACTCTCATATTATATTGTAGGGCTCTCCACTCTCGCTAGTCTCTATCCTCAGTATATCAAATGTCAGCCAATCCGTCATAACGGTACTTGTACTTATATTGTGTTATATCACGTCAAAAATGATTCAGTGCCACACACTATGGGATAGATTTTTGTGCAGCAGTGCCACACAGGGATCTGTCATCTGTTTTACATCTCACGCAGTTTCTACTCCCATTGACTTTGACTCACTATTACCTATTTTATGCTTCCTGCACAGTCAAAATTTGCCCTGATCAATCAAGTTTGATGTGTAGTGACCATTGCCATGTACTGTAGCTATATTCTAACTACAACTTACATGAAATTGCCATTCAGTAACTTGCAAAACATTCATTGCTGACATGAGGCATCAAATATTTTTTACTCTATTCATTCGTGGGGTATGGGCGCCACTGGCTGCACCAGAGTTTATTGTCTACCCCTATTTGCCCTTGAACCAAATGCATTTTTTTTTAAGTATCAACCACGTTGCTGTGACTCTGGAGTCACATGTAGGCCAGACCAGGTGAGGATGGCAGGTTCCCTTCCCTAAAGGACATTAGCAAGCCAGATGACTTTTTAACAATCAGCAATGGTTTCAGTATCTTTTAATTCCAGATTTGTATTGAATTCAAATCTTGGTGGTTTTCGAATCTGGGAGCCCCCCTCCAGAGCATTACATCAGGAGCCAGATTCTCCAACCTCACTCACAGATGGGGTTCTTTGATCCCGCTGCAGTGAACAGAGATTTGGCTGAGCACCAAATTCTCCGTTGGTGTTCGCAGCTGAGGCGGGACGTGAACAGCTGGAGACCGGTGGCCTGAGTCCTGGATTCTAAGTCCAGTGAAAATACCACAGCACCACCCCCTCTATCAATGGCCTTCACTGGCACTTGGTCATTCTGTGATCTTATTGAATGGCAGAGCAGGCTCGGGGGGCCAGATGGCCTACTCCTGCTCCTAGTTCTTATGTTCTTAAGTCACACTATGAATCTGGAGTCATTTCATTAACTTTGTAGAAGCGAAATGTAAAAATTGCTTGTTTTTCATTGACTTTGTTCCCTTTTTGATTCATTTAATATTTGCAGTTCCATTGAATGTTGAATCCCCCCCGAGGGGATAATTTGATGAGGTGTTTACCTCACATTTTTATTTTTTATACATGTTATAAATTCTGATGAAGATCACGTGAGGCTGGGTTGGATTACGTTTCGGTGCCTTGGTTGGCGCAGTCTAACTGAAATCTGTTTCTGTGTTTGGGAATAATAAAGTGTATAATAAAAATGAAATTCAATTATTGCGCTGCATATTGCACTACACTTGGCAAAGTGCCTGAAAATTTATTTCCAATAATATTTGCCTTTCAATGTTTTTCTCTGCAGACTCTGGTGTTTTATGCCATCAAGTATAGATCGGATGTTTTCTCAGCAAAGATTTGGATCCCATGGAGTTGATATAATTATTCAGTGACTGTCAAGCAGATCAATTGTGTACGAGCTTATTGTAGTGAAAGATAAAGTCGCCACTGTCTCAGATGACCATAGGCTGCTCTCCCTGTTGAGCAGGAGAGCTGTTGGTGCTGATTTAATCTGAGCATCACCACACCTCAGGCAAGGGACAAAGTGGGACCTTCATGAATAATCTCAGCCAGTACAAAATTGAACCCACGCTGTTGGTGTCACTCCAATTCACTAATCAGCTATCCAGCCAACTGGGCTAACTGATCCTTGCATCTTATTGTAGCCGTGGGCTGCTCACACTGATGGTTGGAGAAATATATTGGTCCAATTCTTCTGTTTGCTGTTTTTTTTTAATTTGGAAAGACTGTGGCCCTATGAGGGAAGCTGCCATAGCAACCACTTCTTTGCACACCAAGTGGCCAAGTGTCTAGTAGTGGAGAACATGCCCCTGTCTACATCAATAGGGACAAAGTAGAAATTGGCGAAAGCTTCAAATTTTTAGATGTCCAGATCATAAGCAACCTGTTCTGGTCCCCTCATGCCAACACTATAGTTAAGGAAGTCCACCAACGCCTCTACTTTCTCAGAAGACTAAGGAAATTTGGCATGTCAGCTATGACTCTGACCAATTTTTTACAGGTGCACCATAGAAAGCATTCATTCTGATGGTATAGCTCCTGCTGTGCCCAAGGCCGCAAGAAACTACAAAAGGTCATGACAATCCATCACGCAAACCAGCCTCCCGTCCATTAACTGTCGGCGCTTCCTGCTGCCTCGGAAAAGCAGCCAACATAATTGAGGACCCCACACACCCCAGGCATTCTCTCTTCCACCATCTTCTGTTGGGAAAAAGATACAAAAGCCTGAGGACATATACCAACCGACTCAAGAGCAGCTTCTTCCCTGATGCTGTCAGACTTTTGAATGGAACTACCCTGCATTAAGTTGATCTTTCTCTACACTCTAGCTATGACTGTAACACTGCATTTTGCACTCTTTCATTTCCTTCTCTATGAATGGTATGCTTTGTCTGCATAGCATGCAAGAAATAATACTTTTCACTGCATGTGGCTATAATAAATCAAATCAAATCACGGATTAAAATTACAGGGTTGACCTGTATTTGCACTGTTTGTCCTGGGTCCCTCTCGGCCTTCACAAAGGCAACTCCCCCCTGTGTTCAGTGTCAGTGAATTTGGTGTATGCACAGTGCTCACCGGCATGTGTTTTGTGATCTCCTCCCGGCTGTTGTTGTCTCACACCACGCACCAGCCCCCTGCTCTCGGCCCATCTTCCCTCTGTGGCAGCACACTCCCTACCCACCTGCCCACCTCATTCTGACTTGCAAAATGCCCCTCAACATGTAACGTGGGAGTTGGTCACCCTGCCCAGTACAGCCAGAGATGCCCCCTTCTGCTCGACAGTACACCTTAGGGATACTTGGTGGCACCACAGTTATGTTCCTGGATCAGTATCCCAGGAGTCTGGTAGGAATTTGGATCAGCTCCTACCTTGGTAATTACAATTCAATTAAACTGAGCTCCAGGAATTAAGAAAGAAGACTTTGGCCAGAATTCTCTGGTCTCATATGACACCACCTCCCCCCCCAGCCGCCCCCACCCCCCCCCCCCCCCCCACCATCCCCCGTCATTACATTTGGCACTGCATTGCCCTTGGTGTCAAACTCAATCTTCCCCAATAGGTGTAGACATAGGTCATGGGTAGAGGAGGGCACTCATAATGTTAAAATGGTGGTGTGGGCTTGTTGGGCTGAAGGGCCTGTTTCCCGTGCTGTGTTGTTCTTTGTTCTTTGGTAATAGTTTAGCTAATCAACATTGTAACGGTTAAGGCACATCACCACCTTCAGGGGGGCACTTCACTTTGCCGAAGCCCTCGTACCAAAAATGATTTATTGCCACTTTGGTGACAAGTGCACTTTCAGAAGTGCTTTGGTGTGAATGAAACCCCAGTCACTGTTTAATATATAGGGAATGTAGCAGCCCATTTGCACACAGCAAGCCCCCACAAACAGCAATGTGCTAATGACCAAGTCATCTGGGCTGGAATTCTCTGGCTGTTCATACCTCACTGCCGCTGACAGATAGGGTGGAGAATTTGGCGCTCAGTTAAATCTCCAATCACTGCAGTGGCAGGGAAGACCCTGACCGTGAGTGAAGCTGGAGAATCTAACCCCTGATTTTTGCATTGTTGATTGAGGAATCAATGTTGGCCAAGAAACGAGGGATAACTCCTCTTTTATTCTTTCAAAAAAAACCATTGGGTGCTTCAGGTCCCCATCTGAGTGTGTGGAGAGGGCCTTGATTTAATATCAGATTGATAGGACAGCATTCCTAATAGTGCAGCACACACTCAGAGCACCAGCCTTGATTTTAATGGGTTGATCCCATAGAACTTAGAATAGAGAACATTACTGCGCAGTACAGGCCCTTCGGCCCTCGATGTTGCACCGACCAGTGGAACCAATCTAATGACCCTCTAACCTAAACTATTCCAATGTTATCCATATGCCTATCCACTGACCATTTGAATGCCCTTAAAGTTGGCGAGTCCACTACTGCTGCAAGCAGGGCATTCCACGCCCTTACTACCCCCTGAGTAAAGAACCTACCTCTGACATCCGTCCTATAATTATCACCCCTCAATTTAAAGCTATGTCCCCTCGTGTTAGCCATCGCCATCTGAGGAAAAAGGCTCTCACTGTCCACCCTATCTAATCCTCTGATCATCTTGTATGCCTCAATTAGGCCACCTCTTAACCTTCTTCACTCTAATGAAAACAACCTCAAGTCCCTCAGTCTTTCCTCATAAGACCTTCCCACCATACCAGGCAACTTCCTGGTAAACCTCCTCTGCACCCTTTCCAATGCTTCCACATCTTTCTTATAATGCGGTGACCAGAACTGTACACAATACTCCAAGTGCGGCCGCACCAGAGTTTTGTACAGTTGCAACATGACCTCACGGCTCCGAAATTCAATCCCTCTACCAATAAAAGCTAACACACCATACGCCTTCTTAACAACCTTACCAACCTGGGTGCCAACTTTCAGGGATCTATGCGCATGTACCCCAAGTTCTCTCTGCTCGTCGCCACTACCAAGAGTCCTTCCATTAGCCCTATATTCTGCCCTCCTGTTACTCTTTCCAAAGTGAATCTCGGTGTGGCACTTGAGGTAGAAGTCTGAGGTGAGAGTATTACCAGCTGAGCCACAACTGACTCCAAAGGAAAGGAATGGCCATGGTCACCTGCATTTCAAAGTTTAGTTTTGCTGCAATGTGAAAAATTGGTGAAAATTCCGATTGGCTGGAGAAAGAATGTGAGTGATGCACAATGAGGACAGAAAATAATCAAAATAATCAAATAAAAAGGTGAAAAGGCCTGAACAGTAACCAATGAGGATGAAGCAAGCAGACTCAACTTGACAGATGTTTTGACAGAATCATACTAATTGTTAAGTAGATGTGTTATACCGAATATTCATTTATAATGTCATCGGCTGGACATGTACGTATATATTGAACATTTTTCTAGAAAAAAAACTTTGCTAAACAAAGGACATTGGCCTATTGTGTTGTAAAGTACACAAGCTGCATTATGGAGACAAGAAACGCTATGGGGACAGTGGCTAGAGTGAGCCCAGAAAGAAACCACATGACCAGCTCTTGAGTGAAATATACTGGATTTGAGTTAACTGTGAGTCTTACACAGCGATGGAAAGGGTAACAGCCACTCTGCCCTTTCTTCTCCAAAAACCAGTTTCATCAAAGCTGAGTGTGTGATTTGAAAACCCACCACAAAACTTTGTAGCTGCAAACAAACAGTTCTTAGAGGAGGATTCTAAAACCACACCACTATCTCCAAGAAAACAGAATCAGCCAACTATGCCTGCAAACCGACTGTTCCAGTCAGAGACACCAACACCAGAGGCTACTGTGCCAAGTAACCCTCCTCTGTAAACAAACATCTGGACAATCTGTGAATAAATCATTTCTGACTTCTCTTAGCCAGGTTTTACCGTCTGATACTCTAAAATGTTATCTCCTCTTGTGGGAGGGAATGTGCATATGTGGGTGTGTGTGTGTGTGTATGTGCGCACACGTGTGCCTGTGTGTGCATGTGGGTGCATGTGTATATGTGTGTGCATGTCTGTGTGTGTGTGCGCATGTGTATGTTTGTCTATGTGTGTGTGTGTGCACGTGTGTGTACATGTGTATGTGTGTATGTGGATAAAGTTGGGTATATTCTAAACACTTTTTGTTAATTTTTGCACCTGAGTGAAGTTTAGGCAATACAACTTTTTACTTGTTAAGGAGCCTAGCTGGCTTATTTCTTGCACTGAGCTACACATGGTTAAGTAGACGTGCTAACTTGGTAATATCACCTTTTTAAAATAATGCTCTGTTATAACCAGCTCAGGAGTAGGACAAAACGAGGAGTTAGTCCATCCCCACTCCCACTCCCCTCCTAAAGTTGGTGATAATATAATGATAAAGCACAGTGTCTCACTTTGTGATGTAGGCAGCATCAGATTAAAATGACATCGTTTAAACTATGCCATTCACTGGTATAGGCATCATATCTGTTCTTTTTCTACATTCAAGAACTCAATCTCAATTCTGCTATCTTTTTATTCCTGTCACAAAATAAATTTTTTTTGTCATATGAATATCATAGTCAAGGCCTTAGAATATCTGATTGTTCAGAAGATGCAGTGAATTCATTGTCGGGATATTATGAGAGGAAGCCAGCAACACTGCCTCCCATATCCTGCCATTTCACTAATAGATAACATTTAACGATACAGTAACATAATTCAATCATAGTCTCTTGTTTGTTTTCAGGTTTTCCCTGAGTCATATTTGGCAATGTCCCTCAGAGTTTTGGAGGAAGTATTGTCAGAAGGTATGGCCTTTCTGATAATATTAACAAACATGTCATAGAGTTCAAAATTTATTTATTAGTTTCACAAGTAGGCTTACCTCAATACTGCGATAAAGTTACTGTGAAAACCCCCCCTGTCTGAGTACACTGAGGCAGAACTTAGCAAGTCTTCCACACAGACAGTGACCCAAGCCAAGAATTGAATCCAGGTCTCTGGCACTGTGAGGCAGCTGTGCTAACCACTGTGCCACCGTGCCACCCATGGTGTATGGGTGACATTCATGAAAACTGCTCCAGGCAGCCCTGCTTCATATATTGGACAACAGGACAACAGAAATGGTAAATGATGCTGGATCAAACTATTAATTTTGAAATTGAGATTGAGAGATTTTTGTTAATGAAGATGTACTTTATTGTCACCCAGGCCTGGTCCACACATGTGGGAGAATGATTTGGAGCAGCACAAATCATTCTAAATTACATTGTATTGCATTACAATTATATATTTTTCAGAAATCATCTGGCCACCTCCTCTGTTCATCACAACCAGATGAGCCAATCATTTTAGTATGAAGCATTTACCTTGGCCAATAACATTCTATCCCCTGGTAGCATGAAAATGCATAGATCTGTAGAGTCCAGACATTCTTGCCCGTTGTCTCCTAGTAACCTCAATGCGTAAGTCTGGAAAGTTATTTTTCATTGTCTCCTAGCAACCTCAAATATGTAAGTTCAAAAGTTTCCTTTCTCACTGTCAGCTGAACAATTCTTTATCAGGAAAATTGTATTTGACTGTCTAGGATTGACAGTCTGAGACCTACTCTGATAAGAGAGACCTTCTCTACTTCACTTAGTGGCTGTATTGGTTCTTTTTACTCAGCTATATCCCACCATGCCTTGCGGCAGTATATAGTTGGCTGAAGTGTAAAGAACATTCAAAAATACATGTTTAAATTCTCTAACCTTGTTTATATGTGTTTCTATGCAAAACAGTACCTCAGTAACTCCAGGTACTTTACACCTTTTCTATACTAAATTCACTTTAAGTTATTTTTATCTTAATCTATTAGTCACAAGTTATCCCAAATCACTCTAACAGTTTATCAAAGTTATTAAGGGATATGAGGAAAAGATGGGTATAAGCAATTAGGTGACAGACCAGCCACAATCTTACTGAATGACAGACCAGATTTGTGGTCATGTTGCCCTTTTAAGGGGACGATCCTGAGGATCTCAAGGTCAGGCTGGGCTCTATGGAGTGTTGAGGCAGGAAGCTAAGCTATTCATGGGCTCGTGTGCGTATCCCAGGTTGGGGAGTGGATCCTCAGATGGAGCCAGGGAGGAGTGTTGTACAGTTGCATAGTTTACTCTGTCTGACCCTTTCATTGGAAATAACTATTTATCATCGGCAATAAACCTTTTGTTACTTTGAACCACATTGAGTGACCCACAATTTATTACAAGGATCAAGGGGCTGAACAGTCTCCTTCTGTAACTAAAGATGAATGGGAGGAAGGAGCTTAATCTGAGGAGAAAAATTAATGGCAATAATTTATAAAAATAGACATTTAAAAATGTGTTTGACAGAGACCACGTGACATCACAGTTATTCTGTTGATTGGTTTCAATTTTCATGATTTCATTTTAAGAATAACATCAAAGGTTTTTGATAAACACAACAGCACTGTGAGTAAAGTTACAGCCCACAGAATGAAAGGGACAGTAGAAACAATGAGTTAGATTTTAGCCCCGTCAGCATATATGTAGGCGGGGGCGATTGGAGTTGAGGGTGAGATATAGTGGCCTTCCCACCCACCCCTGACCTGTCTCCTGCGTTAAGGTGGGTGGACACATTAAGAAGTCTCACAACACCAGGTTAAAGCCCAACAGCTTTATTTGGTAGCAAATGCCATTTGCTTTCGGGTCTTTACCCTTTCGTCGAGTGAGTGGGGAGTTCTGATCACAAACAGGGCATATAAAGGCACACACTCAAATGCAGAATACTGATTAGAATGTGAATCTTTGCAGCTAACCAAGCTGTAAAGACTCACATTCTAATGCAATATTCTGTAAATTGAGTTGGTGTCTTTATATGCCCTGTTTGTGATCAGAACTCCCACTTACCTGACGAAGGAGCAGCGCACCAAAAGCTAGTAGTGTTTACTACCAAATAAACCTGTTGGACTTTAACCTGGTGTTGTGAGACTTCTTACTGTGTTTACCCCAATCCAACGCCAGCATCTCCACATCTTAAGGTGAGTGGAACAGGGTAGGGGTAGGAAAACCCACCCACCCTTGGCCAATTGAAGCCTTTAAGTCGCCAATTTGAGCATGCTCCATAAAAATTGGCCCAACCAGTTCATGCCAGCATCGATGCTCCACCCAAGATTCCTCCTATTCTTTTTTATCTAACCCTATCATAATAACTATCTACTGTCTTGTCCCTCACATATGTTTATCTAACTTTGCCTTGAATGCATTTTATAGTATTCCTTTCAAGCTCACCCTGTGGCAGCGAGTTCCACATTCTCAACACTCACCGGATAAAGGATTTTTGATGATAACCATAGATCGATGAACTCCAGGTTTGATGTTTCCCAAAGGTATAAATGTTCTTTCTGTATTCACTTTATCAAAACCTTTCATAATCTTAAAGATTTCAGTTTGACTTTTCCTTGGCCTTCTCCTTTCCAGAGAAAAGAGATCTGGTCTGTTCATCCTTTCTTCATAACTTCAGATAAGATGGCACGGTGGCACAGTGGTTAGCACTGCTGCCCCAGAGCACCAGGGACCTGGGTTCAATTCTGGCCTCAGGTCACTGTTTGTGTGGAGTTTGCACTTTCTCCCCATGTCTGCGTGTGTTTCCTCCAGCTACTCCAGTTTCCTCCCATAGTCCAAAGATGTGCAGGTTAGGGTGATTGGCCATGCTAAATTGAGGCTAGTGTCAGGGGATTAGCAGGGTAAGGATGTGGGGTTACGGAAATAGGGTCTGGGTGGAATTGTGGTCAGTGCAGACTTGATGGGTCAAATGGCCTTCTTTCACACTGTAGGGATTCTATTCTATGAGAAACCATCCTTCTTGATTATTTTTGCACCCAATTCCAGTTGCCTTCTACCTTGTTTTAGAACTGGAGTCTCCAAACTACAGCCCATGTGCCACATTCGACCTGCAGCGGGCCACATCCAGATCGGAGTTTGGAGACCACTGTTTTAGAATATTGAAACTGAAATTGTTCACAGCTCTTTAAATGTGGTCTAATTCAAGGTTAAATATAAATTCAGAATAACTTCTCTACTTTTCAATTCTGTCCCTCGAGAAACTAATTCTAGGGATTCTTTGACTTTTGTTGTGGCCTTATTAACCTGTGCAGCTATATTCCATGAACGATGCATGTGTATACTTTGCTCATTTAGAGAAGAACATAAGAACTAGAAGTTGGGCATCCCGCCCCTCGAGCTGTTCCACCATTCAATAGAATCATGGTTAATCTCATCTTGGTCTCCTCTCCACCTTCCTGCCCACTCCCCATAACACTTCATCCCGCTGCTAATTAAAAGCCATCTAACTCCTTAATTAGTGTTCCGGCATCCATTGCACTCTGGAGTAGAATATTCCACAGATTCGCAGTGAATTAATTCCTCCTCATTTCTATTTTAAATCTGCCACCCCTTAGCCTAAAACTATGACCTCTCATTCTGGAATGTCCAACAAGGCTAAAGATCCATTCCACATTGACCCTCATCATCTCCAAATAGCTGATCGCGATTGACAGGTCGATCTCGGAGTCTCGAAAGATCGATTGTTATTGGCTGTTAAACCTCTGCCGAAAATGTGTGGAGCTCAGGGTTCTCGCGATGATGAGCGAATCAGCTCATTGGCTGCTGAATTGCGGGCGCCAAAACATGCAGGAAGCTGGGTGAAGACACAGGGCCGGATTTTACCATTTTGATTCTAAATGCTGAACCTCGGCGCAATTAAGATCCGATTGGAAACCTGTTCTCAGGTGCCCTCATACACACCCAGTCTGGAAAAACAAAATGCGGATTTGGATTGCACAGTGGGCGGGGTTTATCGTGCCCGAAACACTGCGGCTCTGATCAGTGCTTTGAATCACGCATGCACGCTGAAACAAAAATTTGAAAACGCTCCCCTGTCACTTCTCTCCCAGACCACAAAAAGCAGATAAAGTGGCCCAGGAGCAAAAAGCAGGAGCGATGGCCCCTATAGATATTGCTCCCATCCCCATAACATAATCAAAACTGTACACAATACTCCAAGTGTGGCCTCACCAATGGCTTATACAACTGTAACATAATGTCCCCAACTCCTATACTCAATGCCCTGACTCATGAAGGCCAATGTACTAAAAACCTTCTTCACCACCCTGTCTATCTGTGACATTACTTTCAACACACTATGTACTTGTACTCCCAGGTCTCTCTGTTCCTCAACCTCCCCAGGGCCTTACCATTCACTGTATAAGTCCTACCCTGATTTGACTTTGCAAAGTGCAACACCTCACACTCTGTATTAAAATCCATTTGCCAATCCTCTTTCCTAACTGACCAATTTTTGATAATATTCTTTACTATCACTGATACTCCTAACTTAGGAATATCTGCAAACTTATATTCAGACCTGAATCATTTATACCAATAACGAATAACAAGGGTCCAACACCAACCCCTCAGGTACACCACAAGTCAAAGGCCTGCGGTCTGAGAAACAACCTTCCGACTCTCTGTCTCTTTTTGTCTTTTAACATGTCCCGAACATCAACTCCACTTGCCTTTATCTCCAATCTTTATCTGGGTGTAAATATTTTTGGATGATGCCCCTATAATGCACCTTTTGGTGTTTTATTACTGCAAACATGGAGCGATCTCATAACTATTCTGTGAGTGTCTAAAATAGCACTTGATAGTGGCCTGACTCCAGTTCCGAGCCTCGGCATTAGTGAGTTTTCTCATTAACAGTCATGCCAGGGGGCCCGGAGGCCATTGGAGCCCCAGTGTCTGTGGGGGGAGGGATGGGGTCTCCCAATGTGCTGGGAACCTTGTGAAATGATGCCTGAGCACTGGGAAGCGGGGCTCACTGGCAGGTTTAGGGTCCCCCAGTACCAGTGTACAACTCAGCACTCTCCAGAAGAGCGAGTGAGTGAGTGTGGGAAAATTGAAGCATGCTTGGGACTGGCATGGATCACTCCTGTTCGCTCACCATTACGATACTTAGTGTTTGTTTTTTGGGAGGATTCCACCCAATATCTTACATATCCAGCGGGAGGGTGGACAGGGCCTTAGACTACAGAATGTTTCATTCTGCAGGGAGCTTCTGCAATTTGCTGTGTACCATTCAGCTTAATGAATGAAAATCCATCCGTTACATTAAAGTGTGAAGATTATTATCTTCGTTTGCTTTGTTGATTAAAGCCAAGCTTATTTACACTGTGCACCCGGCCTCCGCTCAGTGCTTCAGCGTGAACTGAAGGAAGAAGATGATGAAGAAAGAATGACTTTTAAGCAGCTTTAACCGTGTCACGAGCGGTACTCTGGATACAGAGATGTGTGTGTACCTTTGGGAATGAGATGGGCACTCTTCCAATTGGCACATTAAATCTACAGCAAAAGTGACAAATTGAGACGTTCACCGTGGCAGGTGCTAAAAGCAGCTACCACGCTAATAGCAGACAACAAACAGCGCTATCTGAATCATTACCACATACTGCAGCAGTCTGAGGAAAGAAATAGCACCTCACAACCACTTACTAATCCGTTGGAGGAATCTGATGCTATAATTTAAAATGCCCAAGCTGCCTAGAGTCACAGAATGGTTAAAGCACAAGAGGCCATTTAGCCTATTGTGTCTTTGCGAGCTCTCTGCAAGAGCAATTTATCTAGTCCCACTATATATCATCTTTTCCCAATAGCCCTGTATTTATTTACATTCTCTTCAGGTGTTTATCCAGTTACCTTCTGAGAGCAGGGATTGAATCTGCCTTCACCACTTTCTCAGGCTGCAGGTTCTGGATCTTAACCACTCACTGCATCAAAAGTTTTTTTTCCTCATCTCCTCTTTGCTGCTTCAGTCAATCGCTACAAATCAGTGTCATCTCATCCCCACTATTAACACCTCTCTATCTACTCTTGTTGCTTCCTCATGGTTTTGAACACTTTGATCAAGTCTCCTCTCTGTTCTCTGTCCAAGGAGAAAAATAACTGCTCTTTCAACCTATCCATGTCGGGTGGGGCAGCACAATGGCACAGTGGTTAACATTGCTATCTCATAGTGCCAGGAACTCGTGTTCAATTGGCACTGTGGACCATCAGGAGTTGTCAAATTGGCACTGAGGTGCTGGCTGAATGGGGCTTTCTTATCTTTGAATGCCTCAGCATTGATGTTCCTGCAGCATTCTTTCCATTGCTGTCACTGCTTTGGGGCTACACTGATGTTAATAATAGAGCAGATTAGACAGTGGTCCATCCATCAGTCACAGCTCCTGTCAGGACACGGGTGACACACGTAACCTTGCAATCCCTGGCTCAGACAATGATGTAGCTGAGCAGGTGCTAGTGCTTGGAGTGAGGGTGTTGCTGTGAGGCTCTGTACTTGTCTCTCTGACTGAATGAGGTGTTGTTTATGATGAGGCCTTGTCCTGGGCATTTTGTCAGGAGCACAGTATCATTGGTGTAGGATTTCCGCATCCCCTGTCTGCCGATTACACCTCCCCAGAGGTCAGTCCTTCTCCTCTCTGGCATTGAAGTCACCAAAGAGGATCAGCTTGTCACCTATTGAGACTCAGGCCAAAGATTGTTCAAGACTGGAATAAAATTCCTTTTTGAATTCCAGTGTTGGGTTGTATGCACTGAGGGCCGCAACGTACTGGGCTCTGGGCGAGTGTGAGATGAAGGGTCATGAGGACATTTGTTTATCCCACAAGAGGAGTCTCCGGATGATCAGTTGGTTTGTTTTTAATGATGAAGCCAAACCTGTGGAGAGGTGATCTTCTCCTGGTTTTGCCTTTCCAGAAGAAGGTGGAACCACCACTTTGTTCCTTTAGCTGATCTTTCCCTGCCCGCTGGGTCTTGTTTAGGGCAGTAATGTTACTGTCCAAATGCCAGAGTTCCCGGTAAGGATAACAGTACGTCCACCGTTCTGATCTGTCCCAAGGGGGATTGTCCATGGGGGTCTTGACAGTGCAAGTTCCCAGCTTCATTTTAATGGCTGGAAGGTGCCTCTGCGTGAGTTATTTTAACATGGGGGTGGACGTTACAACCCAGCTACCACATGGGTTTGATAGAGAAAAGCCTTGGTTCAGTGACAAGGGGGTCCAGATTGAATCTTCAAGACTGGACAGGGGGTGGGTGGGGGGCAGTGTGGGTGCAAGGGTGGGGGTGCGCAAGTGGCGGGCAGTCACTGGTTGGATGATCGAAAGAGAAGTTTAAGAAGAAAGTTGATGGAAATGTTCCAATTTGGGAAAGATCTTCATCAAGCGCATACAGCAAACCCATTTCCCTTGGTCGGTAAGTTGTTGACTAATAAGCACCCAATTAAGGTACCTTTCAGAAAGCATCTTTATGCCTTTTGAAAGATAGAAGGCATAAGTTTGAATATTTTTCTTTAAACAGAAGGTAGATAGGTTAAGGATTGCCCGACTAGAAGTAATAATAGACACAGGCTGGAATTTTCCCATTCCACCTGCTACAGGAATCGTAGCAGGTGGGACACAGATCATGTACAGGTCTGTTGACTCAGGCAGGATTTTCCGGTCTTGGAGCAAGTGAGGCTGGAAAATCCCACCCACAGAGTCTATGGTTTAAGTTTAAGTTTTTTTATTAGTATCACAAATAGGCTTACAATAACACTGCAATTAATTTACTGTGAAAATCCCTCAGTCTCAACACACTGGTGCCTGTTTGGGTGCACTGAGGGAGAATTTAGCATGGCCAATGCAACTGGAGCATCTGGAGGAAACCCACGTAGACACGGGGAGAATGTGCAGATTCCGCACAGACAATGGCCCAAGCTGAGAATCGAACCGGGTTCCCTGGCGCTGAGAGGCAACAGTGCTAACCACTGTGCCACTGTGCTGCCCACATTGTATTCTAAAGAAAAGTGAATAATGATTGGAAAAATAAATGAAATAATTTTCTGCACACACTTGGAGAGCTTTGTAAACCTAAGCAATTGCCAATTTAGCCCTGAGCGCTCTGGTAAGTGGAGTGAGTTTCTACAGGGACAGAGTGCACTTCATATCAAATAGAGAATGTTTCCTACGAATGTAATTTGGATGTCTTTAAGTATACTGATCTTCTTTTCTATTCCAAGAATGTAAAGTATTACTCAGAGCCTTTCTAAGAAAATGGCACCTTCCGCAAGAACAAGGTTACAGATCCCACCTCCTAGCCCACCATACACACAAATCCTTAACAGGGACAAGGCAAGTCCATAGATTGTTTCAAAAAGAATTGAGTTACTTGGATTTATAAATAGGAGACTAAAATAGATCAATCGGACATGGTTGCGTCGATCGAATGCTGAGGCTTGAGGAGTTTTCTATCCCTGTGTCATGTGCTGTAGTTGCTGCTGCAATGGGACTTCATGTCCCTGATGTGGGTGCTAACTCTCCTCATACATCCACCCTACATCCGTGTTGCAGAACCCATGTTCACAGGTGAGGACTCAGGCATAAATGTCAAAGAGGCTGTTTGGATTTGCATCTGACCTCAATGGAATGGAATGGTATCTTGAAATACTTTCTTTTGGAAGTACCCCCACCAACTTGACTCTTAGATGGATTGGTCATGATAAGTTGCCCCTTAGTGTCGGGGGGACTTGCAGGATCCACACAGACAGCCACCCCAGGGCTGGAATTGAATCCAGGTCCCTGGTGTTGTGAGGCAGCAGAGCCAATTGAACCATCATGCCTCCCACTTAACACCGAATACTTTACACTATGGCTGGACCAGTGATTGCCAATTCTTCCCTTTATACTGATGTTATGATGTCAGGTGAGTCCTCACTGACTTACTGCTGTGTAGTCACCTTCTTTACCTTGCTACTTACCTTTACCTTGGCAACCTGGCATTACATTTGAAAGATCTTTTTTTAAATGCCTTTCAAATTACTTTAATTGGTTCATCCATGGAGGTTTACTGGAAATCAGTGCCTTGGAAATCAGGAGCGAGCCAGGAAAATGTTGGGATAGAGTCACAGAAGTTTACAATATGGAAACAGGCCCTTCGGCCCGACTTGTCCATGCCATCCCGGGGAGATGGCCAACATCTTCATTCGCAGATTTACCAGCTGTCCCACATCTGATCCAGTCTCCAACTGCCTGGGAAAATCCCGCTCTTTCTCCAAATTCCTTCTGTCTGTTATCATGTTCAAACTTATCTCTTCAGACCTGACTGGGGAGGGAACCAGTTTCCAGGAGCATTTTGGAGTCATTAGAGGAAGATTTATTAAGCAACAATTGGCTCATTTACAAACATCTCTGATTGCTACACTTTCCCAGTTATCTTGCCAGTGTTGCTTTTGTAGAAATTAAGTCATTAATCCTTCCAGTTTTCAAGATACGTGACAACTTTTGTGCGATGGAGTGGTTGATTTTCTGTTAACAATTAAGTTATTAAATAACTTCAAGGAAACACTGAATCCCAGGGCATATTCAACTTCATAATATTCTAGGAAGCAATTCAAAACAGCGCTGTGTAAGATGATGGATAATTATCAATTAGTTCCAGAGCAGTAATTCCACTGATGCTTTCAATGATTGAAGTGTTGGGTGCAAAGTTCAAGTGGTTTATGAATGTCACTGAGGCTCCATAGGCTTTATTGCATTTTAATTGACTCACTGTTGTTTCTTTGTTACTATCAATGTGCATTAATAACTCATTATAAAGGAAGCATGCAGATGATACAGTGCTAATACAAAATGCACAGTAAGAAGCCTCACAACACCAGGATAAAGTCCAACAGGTTTATTTGGTAGCATGAGCTTTCACAGCGCTGCCCCTCATCTGACGAAGGGCCATGCTCCAAAAGCTCGTGCTACCAAACAAACCTATTGGACTTTAACCTGGTGTTGTGAAGCTTCTCACTGTGTCAACGCTTGGCCTTTTTTTTGGTAAGATTTATATACATATATAGATGGCAGCCCAGTCCAACGCCAGCATCTCCACATCACAAGATACATAGATCTAATATGCACTATACAGTACAATTAAGTAATTTGTACCACAAATACATTTTAATTGCACAATTACATAATATAGAGCACTAACAAACAGATGGTATCCTGAACCCAAGTTCACCAACTGCAAGGTTGCCAACAAGGGCTCAAGATCTAGAAGTCCTAGTTCTTGCCAGCAAGAACACGATTTCAGATTATTTGCCCCCCCCCCCGACCCACTCACCCCACCGCTCCCCCCCCCCAAATCTCGCCAGTGACGTCATGAGGTTCACAGCTATAACAGGCATGAACCTGTTTACATGGATTTCCATTCTTTTCAATATTATTAACCCGCCCTCTTGCCAGATATTGACCATCCACCATATCTTCAAACCGCACCAATGTGATATCACGCTGGCATGTTTTATAACATGTTCACAACAGGCATGAACCCATCGTGGGGTCTCCCCAAGAGCATAAAGGTAAGTTTGGCTCTCTCGGGGAGAGAGACATAGCCAATGGTGGCCTGGCAATGCCCCCTGACACTGTCCCTTGGCACAGGTTGACACTGCCAGGTTACCGCCATGCCCATGACACCCTGGCAGTGCCAACCTGGCAGTGCCAACCTGTGGCAATGTGCAGACTCCAGTGGGAAATACATGGGGGCAGGGGAAATCCATACAGGCATGGTTATGGGCTGAAAGCAGACAGATGAACGGCGGGGGGGGGGTGCCAGCGATGGTCATTTGTTGTGGAGGAGGGGGGGGATCGGAGTGAATGCTGGCTCTGATGGGCATGGAGAGGCAAGTCCCTGAGGCATCCATGATGAGGTGGGGGAATGATTATTGCTGCTCTATTGGGGCACCCTTAAACATGGCAGCCCAATCTCTAACCAGCTGGATTTTGCTAGAGTGTTTTTCTTCTCCCCTCCTCGTGGCCCTATATGATGGTATGAATCACATCCCTCTGATTTTCTTTTCAGCAGAGTGTGGTAGAATCAGAAAAGAACATTAACTGGTTTCTCTGGACACAAGCACCAACTGTTTTGTCACCAGGAACAACACTTGTCTCTTTTTTGGGAAGATTTATACCTATACAGCAAAAATACTGGATAGAAAACTGGTTGTCAGACAGGAAACAAAGAGTAGAAATAAACAGGATATTTTCCAAGTTCAGACAGTGACTAGTGGGGTATCACAGGATTCCAATTATTCACTTGATATATTAATGATTTAGATGAGGGAATTAAATGTAACATCTCCAAATTTGCAGATGACAGGAAGTGGGTGGCAGGGTGAGTTGTCAGGAGGATATGAAGATCTTTCAGTGTGATTTGGACAAGTTGAGCGAGTGGGCAAATGCATGGCAGATACAGTATAATGTGTATAAATGTGGGCTTATCCACTTTGATAGCAAAAACAGGAAGGCATATTATTATCTGAATGATGAGAGATTGAGAGAGGGGAGGGTGCAATGAGACCTGGTTGCCCTTGCTTACTAGTCGCTGAAGGTAAACGTGCAAATGCAGCAGGTGGTAAAGAAGGCAAATGGTATATTGGGCATCATAGCTAGAGGATTTGAGTACAGGAACAGGAATGTCTTTCTACAGTTATGATGTGGAGATGCCGGCGTTGGACTGGGGTAAACACAGTAAGAAGTCTCACAACACCAGGTTAGAATCCAGCCAGTTTATTTGATAGTAATCCCACAAGCTTTCAGAAACGGTGTTCTTTCATCAGGTGTGTGGAAGGTTCCAAGAGAACTTGGAAGGATGTTCTTGCTATAGAGGTAGTTCAGGGAAGGTTTATCAGGCTGATCCCTGGGATGGCAGGACTGAGTTGGTTAGGATTGTATTTGCTGGAGTTTCGAAGAATGAGGTGAGGGGATTTCATAGACATCAATAAAATTCTAAAAAGACTAGACTGGGTAGATTCAGGAAGGATATTCCTGATGGTGGGGGTGTCCAGAACCAGTAGTTACAGTGTAAAGATATGGGGTAAACTTTTTAGGACAGAGATGAGGAGAAATTTGTTCACCCAGAGAGTGGCGAACCTGTGGAATTTGTTACCACAGAAAGTAGCTGAAGCCAAAATATTGTGGTGGCGATCTTGTCGGCTCATCACGTTGGTTGATTGGCGTGGCAAATTAAGAAGATCATGAGAGAAGCAAAAAAACTGTCCGGGGGCACTGCCTAGCCTTGCCGCCGATGGCCCAAGGGCTTTAATGGGTGAGGCCATCACATCGGGTTCCTATTGGTGGGCACCATATGTGATCCATGCCGGCGAGGACCTCCAGCACCAAGACCAGAAAGCTGAGTGATTCCCGGGCTATTGCATCCCAGGCTCACAAATAATATTGAAAGGATCTAATGCATATTTAAATCAACCTCATGCTCTTCCTGGGCAGAAGACTGGTTCTGATGGCAGAATGGGGCTTCCCATATTGGGAGAAGCAAGAAATTGGTTGCAAGCTCGCTTTCTCGCCTCTTGTTCAGATTTCCCGCTCCACTACGCTACTCGATTAATGTATTTGTGCTAGATAGTGTGTATTAGATATATACAATATACAGCACTGGTACCACACTATATGGTACTAATGAATACACAATATACAATGGGCTTGACATCACCAGCGAGGAGTGGAGAAAATCAGGAAATGTGGGGAGTGCGGGATTCATTAGCCCCATTCACCAATAGTGGGAATCCCGATTGCCCACTGAATTAGGCATAGGAATTAAAAACTGGATCCCTACCGGGCATGAGGGCTCTCGGGATTCTCCTGACCCGCCCTGCCAGCCCCAATCAGTCTCCTACCCATAGCAGGTGGCAACCCGATTTATATGCACATCCACTAATTGTAATAAAATTAGCAGGTTCGACAGTCTATTCACTGCCCCCCACAATGGGAACTGTGATGGGCGGGCTTTGGTGCTGGTAATGACCAGCATGGACCTGGCACATAAGACCCCAAGGGTCCAGGGGAGCACCACCAAGCTCTCACCAAAAGAGGGGAACCTCCCCCTCAACACTCACATAAGGGGTCACCCCACCCACACATCACGCAGGCATGAGAGTGCCCTGACACACCTCCCATTCAGGCCCCCTTTCCCTCAGATCCTCACTCATCCACTTCCTCAGGCCCCCTTCAGGCCCACTTTCAGATACTTGCTCCCTCAGACCCTCATTCAGGCCCCCTTTTAGACCCTCTATCAGGCCACGTGCCTTGGCAGTGCCAACAGTGCACTGCCCCTGGCACCCCGACACTGACATCCTGGCCTGGTGTCTTACGCCCTGAAGGAGGGTCAATGAAGTAAGGACCATTTTCCCTCTGCCGTGACCAAGCCAAAGAGGAAGGGTCCCTCAGTGTCCTGGGTTCTGGGTGGACTCAGCTGGGGACAGGGCAAGGGGATAATCTTGCCACTCTCCCCTGGGATGGGGGTCTCATGGCTGGACTCCCCCTTCAAGCACTGGCAGACCTGAAGGTCACCCCTGTCATTGTGATTTCAGACAGCCCTGCGATTAACATCTTCATTCCTATCTGTCAGTTGTGAAAAGTCTGAAGTGGCCAGGTCACTTTAATCTCCATCTCCCCCCCCTCCCCACCAATACCCCCGCCCCACCTCCCTAGACACCTGGCAGTGTTTAATATCACTGCAGAACTCCATCCTGTAGCAGAGATTTCCCTTCCTTTCTGTCCAAAGCCGCAGGTGTGAGCAGACTCCTTTAAAGTCCGAGAATAGTTCCATTTTCCAAACCTGTGCACTCAAAGAACGAAGAACAACACAGCACGGGAAACAGGCCCTTCGGCCCAACGAGCCCCCGTCGCCATTTCAACATTGTGAGTCCCCTCTCCACCCATGACCCTTGTCTACGTTTATGGCACTCCACATTGGAGACCAGATTGAGGGAAGACTAATTTAGGGACAATTTGTTACACCAATCAGCCTAAAAGCACATCTTTGGGGTGTGGGAGGAAACCGGAGCACCCGGAGGAAACCCACGCAAGCACGGGGAGAATGTGCAAACTCCCACAGACACAGGCCCAAATCCATGTGTCTGCACAGCAAACAGTGATAATCACTGAGCTGTCGTGTTGCCCAGCATCTTGTCCAGTTTAAGTGTACACTAACGACGTGAAGCACTAGGCTACTCTTGAAACATCCAAGAGCAGCCCTTGTACGACCTATCGTGTGTATGCCCCTTGTTGGACAACAAGACGGACTGAAACACCTGTGGATTAAAAGAGAAAAACATCAATAACATGCACATCCTTATACAAACATTCAAGGGGATCCCCAGAAGCTCAAAAGTAAAACAAGTGAGTCAGAAAATATGTTGGAAGGTCCATAGGAATCAATTGGGCGTCCCAAGGCTCCTGAACTTTATTTAAAACAGTGTCCTATATCCCTCCATCTCCATCCCGCTCATGTGCCTATCTAAGTCCCAATATATTCACACTGCTTTGATATAAAGTCTGTAAGTCTTCCTAATAAGCTGAATCCTTTGAAACCCTCTCTATTCCATTGGAAAGTTAAAAGCATTTAACTTTGTCAACTTCAAATTTAAATGCTCTTAAAGAGGCTTCTATTGAGAACTAGTGGGTTGCAACTCAGGCTCCAGTCTTCTGTTTTTATTTACATTTCTCTTCATGCTTGAATGCATCCCAAGTATCTCCATTGTTCTGAACTACACCGTTTACACAGTTTCTAAGCCATGTTGACAGCCTTGGTTCCTTCAAAGGGAATAAATGGTTGAACTCCCTCTTTTAAAGTGCCCACCCAACTCCCAGGAGACCTGAAGGCCCCTTTTTCTTAGTCTGTCAACAGCAGAGGGGTAAATGGTCATTGCGAGTACCTCCTTGACCTCCTTCAGGGCCCAAAGTGTCAGGCCAGGGTGTCAATGCCAAGGTGTCGGGGACAGTGCACCACAGACACTGCCAAAATGCATGGCCTGAACATGGGCCTTAGTGGGGTTCTGAGTGGGAGGGGGACTGAGGGGAGATCTGAGGGGGTAGGGGATTGAGTGGGAAGTCTCAGGAAAGGGGTCTAATAGGAGACTGGAAGAGGCTGAGGGAGATGTAGTGGGGGGGATCTGGGGGGGCAAAGGGGGTGTTCAGTTGGATCACCTTACGCATTGCGGGGAAGGTAACTCATTATTTGAATAGTGGAGGGGAGGATGCCCTTCTTTGCTGAGGGGTTAGTGATCCTTCTTGATCACCAGGGAAATCACCATTTCATTTTCTTGGGAGAGGGAGGGCTGATCTGGCCAGCTGGTGTCACGAGATGGCCTCATTTGTATCTTTCAGGTGGTTAGCAGTGCCAGTGTGCCAGGTTGGCAGAGAGATAGCCAAATATCAGATTGGCAGTATCAATGGGGTGGGGGGGGAGCTAATTGAGAAGTATTGGGGGGGCTCCTGAAGGGAAGTGTATGGGGGAATGTCCTGAAGAGGGAGCTGGACGTGCTTCTGAAGGAGGGCACAGTGGGATGCCTTCAAGGAGGGGCCTTTGGTAACCTCATAGAAGGGTGTCATTAGCTTCAGGTACCAATGGCACTGCCTGGTTGACACTGTTGGGGTGGCATTGCCAGGGCAGGGGACTGTGCCAGAGACAGATCCTCTGAGGAGCCCCATTGGAGGGGTTATCCCTTATGCATAGGAAAGGATTGTTGCCCTGATGTTTAGGTGGAGGAGGTAGGTTTCCCCAATGCTTGTGGGGGAGAGGAATGGGGGAGAGGGTGCGGGGGTGTCTGTGGGGGTGGGTGGAGTTTATTTGTAATGCAGATTGGGGCTCCCTTTAAAGATGTAACCCATTCTCTGTGGAATTAGTGTTGCCATCTTGATTAGATTCCACTCTCTCAGAGCGATGATACAAACCATCCCCCCAGAATTATTGTGCACTGAGTGGCTCAAGAGAAAACTCGGCTGTGGAGCCAGGGAGATACACTCCAGTTTTCTCGGAACAGTGTTCCGAAAGCTAGTGGGTTTACTATCCAATAAACTTGTTGGACTTTGACCTGGTGTTGTGAGACTTCTTACCAGAATATCTGCCCTCCAGGGGAGTTGGCAACACTCAGAGGGGTTTCCATTGAGAGTTCTGTCACGGGCATGGCTCCAACACAACTGTCAGGATCACAGTCCCTCCCCCTAATCAGGGTGTAGGCCAAAGAGAACAGCAAATACGCTTTATTATGAGTTTATTATCTTGGATGCTTCTGTCATCTCCGAGGACTAACGGCAGCTCTGGTTAGATTAAGTGCTTTACCTCATTTGCTTTTGAATCAGATGACCATGTAAAAAGTACCTTCTTAAAAGCTGAAAGTCCGCATGCTGTGAATCGCTCCCTGATTCACATCATTAAAACCGACAGAAGCTGCTGCCCTCAATAATTCCCTTGAATTTTGCTCTGCATATCGTACATCCACCATCTCCATGGTATCTGACAGGCTCTTCACCTTGGAGGCTTTCAGGCGAGCTGGAATTTTGCCAAATCACAGCAACTTTTATTGGGTCTAGCCATCAATCAATGAGTCACATTTTCGATGGTAGTGCAGAGGGAATATGGAGAGCATTTGGCTTCTCTTTCTGCTCATCCTTTGGTTGCCCACATTGCAGGCTATTCTCTACCAATATTTATGAGTGTGGTTAGCACAACCTAGACCAGAAGTGATAGGAATGGTGAGTTGAATAAAGTGTAAATGGAGATCTAAAGGTGGGTGTTATTGTATATTGTTGTGTTGTCTATAAATAGTTAGGAATTAACGTGTAACATGTAGGTGTTCCGGGGGCTACATTCCCCAACTGCACTATCGACTGAAGCAGTGTCCATACCAATTCATTCTGGCTTTTCTTTTCAACCAGATAAAATTAAACATTTTGGGTGGGATTTTCTGGCCACGCTCCCCTCAAACCAGACAATCTCACCTTTCCATGGTCCGCCCCTCACCCGCTACGCTTCCTGTGGCAGGCGAAAGGGGAAAATCACTCTGATGAGTATCTGATCTTTACAAGCCTAAAGTGTGATTGTTAACAACGTAGTGGTTGTCACTGTCAAGGTGGCACTGCAAAGATGGTCATCCAGTGGACAGTGCCAGCGTGCAGTGCTCGGTGACAGTGCTAGGGCCGGTGCTACATGCAGTGCCTCAGGGCAGTGATAGGTGGCAGTGCCAGAGGGCAATGCCAGGGGCTGTTCCAGGGTGCAATGCCAAGTGCAATACCAAGGTGCTGCGTGAGGGAGCAGTGCTAGGGGGCAGGGCTGGGGAAAATGCTAGGGAGCAGTGCTAGGATGCAATGCCGGGGGTAGTGCTAGGGCAATGCTAGGGGGCAGTTATAGGTGGCAGTGTGAGGGCACTGTGTCAGAATGCAGTGCCAGGGGGCACTGTTGAGGGCAGTGCTAGGGAAAGTGCGAGATGGCAGTGCTGGGGGCAGTGCTGCGGACAGTGCAAGAGGACATTGCAAGGGGGCAGTGCTGGGGGCAGTGCTAGGGGCAGTGCAAGGGGGCAGTGCCAGGGGCAGTACGAGGGGCAATGCAAGGAGCCAGTGCCAGGACGCAGTGCTAGGGGCAGTGCCAGAAACAGTGCGAGGGGGCAGTGCATGGAGGCAGTGCGAGGGAACAGTGCGTGGAGGCAGTGCAAGGGAACTGTGTGAGTAAGCAGTGCTGGGGGCAGTGTGAGGGAGCAGCGCTGGTGGGCAGTGCAAGGGGGCAATACCAGGGCACAGTGCCAGGGGCAGTGTAAAGGGGCAGTGCGAGGGAACAGTACCAGGGGCAGTGCCAGGGGCAAGTGAGAGTGCAGCGCAAGGGTGCAGTGCGAGCGTGCAGTGCAGAGTGGTTAATACGGCTACCTGACAGCACCAGGGACCTGGGTTCGATTCTCAGCTTGGGTTACTGTCTGGTGAAGTTTTCACATTCACCCTGTGTCTGTGTGGGTTTCCTCTGGGTGCTCCAGTTTCCTCCCATAGTTCAAAGATGGGTTAAGTGCATTGGCCATGCTAAATTGCCCTTTGGAGTCCCAGGATGCATGGGGTAAAAATGTGGGGTTACAGGTATAGGACCTGGGTAGCATTGTTGTCCATGTAGACTTAATGGGCTGAATGGCCTCTTTCTGCACTGTAGGGATTCCCTGATTTTATGAGAGTGGAAGAGTATTTCCTTGCTCCAAGTAGCCCCACCAGTGGACAACATCTGCTCTGCCGCTTTGATGATGAACGTCTCTACAAGATTGCAAGATGGTTATGGGTGAAGAAGACTGTTTTGCCTGTCTCTAGGCAGAAACAGGGCTGTCACTGCAGTTTCCGGGTAGTTAGATTGATGGATAAGGACGAATTTTGAGGACATCTCCATCTAACGTGGTGGAAGTAATTATGACTTCACTCAGTGAGCAGGAAACCCATGAATCGGGTGGGGAATCCATGAGACTGGGTAAGACGTGAGTAATACAACCACCACTGACCTCCTCCTGCACCAGCCTCCTTCTTAACTTCACTTACTTCTGTGAAGAGTGATATCAGGTTCACCAGATGCATCAAAGATCCTTAGACAGCACTTTCCAAACCCACGACCACTCCCAACTAGAAGGGCAAGGGCAGCAGACACATGGGAACACCACCACCTGCATGTTCCCCTCCAAGCCACTCACTATCCTGCCTTGGAAATACGTCGGCTGTTCCTTCGCAGTCGCTGGGTCAGAATACTAGAATTGCCTCCCTAACGACATTGTGGGTCAACCCACAGCACAAGGATCGCAGCGATTCAGGAAGGCAGCTCACCACCACCTTCTCAAGGGCAACTAGGGATGGGCAATAAATACTGGCCAACCAATGATGCCCTTGACCCAAGAATTAATAAAAAATAAATGAATAAAATAAATGCCAGACATCCACACCTGTGCTCGGTGTGTGGAGTTGCAGGCCCTACGAAACCAGGTTAAGGAGCTGCAAATGCAGCTCGAGGACCTTCGGCTAGTTAGGGAGAGTGAGGACGTTATAGAAAGGAGCTACCAGCAGGTAGTCACACCAGGGCAACGGGATGAGGGCACTTGGGTTACCATTAGGAAGGGGAAAACACGGGTGATGGGGAGCACTCCGGTGGATGTCCCCCTTCAAAATAAGTACTCCGGCCTGAGTACTACTGGGGGGGAACAGCTCATCTGAGGGAGGAAGCGATGGCCAGCTCTCTGGAGCTGAGCCAGTGAGCCAAAAAATCAAAAAGGGAAGCAGAAAGGTAGTATTAATAGGGGACTCCACAGTGAGGGGCGCGGACAGGCGTTTTTGTGGACGTAGAAGGGAGTCGCGGATGGCGGTTTGTCTCCCTGGGGCTGGGATCCAGGATGTCTCTGGGCGGGTCCCAGACATCCTGAAAGGGGAGGGTGAGGAACCGGAGGTAGTAGTACATATAGGTACTACTGATGTAGGTAAGAAGAGGGAGGCACTTGTGAAAAAGGACTATAGGGAACTGGGTAGGCAGCTGAGGAAGAGAAAAGCGAAGGTAGTAATCTCAGGATTGCTGCCTGTGCCAAGGGAGAATGAGGGAAGAAATGAAATGAGGTGGAGGGTGAATGCGTGGCTGAGGGACTGGTGTAGAGGGCAGGGATTTCGGTTCCTAGATCACTGGGACCTCTTTAGGGGTAGGTGGGACCTCTATAGTAGGGACGGGTGGCACTTAAATACCAGGGGGACTAGTATCTTGGCGGGAAGACTGGCTAAGGCTACCGGGGGGACTTTAAACTAGAAAGGATAGGGGGAGGGAACTGTGTTGGGGAAACTGGGACGGAGGAGGTTCGCTCCCAGGTAGGGGAGGACCGCAGGCAGTATGCGAGGGAGGTTAGACAGGTGGTGGAGATGGGAAATGCCCAGACTGAGGGGCTGAAGTGTATATATTTTAATGCAAGGAGTATAGTGAATAAGGTAGATGAGCTTAGGGCGTGGATAGCTGTTTGGGATTGTGATGTGGTGGCCATTACGGAGACTTGGATGTCTCAGGGACAGGACTGGGTACTTCAGGTGCCAGGCTTCAGGTGCTTCAGGAAGGACAGGGAGGGTGGCAGAAGGGGTGGTGGCGTGGCACTGTTGATCAGGGATAGTGTCATGGCTACAGAGAAAGAGGATGTCGTGGAGGGATTGTCTACAGAATCTCTGTGGGTGGAAGTTAGGAACAGCAAAGGGTCAAAAACTTTGCTGGGTGTAATCTATAGGCCGCCCAATAGTGACAGGGAAGTTGAAGTGCAAATAGGGAAACAGATTCTGGAGAGATGTTTTAATAACAGAGTTGTCGTGATGGGAGACTTCAATTTCCCAAACATCGACTGGAATATCCCTAGGGTAAGGGGTATAGATGGGGAGGAGTTTGTTAGGTGTGTTCAGGAGGGTTTCCTGACGCAGTATGTGGACAAGCCTACGAGGGGAGAGGCTGTACTTGACCTGGTACTGGCGAATGAACCAGGGCAGGTGATGGATCTTTCGGTAGGAGAGCATCTTGGATATGGTGACCATAATTCTATCTCCTTCACAATTGCGTTGGAACGAGATAGGATCAGGCAGGCTAGGAAGGTGTTTGTCTGGGGTAAGGGGAGATACGAAGAAGTCAGGAAGTTACTTGGACAAATAAACTGGAAGGAGGCGTTCTTAGGGAAAAGTACCGAAGGAAGGTGGCAGATATTCAAGGAATGTGTGTCTGGAGCTCTGAATGACAACGTTCCGATGAGACGAGGGGGTTTTGGTGGGTCGAGGGAACCGTGGTGCACAAAGGATGTGTTGAACCTAGTCAGGAAGAAAAGGAAGGTGTACAAGAGGTTCAGGGAATTAGGAGATGTTAAAGATCTTGAGGAGTATAAGGACTGTAGGAGGGAACTTAAAAGGGAAATTAGGAGAGCCAGAAGGGGTCATGAGAAGACCTTGGCGAGTAAGATTAAGGAGAATCCCAAGGCCTTCTATAAATATGTGAAAGGTAAAAGGATAAGAAGAGAAGGGATAGGACCGATAAAAGGTGAGGGGGGAAAGGTTTGTGTGGAACCAGAAGAAATGGCGGAGGTGCTTAACGAGTACTTCGCCTCAGTATTCACGGTGGAAGCCGATCTGGGAGATTTTGTTATGGATTTGCAGCAGATGGAAAGGATTGAGTACGTGAATATTAAGGAGGAGGATGTGTTGGAACTTTTGAATTCTATCAAGGTAGATAAGTCGCCGGGACCAGATGGGATGTACCCCAGGATACTGTGGGAGGCGAGGGAAGAGATTGCAGAGCCCCTGGCGATGATCTTTGCGTCGTCAATGGAGACGGGAGAGGTTCCAGAGGATTGGAGGATTGCGGATGTAGTTCCTATTTTTAAGAAAGGGAACAGAGATAGCCCGGGAAATTACCGACCGGTGAGTCTGACCTCAGTGGTTGGTAAGCTGATGGAGAGGCTTCTGAGGGACAAGATTTACGAACATTTGGAGAGGTTTGACATGATCAGGAATAGTCAGCATGGATTTGTCAAGGGCAGGTCGTGCCTTACAAGCCTAGTTGAGTTCTTCGATAATGTGACTGAACACATTGACGAAGGAAGTGCCGTGGACGTAGTGTACATGGACTTCAGCAAGGCGTTTGATAAGGTCCCCCATGCAAGACTTCTTGAGAAGGTGAGAGGGCATGGGATCCAAGGGCCTTTGGCCTTGTGGATCCAGAACTGGCTTGCCTGCAGAAGGCAGAGAGTGGTTGTGGATGGGGCTTTTTCTGAATGGAGGTCAGTCACCAGCGGAGTGCCTCAAGGATCTGTTCTGGGACCCTTGTTGTTTGTCATTTTCATAAATGACCTGGATGAGGAAGTGGAGGGATGGGTAAGTAAGTTCGCTGATGACACGAAGGTCGGTGGTGTTGTGGATGATCTGGAAGGATGGCAAAAGTTGCAGCAGGACATAGATAGGATGCAGGACTGGGCGGAGAAGTGGCAGATGGACTTCAACGCGGATAAATGTGTTGTCGTCCATTTTGGCAGAACCAACGGGATGAACGAGTACACTATGAAGGGCAGAAGTCTGAGTAGTGTTGAGGAGCAGAAGGATCTTGGGGTCCGGGTCCACAGGACTCTTAAATCGGCCTCGCAGGTGGAGGAGGTGGTCAAGAAGGCGTATGGTGTACTGGCCTTCATTAATCGAGGGATTGAGTTTAGGAGTCGGGAGGTAATGCTGGAACTTTATAAGACCCTTGTCAGGCCTCATTTGGAGTATTGTGCGCAGTTCTGGTCGCCTCACTATAGGAAAGATGTAGAAGCTATTGAAAGGGTGCAGAGGAGATTTACAAGGATGTTGCCTGGACTGGGAGGCATGCCTTATGAAGTTAGGTTGAGGGAGCTGGGACTCTTTTCCCTGGAGAGACGAAGGTTGAGAGGCGACCTGATAGAAGTTTACAAAATGTTGAGAGGAATAGATAGGGTGGACTCTCAGAGGCTATTTCCCCGGTTTGAAATGGTCGCTACGAGAGGACACAGATTTAAGGTGCGGGGAGGGAGGTTCAGAAGTGATGTTAGGGGTAAGTTTTTCACTCAGAGGGTGGTGAGTGAATGGAATCGGCTGCCGTCAGTGGTGGTGGAGGCGAACTCGCTGGGGTCTTTTAAAAGACTTCTGGATGAGTATATGGGGTTTAATGAGATTGAGGGTTATAGATAGATCTGTAGGTTGGTAGGTGATGTGGTCGGCGCAACTTGTGGGCCGAAGGGCCTGTTTGTGCTGTAGTGTTCTATGTTCTATGTTCTATGTTTAAAAAAAAGGTGGCATGTAAAACTGGCATTGCCTCCAATCTATTTATTTTCCCTTTGAGCAACTTGGGCTAAAATGGGCCCCAGTGAACAGTGAGTTACCGGTTTGATAGATACTAGGTAGAGTCATAAGTCATAGAGTCATAAAGCTAGTCTGCTAACAGTCACCAGTTGCTCAATTGCTTTGTATTATTCACATTCTGTACCTTGAAGAACACCAAAACAAATCAGAATTTTGTCTTTTAAACCCAGGTCGTTCGATTTTTGCTCTCAGAATGAGCACAGAATCATAGAAACCTGACAGTGCAGAATGAGGCCATTCAGCCCATTGGGTTTGCACCAACAACAATCCCACCCTAGGCCCTATCCCCACAACCCTAAACAGTTACCCTGTTAATGCTCTAACTTACACATTCCGGGACTCTAAGGGGCAATTTAGCATGGCCAATCAACCTAAGCCACACGCCTTTGGATGTGGGAGGAAACTGGAGCAAACTCACACAGACACAGGGAGAACATGGAACCTCCACACAGACAGTGACCCAAGCCGGGAATCGAACCCAAGCCCCTGGCGCTGTGTAGCAGCAGTGCTCACCGCTGTGCCACCGTGCCACCCTGTGCTAAAACCTGCTGCGGAATGATGCTGTTGTTAATGGCGGGACAGAAATTAAGTGTACTTGCCATCATCGTCAATATATTTCTTGCGCGAGTTATCATTTACAAGATTACTCAGCTGCAAAAAGTCACCTCTGAAAAGATAATAACTTTTGAACTAATGCAATCAAAGTGACATTCTTTACAATCTCATTAAATATACAGCAGTTTCAGAAAACCACACCATTCTCAAATCCTCCCCATATTTCCATGGTGAATGTACTTCTGCAAGAAGGTATTCATGTGGGTTTTTGTAATCATTTATCTTTTTGATGCATATGGATTGTAGAATTCTGTAACATGATCCTGATGATAAATCAGTTGCAGGGGAATTATTGGAGCTGCGTCAGTTACATGAGTGCAACTTTTCTTTATTGCATTCCTGTTAAGTGATAATCTTCTTTTTGCTCTGCATTTACATCACGCACAGGGGAGAATTTGAAATGAGAATAGCGGGTGGCAATTGTGGGCAGCAGAGAAAGAGGTCACCCAGGCCAGTGGCAATGTTCTCCTGCGTCCCTGCCACCTCAGATAAGTCAGGAAAAAGAGTCCTCCTACCTATTCACAACTTTACTTAACATCAAGGAGAATAACCAGAGGTATTTTTCTTCAAAACACAGACTGGGAATATTAAGGCACGGAACGTTTTGTCGGAAGAAGTGTAGAGAGCGGTAAGTTAAGTGGGATAAGAATCTGAAAAAGAAAATGTTATGGGGAAATCGGGATTCTATGGGGAAAGGGGGGAAATTAAGACATGTAAAGTTAGCAGAGATGTGATGGATTGAATAGCCCCCACCTCTGTTGCAAAACCCTATGATTCACAGGAGTAGATTTCAATTTGCTGCCTAGTTGTAAAACTGCTGCTTCCTAAAATCTTCATTTTCCAAATTGGGAATTTTAAAAAATTTTTTTTTTAAACATTTGTGGGACACGGGCATCGCTGGCTGGCCAGCAGTTATTGCCCATCCTTAGTTGCCCTTGGCTCTGGACTCACATGTAGGCAGGACAAGGGAAGGATGGCAAATTTCCTTCCCTGAAGGAGCATTAGTGAACCTTGAGGGTTTTTCCTGACAATTGTTATCAGTAAATTCTTAATTCCAGATTTTGTTTTATTGAATCCAGATTCCACCATCTTCCTTTGTGGGATTTGAACCTATGTCCCCAGAATATTAGTTGATATTTCTGGATTAATAGTCTCGCAATAATACCACTAGACCATCACTTCCCAAGGTACCCTTTTATGTTCTAACAGAGAACAGTCGGAAGTTAGATAGCGTTTGAGTGGAGAGAAACAGAGTTAATAGGTGGGAATTTCCATGCAACCTGCCAAAAGTTTCATGGCAGCAGAGACGACTCGCCATTATCGGATGGCAGGGTCTTCTGTTTCCCCCCGGTTGTCAACAAACGTGCGGCAAGAGTGTGGCCGAAACTTCTGGTCAAAGGGTGGAATCTTGCACCTTTTAAAAATAATCACAGGTTGGGTCCATTTCAAAGTCCCGTATTTGCTTGCAACTTGCCCACAAGTGCAATCTTCTCTGGGGGTAGTTCCTGCCTCCTTCTCCGCTATCCATCTAAGGACGTTGGGTGGGTTTCTGGCGCTATAGGCCCAATCAGGTGGCCTACAGCAGGGAGTAGCTGGCAGCCTCCATGACAGAGGCGAGTGCTGCTCCTGCAAGATAGGGACCACGAGGGCACCTCCATCTTGAGGCATCCATTGAGGGAGCATTGACTTTGTCTCAGTTAAAATGTGGCTGCAGCTGCCCAGTAGCAGGAAACATCCTCCACAGGATACCCGCCTCTGGCAAGATCACACACAATTTCCTGCAGTCCCACAATCAAACCTGCCCCTGTCGGACCAGGAAAATACACCCAATGTTTCAGGTCAATGACCTTTCAGAACTTAGGATTCAGAATTCAGAACTCCGTTCTGAGAAAAGGCCATCAGCCTGAATTATGGCCTGGTGTTTTCAGTGATGACAGTGATAAGGTGCTGTTCGCCATCATTACGCACTGAAACTTCTGGATTTAGATTAAGTTGCCGCCAGTTGATTCCACATTTCCCCACAGGGTGCGCTGTTGAGACATCCCAGAATGCACTCAATAGCAAATTAAATGAATTGATGGCCTACAACTCCCTGGCTTTGGGGGAATACCCCAAAGATGCGCTGGGGATTTCCTCTCAGAAGCTCCCGGCTAAGGCTTTACACGGCACTTGTCCAGAAACTCTGACTTCCTCTGGATAACTGCGATGCACTGGAAACTATCTGACAAAACAAGTTGTATCACTAACTGCAGATGGTTTTACACTAATAATTATTTTGAAAAAGTTCGATGAAATAAAGCTTCCGATTTCAGCGCAGCTATTTTAAACACCCAGATCAACCCTTGCATGGGGCAGGACTCCCCCCCACCACCCCCCCAACACCCAGCCCACTTACAATGAGTCTACCCCCCTCATCCCATTCCCCATCTGAGGCTGACTGCCACTCCAAGAAAGTTATGACTCCATGAGGATTCCACTCTTATTCTGTTAGTCTTGCTGTAATAATTCTTTTAGAAGTTGCATTTTGTTGAATGAAATTTTTTTTAATGGCATATTAATTTCATAATAACTGCTAACCAGCCTCACTGACTCTGAGGAACATAAATGGAATGCTAAATTTCTGCATAGTGATAAAAGATGCCGTATTGTCAAATAAATACATTTTTTACATAATTAGATTGCAGACTTGGGCAGAGAAATGGCAGATGGAGTTTAATCCAGATAAATGATGCATTTTGGAAGATCTAATTCAGTGCGAATTATACAGTAAATGGCAGAACCCTTAGGAGTATTGAGATACAGTGGGATTTGGGAGTATAAGTCCATGGATCCTTGAAAGTGGCAACACAGATGGATAAAGTGGTTAAGAAGGCATACAGCAAGTTTGCCTTCATTGGTTGGGCATTGAGAATAGAAATTGGCAAGATTATGTATAAAATTTCAGTTAGACCAAATTTGGAATATTGCATGAGTTCTGGTCATCACACTACCAGAAGGAAATGGATGCTTTGGAGAGGGTGCAAAGGTTTACCAGAATGTTTCCTGGTCTGGAGGGTTTTAGGTATGAGGAGAGGTTGAATAAACATGGATTGATTTCACTGGAAAGACGGAGACTGAGGGGAGACTTGATAGAGGGCTGCAAAATTATGAGAGGCATGGATTAGATGGAAAGCCAGAGGTTTTTTTCCCAGGGTGGAAGGGTCGATTATAAGAGGGCACAGGTTTATGCTGAGAGATGGAAATTTTAGGGGAGACATTCCGGAAAAGTTTTTTCACACAGAGGGTGGTGGGTGCCTGGAAGGTGCTGCCAGAGGAGGGAATGGAAGCAAATACATTAGCCTCATTCGATGTGTATCGTGATAGACATATGAACGGGAGGCAAATTGAGCAATAGAAACTGCATTTCAGTGCAGGCTTGGTGGGCCAAAAGGTGTGTTCCTGTGCTGTATTGTTCTTTGCTCTTTGTTCTTTGTTGTTTTAAAGCTCACTTAGCTTTATTTTAGATCCGATAATAATCACTTATTTCGCTTTCTGGAAAGTCACGTTAGAAAAGAGGGCTATTAAGAGCTTTTAACTTCCTGGTTTGCTGCGTGTGGCTATTTTAACGTGATTGGCTGCTTGTTAACGTAGCCACTACTGTTGACTTGGCTCCAGATTTAAACCTGTCCGGAAAAGGGAAATCCAAACTGCAGGCAGCACTAGATCATTTTGGGCTGCTGTCTCGGAGGTCAGACGTCAGCACTGATCTTTCACTGCTAACCTCAATATCCGATCCATTTAGTCCATTTATCTCTCCATCCAATCTGCCTGGTCAGCAGGATTTCTCCAGCATTTCTTTATTGTTTTCATTTCAGATTTTCAGCCTTTTCTTTCTCCTTTCATAGCCTCTCTTTTGAAATATTATAATGGCCTTTGACTCAGATGTCCAAAGATGTAAGGGCTAGGTGGATTGGCCATGCGAAACTGACCCTAGTGTCAGGGGGATTAGCAGGGTAAATGAAGGTTATGGGAATAGAGCTTGGGTGGAATTATGGTTGGTACAGATTCGATGGGCTGAATAGCCTCCTTCTGCACTATGGGATTCTAGGAGAAGCTATTTTGTGATCTCCCGTTTTGTGTTACTATCCAGGAGCGAATTTATTCTCTGGTGTGAAGTGATGAGCGGTGACTTGTGGGTGCACTGAGCTCTTGAGTGGAGTGTTTGAACATTCAGAGTGTGTAGGCATACATCACTGCTTGAACATTTCTCATATGTAGCTAGTTCTTTTGTGCTTTGAGCCCCAACACTTACTGTGGATTGTACAATTTTGCCTTCAAAAATCAGAGGACGAGGAATCGGACATGCTGATTTGGACCATAAAATCTCCAGTTCGCAATATAACCTGTCTCCCGTTACGCCACGCATAATCCAATTTGTATTTCTCTGCTATTCCCACTTCTGCTCTATTTGCTGCATCGCTGATAAACCTTCAAGCATTTGTGCATTTTTGCAGTTTCCTGCATGTCTACATGTGTCTGGTCTACAGACAATATTCACAACTCAACTTTATCGTTATGTTTTACTTTCATGCTTTTGTCCTGCTCCTCCAAATACTAACATTTAAGGTTTGTTCAGCCAGATTGGAAAGGTACTCTCTCTCTCTCTTGTAGGGAGAAATCCCTTTGTTCTCACTTTCCTTTCACCAAGAGCTGTATATTTTGTGGTTGTGTTGATGGTTTATACACGGTGATTTTAAACCAGATTTTGAACCTCCATCCTTTGCTCCTCTGGCCCGAACTGCCTCCACTTCGCTGCGTGGATGTCCAATCACCTCTGCACCTTCATCCCCCACCAGGCTAGTCTGAGGGCCCCCTGATTCTCCCTTAAACAGATGAGGATTGGTCATGGGAAATGAGTGGGGTGACGGGGATAGGGCAGGGGTTGGGTCTAAGTAATATACTCTGTCAGAGGGTTGGTGCAGACTCAATGGGCCAAATGGCCCCCTTCTGCACAGTTGGGATTCTCTGATTCTATGAAACCAGTTCCCATCTGCACTATGCCTGACTAAGCTTCTTTTTCTCCTTCAGCTCATCTCACTGTCTCCAAATAAAGGGCAATGCCATGGCTACCTGCATGAGTCCTCATTGTGATTGTCTCTTTTCTGTGAAACATTCCTTGTTCCAGTCCTATTCGAGTCTCCTCCCCACAACTCTCTTTCCCTGGTACATTGATGACTGTATTAATGCCATTTCCTTCTCTCGCCCACAACTAGATGCTTCATCAAATTTGCTTCTAATTTCCAACCTCCTCTACCTTTATATCATCTATCGCTGCAACACTTTCTTGACTTCACACTCTTGTTTGACTTTACTGACACTAATATTCACCACAAGTTCAGAGACTCCCAGATCTATCTTGAGTCCACGTCTTCACATCCTGCAAGGACTCCTGTTCATTCTCCCATTTTCTCTGTCTCAATTGCATCCGATCTGATGATGCCACCTTCCACAATAGAGCTTCCGACATGTCTTCATTTTTCCTTAATCAAGGATTGCTCCACTCTCTCCTCCCATATTTTGGTTGACAGCGGCCTTAACTATGTCTGACCATGTCCCACACCTCTGCTCTCACTCCATCCTCTCCCTCCCAGAACCGTCATGGGGTCCTCCTTGTCCTCACTTTCCACTCCACTAGACTCCACACTCAAAGGAGCATTTTTCGCTACTTCTGCCAAGTCCAGTATGAGGCCACCACCAAGCACATGGTGCCCCCCCCCCCCCCCCCCGTCCCCTCCCCCCCCGGACCCCGGATCACTTTGCAATGCTCCATGGTCCACTCCTCAATCAACCCCAACACCTCATCCTCTTCTCACAGCACCAAGAGCAGGAGGTGTAATCGCTGCCCCTTGACCTTCTCTCTTCTCACTATCCCAAACACTCTGTCCGAGTGAAGCAGTGACTCTTTCAGTTCAGTCTACTGCATTCACTGCTCACAATGCTGTCTCCTCTACACTGGGGGAACTCAAGCAGACTGGGAGAATGAATTAGAGCCCATACAGGAAACAAGATATAGAGCAGGTGACCGCTTTGCTTGGAGACCTTTGCTCAGCCTGTGGATATGAATTTACCATCACTCAAAATTTTAATTCACCAACTTGGTGACACTCATATTTCAGTTCTTGGTCCACTGCACTGTTCTGAAGAAGCTCAGTACAAACTCAAGGAGCAACATCTCATCTTCCGATCAGATACCTTGTAGCTTTAAAAGTTTAATGTTTATTTATTAGTGTCGCAAGTAGGCTTACATTAACACTACAATGAAGTTACTGTGAAAATCCCCTAGCTGCCACACTCTGGTGCCTGTTTGGGTAGATTGAGAGAGAATTTAGCTTGGCCAATGCACCTAACCAGCATGTCTTTTGGACTGTGGGAGGAAGCCGGAGCACCCGGAGGAAACTCACACAGTCATGAGGAGAACATGCAGACTCTACACAGACAGTGACCCAAACTGGGAATTGAATCCAGGCCCCTGACAGTATGAGGCAGCCGTGCTAACCACTGTGCCAACATGCTGCCTGGACTTAACACTGACTTCAACTATTTCAAGGTGTAATGTGATGCAGCTGTGGATTATTCTATCACATGCACCCTGGAAAAAGGTTTTGTCTCTTAATTACAATGCTGCCACTTTCTTTGCTTGTTCATAGAATCTTCACAGTGCAGAAGAAGGCCTTCCAGCCCATCAAGTCTGCACCAACCACAATCCCACCCAGGCCCTATCCCCACAACTCCATACATTTACCCTGACTTGTCCCCTTGACACGCAGGGGCAATTTAGCATGGCCAATCCACCTAGCCCACACATCTTTGGACTGTGGGAGGAAACTGGAGCATGCAGAGGAAACCCACACAGACATGGGGAGAACGTACAAACCCCACACAGACAGTAACCTGAGGCTGGAATTGAACCTGGGCCCCTGGTACTGCGAGGTAGTAGTGCTAACCACGGTACCACTGTGATGCAGTGTGGCAGAGATGAAAATGCCACCAATCTGTGAATTGGATTATGGAGAGGAACATTTGCCCAAGGTTTTTCCCACTCTGTCTGGTCTCTTCATCTAAATTTGGTGGCAAAACAGGCTTGAGATGGCTGGCATGGAAGTCAGCTACACCGAATGGTTTTCCAGTGTCTGGTGCACCCATCATGATGAGCTCCATTATCCACAGAGCTGTGTTACTCTGCCCTCTATTGGACCACCTGGTCTATCACATGTCACGTACTAAAAAGCTAGGTGTGTATCTGCCCATTCCTTGCTGGATATTCCCCCAGAAATAACCCTCCATCTAATTCAGCCTATCAGGCTGACACAGTTGTCCAGAGTGTGGCCATCATCTTGTAAAAATGGCTACCAAGTACGAAAGAGGAATGTGTTGGGTATCGGAGGAGCTGCTGTGGTGCAAAGGGTCCCAGCACTGTCTCTGAGCCGGAAGCTCTGGGTTCAATTCCAGGACTTGGTAGCCAAGGAAGGTGCATTCATAATGCGGTCAAACAGGTTGAGAGTCAATCTGAAAAATCCTTCCAAACACACTGATGGCTGGCAGTAAAAGTGAGAGAGACTCCTGCGCGGCCACACTTGATGTGGTCTGCTCTGCGGCCTCATAGCACCAGGGACCCAGGTTCAGTTCCAGCCTCAGGTGACTGCCTATGTAGAGTTTACACATTCTCCCCGTATCTGCGTGGGTTTCCTCTGGGTGCTCCAGTTTCCTCCTACCGTCCGAAGATGTGTGGGTTAGATTGATTGGGCATGGCGAATTGCCCCTTTGTGTCAGAGGGATTAGTAGGGTAATGGGGGAATTGTTATTGATGCAGATCCGATGGGCCGAATAGTCTCCTACTGCACTACAGGGATTCCATGTTCTATGTGGGACGGTACCCCTCAAGTTATAAGCCCCTTGCAACAGATGAACAAACTGTTCCGGGAATTATTGTGTATAGAAACAGACAAAAGATGGCCTTAGTGCAGCACTAGGTGAGGGAAGGGAATTGGAATTAGGCACCAGAGATAGGAGTCGATTCACGGGGGACAGAGCTGACTCCTAGTTAATACACATTACATCCCAATCTGAACTCGTTCTGAAACCCATGCCCAACTGATGCTAATTCTTCAATCTGGGCAGCCCACGGGGGAGGGAGGGGAGGTAGGTCTGCCTTGACTAGCTCTAACCATTGTACGCAGAACTGTTCTCTTTCTGACTACACAGCAGGTTGTGATTCATTTTCCACGATCCAAAGCCGATGTTTATTTCCAGTTACAGATTCACTACGTGCGATGGAAGTAATGAAAATAATCTAACCGTACAAATGAAAGAATGCAGCTGTATTTCAGCGAGTGCGTTCCACAGCCTGGTAATCGCAGCGTACAATGGTTTGATGAAAATATTCTCGGCCAGTGTGAAATATAACATGCCTAAATTAAATAACATTTGAAAGGCGAGCCTTTAAGTGCTTCTGTCATTGTAGCTGATGATGGTAGAATAAATAATGCTGCATCGGTATAACCTACAATAAATTGCATTTGGAAGTCTAGATATTATGTAATTTTATGTTAATATTTATTATTAACATCTCCATATATTTACCATAATAATAAATTGAATCACTGCGAATTGCTGCATGTGTTAAAGAGGACTTCGGACTACCTGCCAGATTCAATAATAAATCTCAATCTGTACAACCTCTCCACTCTTCTCATGCTGTAATTTGCCAAATGGATTTTTTTTTAGTTTATCGATGCGTCTGGTTTTCTGTCTTTCTCTAGCATTGCAGACAAGATGCTGTGCTGCCTGTCCGCACCGGGTTTTAAGGTGCCTGGCATGGAGGTTTCCCCCTAATCCTGGCAATACAAGTCCAGTCATAAAATGAGCTTGGACGGTCTTAGCCAAGTTCTAGGCAACTTCTACCATAGAATCACAGAAACTCCACTGTGCAGAAGAGGCCATTCAGTCCATCGAGTCTGCACTGACTCTCTGACAGAATAGATTACCGACGCCCTCTCCCCTGTCCTTTCCCCGTTACCTCACACATTTACCAGGGTTCGCCCATCTAACCGGCACGTCTGGGAACATTATTGGGCAATTTTTACCATGGCCCAGGCACCTAATCTGCACATCTTTGGACTGTAAGAAACCTAATAATTGGCATTAAATTTACTCAAGTGACATAAGGTTGGTTAATACAGAAAGTAGAAGAGCTAATGTAAAATCTGCAGAGTTAAGGAATAGTCTTAATTTGTATATTCATAAGAACATAAGAAATAGGAGCAGGAGTAGACCATCTAGCCCTTCGAGCCTGCCCCGTTATTCAACAAGATCATGGCTGATCTGAAGTGGATCAGTTCCACTTTCCCGCTTTCTCCCCATAACCCTTAATCCCCTTGTCGATCAGAAATCTTATCCACCCGTGACTTAAATATATTTAGCGAGGTAGCCTCCACCACTTCAATGGGCAGAGAATTTCAGAGATTCACCACCCTTTGAGTGAAGAAGTTCCTCGTCAACTCTGATCTAAACTGCACCCCGCCCCCCTTATTTTGAGGCTGTGTCCTCTAGTTCTGCTATCCTTACTAAGCGGGAAGAACCTCTCTACCTGTACCCTATCTAGCCCCTTCATTATCTTATATGTCTCTATAAGATCCCCCCTCAGCCTTCTAAACTCTAATGAGTACAGACCCAGTCTATTCAATCTCTCTTCATAGTCTAACCCCCTCATCTCTGGTATCAGCCTGGTGAACCTTCTCTGCACTCCCTCCAAGGCCAATATATCCTTTCACAAATGCGGTGACCAAAACTGCACACAGTACTCCAGTTGCGGCCTCACCAGTGCCCTGTACAGTTGCAGCAAGACCTTATATATTCAATGGAGGTAGCTTTGTTTTGAGGCAGACTCAGTAGATAGTGTTTTCTGATCCAGAAAGGTATGAGGTGGGGATTTCTGACCCTCACCCATGCCACCTCCCCACCCTCCCAACACCTCACGTGATGTGTTCTCCAGAGACTCCCCGTTGTCTGCTGGCCGTATCTTCCAGACCTGTTGATGTCTATGGTGTTTCGCTTGCTGCCCTGCCCGCCCTGCGACCAGGGAACCACCGTGGGGGGGTGGGGGTCATCGTCAGCACGACTGGAAGATATCACCAGCGGAAAGTGCTCGAAAACCAGGGTTTTACAGCTCCTCTGACCCAGCGGGATGTTACAGTCCCACAAAAGTACACAGCAGTTTAAATATCTCGTTGCATCCTCCAGGAGGGACACACTGTGTGAAAGAGCAGTAAAAGCCTGGCCATAATCTAGGTCAACAATTCAATGCAGAAGGGCTTGCTTACTGCATCAGGTGCTATCTTTCAGGTGAATTATTAAATTGTTATTAGTCACTATCTATTTGCCACAGTAGAAGGGAAAGATCTGATGGAACGATTTAATTTAGGAGGAGCAGGGAGTCTTCTTTGTCAAAATCCTTCTGTTAGGTAATATCGGCAAACAGATTAAAGGGTCACTTTGTAAAGACACTAGGTTCTGGTATCCTGACCAATATATTTCAAAGAACCAAACAAATCCTTACTGACCTCTCTTCCTGCCACAAAGGAACGATATGGGATTTATTAACTGGTTAAAGGTCCAAGATTGAATGATGCTGAGTTGGCTCATGTTCCATATTCCCCTCCAAGTTACACATCATCTTGACCTGGATATGTATCACCACCTGTTCATCGTCACTTGGTCAAAATCTTGGAACTTCCTGCCTAACTGCATTCGGGGAGTACCTTCGCCACATGAACTGCAGCAGTTTGAGATAAGAGAAAGTGATATCTCTCAAAGGCAATTCGGGATGGGAAATAAACGCTGGACTTATCAGCAATACGCCCAGGTCTCTCTGCTCCTGCACCCCCTGAAGAATTGCACCTCTTATTTTACACTATCTCTCCTACCAAAATGCATTATCTTACCCTTCTGCACATTGAACCATATCTGCTAGCTATCTGCCTACTTCACAAATTGGGGTGGCACAGTGGTTAGCACTGCTGCCCCACAGTGCCAGGGAGCTTTGTTCGATTCCCACCTCGGGTGACTGTGTGGAGTTTGCACATTCTCCCCATGTCTGCATGGGTTTCCTCCGGGTGCTCCAGCTTCCTCACACACTCCAAAAACGTGCGGGTTAGTTTGATTGGCCAAGCTAAATTGCGCCTTACTGTCACAGGGATAGAGTCCGGGTGGGATTGTTGCTGCAGGTTCATTGAGTCAAATGGCTCCTTCTGCACTGTAGTGATTCTATTCTGAATCTTTCTAGGCCCTTTTGGAGTCCTATACTGTCCTTCTATAGTTTACAATACTTCCAAGTCTTGTGTCATCCGCAAGCTTTGAAATTGTCTTCTTTACACCAAGATCTAGATCATTAAAGTATATATCATGAAGAATAATTGCAGACAGGTTTGTTTTATTACTCATTCAAATTGAATTTGACTTCACCTTACAAACTCTTAATTGGACACCCAAAATCCTTCCAAGAAAGGATCCTGAATCCTGAAACAATTGGCTTTCTCTAGACTGAGGTAAGACAATCAAGGGATGTGGAGCTAACTAAATATCAGTAATGATCTAATGGAATGGCGCAGCAGAGACAGACAGCAGGCCGTGTACTGACAACTTTTTATTGGCTGTAGAATTATAGGTTAATGTTAAATATTACAATATACAGGAGATTAGTGGGTATGAACAGTTGCCATCAGGATTGCTTCGCAACTTGAATCACAATTATTAACAGACAGGGCTATTTAACTAAACGAATAACAGAGGTTGCAAAGGCAAATCTACAACACTTATAATTCACCCAAATGGAATGGCTGAATTTTACATCATTTTGTCTGATAATATTAATTTGTAAGGTTAAACTGGAATTAAATCCAGTCAATTGGAGCTGAGATTCTGGTGATTAGCTATGGTTCCAAAGTTAATACAACCTCATCACTATGAGTGGTACCTTCGTTTCCTTCTCAGGGACATACTAGTTTGCTTTGACAGTATCGAGTTGATGGGATCTGCCATTGAGGGATTATCTATCCGATGTGGATCGACTGTATCAGGTAAATCCACTTTCACATGAACAGTGAAGGCTTTTCATTTGCCTTCCCATACCTCTAAATTGTTCCTAAATTAGACCTCCCTTAGCGTGGCGTAGACAAAAGTCATAGGTAGAAGAAGATAGATGAGACACTCACTGAATATTAAAATGGCGGTGCGGACTTGTTGGGCCGAAGGGCCTGTTTCCTGTGCTGTGTTGTTCTTTGATCTTTGTTATCTCCTTTCACATTCTCAAACTCATTACACTACTTTTAAATACAGTCGTTGTTACAGTGTAGCACGTACAGCAGCTAATTTATGTACAACAAGTCCCAATAAAGAGCAATGAGGTAAATGGTCCAATAATCTCACGTTGCTTAAAGATAAACAGGAAATCAGACCAGCAGTAATTCTCTCCTTCAAACAGAAGAAGCCAAGCCGAGCCAGAATTAATCACAACTACTGAAAATGGTGATTTCGACTAAAGTCCACTTGGAAGAGGAAGTGCGATGCAGTCTAAGGTGTCACTTGAAAGCAGACACCTCTGACAATGCAGCACCCTCTCAGTACCATAAAAAGAGTAAATCTAGTCTCTAGAATGGGCTCTAAATGGCCAACCTCTGACTCAGAAATTTACATGTTACTATGGAGCCAAGGTTACATTTAGCCTGACCCTACGCTAATATTTGGGAGCCATCAAAGCAACCAGGACTCTCAGCCCAGATTACAGTGGATGCCACACAACTGTGTATCAAATCTCCAATTGCTGGCACATTGCTCATATTTATAATGGAGACTGTCAGGAGAGGCACAGTGACGCAATGGTTAGCATTGCTGCCTCACAGTGCCAGGGACTCAGGTTCTATTCCTGGCTTGGGTCACTGCCTGTGTAAAGTCTGCACATTCTCCCCGTGTCTGAGTGGATTTCCTCCGGGTGCTCCGGTTTCCTCCCACAGTCCGAAAGACATACCGATTAGGGGAATTGAATCATTATCTGAAAAGGAAGAATGTTCCGAGTTCTGAGGAGAAGCTGAGGGAAAGGCAATCCTTCAGGGAGCTGGTACAGACATAAATGGTCTTCTTCGTGTTGTAACAATCAGTGGTTGTGATTCTGGGGGGCTACACTAGAAGGTTTTGGTCATCTCCTTCCCGCTATGATTAGCCCCACTAACCCTGCAGCTTTTGACTCCGCAGAGTGTCCTTTTCTTCCCCTAACAAACTCCCCAGCCAGGAGCCAGCCTGACTGATATACTTGGCTTCCTGTCAGGCAGGAAGCAACCTGGATTGGCCATAGGTCAAACCCAAAGAAAGAGTATGGGAATAGAGGGATACAAACGGATGGTCTAGTTAGGAATACATGATCGGTGCAGGCTTGGAGGGCCGAAGGGCCTGTTCGTTTGCTATATTGTTCTTTGCTTCAAGGACAATGAAATACAGGGAGGGGTCTGATTCTTGCGGGGTGGATTCCAATCTAGGGGAAAAGCTTATGACCGTGGGGGTGAGGTGGTTGGGCAGCGATTCAGGGAGAGGTGTTGGTGATCCCAGGTGAAAGTGATGTCTTTGGAGAGGGGGGTGGGGGAGGGATGGAGGGGGTCGTGGGGGTGGGGGGTTGGGAATTAGTTATCCTGGAAGGGGTTAGCAGTGATTCTGGAGGCATAGGGCATCACTAATCATGGAGGAAGGCTCAGCAATATTAGAGAGTGAATAGTTAATGACCTAGGAGAAGTGACTATTGATCCTGAATGTGGCCATCTTCGGTTGGGGTTAGTGACCCACTGCTGGAGGTGGAAAACAGATTTTCTGTAGTGGGTGAGGAGAGGTGCCCCTGCTCCCCCAGCATCATAAATCACAAAATCACTTGCCTCTCCCACACAGCAATCTTCTCTTTTATCAGCTGGTATGTTTCCAAAGTGTTACACCTGAATAACAGATAGAACTTGAGATTCATTATCATTTTTCAGTGAAATCCATTTCCTGGAAGCTACTTACCTGTCATTGTCCTATCTTGATTAAAACCTGATGGCAGATTGTGATTGAGATTTTGTTCAAAAACCCACATCCATCCACCTTTACTTTGGCCAGGGGCGAAGGGGCTTGGGGGAGATGTGAGGGGTTAAATCTTACCCCTCCTGAAGTCAATAATGCTCGGTCACTCTGTGCTATCAAATAAGAGTAGAAATAACTCCCCTAAATTACGATGGTGACAAGATTAGTAGCTAAGAAATGTGGGAAGCTTTCCTTTAGGCTTGTGGCACTGATCAGCATTGTGATTGAGGGAAGGTTGGCGAGTGTGTTTGCACTGAATGGAAATGGGGGGAAGCACTCAAACAGGTCGTGATCAAGGTGAAAAAAACCAAGGTGAAAATTCCAGTATTGATGACAAATGTTAGCAGTAAAACGTTTTGGAATGTCTTGAGGCTTAAATCAAATGTAAATCTGTATTTTTTTAATGCAGTGGGCTGAATTCCCTTTCACTGGTTAGGTGCATTCATGCCATGAAGCCACCACTTCATTTGTTACACTTTGTTATACTTCAAGCTGTCAGTCTCCACAAATCCTTTACTTGCTTCATTAGCCCGAGCTTCCTGTGTTACATATTTGTGAAGTAGCATTGTCATTTGTCACGCACAGTTGCCCAGACTTCAGGGAACCTTTTGACATTATCCAGAGCACTCAGCCTTCCAGCCGTTTTATTCACCTTGATCACAACCTGTTTACGCCTGGTGGAAACATACTCACCCAACCTTCCCTTGGCCACACTGTCGATCCCTTCCACAGACTTAATTACAAGCTTCCCACAGTCCTCAACCACTAATCTTAATATTGAACTGGAGACACGAAAAACACGTCAGTGCCATGTTGAAGCTTAGAAAGTGACAGTGAGTGAATGGGTTGGGCATGATTTAAATCAATGGCATGGCGGTTAGCACTGCTGCCTCACAGCGCCAGGGATGCGTGTTTGATTCCTGACTTGGGTCGCTGTGTGGAGTCTGCACATTCTCCCTGTGTCGGTGTGGGTTTCCTCTAGGTGCTCCAGTTTTCTCCCAGTCTGAAAGATGTACTGTTTGTTTGCATTGGCCACGCTAAATTCTCCCTCAGTGTACCCAAACAGGCACTGGAGTGTGGCAACTAGGGGATTTTCACTGTAATTTAATTGAAGTGTTAATGTAGGTCTGCTTGTGACACTAATAAATAAACTGTCTAAAATTGTCACAGTGTAATTTCACCCTCCTACTAGTGGTGGCACAGCAGCACAAATGTTTGAAGTATAGAAACATAGAAAAACTACAGCACAATACAGGCCCTTCGGCCCACAATGTTGTGCCACACATGTCCCTAACTTAAAACTAAATGACAAATAGAAAAAAGTAGGCAGAGTATTTGCTGCTACTGCCCTCTGAACCACGATCTCTATCTCTCAGCTACTCAGTCTCAATACTCAGCCTGTTGTTTATAAAGGATATTGTCAGCTGCAACTGCAAACATTAACCAGTGTGATGGTTTTCATTAATATATGGACTCAGGCTGATACGGGTAATGGTGCTGCCCTGCTGCTGCTTCAGGCTGTTTTTACAAAAGAGACAATCAGCGCTCGGGAAAATCGGTTAATTAATACACAGAAAATTAGTCCTCGAAAAGGTACAATTTCTCAGTGTGTTCTCCTGGAATACTGAGGCAATTTTTATCCATTGAAACTTCCACTTCTGTTTGATATTTAATTCACATCTTAGTCACAAACATAAAACGTGGCAAGCGGAATGGCATTCTTTTAGAGATTGCCTTGGGCATCAGATTTTTCGCAACTTCATCTTCTGCATCAGTTTATTCCTCTGGCCCTGGGAAAACTTGTGCTTATATAACAACTTCAACACAGTAAAATGTAGCAAGGTGCTTCAGAAGAATTTAACACTGAGTTAATGCGATAACTGCCACAAGGTCCATGGAAATCACTGATTAATCTCCCTGTGGGCTCGTTGAGTATGAGTTCATCTGGTAACAGGCAGTGGCCTGCCCAGCTGGAATTCATTTCCTGAGCCTTTTGTAAGGCAGGCCCAGGACTGGGCCTGCTGAACTGTCATCCCAGGCAGGGGCTAGTGTATATCACGGTAGTGGTTTTACTTTGCACTCTGTAATAAACTATGCTCTTTTTTAGTTGGGCTCCATGAGTCATTACAGGAGATTTTAGGGCAGATGTTCAAGAACACAATCAAAGAAATAGTTTTTAAGGAGCATCTTAAAGAGGATAGAGGGATAGAGAGGGAATTTCAAAGCTGAAGGCACGGCTGCCGATGGTGGAGAGATTAAATCGGGGATTTGCTAGATGCCAGAATTGGAAGAGCACTGATATATCGGTGGGGGTTTTGCGAGACTGGAGAATATTGATAACAGTCAGAAGGCCATGGAGAAATTGAAAAGATGATGGGGTGTTTTAAAATCAGGATGCTGCTTAACTGGGTGCTACTTAGGTCAACAGCCATTGAGGCGATGGGTAAATGTGACGAACATCAAAAACTTCTGTCAAAGTCCATTCACAAAAGGCATCATCTCCGAGCACAGGCAGATGTTTTAAGAAAAACGCTTTGAATAAAACAGTTAGAATATTGACCAATTCAGAAGACAGGTCTTGCATGCAGGCGGGAATTAAGGGTGTCCATGGCAACCATGTCCTTGTTCTAGGGTAAGACCTCGAATCAAAGCTGATGGACAGAAATGTTTTCCTCTGCTACGTATTTACTAAAATAAAGCAACATCCTTCAGCAACCATCTAGTTTGTGACAAGTAATTTTAAATATTACACAACCAATCGTTTCAACTCAGCCCCCGCCAGTTTATGAATTTACCTGGAACAGCTGCATAAAGTTCTATTTATTATTTTGAGCAGTAAAACCAGTTTATATGTGGCAGAAAAATCTGGGTATTGTGCAGTTCTGGTCATTTACATTTTCTTTTAGCCAGCAAAGTTTTGCAATGTGATTTCTTGCTAAGGTAAATTTTCTTTTAACAGCAATTGGTTTTGTTGGCAACCTGCCTCCTACATACCCCAGACAGCAACTTATCCTAATGTGGGACTGAACATTAAACCTGAGTTATAGCAAACCATGCACAGTGATTCTTGACCCAATAGAGACAGTTTGAGCCAGAGAAAGAGAGGGAAATTGTAACAATCCCTGACTTACCCTCTCTTTCTTCCCTCTTAAAGTAAAGTAAGCTTACATTAACACTGCAATGAAGTTACTGTGAAACATTCCAGCACCTATTCGGGTCAATGCACCTAACTAGCACGTCTTTCAGACTGTGGGAGGAAACCGGAGCACCCGGAGGAAACTCCACACGGACAGTGACCCAAGGCCAGAATAGAAAGCAGGTCCCTGCCGCTGTGAGGCAGCAACGCTAACCACTGTGCTACCATCCCGCCCCAGTGTTTCCTGTATGGAGACAGAAGGCTCTTGGTTTCTTCGAGAATAGCCTAGTACTTCACGTCGTTAGTGTACGCTTAAACTGGACCAGATGCTGGGCAACACAACAGCTCAGTGACCATCACTGTTTGCTGTGCAGACACATGGATTTGGGCCAGTATCTGTGGGAGTTTGCGCATTCTCCTTGTGCTTGTGTGGGTTTTCTCCGGGTGCTCCGGTTTCCTCCCACACTCCAAAGATGTGCTATTGGGCTGATTGGTGAAACAAATTGTCCCTGAATTAGTCTTCCCTCAATGTGGAATGCCATAAGCATAGACAAGGGTCATGGGTAGAGGGGGACTCATAATGTTAAAATGGCGGCATGGGGTCATTGGGCCGAAGGGCCTGTTTCCTGTGCTGTTTTGTTTTTTGTTCTTTGTGATCCTTTGTGGGGAAAAGTGTTGACAGTCTCTCTTGAATCTAAAAATCCCCATATATAGATGAGTTTTTAACTTTGACTTGAACATGCTTCGATTATTCTGCTAAACTGTCCACTCTACATCTAAAAAAAACTTTCATAATTACAGATGCAACTCAAAATCTAGAATTTCATTTAAAAAGGCTCATTATTAAAATCTACCATGATGCTGAGACCTGTCCCATAAGGTTTTGTAGGCTTGTTGGGTGTGTGAAGAACTTACACAATTTTATGTTAAAATGATGCCAGTGCCCAATAAGACCTTGATTTGTGTGTGTCTCCTGCAGCCTCCACCTCTTCATGGTTAACACCGTGAAAAGAAAAGTGCATTTGAAATATGGCAATGGGTGAGGACAAACCCTCTGCATCGATTTCAACCATCCACCTGGTCTGCCCTTGCCAGGCTGGCTGGGTAAAAAAAAAACCCCATTCACCAACTAAGCAGGGCTAAAATGAACCTGCTCGGAACGTGCGTACATTTTCCTTCTCTATTGTTTCCTGCCAGGATCCTCAGCTGTCAGTGACATTTGAACTTTTCACTCCCAAAACAAGGCTGACAAGAAGGATGACACGCAAGACTAAGTACTCTGAACTAGAGGCATTGCGTTTCCAGAACTATGTTGCCGGTGCTTGGAATTTTGATTAGCAAAAGCTGAAATATCTACCAGCTCATCATGTTAGCATCCAGTGTAAAACTTGTGGCCTGCAACAAAAGATCATCTGTACCACCAAGGAGTCATGGTTCATTTGTTAAAGCCTTTGTGTTGGCCAACATGTTTTTTCATCTTGAGGTCTCAGGGCACAGTAATTCAGAGCAGTGTACTGAAAGCAAATGTCTCTGAAATCTCGATGGAACACGTCTAGTGTGCTGTAATAGCACTACCAGCACAAGGAAGCAGGGTAGTAAGGGAGAACATTGTTAAATTATTTACACAGAGTAATTTCAGGAAAAGGGGCTACTCCTTGGGGGTCAATATCATCTTGTTCTGCACATTCCATCTGACTATATTGTCTTGTATTCCAGGATAAGTAAAGCTCCAGTAACTTAAATTGACGTTGAAAGCCTTGGAACTTATACCGCACGATTTCTTAGCTGAGTTTGCTTTACTGAACATTTCACTGTCCCCTTTCTCCCTGATCCTGCATCCCTCATTATCCAGCCTGCGGCCCCTGTCAATGGTCAGTGCTAACAATAGATTCAATTTGCATGCTTGACACTTTGCGTGTGTGCGTGTTGTGTGGCTGTGCATGTGACACAAGATAACTGGGGATGTCACATCTATGTATGTGCCAAAACCTTATCTGTGGTGTGATTCATCCAGCTTTGTGTATGCATTCTGATCCTTCCAGTTTCCGGGCTTATCCAGATTTATTCTCAACAGCGTCTTGGTGCTTTTTAGTGAATGGAATTGCTCTGAGACAGGTGTATGCAACCTACTGGGGCTGGGTTTAAACTGTGAGATCAGTCATATCGGATTACATAATAGGGTGGCACGTTAGCACAGTGGTCAGCACTGCTGCCTCACAGCACCAAGGTTCGATTCCCAGCTTAGGTGACTGTCCGTGTGGAGTCTGCATGTTCTTTCTGTGTCTGCATGGGTTTCCTCTGGGTGCTCCAGTTTCCTCCCACGGTCGGAAAGATGTGCTGGTTAGGTGCATTGGCCATGCTGAATTCTCCTTCAGTGTCCCCAAACAGGTGCTGGAGTGTGGTGACTGAGGGATTTTCTCAATAACCTTATGGTAGTGTTAATGATGTAAGCCGACTTGAGACACTAATAAATAAATAACAATAATTCAAGTCCCACATGTGAAAAAGAAAGAGATTCCCCCCTTTCCCCACACCCTGCTCCATGCACAAATTAACAAGATCTCCTCAAGCACTAAAATGAGAAACACTCATTCAATCATCCATTTCCTTTCTGTTTCATTGTCCTCCCCATTTTACCATTCTCTCTCTTCTGCCAAAGGCATTGTGTTTTTCCTAGGTCTTCCCAATCTCCTATTTTTGTGTATTCTCTCTGTGTTTCTTTCTCTCTTTTTATTTCTCACTTTAGGGCATGATGGATCTTTTAACAGGTTCCATGATCTTCAACAATATGATTCCCATTCCAAAAGATGTTTTTTTTTTGTTAATTCTCTGTGCAGGAGGCCAAGTCACTGAGTATATTTAAGAAGGGGTGCGATTCTCATTTTGGCCTTTACAGAGTGAGAGCTTGTGAGAGGTCCCGGGTTCCTCTATAGACAGTTAAATGGGTGAGATGTGTATAGAGGAGTATGGGCCAAACACGGGCAATTGGGAATAGATTAGAGGTAAAAAAACTGGACAGCAGGGACGAGTTGGGCCGAAGGGTCTGTTTCCATGTTGTAAATCTCTATGATCACTGAGGAAATAAATAGATTTCTAGACTCTGAAGATGTCAGGGGGAGAGTGGTGTTGAGATAGGGGATCAAACATGATCATATTGAATATAAAGACCACGCTCGAAGTTTCAATATGGGGGACCCCAGGATAATAAATTTGCAAATCATTATAAAGCCTCTATGCCTGATCGTCCCTATCACTCCCCCACCTCTCCTCAGCCCCCATCCATTAAGTAATCCATTCACATCAGCATGGCTGCAGGTTGGCATGAATTGTAACTGGTCTCCTATGGCGTGCATCTGGCAGCTGGCTCACCAGTGGAGCTCAGGTGAATGCATCATTCAGGGGGAAGGATCATGGCTGGGCACTTTGCCTTGGCACTATCCCTCACCACTGACCCCTGGCAGGGGTGGTTTTGTGGGTTGATCCATGGGGAGTTTCCATTTTAATTTTTGTGCATCTGGACTGCCTTTGAAAATGACACCCCGATCTGTACAAAATAAAGTTGCGGGTGAGGTGGGATCAATCAGAGCCAGAGTGACATTGTACCCCTCCAACTTTTATGAACCAAGTTCCTGGCAATGTGGCAGAGAAAGGTGTTACTAATGCCAGCAGGTTTAATGTTGCTGTTCCCACCCACTGCCACACTCTGCAAAAAAAGTAAAATTCCACCCATTGTTCCCACTCCAAATTTTATTCCCTCGCTACTGACTTCATCCCTTTCCCTAGCAACAGTCTGGGATTAAAGTAATCTGTTTGCAATCTTGGTGTCTCATGCCTTCACGAGGATTTTATATCTCTGCCTCAGTGGCATTATTCTTTGAATTGTGCTGTTTGAAATTAGATCTTTCTTTGGAGACTGCTGTATGTGAGTCAAAAGGCAAATGTCTGTCTGGATACCTGTCCAGAGGTTGGACAGATTGGTAAATAGCATCCACATGAGCTAAATATTGTGCTAATTCATTCTGAAGAAGGATGTAAGCCAGTGAGGATATTGTTTAAATTGGAGCTACAGTTTCCTTTTAAGAATTCCACTGTGTTATGTTTATGTATTTTAATTAGTAAAAGTAATGCTAATTCTTTTTGTTACATTCCGATTGTGTTGCTAAATAAAGTTTGTTTTAATAAAAGTTTCTTAGCGGACAAATTGAATTATATCTGGAGTGAAATTCGCTCTATTGCCAAAATCAAAAAAAGTTGGGGGGGTTTAGGCTAACTTCATGACATACTTTGGAATTTCTGATCTGGTCCCTTATCAAACTCCTCCCACATTCCACCCTCCAGTAACTTAAATTCATCCAACCCATGCCTCAGCTCACAGCTATTCTGTTCCCCTATTCCCCCCTGTGCTGCTGGTTGACCAACATCGGCTCCCAGTCAAACAATGCCTTGATGTTAAAGCTCTTCTCCTCGTTTTCAAATGCCGCCATGGCTTTGCCCCTTCCTATCTCTGTATTCTCCTCCAGCACTAGAATCCTCCCTGATAGCTGCTCTTCTCTAAATCTGCTGTCTTGTACACCCTGGATTGTAATGGCTTTACTGCTGCTGGCTGCTTCTTCCGTTGCCTAAGCCCCCAAGCTCTGGAATTTCTCATCCTATCTACACTTTCCACCTTTACGCCATTCCTTAAAACCCAAATCATTGACCAAGCCTTGGGTCATCTGACCCAACTCGTTTTGTGGCATAATGTCGCACTTTGTTGTGTCACTCTCCTGTTAAGCACCTTGGGGCCTTTTACTTATATAAATATAAGTTGTCATAGTAATTGTGTCTAAGTGAGTTGGAACATGGTGACGGAAGTTGTCACGTTGGAAGTTTGTTCAAACTCAGTGTTGAGTATCAGGTACCATTTTGCATGTTTTGACTAATGTCTCACCAGCTCCTCAAATCTCCTATCTGAGAAAGTAATGAAGCTTTAATATCCACAAGCATATTTTTAGAGATGATTAACTCCTTAAAAATAATTTAAATATGAGCTTGGCAAATATTCAATCTGTTTGGGAATAGAACTGCCAGTTAGGATTGAATTAGGCAGAAACTAATATCACGTAGTTATTCTTTTTCCTGTTTGATGGATGAATGAAGGTGGCACAGTGGTTAGTACTGTGATCTCACAGCACCAGGGACCCAGGTTTGATTCCAGCCTTGGGTGACTGTGTGAAGTTTGCATGTTCTCCCCATGTCTCTGTGGGTTTCCTCCAGCTGCTCCGGTTTCCTTCCACAGTCCAGAAATGTCCGGGTTAGGTGGATTGGCCACGGGGATAGAGTGGGAGAGTGAGCCTAGGTAGAGTGCTCTTTCAGGGGATGGATGTAGATTTGATGGACTGAATGGCCTCCTCCTACACTGTAGGGATTCTCCTACAGAAATGGTGTCTGAAGAGCTCCGGCTCAGGGATGGATGGCAGAGACATTAAGTTAAAGTTTAAGGTTTAAAGTTTATTTATTCATGTCACAAGTAGGCTTACATTAATACCGTAATGAAGTTACTATGAAAATCCCCTAGCCGCCACACTCCAGCACCTGTTTGGGTACACTGAGGGAGAATTTAGCATGGCCACATATATCAGATTGTGTGGGAAGAAACCTGAGCACCCAAGGAAAGCCACACCAATATGGGGAGGATGTACAAACTCAGTGGACGGTGACCCTAGCCAGGAATCGAACCCGGGTCCCTGGCACTGTGAGACAGCAGTGCTTACTACTGTACCACCCGCTCAATGCATATCCCTCAGTTTTGCACGATTGTCTTTGGGGATTAGGAATATCATATGCAGAACCCTCCCTCATGAGATTAAACAGGAGCATTAGAGGCCCCAGTAGATTGAATTCGATATAATCTATAAAGGAGTGAATCTGAGGGATCAAAAGGCCTTCCGTACTTCCACTTCACATCACTGTTATTCACATCGCTGTATACCGAGTGGACACATTCAGTACAAAAACCGATCTGGGCACGAAGGTGGACTTTAAACCCAATACATGATTCAGAACAGAAAGTGCGCAAAGCACATCCTTCACTGAACTCCAGCCTCCTCCCCACATAACCTCTGGCTGTCTGAGTGTTTTTTTTTTCATTTTGGTTAATTGAATAATCAGCTATCGATTGAAAGAAGAGATTTAGAATCCCGCAAAAACAGATTACTATTCATCCAGCCCAACTGAACATCACACAAGGCTAGCGATTTTGCCTCACCCTCCATACAGCTGCAAGGATTAAAGCTCATGAATAAAGAATGTCAATATGAAGCATCCATCTATTTTTATCTATGGTAGGCTTGCCTTTACCCCCGTAAGTACAGCCACACTCTAGTATATTTTACATCCTTAAAGTGCAGACTATAAAAATCAGTAAAATAGTAAAACACGCAGGATTAACCTCTGCTTCCTATAGAACACCATTTCTTGACAAGCTGAAACAAAAGCTTAAGTCTGCAAGATTAAGAATCAGGACTGCATATTATAACTCAGAAGAAGCATCCAGCCGAATCGTTGCTGATTCTCTCCACACTGCAGTTCATTTCCATGGCATTTCTGTTTTCAGATTCTCCAAGCTAATTTATATCAGCTTTCCTTGTATGTTTAGCACTGTGTTGTGTGCACCCTCACAGCTCTGGGGTGAAGGAGCAGCCTGACAAGAAACAGTCTTAATGCAGAGGTAAGTAGTGACAACACAAGCCTCTAATTAAGATAAATTGTTCAGCTGTAGGCAAAAGTTAGGCTTATCCAGTGAACGTACAAACTGGGGTACAGGTCAGACCAACTGGTAACATCCTTCTCTCTGACCTGTCCCAGGTGTCAGGGGTTTAAAAGGACTGCCAAAGGTGACAATGCAGTGCTGTGCTGAGGGAATGCCACAGTGTCAGAGATCCTTTAAAGGAAGTATTGAATTGAGATTCTGGCCGGAATTTTACCCAGAATCCGGGCAGATGAGGCTCGCAGGACGGAATTCTCCATTGGCCTTGGGCAGGATTTTACAAGCCTCACTCCAGCGAGATCGTAAAATCGCAGCCTCTGTCTTTTCTAAAATTTATTTCCTGGTGTCACAAGTAGGCTTACATTAACACTGTGATGAAGTTACTGTGAAAATCCCCGAGTCGCCACACTCCGGCATCCGTTCGGGTACACTGAGGGAGAATTTAACATGGTCAATGCACCCAACTAGCACGTCTTTCAGACTGGGGGAGAAAACCAGAGCACTTGGAGGAAACCCACGCAAATCCAAAGAGAATGTGCAGGCTCCACACAGACAGTGACCCAAGCCAGGAATCAAACCAGGGTCCCTGGTGCTGTGAGGCAGCAGTGCTAGCCACCATACTGCCCCACTGGACCGTGTCTGCTTGTTCGGGTGGATGTTAAATACCCCATGGTACTTTTGGAAGAGAAAGATGCCTTTCCTGAGTATCGTGCCCGACAGCCAATAATTCTGCAAAAAGAAACTATTAAAGGATTGATCATATCACTGCTGTTTGACGTACTTCATTGATGTAACATATTAGCCGCGCTGTAGTCACTGGCATTCACTTTATAGAAGTAGTCAAGATGTTTGGATTTCTTTAATGTATGCGTCAAGGACTGATAAATTAACAGGATGTAATCCATCCCATAATCCTGAGTCGGGGAAACCTTCCCTTTTTGTTCCACTAAACGCCGGACTGGACTCTGGCAATCTGGATGCCAGTCGTGGTAACGTCTTGTCTCTGTGAACGGTATAAAAATTGATCATTTCATTGAATGGACTCGTAATCGAATTTTCGATTTGCTGATTCCTGTAATTTTTACCTTTGCTCCTGTCTGAAATTTCTCAGCTTGTAACTGATTAAGTTTTCATGAATCGCCCACTGCCATTTACATAGAAACTAGATGCAGGATTAGGCCATTCAACCCTTCGAACCTGCTCCGCCATTTATTTTGATCATGGCTGATCAACAAATTCAAATTCCTGACCCCCCTCCCCCCACTTCCTCGATCCCTTTAGCCCCAAGAGCTATATCTCATTTCTTCTTGAAATCAGGCAATGTTTGGGCCTCAACTGCTTTCTGTAGTAGTGAATTCCACACATTCACTACTCTTTGGGTGAAGAAATTTCTCCCCACCTCAGTTCTAAAAGATTTATCCCTTATCCTCAAACTATGATCCCTAGTTCTGGACTCCCCCACCATTGCGAACATTCTTTCTGAATCTACCCTATCTAACCTGTTAGAGTTTTGTATATTTCTATGAAATTCTCTCACTCATCTAAATCCCAATGAATATAATCCTAACCGACTTGGACTCTGCTCATCTGACAGAGCTGCCATCCCAGGAATCAGCCTGGTAAATCTTCGCTGTACTTTGTCTATAGCAAGGACATCCCTCCGCAGACAAGGTTACCAAAACTGCACACAATACTGCAGGTGTGGCTTCACCAATACCCTATACAATTGCAGCAAAAATTGTATCTTTGATTCATCTGGCTTGGGAAGATCCACAGAACAAAATATAGGGGTGGAATAATCCCACCTGGAGGTTAAGTGTAATGGTGTGCAGTTTCAGCAGTGCCTGTCCCCCCAGCCAGAATGCTGAGATTCCGCACCAGATTCTGCACTTGAAAGCACTTTAATTATGTACAAGCCAGTTCCCTCTGACTCTCCTTACGCACTGGTAACTGATTCATCCATCTTCCCTCATCTGACAGGTTCAAAGGTGCAGTGCCAATGTCACCAGCTCCAGCACACCTGCCTTCCCCAGTCCATGCAGGACACCATCAACACTAAGGGAAAAGCCTGGCAACCTCAGGTTTCTTCCTGGGTTCAACCACCCTGATCCCAAGCACATCACCTGCCCATGCCTCACTCGGACCTCTACCTAATGCACCCGGAGTCTTCATGTATCCCCTTCCAGAAAATGATGTGATATCCCTTTTACCCCCTGTCTGTGAGTTTGTCACACAGCTTGTCAGGACCCAGTTTCTCTCCCCTCAGTCTTCCTTTTGCCTTCCATTCTTCATCTTCTTCATTCACCTCCTTGCCCCTCTGCCTGCCATTCTGAGCCCTCATCCTTCCCCCCCTCAACTTGCCCTTTTTCTAGATTGCCCCCCCTTCTCTTCACCAAGCCACATTCCAACACCTGTGGGCCTCACCTCGCACTCCACCCCAGTCAAAGTTTGGACCTTTATTGCTATGGAACATAGTTCCCACAGTGCTGTGCAGGCCAGATGGACACTGGTGTGAGGCCCCTGGGGGGAGGAGACCCCTGTACTCCCCAACCCCAGGGGTAATGCTGATCTGACTTGGTGACACAGGTGGGTGTACGGATCAAGCAGCACAATGCTGTCCATGGAGACCATCTTGGCCTGGAGATAGTGGAGGAAGCAGTCTACCCTGGCAGAGTGATGAACAGCTCATCAAGTGCAGTGATGCACTGTGGCAGAGGATTCATCCCAAAGTTTCTGGTGAACTGCCTTGTGCATGCCACTCTTTAGCAGGCGGGTTTGACACCAAATTCTCATTGGGGTGATACAAAACTGAAAGACATGATGGGACACTGGCGGGCAGATGTTTTAATCAGCATTCATGAGACTCAAATGAATAGAAAAAAGTGCCACTTGCCAATGGGAAGAGTGAGCCCCCATTGGGAGAACTGCAATGGGATTATCCACCAATGGGTTCTCAACCTTTTGACTCACTCCTCCTCAGTGCGCCCGCCCACCACTAATCCCACAGGCTGGTTGGGAGAATTCTGCCCTCTAGCTAACCAGCTTTTTAAAAATTTCCTTTGTTCCACATTAGGTCCCCTCATATAATGTCACAATGTTAAACTCTCCAAGGCAATACTGAGAGAGGTGCTGCATTGTCAGAGGTGCGTAAACATAGCTGAAAGTAAATAATCCTTATAACTACTTCACAATTAGGGGAGTATATTCCCAGTGTGATATTCAGCTCTCAATCACCAATAGCCCTAAAAAAAACCCTACAAATAGTCTAGTGTTTATCTCATTGGTGTTTGCGGGGCCATGCAAATTAGCCACAGTGTTTCCTACATTGCATCATTTACAACTACAATTTGTAAATATTTCATTGGCTATGAAGCACATTGAGATGAACTGAGATCATGAAAGCTTCTATCATAGAATCATAGAATCCCTACAGTGCAGAAGAGGCCATTCAGCCCATTGAGCCTGCACAGGCCCTTTGAAAAAGTATCTTACCCAGGTACTGTCCCCTGCCCTATCCCCTAGCTCCACACATTTCCCATGGCTAATCCATCTAACCTACACCTTTTGGGACACTAAGAATCAATTTCCCATGGCCAATCCACCTAACCTGTACATCCTTGGAGTGTGGGAGGAAACCAGAACACCCAGAGGAAACCCACGCAAACACAGGGAGAATTGCGCTAACTCCACACAGACAGCCACCCAAGGTTGGAATTGAACCTGGGCCCCTGGAGCCGTGATGCTGCCATACTAACCACTGTGCCACCCTTAAGGCGCTATGTAAATGTAAATCCTTTTCTTATCCACGGACCTAAATCAGTGATGGTTATTGAAAGAATGCACAAAGTGTATTTTATAATCACAATACCTGTCCAAAACAGTTGGATGGAACGTGAACTATTGGTGCTTTAGCCAATTAACTGTATGCAGCACTAATGCTCCACTAATGTTACCTAAGCAACACTTAAGTTCGTTACCAGGCTGAAATCCATTACACTTGTTGCTGTTTTGACAGCCCTGCATTTGTTGCTTTTTAACGCACTTTAGCAGCTTTGTTTGCCTCTGCTAAAGATGTTGTCTGCGAGAATAATGAAATATCTAGATTTTAACCTGTCTGCTTTTATCTTCTTAACGTTTCCCTTTTGAATTCAATCCCGAAGCAGGTTGTACACAATCCATTTCCGAGGTCCCTTCTGAATTAACAACCTCATGCAACAAGCTGCCTGCTTCCCTCAAATTAGATTTGTGCCCTCCAAATCCTTTCAGATAAAATGCCATAAAAATGTATTTAAGGTAACTGCGTAACATGATTCCCATCAGCCAAGGGTAGGTGTGTGATATATAAGTCAGCTTCACTCTGAAACTCGGGCTTAACTAAAGGGCACTCGTGCGAAATAACAAGCGAGGAATGCTGGAAGTGCGGAGTGAAGGACGCTCTTGTGATTTGTCAGTTACCTGTCACGGTGAGATGACACATCCTTCGCTTCCTGTTAGGATTTAGCCCATCCTCAGCTCGATATGAAATTAGTCACGGTGATAATACCCCTCATCAGCCCACACACATTTCATCAGAAGTATCCTAGTCAAATGCAAAATGAAAATTAAGGTGGATTAATATATGAGGCTGACAGCCATTGGGAAACGATTGTGGTGCTGTATGACATTGTGCATTTACAACCTTCACAAAGCAAATGAGACAACTCAGGTTTGAGGTCCATACCACAGTAAATGTGATTTCACACTGTGCCATTAAAACTTCACCGTCCATATAGAAGAACAGAGAACATGCCACAGAAAAGCTTAGTTAAAATAAAAATAATACTTGGGTACACATTATTATTGAGATTATGAAGAGGGCCACACTAGCAGCATATTTGGTTTCAGATTCATTGAAAAACTGGTATTTCCGCAACCACGTTGGAACTTGTCTTGCAAATTTGTAAAACTCAGGGAGAACATTGCACCACACTAAATCTAAAACGGGAAGGAGCTTATTGTGGATGTCTTAGCATCTCAAATAGCACAGTTAGAGCAGACACAGTCTGGTAGCACAGTGGTTAGCACTGCTGCCTTACAGCACCGGGAGCCTGGGTTTGATTCTGACCTCGGGTGACTGTCTGCGTAGAATTTGTACATTCTCCCCGTGACTAAGTGGGATTGTTCTGGTTTCCGCCTACAATCCAAAAATGTGTGGGTTAGCCATGCTGAATTGCCGCGTAGTGTACAGGGTAGGCGTATTTTATTTGTTAATCACAAGTAAGGCTTACATTAACGCTGCAAGGAAGTTACTGTGAAATTCCCCCAGTCACCACACTCCAGTGCCTGTTCGGGTCAATGCACCTAACCAGCACATCTTTCAGACTCTGAGAGGAAACTGGAGCACCCAGAGGAAACCCACACAGACACAGGGAGAGTGTGTAAACTGCACACAGACAGTGATCCAAGCTGGGAATTGAACCTGAGACCCTGGCACTGTGAGGCAGCAGTGCTAACCACTGTGCCACCATGCATAGAGTTATGGGCATGGGGCCCAGGTGGGATTGTTGTCAGTGCAGGCTGAATGGCCTTCTTCTGCACTGTAGAAATTCTATAGCCTGTGTGAGTTGTACAAACAGAATTTCAACAAAACAAGAATGCATAACCTTAACTGTAATTCTTTGAACTTGCTGTTATAAGGCACCTTTCATTGTGGTGGCGTTGTAGCACAGGGTTAATACTGCTGCCTCACTGAGCCAAGGACCCGGGCTCGATTTTAGCCCTGGGTGACTGTATGAAATCTGCACATTCTCCCCATGTCTGCGTGGATTTTCTCTGGGTGCTCCAGCTTCCTCTCACAGTCCAATCATGTGCCAGTTAGGTGCATTGGCCATGGCAAATTGCCCTTAGTGTCCCAAGATGTGTAGGTTAGGGGGATTAGCTATGGCAAATGTGTGGGATTATAGGGATAGACCGGGGGACAGACCCCAGGTAAGATACTCTGTCAGAGATTGGTGCAGGCTCGATGGGCCAAATGGCCTCATCAGCACTGTAGTGATTCTATGATTTTATGATTATCAGACATCCCACAGTGTTTTTCAAACTGGGGGTAGTACTTTTTATGATGTGTGGGCATTTCTAATCTAACTGTTGTCTAAATGTAGTGTAATTATTCCAATGTGCAGAACACAATAGTTAATATGCAAACTCCCACAAACAGAAATATGAGATTGTCCAGAGAATTGTATTTTTCTGAAGCTGATTGTGGGTGAATGTTAGTCGGGACATTGGGGATAACTCCTCTGCTTCTTTTTAACCAGTGCCATGGGATCTATTCTATCCATCTGTTGAGAGGGCAACGAAGTGACATCTCTGAGAATGCAGTAATCTCTCTGCACCATACTGGAGTTTCAGCTTAATTTATTCTACTCAGTTCCTGAGGTAATACTTGAACCCACAGCCATCTCCAGCTCAGAGACCAGAGGGCTATCAACACAGCAGACAGGCCGATCTATGTTGAGGTCAATGTTTTGCTATGTCGATCTGTGATGTGCACCAACAACATACATCGCAAAATTGGTCACGTGTGGTGATTTTTCAGCCCAACATATTTAAAAGGTAACACAATCACAGAATTAAAACAGAAAGTGCCAGAAAGATTCAGCAGGTTTGGCAGAGAGAGAAACATAGAGTTATTGTTTTGAGTCCGCATGACTCTCCTTCAGACTGAGGAGGGCTCAAAATGTTATGAATTATGGAGAGAGGGGTGGAACAGAATAGAATATCAGGGATAAGTGGAAGCTCAGGGAAGATTTGACGAAGGTGTCATGGACCCAAGACAAAGAAAATACTACAGTCTAAAGAAGGTGCTGAAAATGGCATAAAGGAAAGGTAGCAGACTGTGTTAATATCAGAGTAAGGATCAACGTTCTGCAAAAGCAAAACCCGTGGCCTTGTTGGGGAAGGGCGCCAGAATTTTATTTAAAAGATCAAAATGGAGAAGAGGCTCCATGGTTTGAAGTTGTTGAACTTAATGTTAACCTAAATGCTGTAAAGTGCTGAACCTGAAGATGAGGTGCTGTTTCTCCAGTTTGCATTGCGTTTCACTAGAACATTGCAACAGGCCAAGGACAGATATGTGGGCATGACAGCAAGATGGTGTGTTGAAATGGCAAGTGATGGGAAAGCCGAGGTCATGCTTGTGAAGTTAATGAAGGTGTTCCACAAAGCAGTCACCCAGTCTGCATTTAGTCCCTCCGCAGTGTAGAGGAGATTACATTATAAGCAGCAAATGAGGTTATTGATAATTGCTGCTTCACCTTGGGCAGTGAGGAGGGAGGAAGTAATGGGGAAAGTGTTGCACCTTCTGCAATTACAAGGGGCGGTGCCGTGGAAAGGAGATTTTTAGATTTCTATCCCCCTTCAATTCTGTAAAAGAACCGTACTGACGCAAAACATTAACTCTGTTTTTCTCTCTCTACAGGCGCTGCTAAACCTGCTGAGTTCATCCCACATTTTTATTTCAGATTTCCAGCATCCGCAGTATTTTGCATCTAACATAATCATGGGTTTGGACTGGACTGTGTGTTTTATTGCACAGCTACAACCTAATGTATTTAACAACTGCACTTCATTATATAAACCTTTGCCATTGCAAATCTATTGCTTGGTCCTCAGTTTCATAATTTAGAAAATAGAGGAGCAAAATCAGGTACATTGGTGTATAAAGGTGTACATTCCACAATATGGTCAATGTGAAATAGATGGAGATTTAATCTTGGAGTTTTGTAATTACTGCATTCCTGATTATGATTCATGCCCCAAAATGGGGCTCCCACTGAATGCAGAGAAGCGGCTCCTTAAAATTCAGGTGTATATGTGACATTAGTGTACCTTTAGGAGGTTTTTTTAAAATCATGCTCTCTGCAGCTCGCAGTCTTAGTTGATGCCATTGTGGCACCAGTTGGACTGGAGAAGTCCTTTTATTGCTGCTTAAACACAGCTTTTGTTTATTTTTACTGGGATGTTTATGACTCTGCATCATTAGAGAAAAAAAAGGTGATAGGAGTTTTTTTTCATTTTCAATCTGGAGCTGCAGTTTGAGTTTTAGTTTTAGAAGGAGCAGCACACTAAAAATAAGTCTCTCTCTGATTTTGGAAAGTCTGCAGATTAGCTGAAAGCTTTCTTGGAGTAGAATATCTGCTGTTGATGGCTTGATCAAAGTCTACCTGAGGTTCTGGGAAGCTGTTCTGACTTCAAACTGTTCTGAATGTATCCATTGTTCTGCAGACTTCAACCAAAGGACTCAATTCCAGTATCACATGAACATTAGTCATTGCTGTGTTGAACTTGTTTAAAGAGTTTTATGGCAAAGGTTTTGTTTGATTGAAATATTTTAGATATATTTGTTAAAGGTTATACATTATAGTGGCTGTGTTGTTTTCTGATTGTAATTGATATAAGTTCTTGCTATTTTCTTACTGTACATGTTAACTATATTCTTAAATAAACTTTGCTTGATGATAGCTCCTTAATGGCTCATTTGAATCACATCTGAAGTGAAACATATTGTGCTTATCCTAGCCAAATTCAAGATGCAAAACTTATGATCCAGGCAGGCTCCATAAAACACTTTGGAGGTTCTGACCTGAACATATATTTTACCTCACCATGGAAAGCCTCATGCTGCCTGTTGCCCAGCAAAAGAAAATGTTTGGAAGGAGCTGACTGGCCAGAAAAGGGCCAGAATGAGAAGGAGAGTTTCCCCCAGGCCTCATAAGGAAACTTTCAGTTTCCCAGCTACAACCTGCAATTGATCATTCTCAGGTTTTGTCTTTCTCAGTTGTGATTATGCCTCTAGCTTTCCTTGCCCCCGACCTCCAGATTGTACCTGAAGCTTTCTGCCTCTCTATTACTTCAGATTCCCAGATAAAGATTCCTTCTGCTAAATGCCCACTCCCACTTACCAACCAGTCTATCATTCTGGCAAGGTGTTAGGCTAAGTATTTGTTTACAGAGCCCCCAATGTTGAGATATCCCTCAATATTGCCCCTAAATTATACTTCATCCCTGTGTTCGGGGACAAATGCTCTCGGTGTGATTTTCCATTCAGTGGTCAACAAAGCATTGGATTATGGACAGTTTTATTTGGTGAACTGTAGTGCACACAGCATAGATTGAAATCATATCAAACACATTTAATAAATGAGTTCTTTACAGGCACCAAGGAGCAGAAATGTTCGCCCTGTCAATCTGGGACGAGATCAAAGGGGAACGATGCTTTAAAAATCCTATACGTTTGCCACACAAGTGAAGTATTTCAACGTGAAGCACTATCAAGCCTCACTTCAGTAAATATTAAGTAACTCAGATGGTTGCATTTCCACAATAGTTGATTTAACAAGATTATGGATGCTCCTTGAAACTCATCCCAGTCTCTGTTATGAATATTCTTGAGTTCTGCTGCATCACAGATGCTTGAAGCATTGCCAGATCAGTTTTTTAACACAAGGTGAGACCTAGACAATATCACATGCAACGGCAATAAAGGCCTCCAGTAATTTTGTTTTAATTGAACTGAATACAATTTTACTTAAGTCGATGATTCAGAGACACCTACAATTAAATAAAAGCGGTCTATGATACATCAAAAGGAATCCATGGTAATCAGAATCAAGCAAGATATTTGAAAGAGATCAATGCAATCAATTAAATGTAAACAAAAAAGAATTACGAACACAAGACTAGGAGTAGGCCATTCAGCCCATCAGGTCTACTGCAGCATTTAGTAAAATCATGGCTGATCTAGTTTCAACTTCACTTTACCACCTGTCCCTCATATATTGACTCCCTTGTCTATCAAAATCCTTCTAACTTGAATAAATTCAGTGACCCAGCCTTCGCTACTTTTCTGGGGATAATTTCACAGTCTAATGACTCTCTGACAGAAAAAGAAATACCACTTTGATTCCTTGTAGCATGTGGTGAAATATATGAAAAATCTACTAGTTTTACAGGAAAACTATTCAGATTTGTTATCATATTTTATTTAAAACTTAAAAGTGATATTAAGTTACAAAACCTTTTGCTTTCCCATTCTCTAAGCCTTGCTCTTTCGATCTCCCTACCTCTCCATTATTTAAGTTAATTCAGTTATTAGTCAAAAGTAGGCTTACATTAACAGTGTAACTAAGTTACTGTGAAAATCCCCTACTCTGGCACCTGTTTGGGCACACTTAAGGAGAACTTAGCATGGCCAATGCATCTAACCAGCACGCCATTCAGATTGTGGGAGGAAACTGGAGCACTTGGAGGAAACCCACATCAACACAGGGAGAATGTGCAGACTCCGCACAGTGACCCAAGTCAGGAATCGAACACAAGTCCCTGGCTCTGTGAGACAGCAACACTAAGCACTGTACCACTGTGCCATTGATTTAAATTACGTCCAATGCATTCACTCACTTTCTAAGCTTCAACATCCCATGCGTGTTTTTCATGTCTCCAGTTCAATACTAAGATTAGTGGCGAAGGAACGTGGGAAGCTTGTAATTAGGCCTGTGGAAGTGATCGACAGTGTAGCCAAGGCAAGGTTGATGAGCATGTTTGAACCAGGTGTAACTGGGGGAAGTAACTCAAACAGGTTGTGATCAAGGTGAATAAAACGGCAGGAAGGCTGAGTGCTCTGGATAATGTCAAAAGGTTCCCTGAAGTCTGGGCAACTGTGCGTGACAAATGACAATGCTACTTCACAAATATGTAATACAGGAAGCTCGGGCTAATGAAGCAAGTAAAGGATTTGTGGAGACTGACAGCTTGAAGTATAACAAAGTGTAACAAATGAAGTGGTGGCTTCATGGCATGAATGCACCTAACCAGTGAAAGGGAATTCAGCCCACTGCATTAAAAAAATACAGATTTACATTTGATTTAAGCCTCAAGACATTCCAAAATGTTTTACTACCAATATTTGTCATCATTACTGGAATTTTCACCTTGGTTTTTTTCACCTTGATCACGATCTGTTTGAGTGCTCCCCCCCATTTCCATTCAGTGCAAACACACTCACCAACCTTCCCTCAATCACACTGCTGATCAGTGCCACAAGCTTAAAGGAAAGCTTCCCACATTTCTTAGCTACTAATCTTGTCACCGATGTAATTTAGGGGAGTTATTTCTACTCTTATTTGATAGCACAGAGTGACCGAGCATTATTGACTTCAGGGGGGCAAGATTTAACCCCTCACATCTCCCCCAAGCCCCTTCGCCCCTGGCCAAAGTAAAGGTGGATGGATGTGGGTTTTTGAACAAAATCTCAATCACAATCTGCCATCAGGTTTTAATCAAGATAGGACAATGACAGGTAAGTAAGTAGCTTCCAGGAAATGGATTTCACTGAAAAATGATAATGAATCTCAAGTTCTATCTGTTATTCAGGTGTAACACTTTGGAAACATACCAGCTGATAAAAGAGAAGATTGCTGTGTGGGAGAGGCAAGTGATTTTGTGATTTATGATGCTGGGGGAGCAGGGGCACCTCTCCTCACCCACTACAGAAAATCTGTTTTCCACCTCCAGCAGTGGGTCACTAACCCCAACCGAAGATGGCCACATTCAGGATCAATAGTCACTTCTCCTAGGTCATTAACTATTCACTCTCCAATATAGCTGAGCCTTCCTCCATGATAAGTGATGCCCCATGCCTCCAGAATTACTGCTAACTCCTTCCAGGATAACTAAGTCCCAGTGCCCTCTCCAAGGTCATTGCTTTCACCCGGGATCACCAATGCCTCCCCCAGGATCGCTGCCCAACTACCCCATCCCGATGGTCATAAGCCTTTCCCTCAGATTGGTATCCACCCCCCAAGGTTCAGAGCCCTCCCTGCATTCCATTATCCTTTAAACATACTTTTTCTTTGGATTTGACCTATGGCTTCCTCCAGTCCAGGTTGCTTCCTGCCTGACAGGGAGCCAAGTACATCAGTCAGGCGAGCTTGATTGGGGAAGAAAAGACACTCCGTGGAGTCAAAAACTGCATGGATTCTGGGGCTAATCATAACGGGAAGAAGATGACCAAAACCTTCTAATGTAGTCCCCCAGAATCACAACCACAGATTGTTACAACACAAAGGAGGCCATTTATGTCTGTACCAGCTCTCTGAAGGATTGCCATTCCCTCAGCTTCTCCTCAGAACTCGGAACATTCTTCCTTTTCAAACAATAAATCAATTTCTTCTTGAATGCCTCAGTTGAACCTACCTCCAATGCGCACTCAGGCAGTGCATTCCACATCTTAACCACTCTCCATGTGATTTTATTTTCTCTTTGTCTCCATTATTTCTTCTGCCAATTAATTTAAACCTGCGTCCTCTGGTTCATGACCTTTCCACCAATGGGGACAGTTTTGCCCTGAGATGTGCAAGCTTGGTTGATTGGCCATGCTAAATTATCCCTTAGTGTCAGAGGTTAAATGAGTGGGGCTACAGGAGTAGGGCCTGGGTGGAATGTGATCAGTTCAGACTCGATAGGCCGAATGGCCTCTTTCTGTACTGTAGGAATTCTATAATTCTATCTACTTTGTCCAGGCCACTCATGGTTTTGAATATCTTCATCAAATCTCCTCTCAGCCTTCCCTTCTGCAAAGAAAATAGCCTCAACTTCCCCAATCTATTTACATTACAGAAGTTCCTAACCCCTGCATCCATTTTTATGAATCATTTCTGCATCCTCTCAAATGTCTTCACATCGAGAAAATTGTAGAAAATTATGTGGCACAGTGGGTAAGATGCTCTTTTGAAGGGTTGATGCAGACTCAATGGGCCAAATGGCCTCCTTGTGCACTGTAGGGATTCCTGGTTCTGTACAGGAAATACGTTTTGCACAAAAACAAGTGGGATTGCTGCTGGTATATTGGGGTTTATTTAAACCAGGTTTTAAGGAAAGGCAACCTAAGACTGGTGGATTTGTATGAGGGAATGCATATTGTTAACTACAAAGAGGATTTTGCTATTGCTCACAATGCAATTGTAAATGCAAATGCAGAAGATATTTATGATTATCCAACAAATAGTGAGCAGAGCATCTTGTGCCCTCACCACAGAAGACAATTTTGTTCAGAATAGACAACAGTTGTATTGAGATAGCACTTGATGCAGGAAAGTAAACCACTCAGTGGCATTATCAAAGAACATTTGACACTGAACCATGTAAAGAAATATTAAGGCAAGTGAGCGAAAGCTTGTTCAGAAAGATTGGTTTTAAAAAGTCTCTTATAGAAAAGTGGAAAGCTTTAGAGGAGTAACTTAAGCTTAAGAACTTAAGAAGAAGATACAAAAGTCTGAGGTCATGTACCAACTGGCTCAAAACAGCTTCTTTCCTGCTGCCATCAGATTTTTGAATGGACCTACCTCAGATAGAGTTGATCTTTCTCTACACCCTAGCTATGATTGTAATACTGCATTCTGCACTCTCCTTTCCTTCTCTATGGACGGTATGCTTTGACTGTATGGTGCTCAAGAAGCAATGCTTTTCACTATGCACTAATACATGTGGCAATAATAAGTCAAATCAAATCAAATCAAATTAAGCAGCTGAATGCATGGAGAACAATACTGGAGCAATGAAAAGATATGTGGATGACATAAAGGCAGTTTGCCCTGAACAGTTTATGTTCTTTGTCTGAGCACATTGCTCTATTACTGGAGAAATCTTTGTTCTGATTTGCCTGCTGTTCCTGTTTCTTCCTCCTATCCTGAAGAGTATTTCTCAGCCCTGCTTTTAAGCAGGAGTTTGGTCAGTGTTCTCTTTCTGGTAAGGGCTATGATGGAGGTTGCTCCTGGGTGTTGCATTGTCCCAGGCTCCATTTAAAGAATTACCCTGATTGCTGTGTCTCCAATAGAAACCTTATTTTCAAAAATTTTTCAAGTAGTCCCTGAGAGGATCGAATCCTTTCACAGATTGTCACATTCCATTTGTTTGATGATGCTCCAGTCTATTTCTGACTCTTATTCCTTATCAATGAATCCATGAATAAATAGGCAGGAACGTCATCAACCAAATGGTATGTGAAAATCTGCGAAAAGATTTGATCCTCTCAATATAAATCAGAACAAAGATTTGTCAGGGAACAGATAAAGAACAAAAACTGTGCAGGGAAAAATTTGAGGGCAGATTATCCTCAGAAATATGTGTTAAAATAGATACTTGTCAAATATGCTTAGTATTTGTACGTTCATAATATCTACATGTGCATTCATATCTATATGTCTATATGTACATGTATAGCTCCATATCTATTTGTATATTCACATCTGGATATCTATATGTATATTCACATCTGGATATCTATGTGTATATTCACATCTAGATATCTATATGTATATTCACATCTGGATATCTATATGTATATTCACATCTGGATATCTATATGTATATTCACATCTGGATACCTATATGTATATTCACATCTAGATATCTATATGTATATTCACATCTGGATATCTATATGTATATTCACATCTGGATATCTATATGTATATTCATATCTAGATATCTATATGTATATTCACATCTAGATACCTATTTGTATATTCACATCTAGATATCTATATGTATATTCATACCTAGATATCTCTAAGTATATTTATAACTGGATATCTATATGCATGTTAATAACTACCTATCTCTACGTATATTCATAGCTGCACATTTATACGTATGTTCATATCTACTTGTTAATAAATACTTCTGGATTTTCCCGGGTCCTGACTAGCCGAAATACATAAACGAAGTAGTTAAAGATTTGCTTTCCCGATTAACTCGAGACCTTCCGTTTCAATCGAACTATCTGAGTTGGGAAAAGGTTCAAAATATGAAGTCTGCAAGAGCAAGTTTAGGAATTTAAAAAACAAAACATGAATCTATATCCGGGGGGAATATGCGTCATGAGGTGGAACTTGGATAAATGAGGCGGGGGCTTGCAGAGGAGGCAAAAGGCAACCTGGAGTCACAGCCAGAGTTTGTTTCTGGAGACGGTTCGGCTGTACTCATCAAAGCATTAACACTGGTCTGTCATCGACTCTAGAACACACGATCTGCATTGTATTCATGGTGTATTTAGTTGTGATATAATAATTGCACTTTCTCATTTTCTTTAACTTGTTGCAGTTACAAAGTATAACAGTTCTAGATGAGGGATTGTCCTGTTCAGACTACGGTGAACAGAAATGATCTGTTGCCAGGAAAGCAAACATAAAGAGCACAAACACACACACACAGATAGTATTCACAGAAATCTAACAAGCAACCTTACTGTCAAATCAATGAAGCCAGGGATTTATTCAGTGAAAAGTTCGTATTCCGACGACTAGCCATCATTTAGATCCTTCCCTTCAGAATACTGATTGAACTTAGGAGGTTCCTAGGAGAATGAGCCACGCCTCATCTGCAACATAAATAAGAGATCTCTCCAAACACTCCCAGAAAAGCAGGAAGCCAGTAGGATTACAGAGACTTGTGGTTCGCACAGAGTAGCCGCTATACTGCCAATCGTTGTCATAAATGTGTCTCTGGGCGCAAGGGGAGGTCTCGCATGGGTCGCTTCGCACCAACAAGTGCAGATGTGGTCGGCACTGGGGTGAGAGAGTCCTCCCAGATCCCAATCTCTTGTCTGCTTCGCAGGAGGGAGGATGCCTTTTAGGAGATGAGTGCCAACAGGGAGGACCATGTGATCCTGTGTGAAAAGGCCATCGGACTGGTCAATGAACTGTGTGACAAGAACATTCTGGAACAGGAAAAGTGCCTGGAATTTGTGTTCCCCTCCTCCGACCAGAGCCCCAGTGTGACTGAGACAGGTAAAGTGAGTAGTACCCCTCACAACAGATCACATTGGGAGGGCGGGCGTTTAACACTAATAGGAAAAGAAAATCACATCAACAAGTTTGAGAATGAAATCAATCGCCTTCATTTAAACCAAAATATTGAACTAAACCCAAAGAATTCCAGAATAACACATGCTGATGCACAGGGCGGGATCTATATGTGGTTAGAGAGGAATGTATGGTTCGTTCACTAATCACGGAGTCTATTAAACTTAGAATGCCAAGTATTGAACAGGAGTCTTATTTTAGAAAAAAAGATACAATTCGATTGTAAACCATGTCTTTAACAGTCTGTAAAAGGGTTAGAAGATTTAATTATTTATATCAATGTGTGTGTATTATGTATACTATGTAAAGAACTCCACTCGTCAGTGCAGCATTAGGAAGTAAGCTCACTTTGCAATGTCTGCAATTGCAACTTGTTCTCTGACAGCTTACTGGCACTAGAGGGAAACAGTGACCGATTCCACCCAGGGCAACATCCCGGCTCTCCGCCAGGCATCACACCAACCATCTCACTTAAACTGGCGGTGTGGAGAGAAGGAGCCAGCTATTCACACTGTCTGCTCTGTTTGAGGGCGGACCGTCCACAGCGACCAGAGTTTGAGGGGAGGCTTTTTTGGTTAAAATATGCTTTCCTTTCTCTGAGAAGCGACGGAAGATGATGGTGAGCTCCGGCCAGACACAGTAGATGGTAGGTCTATTTGTGGGGTTGATTTCTGCAAATTAAAACAAAACAGAAATGCTTGTAGAACAGGATTGGAGTCCAATTGTATCCCCACGAACGATTCGAATCGGTTGAGCTTTGCGGAGGGAGTATGTCTGGACATCAATCTAGGAAGTGGACTTCTCTCAATCTCTGATTCGAATGTCAAACCCCTCTGTCACATTCAATGTCTGTTGCTTGCTTATTTCAAGTTGTATTTGGAGGGGTTTTTTTTCTACATGTATTGGGGTTAAGATCCATGTTCCGCCTGAGGGTACACGGTGGTTTCTGCTCCCGGGGAGTTATGTGTCCCAGGGTGGACTTGAATGGACAGTTAAAGTTGCCGCTGAAGTTGCATTGTAAAAGTTGTTCCTTAAGGGTCTTGTCATTGATGAAGTTGTCCTGGCAGCTGTTGATTCCGAGTTTATGCTTGGGATTTGATTTCTTTTTCGGAGCCAGGATTGCAGTCATTTGCCATTGCCATGCGGTTGTGCTCGGGAGCTGTCCAGTGCTGAATCTCAGATTGCATTGTGAGTCTATAGGGAGCACAGGCAGTTTGGAGAGCCGTTCGCCGCTATCTTTCGCTGTGTTTCTGGACTGTTTTTCTCCCCGTTCCCAGATTTGTAGATAATCGTGTTTTTTTAAATTTCTTTTGCCAAGTTCCCCCAATAACTTCAAGTCGTTTATTGGATATATTTGGAGCTGATTTTCAGTCGAAGATTTCATGAGTCTAAATATTAAGGTTTTAGAGCTAATCTTCCTGTTATTTTGCCACTGTTAATCTCTGATTCTGGCTTGTATTGGATTGGACTTGACTTGGATTGATGTTAATATCGGTGCTTTGCACGCTAGATATCGAGTTTATAAGAGGTTGCTTTCGATTGGGGCTGTTTTATTTTCAGTCAGTATTCGACAGCCAATCTCTGCGAATTGAACGGAATCCAATTTACATTTTATTCCCTCCATTGACTGTGTGAGGCTGTGATTTGAGAATATCTCAGTCAGATGGGTAATGCTAGATGTCTAGATTACAATACAAGGTAAATTGTGCATTAAGTTAGAACAGAAGCGCATTGTGTTTGAAATAACACTTTAAATTCCACCTACACAGAATACTTTGCGCGCTATATATATAACAAACATACCGCCCCTTGGGAGGGGAGCATTTACTGCATTTGTGTATGAGCTGAATATTTGGTTTAATGTCAAAGATTTCTCCGAAGCGATGTACAGATTAAGTTCGTGTGAGAGAGCTATCCCACACTCTATCTCACTGACTGCTCCATGCTAGAATCACACTCACTGTCCCATGTTATATCTTACTGACTGCTTCATGCTATAATCACACTCACTGCCCCATGCTATTTCTCACTGACTGCCCCATGCTACATCTCATTGACTGCCTCATGCTATCTCTCACTGACTGCCCCATTCTATAATCACACTCACTGCCCCATGTTATCGCTTACTGACTGCCCCATGCTATATCTCACTGACTGCCTCATGCTATAATCACACTCACTGCCCCATGCTATTTCTCACTGACTGCCTCATGCTATAATCACACTCACTGCCCCATGCTATATCTCACTGACTGCCTCATGCTATAATCACACTCACTGCCCCATGCTATATCTTACTGACTGCCCCATGCTATATCTCACTGACTGCCTCATGCTATAATCACACTCATTGCCCCATGCTATATCTTACTGACTGTCCCATGCTATATCTCACTGACTGCCTCATGCTATAATCACACTCACTGCCCCATGCTATATCTCACTGACTGCCCCATGCTATACCTCGCTGACTGCCCCATTCTATAATCACACTCATTGCCCCATGCTATATCTTATTGACTGCCCCATGCTATATCTCACTGATTGCCTCATGCTATAATCACACTCACTGCCCCATGCTATATCTCACTGACTGCCCCATGCTATACCTCACTGACTGCCCCATGCCCTATCATACTGATTGGCCCATGCTATAATCTCACTGACTGCCCCATTCTGTAATCACACTCACTGCCCCGTGCTATAATCACACTGACTACCCCATATTATAATCACACACACTGCCCCATGTTATAATCACACTGGGGGTGTCCCATGCTTTATCTCACTGACTGTACCAAGCTCTATCTCACTGACTGCCCCATGCGATAATCAGTCTGACTAACTCATGCTGTATCACACTGGCTGCCCCATGCTAAATCTTACTCATTGCCCCAGGCTGTAAACTCACTGACCGCTCCATGCTATAATCTCACTGATTGTCCCATGCTCTATTTTACTGACTGCCCCATGCTGTAATCTCACTGACTGCCCCATGCTCTATCTCGTTGACTGCACCATGTGATACTCACACTGACTACCCCATGCTCTATCTCACTGACTGCCCCATGCTATATCTCACTGACTGACCCATGCTATAATCTCACTCATTGTTCCAATGCTATAATCACACTCACTGCCCCATGCTATAATCTCACTGACAGCTGAATGCTCTATCTCACTGACTGTCCCATTCTATATCACACTGACTGTCCCATTCTATATCACACTGACTGTCCCATTCTATATCACACTGACTGTCCCATTCTATATCACACTGACTGCCTCATGCTATATCTTACTCACTGTCCCATGCTCAATCAATTTGACTGCCCCATGCTATAATCTTGCTGACTGGTCCATGCGATAATCACACTGACTGCCCCATGCTATATCACACTGACTGCCCACACAAACTCTTACTCACTGCCCCATGCTGTAAAGTCACTGACAGCCCCATGCTATATCACACTGACTGCCCCATGCTATATGTCACTGACTGCCCCATGCTATATCTCACTGACTGCCCCATGCTCTATCACACTGACTGCCCCATGCTATATCTCACTGACTGCCCCATGCTCTATCACACTGACTGCCCCATGCTATATCTCACTGACTGCCCCATGCTCTATCACACTGACTGCCCCATCTATATCTCACTGACTGTCCCATGCTCTGTCACACTGACTGCCCCAGTCTATAATCACATTGACTAACCTGTGAAACATCTCAAGCTATGACAGGACTTTTTAAAAAGAACAAGTTGAAACGAATCTGTATTGCAGCCTTTGGGAATGAATTGGAATTGAGGCCGCTCCTGAGGTTATGGATCCTATGAGAGGTGCTCGATTCCCTTCAAGCTTTCATTCAAAATTAAGATTCCCACTACGAAATAGAGTGAGGCTGGGCACGCTTTGGTTTGCGAGCAGATTTCTCAAGCACCACTGCTGAGACTGATCCTGCAACCCTTCCACTTTGCTGCAACAGGCACTGGCGGAACATTGCACTTGGGATCAATTTGGGACAAATCTGGATGTATTTCACTTTTCCATTTTTTCCTTTCCTTTGATGTGTCTATGGTCTCCCCCCCCCCCCCCCAATTACCCTACCCCCACCCCCTTCCCCCCAGTAGATCAGTGTACACACCTTCCCTCATATCCACATCTCTTACCGGTCACTTTAATCGCTCCTAACTGATGGTTTTTAGCCTCTCACAACTGCATGTCTCCCACCCACCGCCCCCCTAGGCCCACTCCCCCCCCCAACATACACTCCACTCACCATATCCTACATCATTCCAAATCGCCAGCTGCAAGGCTTCAATATGAAGTCTTCCTGACTGTAGCAATCGGTGTCAGATTGCCGGGTAGGCAGACCGAGCTCTCCACCAATCAACCCCCCCCCCCGCCCCCAACCCCCCGGGGGGACACTGATCTCTGGCGCTGAGGAGGCATTTAGTCAGCTTCTCCTATCTGCAGTTTGCACAATCTGCAGGAGAGACAGAGGCTACTCTGATGTTATTCACTGCGAATTGGTCTTTGACACCAACCCCCTTTTACGCGGAAGAGTTAAAATAGCGACGCTTTTTTTTCACACGAGGAGAGATGGGGTTAGAGAGAAGCAGCATCTGAAGATCACTGGAGTTGGTGGATGGGGTAATTACAATTTTCATGTCTATATAATTTCACAATGTGATTGTGCTGGGATAGGAGTGTGTTCCATTCCATCATCTTTTCAACTTACTAAGACAATTCTTCAAACTTATTATATTCTTCCTAATCTGGGCTACTGCAAAAAGAAATGCCGTTTTCATTTCTAAAGGCAGCCCCCACATCCACCCCCCCCCCCACCCCCTCCCGCCCCCAGCATTGTATTTGGAACGGTGATGAGATAGACCAGGTACATAGATCATCCATACTCTTTATGGGTTACAATAATTGACAACTGGACTCATTTGCCTGTATTACCACATCCAATGTTGTGAGATGGATTCTTGCCCGCTCAGAACGTGCCACTCCTGGGGCAGGGGCTGGAATGAATTCATTCAGCAAAATGAGGGTAGCATTGCGAGGTAGTAACTGATCCCCAGAACAGAGGAAACGAGAGTCCAGTCCGATGCAAAGGCAACATAGTGTGCGGAGGCTGGGATACTGAAATAGAAACTTGAAAATGCTGGAGGTACAGAACAGGTTTGGCAGCATCTGTGGAGGGGGAGGGATGAACATTGCTAAGAACTTGGGGAATGAGGGGGTGGAGGGGGGGGGAAGAAACTGACAGTTTGTAAGCAAGTACAGAAGCAGAGAGAGGAGAAGGAGAGTAAAAGCGTGGAAGCAGGGTTAATGAAACAAGAAAGGGACAATGGTGCAAACCAGCAGGTTATGACAATGGGGCAAACAAAGAAACAAAAGATGAATCTAAGGGTTTTTATTAGTGTCACAAGTAAACTTACATTAACACTGAATGAAGTTACTGTGAAAATCCCCAGTCACCACACTCCAGCACCGAGAGAGAATTGAGATGGCCAACGCACCTAACCAGCATGTCTTTTAGACTGTGGGTGGAAACCAAAGCACCTGGAGGAAACCCACGCAGACATGAGGAGAACGTGCAAACTCCACACAGACAGTAACCTAAGCTAGGAATCGAACCCTACACCCTAGTACTGTGAGGCAGCAGTGCTAACCACTGTCCCACTGTGCCGCTGTAGAGGAGGTGTCAATGACAGCAGCATTGTGACCTGTATCTTTACCTGAAAACTGGGAGCAGTGGTTGCAATCTAAGATTGTTCAGCCTGATAGTGTCTTATTTGTTATTAGATTACCTACAGGTTCCTGGTGTTGGGCTTCACACAAAAATACACCATTTAGTGCATCAATCTGAGTCCGTTATCTGAAAGAAATGGTTATGTATAGTTTGACTAGTGAGCCATTTGATGTGTTCTACTGCTGTTTGACTAAATACACGGGCAGATTTTATTCTATTTCTTAAATATCAGCTCTAATGCCTCACCTCCCATACTCAGCTAACACACCACTTTAGGCAGCTGATCAGAGATAGCCATCACATTTTCTGATTGTAGAATAAAATGTTTTAGGTGACGCAATTTACTTGGCCAGAAAGAATATTTTCCTTTTTGAAATAAAGATGCTTTGTTCAGGGTTCCCAGCTGATGTTTCCCCTCACTAGCTCCAGTCAGCAGATCTCAGTTAGCGTTTACTTTTCACAGCAAGGTGTATCTGATTAAATGACTGTTGAAAATGAAGACATAAGCTGAGTACATAATGAATGATAATGGCTGGAATTTTACCGTCCCACCCGCCGTGGGAATCAGAGCAGGTGAAGGGTGCAGAACACGGAAAGGTCCATTGACCTCGGATGGAGTTTACAGTTTTGGGATGTGTGGGGCCGTAAAATCCCACCTAATGTGTTTGTTCTAATAATATTTCTTTAGGTTTATTCGCAAGTGTTGTTGAGATAAATTTGACAGAACCTTTTCTTTTGGCAAAAGGAAAATTTCTGTTCCTTTGGCAAATTGAAAATTACTCTATTAAGGATGGAACTGTTTTTCTGAGAAATCTATCACAAAGGCGGGCACAAGTGTTGACTTACGTAAGCAACAATAACTTGCACTGAATGAATGATGTGTGGATTCAATGAATTGGTCAGGAAACTTTATTTGTTTTGAATCATGAGGCTGGGCTCCCCCACCCATGGGTCCTTCTAGTAAAGGACCTTGAGTTGTAAGTCAAGAAGTGGCCAGGGCTAAGAAGTTGTGTTTAGCAATGTAGAGAGACTGTGGTAAAGACGCAACTGTGGTGAGAGACTGAAAGCAAAGGGAAGCATTTAAAAAGCAATGGAATTGGGAGGAGGGGGATGGGTTGGGGGAAACAATCTTGAATCTTTGTGCTACAGTTGTTGAGAAGAAGTTAAGCCAATAGTTTTGGGTTTCATCTCCAGCTTGGAAAGGCTTTGGGAAGATAGCATCACAGGAGCAATTTAAACCTCAAATTCCATTTCTTAGAATCATAAAATGGTACAGGACAGATTAAGGCAGTCAGTCCTTCTTGCCTCTGTTAATCCTTTGAAAGAGCTATGCAGTTCGACTGTATTCTTCTCATAATCCTCATGCAAATACTTCCACTTCAAATATTTATTCATCATGAAAATTATGATTGAATCCCTTCTATTACCCATTCATATGAGATTATGACAACTTGGCACATTTTTTTCCCCTCATCCACCCTCCGGTTCTGTTGCCAACAACTATAAATACATGCCCTCTTATTACCAACCCTCCTGCCACAGGAAACATCTGGTTAACACAGAGAGTTTGTACTGCACTAGCTATATTTGCTGCAATGTGAATTTCTCAGGTACGGGTTACATTTTACTCCTGTGCTGCATTGTGCAGGGTCAATGTGATTTGCAACATCTGCTGTACCATCAAATGATTTATGGAAAGGAACGTTCTATTCCAGAAACATAATTAAATGTACTTCATATACTGTAGCTAATGCAAAGTTACATTGATGCTTTGTGTTTTAAGATGGTTTATGTTGCCTGATGTATATATGTTAAACAATCACGTTTCCTTATTGTGGATCGGGAATGTGGAACTGAGCCACGACAGATCAGCCATGATCTTATTGAATGGCGGGGCAGGCTCGCAGGGCTAGGTGGCCTACTCCTGCTCCTATTTCTTATGTTCTTATGTTATGTTCTTATGTAAGTTGCTTCTTGGGTTTGTAACCCTTAGCCAAACATTGTGAGTACATTTGTATATAGACTATGAGGATATGAATGTGAGGGATTCAGGCTAGCATGATTCTAAGAGTTTTAATGATGAATGGAAGGAGTGAAGTTGAAGCAGCTCAGATTGTTATCCTGACAAGTTTTGTACCTACCCATCTATTAAGAATATATTAATTTTTGCACTCTAATTAGCTCCATCAATCAAGTCCATGTTTGTGCTTGCTGCTGTCACTCATCCTTTATTGCTGCCGCACATCTTACAGCCTCCTGAGTTCAGTTGTGTAATTTCATAACACACGAGAGGAAATCATGAGCTTCACAGCAAAATGAAACCTATCATTTCCCTTCCTTGCAACAAGGGACAGATTTATTGGGACTTTTCCTTAACCAGATCTGATGTTGTCTCTCAAATATTAATGTATTTGTGTACTGTTCATTGTCCTGGTACATTGCTCGTGATCCCTCTTTGGTTCAGTAACCTGCTAAGAATCATTACTTCAGAGGCCAGTACAAAAATAAAACCTTTTGTTTGGTACAAGCTTGAAATCCAAGAGGAATATAAGGATTTTTTTTTAAACAAAACATTTTAAGGGTTTGCTGTTTATTAAGCTTGGGTGTATTTCCTCTGTGACCCTCAGAGAGTCGCCCCTTTCTGCAGGTTAATGGAAAGCTGGGATTCACATTCTTTTCTCAGAGGGCTGTTCAGTTCTTACAATATGCACTGAGACTGCAATAGTGTTCAGTAAATCTCATACTGCGATAGACTTAACATTGAATACAACTGTTCAACCAGATACTTGTTCTCCTGTGTTGACCAAATACAGACGAAACAATAAAATTGGCTTTGTGTTCCATATATTCTTCAAATTCTGTATGTGTGGACTGTAACTTGACATTTTTAAATGGACCGTAGATATGGTGCAATAAGGAACGAGTCAAATAAAACATGCCCTAAAAATAGCTTGACCCATGGCCTTGTATTCAAGACAGCACATAGTATTACAGTTTTTTATGAACATTAGCTTATTTTCTGAAGTGATGCTCATTAGTACTTTGAAGTGTCCAGCACCATAGTAGCTTTTAATAGCTCGAGTCATGTTTAAGCTTCAGTATGGTCTATCTCTTAAGACCATTCAACTATTCCTCATGATATTGAAGCTGGTTGTAATTAGTCCACGTAGGCCAAAGTGCCATCACCCAAAACTTGGGGCGAAAAACTGCAGCAGGCGATGGTGCAGAGGGACCTCGGGGTCCTTGTGCATGAGTCGCAAAAACCCAGCCTGCAGGTGCAGCAGGTGGTCAGGAAGGCGAATGGGATGCTGGCCTTCATAGCGAGGGGGATTGAATATAAAAGTAGGGAGGTCTTGCTGCAGCTGTATAGGGCATTGGTGAGGCCGCAGCTGGAATACTGTGTGCAGTTTTGGGCGCCGCACCTGCGCAAAGATATTTTGGCCTTGGAGGGAGTGCAGAGGAGGTTTACTAGGCTGATACCGGAGTTGAGGGGGTTGAGCTATGAGGAGAGGCTGAATAAACTGGGCTTGTACTCGTTAGAGTTTAGAAGAATGAGGGGAGATCTCATTGAGACGTATAAGATGATGAATGGGATGGATAAGATAGAGGTGGAGAGACTCTTCCCGCTCAAAAAAGACAGTAGGACTAGGGGGCACAGCCTCAAGATAAAAGGGGGGCGGTTTAGAACGGAGTTGAGGAGGAACTTCTTCACTCAAAGGGTGGTGAATCTCTGGAATTCTCTGCCCGTTGAAGTGGTGGAGGCTGCCTCGCTAAATATTTTTAAGATGCGGGTTGACGGGTTTTTGATGAGAGGGGATTAAGGGTTATGGGGAGAAAGCAGGAAAGTGGAACTGAGCAGCGACAGATCAGCCATGATCTTATTGAATGGCGGGGCAGGCTCGAAGGGCTAGATGGCCTACTCCTGCTCCTATTTCTTATGTTCTTATGTAAAAACTTCTTTATTTACAAAATCTCACTGTAACAAACAGAGTGCCCACAGTATGCTATCTGAATCAGAAGGCATGACACTCCTGTTTAAATACAGGGCATGGGGCTCCCTGTTTGGGTCATCAATTAGAAGTTCACACTCAAGCAGGCCAACCTCAATTGCCTGACTGAAGACTGGTGTTACTTACAGCTGAGGAGACTAACATTGTCCGCGTTTATCAGCATTTTTTCTGATCCCTTTATGTTGTCACGTTTCTTTTCCCTGTTAATCTTTCCCTTATTTTCCACCTCACTGTCACCTTTTACTCCCCGCAGCTTTGAGAGCCTCCTGACTGGTTTCTGAATTTAACCAAGGCTTAGTTAAATAGATTCTTGATGGATGAAGGAGTCAAGGATTATGTGGGGTTACAGGGTGGTGCGGGATGGGTGCAGACCAAACAGATCAGAAAGTGGATTTGAGGGCACGATGAAATTTGCCATGTTCTTGTGGAATGACAGAGAAAGTTTGAAGGACAGAATGGCCTACTCCTGCTCCAAAGTCTATTCAAAGGCAATCCCTCTTTATATTTGAGAATATGATTTTTCTGCTTTCAAGTGACTGGAAATGTTGCAATTTGGAATGAGACAGAACAAACTACTTAAAAATGCAAAGCCACATTCCATTTGAAAAACAAACAAATCATCCTCAGTGGAGTATGAAGAGAGAGAGAGAGAGAGAGAGACATTTTCTATAGTTCAGAGACCCATCAAAACCCTTCACTAAGCAACAGATATTAGTGCCAGATATTCAAACAGTGACTGCCATAGACAGGTCCACCCAAGACCTCTTGGAAATACACATTGTAGGAAAGGTTTCAGCAGAGGAAACAGGCTGAAAGCTGGGCTCTCTCTTTCCCTTCAGGAACAAGTATATTACCTGGTTCAGAAGCAAACATTATGAGAAATCTAGCAGTAAACTTGTGATAATTGCAACACCTTTAATATCTGACTGCATCCATGAAACAAGCTAATCCAAATAGACCACAAAGTTTAAAAATCTAAGCCTCAAGCACAATCAAAGGACACTTAACTTTTTTTCTTATTTGATTTGACTTTGCTTTTTTCTTATACCAGAGTGTGTGGGTGATCTTGTGTTTCTTTTTTTTTTCCTTTGGGTTTAGTTCTTTACCACAAGAAAACATTATCTAAGTGGCTCCTGATTGCTCAAAGCTTAGGTAATTAAATACATTCTGATTTGGAAAAGGCACATCATCGTAAACATGAAACTTAAACCTTTGCTATGGCCAACCAAAGGGTTTGAATAGAGGGGAGCCCATTCATCCCTTATCACCTGGTCATAACAAGTTTTATATTTCTGTTCTATGACCTCAAACATAGGTTCACATTAGTGATCTCGATTTGATTGCCACTATTCCAAACATCGTGGCCCCATCAGTTTCTGGGAATGCAAATTTCTAATTTCCCATGAAGTCAACGGGGAATTTGAGATCTCCTGAATACCATATCCACAGGTTTATCCCCTTAACCAATGAAATTTGGGAATTGATGAAGAAAAAGCAAGTAATGGGGACAGATGTAGAGTGGATTTGAGTCAAATAAGATACAACAAGAGAAATATAGAGTTGGAAAGGAAGATTAGATTAAGAGAGAGAGAAAAAAAGAGACAGAACAAAAAAAAAGAGAAAAAAAGTAAATCTGAAAAGCTCAGAGAAACAATTGATCGCCTGCAGAAGCAGGGTTCCATTTCATTCTTCTCTTTCTGAGCCTCAAAGCTCAGTTTCACATCTGATCCATAAATCATTTCATTATCAGGGACCTTCCAACGTGAAATAAATGGCTGTGGCAAGAGCCTTTTGAAATTACAATGACAATGCTTCAATTTCCGGACACTTACAGGGAGGTTGACATTGAGCTTCCATTTGTGTGAGGTTAACAGCGGAGTAGTGCCAATTGCCCAGCAATTAGTGGCAATTTGCCACTCACCACTCACATCTGAAAGCAGTTTTTAATAAATATCCAAAACCATTTGCTAGTTCCATTTGCCTTTGGAAGAAGGTCTTTTAGTAAAAGTCATTTAAACATTTAAAAGACGCCCATTAGTGCCTTTGTACCTACCAAAAGCTTGAGTTTTCAAAGGCCTGCAAACAGGTACAATTAGCCAGCTCTACGTTGCCTTGAGGAGGTCTTGTGTCACAGTGGGTAGCATTTCTGCCTCTGGGCAGAAGCTCCAGGTTCGAATCCAACCTGAGGACTTAATGGCCAAGAAGGTCTGGCTGAATAGATAGACTGTCTACCTCTAAATCCTTCCAACACATGCCAATGGCGGGTAGTAAGACAAGGAGAGATTATTGGTCAGCCATGTGATGGAAACAACCTATCATCACTATCTATAGCTCCCAGGCTGCAGCGTGCATGGAAGAGTGCCTGTTGTCACAGCAACTCAGACTCCTAGCATGAACTCAAACAGACCATCACATTGCATTGATGAATCTGCTCTGGGGTTGTGCACAGGGCTATCTTCCAAACTTTATTAAAAGCTGTGCAGGAGATCATAGAAATAGGGACTGTTCAGACCACAACTTAAAATTGAAATTCCTATCTTTTATGTTGATTTAGGCCAATTTGTATTGGGAGAAACCAGTACAGCTCTATCCCTTTTATGTATTTACAGGTATATATACATATATATATCTATTTGAATGGATACTGGATTATTTGCCCTGCAGATATAGTTTTCAGTCTCGATACATATCCTACCTGTGCAGGACAGTTAACCTGAAATTACATATTGACTGATAATTGATGAGAGTAAGGCACTGGATGTTGTCCACATAGACTTCAGTAAGGCCTTTGACAAGGTCCCTCATGGCAGACTGGTGCAGAAGGTGAAGTTGCATGGGATCAGAGGTGAGCTGGCAGGGTGGATACAGAACTGGCTCGGTCAAAGAAGACAGAGGGTAGCAGTGGAAAGGTGTGTTTCTGAATGGAGGGCTGTGACAAGTGGAGTTCCTCAGAGATCAGTGCTGGGACCTTTGCTGTTTGTAAAATATATAAATGATTTGGGGGAAAATGTGATTGGTTTGATTAGTAAGTTTGCAAACAACACAAAAATTGGTGGAATTGGGGATAGCGAAGAGGAACATCAGAAGATATACAATGGTTGGAGACTTGGGCGGAGAGATGGCAGATGGAATATAATCCAGAAAAATGTGAGGAATTCATCTTGGAAGGTCTAATACAAATGGGGCATATACAGTAAATGGCAGAACCCTGAAGAGTATTGATAGGCAAAGGGATCTGGATGTACAGGTACACAGGTCACTGAAAGTGGCAATGCAGGTGGAGAAGGTAGTCCAGAAGGCATACAGCATGCTTGCCTTCATTGGCTGGGGCACTGAGTTCAAAAATTGGCAAGTCATGTTGCAACTTTATAGAACCTTAGTTAGGCCACACTTGGAATATAGTGTTCAATTGTGGTCACCACACTACCAGAAGGATCTAGAGGCTTTGGGGAGCTTACAGAAAAGAATTATCAGGAAGTTGCCTAGTATAGAGGATATTAGATATGAGGAGAAAGTTGGTCTATTCTCACAGGGACAATGGAGATTGAGAGGCGACCTGATAGAAGTCTGCAAGATTATGAGGGGCATGGACAGAGTGGATAGTCAGAAGCTTTTTCCCAGGGTGGTTTAGGTTTAAAGTGCAAGGGGCAAGATTTAAAGGAAATGCACAAGGCAAGTTTTTTTAAACAGAGGATGATGGGTGCCTAGAACTGGCTGCCAGGGGAGGTAGTGGAAGCAGATACGATAGTGACTTTTAAGGGGCATCTTGACAAATACATGAATGGGAAGGAATAGAGGCACATGTTCCCCAGAAGGGTAGGGAGCTTTAGTTAGGTCAGGCAGCATGGTTGGTGCAGGCTTGAAGAGCCTAAGGGCCTTTCCTCTGCTTTGATTTTCTTTATTCTTTGTTCTTTGATGCTTAGTTAGGCTTTTTGTGTGTGGAAAAACATCTAATAAGTTGCATTCATATGATGTCCCATTTTATTCTTTGATAACTTTATGAACCTAAATTTGAATGAAGATGGGCCAAATTTGTCTCTTTATTCTCCATTTTATACCTGTTTTGCTGACTTACATCAATGAGAGAAATTAACTTGCAAGATTGGCAAGATAGTTGCGAAGGACTTCCAGAGTAGGTTTGACAGAATAAGTGTTCGCACGTGGCTTTCAGAAGAGGTATTTTAATATTGAGAATTGCAGACTCTAATTTTGTTACTCAATTCCAGAACAGCTTTGCAATCAAAGTGCAGAAAAAAACCCAAACCTCCTGACATGATGGATGTGAGGTTGGAAGAAGATTTTCTCTGACTATATTGGCCCCATCTCAATTTGGCAAGACTATCAGTTCCAGAGTGCTATCACTTACATAATTGTAAATTTGTTACTTTAAACCCATTTACACTTCAGCTAAAGAAAAAGCAAACAATGGAAATCGTTCCAAAATATTTGTATCATTGCTAACACAGTGATCATATCAAATTTTCACTTAATATTGCCAAATATTGCACCATAAATGATATCCTTCTGATGAAGTACTGAGGCTTAGAGAGAGATAGATATGAGAAAGGGAATGACTGAATGCCAGAGCCTGGCACCAATGATCAGAATGTGTGCAAATCGTATGTTATTGTAAAGTGCCTGATTGTCAATGAACTGGAAACTTTGGGTGTAACTGTACCACCTTTGCCCCCACTGAAATGAATCATAGAATCATAGAACCCTACAGTACAGAAAGAGGCCCTTCTGCCCATAGAGTCTGCACCGAACATAATCCCACCCAGGCCCTACCCCCATATCCCTACATACTATACCCACTAATCCCTCTAATTTACGCATCCCTGGACACTAAGGGGCAATTTCTTAGCATGGCCAATCAACCTAACTCGCACATCTTTGGACTGTGGGAGGAAACTGGAACACCCGGACGAAACCCACGCAGACACGAGGAGAATGTGCAAACTCCACACAGACAGTGACGCGAGCTGGGAATCGAACCCAGGACCCTGGAGCTGTGAAGCAGCGGTGCTAACCACTGTGCTACCATGCTGCCCATGTATGGGACCATTTCTGTGTCTGGAACCTAGCTCTCTGCACACTGTGCCCAGCTGTGGTTCTTCACCAGAGAAAACCAATTGTCTTCCTGCCTTCTGGTTCCCTGACCAGTTAGGAATAGAAGGTGAGATGATGGGTCTATTTTGCCAAGGGAAAGGACAGTCTGTTGGATAAGCTCTGACAGTCTGTTGGAAAAGCTCATCAGTGTTTGAGGTTGCTGTCACCAGAGGTCGCAGCCCTCGGGGTTCTTGTTGTTACCTGGAGGCAGCAGCTGCCCCGATTTCCATCACCCCCAGCCCCACGACAGCCCCGATCTCCCAATCCTTCTGACCCTCCCCTGCTGCAGCCCCAACACACCCCCCCCACCAGCAGGGCAACACCTCCTCTCCCCTGCCCACCCCCACCCCACCCCTCTCGATGGTCAGACCCGATCACTGGTCTCCTGCCCTCTGTCACTGCCAAATGCAGAGTGGCGGCAGGACTCCACCACCCCCACCAATCTCCTCCTCAGAGGCTCTGTCCCCTGTATGACCTGCTCCCCCACTGGTCCTGCTCCCTTGGGCAGTGCCAAGGTGCTCTCTGGGCATTGCGTCTTTGTCCCTTGGGCAGTGTCAGAGGGCCAGGCTGACACTTCCAAGCTGGCAATGTCCAGGGAGCAATCTCCCGTTATCCCTATCTCCTGTGGGGTCTCAATGGCCCCCCTTTCACTCCAGCGGGGCTGAGCCGCCAGCTCCCCGCAAGTGGGGGGCCATAGTAATTCCTCCCTGGAGTGAAACACTCCTGGCAGCAGGTGGGGGGGAGAGGCCAGTGGGTCCAGAGTCTTCAGTCCCGGGCCCGCACGTCTTTGTTAATATAATTCACTCAGATCTGCACTGATTTCTGGCACAGAGCTGATGGTGCTAAAAATCCGATGGCTGGAGACACGCAGAGATCTTGGAGCCCAACAGGAAGCTCAGTACATGGTCTGCATTAAAACAGCACAGCGCACTGGGAAAATTCCTCCCCCCCCCACCCCCCCCTTCTTCAGTCACTGTAGAAAAGCCACATTATACCTGAGAGTTGGAATTGTGGCTTGGACTCGTTACCTGTTAGTCAGATCTTGATTACAACCAAATTCAGAGAGCAAAGAGCTTTCAGAGTTAAAGTAGCATTTAAAGAAAAGATCTTTCACGGCATGTGGGCATCGCTGGCAAGACTAACATTTGTTTCCCATCCCTAATTCTCCTTCCAGAAGCTCTGCAGTCCATGTGGTGTACGTGTGTGCTATTATGGAGGGATTCCCAGTTTCCTGCCCGATTGGCAGTGATGACATTTCCCATGCCTTGCTTGATACTGGGTGGTCTGTAAAGTTTTCAACTTTTCTGTAGCAGTACGATGCCCCCGAGGGGCTCGTTGGGTCATTTCAAGGGGCAGTTAACAGTCAACCATGCAGTAAATTCATTGCAGTGTTAAGGTAAGCCTACTGTGACACTAATAAATAAACTTAAACTTGAACACCATGTTGCTGTGGGTCTGGAATCACATGTAGGCCAGACCAGGTAAGGATGGCGGATTTCCTTCCGGAAAGGGCATTAGTGAACCAGATGGGTTTTTGTGCCAATCTGATAGCTTTGTGGCCACCACCACTGAGTCCAATATTTCTTCTAGATTTATTCATTAATTTCCCCATTTCGAATGCATACCTCAGGAATATTGGGTCAAGCCTGTGGATAACTCATCCAGTAACATTACCACTACTGTGCCCTCGTGTACACTAACTATTTCACAAAAATATTCACAGAAGGACAGCAATCTCCTTACAATTGAATATAACTCTCCCTCTTTAGGTATTGAGCTTGTAGTGTTCTTGACGTGGAGGATTTAAGGTTATTTACACAATTGGGGCTTAAGTCTGTCATGTTAATTATTTATGTTTCAGCCCACATTTGGCAGGCTTTATAATAATCAAGTGCCCTCAATAAATCCTCACAGACCCATTTCTCAGTGTGTGTGTCACAATTCAATTCTACTGGGGAGTGAGCTATTAAAAAAAAGTAATAAGATTGTGAGTCTCTTAAAAAAGTAAAAGAAATATGTGTTAATTGCTTTATGCTTGCGGAATGCAATCAGTTCTGGTCTGTATACTCTAGTAAGTGAAGTCATTATCTGCTTACTGAATGTATCTGTTTCAAAATTACATTGTGTCAGCCACAAAAGTCTCGAATAATTCAATTTAGACACAATGGGGGTTTAAATTGGATAAGCCCTAAAAACAGGTGTAGAGAGCAAAGCATGCTATTAACCTGTGCCCTTTTAGTTTAATGCAAGCAGCATGCCAACTTCACAATGCCTGCTTATTTTGAATGATCTCTGCCTTTAGCCAGCAGTAGCTGCACTGTTCATCGAGTGCAAAAGGTGGCCATTCAGCCCATCAAGCTTGCACCAACAACAATCCCACCCAGGCCCTATCCCTATAACCCCATGTATTTACCCTGCTAATCCCCGACACTAAGGGGCAATTTAACATGGCCAACCAGCCTAACCCGTGTATTTTTAAATGTGGGAGGAAACCGGAGCACCCAGAGGAAACCCACATGGACATAGGGAGAATGTGCAGACTCCACACAGACAGTGACTCAAGGCAGGAATTGAACTTGTGTCCCTGGTGGTGTAAGGCCTCAGTGCTAACTATTGTGCCACCGTACTGCCTGCAAAGGACATTAATGAATCAGATGGGCTTTTACAACAATCTATAATCATGTCATCATTAGACTTTTAATTCCATATTTATTATTGTCACAGTGGGATTTGAACAGGGGCTTCCAGAGCATCACCCTGGGTCTCTGCATTAATAATCCAGTGATTATGCCACTGCCTCCCTTGTCCATTGGCTGGATACCTTAGCAGAGGACCCATACCCTGAATGACTAGCATTAATTAAAACTAACGTGCAGTAGGCATCCGCAGTATTTTGTGTTCATCTTATTGAACTAGGTTAGTCCACTCTTAAAATGGAGATGTTTTGGGATTGAACCAGTTTTGTGATTTAAGAGAATGTGAACAGGAAAAGAGTGAGAGATTCCACAACCGAGGAAAACGTGTGTTCCAATGTTTTTGGATGCTTCACTGGAATTCTAGGTGGAGGAGGTGGGAAGGAAGTTCTGTATTTGCAGTCAGTAAAGGAGGGCCTCCAGTAGTCAGGAGGCAGGCAGCCTATTTTGGAACAGGTTGATATGTAGGGTCTATGCCAGAAGTCAAGGCCAAAAGAATCGTTATAGAAATGAATGATTTCACACAAGTGGTCAAGATTAGTGGATCTATCTTCAAATGACATATGCTACCAACTATCACACTAGCCTGCACTCAACATGTCTACGTTAATGGGGATGAAGTAGAAATGGTCGAGAGTTTCAGGTTTCTAGGTGTCCAAAAACCTGTCCTGCCGCGCCCCCCCCCCCCCCAACTATGCCAACACTATAGTTCAGAAAGCCCACCAATGCCTCTACTTTCTCAAGAGGCTAGGGAAATTTGGCATGTCCGCTATAATTCTCACACATTCTACAGATGCACCACAGTTTCTGGTTTCATCACAGCTTGGTATAGCTCCTGCTCTGTCTAAGACTGAGAAACTACAAATAGTCATAAGTGCAGCCCAGTCCATCACGCAAACCTCCCATCCATTGACTCTGTCTACACATCACACTGCCTCGGCAAAGCAGCCAGCATAATCTAGGAACCCACACAGCCCAGACATTCTCTCTTCCACTTTCTTCCGTCAGGAAAAAGATAGTGAGGTCACTTACGAACCGATTCAAGAACAGCTTCTCCCCTGCTGCCATCAGACTTTTAGATCTACCTCGCACTAAGTTGATCTTTCTCTGCAGCCTAGCTATGACTGCAACACTACTTTCTGCACTCTCTCCTTTCCTTCCTTATGAACGGTATGCTTTGTCTGTATAGTGCACAAGAAACAATACTTTTCACTGTATACCAATATATGTGACAATAATAAATCAAATCAAATTCCTTCACCCAACAGCAATCTCTATCAATCAGGTATCATACCTAACATTCATGTGCATCATCTCTCATCTTCATACAGTTAGCACATCTGCAAGGTTTACCCCCAAACCTCGCACCTTGCAAACACTGCCAGCTATTCGACCATGACAGACTTCATCCAAACAAATAACGCTCGTGGACGCATTCCCCTCTCTTGAGCAGGAGAAGCTAGTGTACAACCATGATAGGAGGTGCTAACAGGAAGAGGGCAGGCTATTCTGCATGTCCTTACCTCCATGGACGACAGGGTGTGGGCTATTTCTGGGACAGTGATTGTGGAAGGGAGAGTCAGTGACTGGATGAAATTATGAATGATGATGATATCCTCATGCCTAACCCTCCATCTCACTTTCCCCTCATCCTAGACCTTCTTCTTTATCAGGTGTAGATGGTGTCAGCATGGACTTCTCCCTTTCTGCTTCTACCACCACCTGTCCCATTCCTGCACCGTATACATGGACACTTCTAGCATCTTCCTCAGCCTTCATCATCAGCATTTACATTTCCTTTATCCAATTACACTTCCCCACCGCCCCGTCCCCTAACTCCCAAAACCCTCATGGTATAAACCTTGCCTGATTTTCTTTGTTCTCAACTCTGATGAAGGGTCAGCCAGACTCGAAAAGTTGGCTCTATTCTCTCTCCACAGAGGCTGTCAGACCTGCTGAGATTTTCCAGCATTTTCTGTTTTTGTTTCAGATTCCAGCATCTTCAGTATTTTGCTTTTATTGATATATAGTTCTGCCTCTTCCATGCAGATGCTCAAGAGCTGTGACCTGGACAGACTCCAGAGTAAGATCAAGAAGGGGAATATTGATAAAACACAAACCTCTCACTCAATTTCAAATTCAGTGTAGAACCTACAAGCCCATTTTCTTCTCCAGAATTTTCTGTCATTCAATGCTTTTTGAATGGATAACGTTAGAAGTGGTTGATTCACAGTTAATTCCTTTCAGTGTCCATGATCCAGCTGTGTACTTCCTCAGTCCTACATGTGTTTTACCACTTCAAGATGCAATTCCTCCAATGTTTTCTTCATGAATCTCTCTCTATGTCCAACCGGTGCCCCAGTGGCACAGTGGTTAGCATTGCTATGATGTGGATGTGCTGGCATTGGACTGGGGTAAACACAGTAAAAAGTCTGACAACACCAGGTTTTAGTCCAACTGATTTATTTGATAGTAAACCCTGGCATTGCTATGCCAGGGACCTGGGTTTGGTTCTGGGCTTGGGCCACTGTCTATGTGGAGTTTGCACATTCTCCTCGAGTCTGCATGGGTTTTCTCCTGGTACTCCGGTTTCCTCCCACAGCCCAAAGATGTGCAGGTGAGGTGCATTGGCCATGTTAACTTGCCCCTTAGTGTCCGTGAACAGGTGCCAGAGTGTGCAACTTGGGGATTTTCACAGTAACTTCATTGCAATGTTAATGATTTAACTCTTGTGATTCATTAATAAACTTTAACCCACAAAAAAAACAACTCTTTTACAATTCTGTCTCTATTACCCAGCATTATTGTTTCACAAATTCAGTTTCTCTTCCACCAGATTTTTGGTTTTGAGGAATTGTCCTATTTTGTGTTTTCTTTGGGGCATGAAATGCAGGGCTGATTTTAACAGCCTGATCAGCCATGATCTTATTGAATGGCGGGGCAGGCTCGAAGGGCCAGATGGCCTACTCCTGCTCCTATTTCTTATGTTCTTATGTTCCCAGCAGGGTCAGGGTCAATACTGGTTGGAAATGATACCGTCACCTTGCTTCTCCTTCCAGTAGGTAGGTAAGGTGCCTGCCTGTTCTTTGGGGTGGCACAGTGGAACAGTGGTTAGCACTGCTGCCCCACAGCGCGAGGGACCCAGGTTCAACTCCAGCCTTGAGTCACTGTCTGTGTGGAGTTTGCACATTCTCCCTGTGTCTGCATGAGTTTTCTCCACGTACTCCGGTTTCCTCCCACAGTCCAAAGATGTATGAGTTATGTTCATTGGCCATGTTAAATTAACTCTAGTGTTAGGGAGTTAGCAGGGTAAATGTGCAGGGTTATGGGAATATGGGATTGTGGTCAGTACAGACTTGATGGGCTGAATGGCCTCCTTCTGTGCTGTAGGGATTCTATGGTTCTAGGTGGGAGCCTACCTTCAATATACAGGTAGAAGCCCCACACCAGCTTCAGGATCGTGAAGAAAATTTGAGGTTCCGCTGTGCAGAGTGTATCAGACTTTGATCAACACAAGCAATCCCATATAGAAGTAGGAACAGGAAATGGCGCAGCACCCAACAGCCCTGGCAGTATCTATGTGCAGAAAAATCTTTCAGGTTGACTGCCCTTCTCCAGAACTCAAAGTTCCGGGAGAAACTACTCTGCCCAACCACATGTCATTACAGACTCGTCGCACACCAGAAATTTTTGTTTAGGACGAATGTGCATGGCTGCTTCTTCCAGTTCCAAAGAAGGAGAAAGTTCCCAGTTTGACTCTGTGCTGGAGATACTGGATTGCCTCACTAGATTAGCATGTGAGCACCCGCACAGCACGAGGGTCTTTCTTGGAAATTACGCACCATGGCCACTTCAAGTGGGTAACACAAGCCCTCCTCCTGTCACCTGCCTGAAGACCCAGCCAACTGAAGGTTTATCTTCCTACACTTGCCCACATTCTGTCCGCTCCGCCCCCAAAACACAGCTCAACCGGCCTTCACTTGACCTTTCTCGAGCCCCTTTACTCCAGAGCACAACTCCAGGATTGTACTGACCAGAATTTAAAAAGTTCAAGGGCCATTTAATCAAAAGTTTCAGGATTTTAAAGGGTGAAGTTAAAGTAGGCAAAGAGCTACTATTTGCGCTGGTTGGGGAGACTCATCCGTACTATTTTGCTTTTACGTTATCTACGGGACTGGGAGCATTGTCAAAATATTTGGGGGGGACTTTTCAGGAGTGAAATTAGGAAACACTTCTGCACACAATGGGCCACATTCTCCAGCCTCCCAGCCATGTGTTCCCTGCCAGCGGGAGGTGGAGTGTGGGGGAATTTCCACTGACATCACCCCCACGCCAGCAGGAAACCCATGGGCCAGGGGTGCGCTGTGGTTGTGAACCAGGGAATCCCGCTGGAATGAGCGGCTGGAGAATTCCGACCAGTGGGTGGCAGAAGCTCAGCACACTTGTCTTCAAATAGGAATTTGAATAGTACAGACTCAATGGGCTGAAGGGTTTCTCCTGCGCTGCACGATTCTATGAATTGGCTTGATTGTTAAGTTTTAAATGACGTCTGTTAGATTTTTCTTAACCAATGGTATTCAGGTAGATGGGACAAAGGGCAAATTTACAGAGAGAAGTCACAGGACTGTCCTGATCTCAGTGAACGGCTGACATAAGAACATAAGAACATAAGAAATAGGAGCAGGAGTAGGCCATCTGGCCCTTCGAACCTGCCCCGCCATTAAATAAGATCATGGCTGATCTGTCGTGTCTCAGTTCCACATTCCTGCCCTCTCCCCATAACCCTTAATCCCCTTTCTTATCAAAAACCCATCAACACGCGTCTTAAAAATATTTAGCGAGGTAGCCTCCACCACTTCAACGGGCAGAGAATTCCAGAGACTTACCACTCTTTGAGTGAAGAAGTTCTTCCTCAACTCCGTTCTAAACCGCCCCCCCTTTATCTTGAGGCTGTGCCCCCTAGTCCTACTGTCCTTTCTGAGCAGGAAGAGTCTCTCCACCTCTATCCTATCCATCCCATTCATCATCTTATACGTCTCAATGAGATCTCCCCTCATTCTTCTAAACTCTAACGAGTACAAGCCTAGTTTATTCAGCCTCTCCTCATAGCTCAACCCCTTCAACTCCGGCATCAGCCTAGTAAACCTCCTCTACACTCCCTCCAAGGCCAAAATATCCTTGCGTAAGTACGGTGCCCAAAACTGCACACAGTACTCCAGCTGCGGCCTCACCAATGCCCTATACAGCTGCAGCAAGACCTCCCTACTTTTATATTCAATCCCCCTCGCTATGAAGGCCAGCATCCCATTCGCCTTCCTGACCACCTGCTGCACCTGCAAGCTGGGTTTTTGCGACTCATGCACAAGGACCCCGAGGTGCCTCTGCACCGCCGCCTGCTGCAGTTTTTCTCCACGTAAGTAATAGTCCTTCCTACCATTATTCCTACCAAAGTGGACCACCTCGCACTTGCCAACATTAAATTCCATTTGCCAGTTCCTGGCCCATTCGCCCAGCCTATCTAGATCCTTCTGCAGACTCTCCACACCCTCCGCACAATTTGCCTTTCCACCAATCTTGGTGTCATCAGCAAATTTCGACACCATACACTAGGTTCCCTCCTCCAGATCATCTATATAAATGGTAAATAGCTGAGGCCCCAGCACCGACACCTGGGGCACTCCACTAGTCACCAACCACCAATCCAAATAGCACCCATTGACCCCCACTCTCTGCCTCCTATCTGACCAGGTTTCTTCTTCCGTTTCTACGTTCATTTCTGCATCCACCTTAAATTCCAGTGTGCAGCCACCGACCCTCTGTTCTTATTTCCTCATTCTTCATTCCGTCATGAGGAAAAGAAAGAAAAGAACAACTTGCAATTCATTTTGCAGCTTCCAGAGGACCCAAAGCAACTTACAGCTAATGAGGTGCTTCTGTAAGATAGTCACAATTATAATGCAGGGGAACACATCAATTAATTTGCATGTGGTGAGTCCCTCAAACTGCTGTGAGATGAATGATCAAATAACATTCCCAGCAATGTTAGCTGAAGGGTAAATATTGGCGAGGTCAACAGGTGAGAAATCAGAAATCCCCTGGTCTTTGAATAGTGTCATGTGATTTCTTTTTAATGTTCACCAGAGAGGACAAATTTGCATCATTTCCGATTGCAGTTTCAAATAATATTATCACTGTCTCCTTCTCAAGCTGTGCTGACAGTGAGGAAGTGTGTTCTCATTGGTGAGGTTTTTGTCATTCTCTGATTATTTATCAACATAACTGGTTTGTGCCATCAGTCATCTGTCTTGTTTCATTACCTTCTCGTAAGGGGCTTTGGTAGACAGTGGAAGGAAGTGTAGAAAACCTATTGAGATACATTCTGTTCAGACATACTTGCATATCACATGTAGGTGTAGAAATCTGTGAAAGCTTTATTACCAGGTTGTGCTAGAGATTAAGCTAGATTTTGTAACAAGGGAGTTTGACCTGTATGACAGTAATGATTCTGAAGATGGTGAGATGACCTCTTGAAAGCTGTGCCCAGCATATCCTCTAATTCTATCTTTTACTGTATGTTTTGGGGTGGCACGGTGGCATAGCGATTAGCACTGCTTCCTCACAGCGCCAGGGACCCGGGTTCGATTCCTGGCTTGGGTCACTGTCTGTGTAAAATTGGCACGTCCTCCCTGTGTCTGTATGGGTTGCCTCCGTGTGCCCTGGTTTCCTCCCACAGTCCAAAAATGTGCAGGTAAGGTGCACTAGCCAAGCTAAATTCTCCTTCAGTGTACCCGAACAGGTGCTGGAGTGTGGTGACTAGGGAAATTTCACAGTAACTTCATTGCAGTGTGAATGTAAGCCTACTTGTGACGAATAAATAAACAAACTTAAAACTCTATTCTAACTCTTTTATGATTGTAACACTACCTTCTGCGGCCTCTCCTTTCCTTCTCTATGAACGGTATGCTTTGTCTGTATAGCACACAAGAAACAATATTTTCACTGTGTACTGAAATATGGGACAGTAATAAATCAAATCAAATCAAATAACCAAAAGTGGCCACTTGCAACTAACTTGTATTAAGTATCTTTATCTTTTTCAAGCAGATGTAACTTCATTTATGTGAGTGTTATCTCTCCATATCCAGATGATAGTTCCTTTAACCCACCCTTTAATTCAGCAGGTTTATCATCTAGATAAGGATGGCCATGACTGACATCTTAACACTAATAATTTGCTTATCTCCCAAAGAACGTCATTGTGCCAGTTTATTTTTTCAAAAATATACTTTGTTCATAAATACCCTGAAATAAACCATTATTGAAGTGATGGCCACGATTCTCCCAGAAGTGCTGAATTGGTGGTGGGACAACTGTTCTAAACCTCAACTGTTCTGTCAGTTCAGCTTCTCGCCTGAATCTCCGCACTCTGCGCATTGCAGAGGTCCCAGTTGGGAATCTCATTAAAAACCCAAGGGTCCCGATCTATCAGTCTCCTCATTTGCTGGCCAGCTCGATTGCTGGCCAGCCCTGGGCCCCCCACAGTGCTAACCCTCCAGCATCTCCCATGGCCTGTTCGCAGCCTCTACAGAAATTCCCGGGCCAGCCCTCAGCCCTCCCACCCCGGAGCTCCACAATATACAGCCCACCAAACCCCCACAGCAGTGACGATCCTGCCCATCTCCCCTCATCCCAGCAGACCCCCTGCTGAATCCCCCACACAGTGTCAGGCTGCACCGCACCCCCCCCCAGCAGAGCACCACTCCCCCCCCCCCCCCCCCCCACAGTCCGCTCTAATCACTGCTAAACCCTCCATTCAAGACTGATCCTGTCTGCAGAGAGGCAGCGGGACCCCCCCCCACTCCCTTAGGCCCTGCTCAAAATAGGCCCCACCTCCTTGGCTGTGCCCGATGCCTGGTGAGCAGTGCCAATGTGCCCCCTAAGCATGGACACTTTGCCCCTTGGGCAGCGCCAGGGGCACAGGCTGGCACTGCCAGTGTGCCCATGCCCAGGGGGCACCACACCCTACTCCCCAATCCCCAATTGGGCCCCTTCATTCCGGGGGTCTCCAGCTAGTTCCCCGAATGTGGGGAGCTAATCTAAACCCCATCGGAATGAAGTACTCCGAGTGGGGTGGAGATTCCATCGAGACCTAAAAGGTCCTGATAATTAACCAGTACATAATAAGATAGCTGCAGAAAAGATTTAAATGATTTACCTGCCTTCCCACCGGTTTCCAGCGAGTTCTGATCGGTGACTGTTCGCTGGCTCTGGGAGATGCACATGCTCATGTGCAAATCCCGGTACAAAGCCAGCGACGCACACCTCCCACCACGGCCTGCCAGAAAAGTTGCGGGTCGCATGGGAGAATCACGGCTGACATTTCCAATCGTTACAAACTGTGCAAAAAAAAGTCATATTTACAATGTCCTTAACTTCAACATTTTACAGTGCTCAGTTCCAAGACATTAAATTCATTACAGTTCCGTTCTACAACAGACAATATACTTTCGTCACATTTCATTGTGTGCTGCTTTGACAGTGTTGCACACAGCTGTGCAGCCCGAGGGTGTTCTACAGTTACTCAGCCCTCGGTCTGCCTTGGTTGAAAGGTGCTGGTCTTTCCCCATTGTGCCTTTGCAGCAGCTGCCCCAAGCTTGAAAGCATCCCTCAGCACGTAGTCCTGGGCCTTGGAATGTGCCAGTCTGCAACACTTGGTCGAGGACAAATCTGTGGACTGGAAGATCAGAAAGTTTCGGGCAGACCAAAGAGGGTCTTTCACTGAGTTGATGACCCTCCAGCAGCAGTTGATATTTGAGTCGTGCGTCACCGAACTGCTCGGAATGAACCTCGACAAATACCACTGCACCTCACTCCAGACCTTCTTTGCAAATTCCATAAGGCGGTGTGCAACCATCTCATCACCCCCACAGCCACTTCAAGAGCAGCGTGCGGTGATGTTGACAATTCATGCATGAAGGATCTGATCCTTGTGCCTGTTTAACTTTCTCAGTTATGCAAAGTACAATTGACTTGGAATGTTAGGCATACTAAATGACATGCTGACTGTTACTTGGGAGTTAATCTTTGTGTTATTATTGTTGATGCATATGTATCGTGTGCTCGGCTACTGCTTCAGCTGAGGTGTTAAGTTATTTTACATGAGCTGGCATTGCCATCAAAACAGTGAAGGTAGTAAATATGAATGTTCTGCAGGTACTAAATATGAATGTTCTGCAGGTGTGATGTTAGTGCACAAATACTTAATTTCCAGCCTTGATTTCATCCATAACATAAAGTAAATTACATTCAACCTACACAGTGGAGCTAGAGCAAGTTGCCTAATCATCTTTGGGGTTTGGATTACAATCCAGCCCCGACTTCTGGGAGTAAAGCCTCTTCAATCTGCATTGATAATGAGTCTGGGCAGTCACAACCTTACAGACTGAAAGCATTATTATTGGATACTAACTTGCTACTAAATTCTGTTGCTTTGGACAATGATATTTAGCTGGTGTGGAAAATAGAATGTTTAAAGTTTATTTATTATTGTCACAAATCGGCATACATTAACGCTGCAATGAAGTTACTGTGAAAATTCCCTCGTCGCCGCACTCTGGTGCCTGTTCGGGTGCACAGAGGGAAAATTTAGCATGGCCAATACACCTAACCAAATGTGAGGGCACATTAGTAGATGTTAATGTGGTTTTGGGGGTTTAGTTGTCGTGCTGACATAGATAGGGGGAGTCTTACTACACATCTGGAAATGTTTGATGTTGACACTGGAGATCTTTTTTGTGAAATGCTTGCAGCTCTTATAGAAAGAGATATGCAGACATAAAACTATGCCTGGGTGAGATGAGTGAGGAGTAAGGCATAAGACTTTGCCTAGGTGAGATATAGACTGGGTGAAGACTTGGGATTTTGCTTCATTAGGGAATTTGGGGTAGAGAGGTGCTCCTTTCCTACTTTTTTCTCAGTGGTTGGTGAGTTTCCTTCCTTATCTCCATGCTAGGTAAGTGCAACTTTCCATTACCTTATCGACATAGATTATTAACTAATGGATTAATTGAATAAATATTGGGAAAAATAGCAGCGCTGGTGATGTGCCAGGGCTGCAGCACGTGGAATGCTCTGCAATCCCAAACAACTGTGGCTGGAATTCTCTGACCCCATATACTCGGCTACTGCTGCTAGCAAGAATGGAGAATCTGACACTCAGCTAAATTTCCATTCCTAGCCGCAGGTTCAGAGAATCCCAACTGTAGGCAAGGTTGGAGAATTTTGGCCCATATCTGCAGCAAATGTCTGTGATGATACTGTGCCTTTAAGAAATGTATTTGTGTCATGTTTCTTGCGATGGATTTTTATTTAGAAGTCAGTTCCATTTGCCCGGTACCACATTGTCTATAACTGGCAGCTCACATGTTGAGTATGGAGAAGCATAATTGAGCCTAATTGTTGGAATGTTTGTTTTAATCTGGGTTAATACAATTTTGTTGTTTTAGTGTTTTCCCCTGGGCTTTTCAGAGTACAGTTTGATTAGGTTAATTGACAGGAAAATGTCAATTTTGTGACTGGATGAAGCTAAACTTACATAAAGAAACAAGCAGCCAATTGCTATTTTGAATCTTTGCAGAACAATAGCTCTGTCTCTCTCTCTCTCTCTATTTCTGGAAATTGAAATCTGGGACCTAACAGAAAATAGGTCTCTTTTTCTGAAGTTCTATTGTTTGAAGATAAATCTTTCTCTGGCAATTCTGTCTGGGAGACGGAAGACGGATGTCTTTCTGTATCTCTGTCCAGAGGTATTAAAAGGCTGGAAGTCCAACACCCACATAAGGCTGCGTTTTTGTTAACTGAAGAGGGGTTTACACCTGCGAGAACATTGCTTAAATTGAAACTACAGAGATGGCTAACAGTTAATAATTATATCTTGTCATGTTTAAGTATTTCAATCGGTAAAAATTACACTAATTATTTTTGTTATATTTTAACAGTGTTATTAAATAAAGTTTATTTTAATAAAAAAAAACTTCCTTGTGGGTTATTAGAATCACATTTGGAGTGAAACGCCTTATGCTAGCCCTATTGCCAAAATCAAAAATTTGGGGTCTTGGCTAACTTCACAATATACCTTGGAGTTTCTGATCTGGTCCCTAACATTCAGTCGCTTAGGGGACAGCATAGTGGGGGATAGATACAGTTGAAAGACTGAGTTCAGACAACTTTATTTATTAGTGTACAAGTCGGCTTACATTAACACTGCAATGAAGTTACTGTGAAAATCCCCTAGTCACCACATTCTGGCACCTGTTTGGCAATACTGAGGGAGAATTTAGCATGGCCAATGCACCCTAACCAGCATGACCTATAGATTGTGGAGGAAACCAGAGCACCTGGAGGAAACTCACGCGGACGTGGGGAGGACATGCAGACTCTGCACAGTGACCCAAGCCGGGAACTGAACCTGGGTCCCTGGCACTATGAGGCAGCAGTGCTAAGCACTGTGCTACCGTGCTGTCCAACTGTGTTGTCTGCCCGGTTCCAGGGTTCGGGTTATCTGCTCAGGACTAGAGCGGAACTTGCATTGGGAGGGGCAGGATCTGGTGGTCATAGTCCAAGTCATTCCAATGACAGATATAAAACTCGGAAACTAGTTTTGCATAGAAAATATGAGGAACTAAGCATTAAATTAAAAAGAAGGAACTTAAAGGACATCATATCGGATTAGTCCTGGGAAAAGTGAGGGCTGTACTGTTGGAACAGTCTTCACTTGAACCACACTGGCACCATATTCTGGAGACCCACATAATTAGGGAAGGAGAGAAAATTTTAAATTAATTAATGGGGCAAGAAATCAAATTTGGGAAGATGTGGTAAATCATAGAGACAAGGCAAGAGAGAAAGGTATTAATATAGGAAATAATAAACAAACAGGAAAGGGCAGAGAGTACAAATCTATGAGTAAATCAGCAGAAAAGGCTAAAGGTTACAAAAATAAGATAAGGATAAAACTAAGGGTCATGTGTTTGAATGGGTTTAGCATTTAAAGCAAAATAGGTCAGCTGAGAGCGCAAAAAGAAATAAATGTTTAAATCTAATAGCCATCTCTAGACAAGGGTGCAGGTTGACATAGATTGTGACTGAATACTGGAGGATACATGGCAATTAGGGAGGACAGGAAGGTGGGAAAAGGTGGAGGGGTGACACTTATAGTTGGTGTTGATGTTAGCACAATAAAGAGTGATGACCTAAGTTCAAGAAATCAGGATGTAGAAGCAGCTAGGGTAAAGATGAGAAATGATAAAGGAAAGAAATCACATAGGATCCTACAGTGCAGAAGGAGGCCATTCAGCCCATTGAGTCTGCACCAACAATAATCCCACCCAGGCCCTATCCCCATAACCCCATGCATTTACTCTAGCCAGTTCCCCTGACACTAAGGGGCAATTTAGCATGGTCAATCCACCTAACCCACATATCTTTGGACTGTGAGAGGAAACCTATGTACACGTGGGGAGAATGTGCAAAATCCACACAATGACCGAAGTCAAGAATTGAACCCAGGTCCCTGGTGCTGTGAGGCTGTACTGCTAACCATTGTGCCACCATGTTCACTTGTTGGAGTGGTGCACAGGCCCCTTAATAGTAACTGCATGATAGATGGAGAATAAAGGAAGAAATAATGGGAGTTTGTCAGGAAGGTACAGTGATAATCATGAAGGATTTTAATCTACTTGTAGACTGGAAAAATCAGATGGGAAAATATAGCACAGCCCAGCAAATCATAGAATGTTTTTAGGGTAGCATATAATCACGCAGAGATGGGTGACAGGTCAGAAAAAAAAGCAAAGAATGGCTTACAGTTGAATAAGTAGGGCAAAATTGAAGTATGAAGAATACTAGCCAGAAATGTAAAACAGGAGAGAATGTTCTGACCCAAATGTAGTGAGACAAGGCTGTAAAATGCAGGCGAGCAGTTCAAACCTTGATTGACTTTGCAGGAATAGAAGACCTTGCTAAAGAGTTAACAAAACTTTGATTCTGTGGTAAGTGTGCATGGAGAATGAATAATGGAAAATAAGACAATGGCAGATGAATCAAACAGGTATTTGTCATTGACACTCACCAGAGGATATAAGCAACATCCCAGGAATAGCTGTAAATTAGGGAATGGTAGGGAGGGAGGTAATCAAGAAAATTATAATCACCAGGGAAGCGCTACTGAACAAATTTAAGAAGCTGTGTGCTTACAAGTCCCCGGATGGACTTCATCCTGGAGTCTTAAAAGTGGCTGGTAAGATAATTAAGTTTACAAAAATCCCTAGACTCTAGGAAGTTTACATTCGATTCTAAAATAGCAAATGTAACTCTCTTATTCAAAAAGACCGAAAGCAAGAAATTACAGGCCAGTTAGCTTAATACCTGTCGTAAGGAAAAAGTTAGATGTGGTTATTAAACATTACAGCAAGGCAATTTGATAAATTCAACGTAATCAGGGAGAGTCAGTGTGGTTTTATGAGAGGGAAATATTGTGCAACCTATTTATTGGGCTTCTTTGAAGAAATAACATGTTGTGGATAAAGGGGAACTGGTTGACGTACTGCACTTAGATTTCCAGAAAGCATTTGTTAAGATGCCACATCAAAGGTTATTGCAGAAAATAAAAGCTGCATTGTGCAGGGGATAACTTTGGCATGGATAGAAGATTGACTAGCTAACAGGAGACAGAGTAGGCTTAAATTGGCTATTTTCTATGTTGGCAAGATGTAATGTGTGCCATTGGGATGATTAGTACTGGAACTTCAACAGTTTATATAATGACTTGGATGAAGGGATTGAAGGTATGGTTGCTAAATTTGCTGATGATACTAAGATAGCTAGGAAAGTAAGTTGTAAAGATGATGTAAGGAGACTACAAAGGAGACATAGATAGTGATGGGCAAAGGTCTGGCAAATGGAGCATTATGTGGAAAATGTGAAATTATCCATTTTCATACAGAAAATAAAAAGAAAACTTCTTATCTAAATTGAGAGATTGCAGAACTCTGAGGTGCAGAAGGATCTGGGTATCCTGGTGCATGAATCACAAATTGTTATATATAAGGTGCAGCAAATAATTAGGAAAGTGAATAGAATGTTATTGTTTGTTACTAAGGAAATTGAATCTAAAAACAGGGAGATTATGCTTCAGCTGTACAAAGTATTGGTGAGATCACATCTGAATCATTGTGTACAGTATCGATCTTCTTATTTGAGGGAGGATGCAGATGTGTTGGAAGCAATTCAGAAAATGCAGATCAGTTTAATACCTGGAATAGGCGATTGTCTTTTGAAGAAAGATTGGACCGGCTAGGCTTGAGTGGCACAGTTGTTAATACTGCTGCCTCACAATGTCAGAGACCCAGGTTCAATCCTGGGCTTGGGTCTGTGCAGAGTCTGTGCATTCTCTTTGTGTCTGCATGGGTTTCCTCTAGGTGATCCAGTTTCCTCCCACAGTCCAAAGTTGTGCTGGTTAGGTGAATTGTCCATGCTAATTTCTCCCACAGTGTACCCGAACAGGTGCCGGAGTGTGGCAAATAGGGGATTTTCATTGCAGTGTTAAAGTAAGCTTACTTGTGACAAATAAATAAATGAACTTTTAACTTTCTACCTACTGGAGTTTTGAAGTGTAAGAAGTGACTTGACTGAAATGTATATGATTCTGAGGGGTTTGGATGGATGTGGAGAGAATGCTTCCTCTTGTGAGAGAATTTTGAACTGGGGTCACTGTTTAAAAATAAGGATTGCTCATTTAAGACAGAGATGAGGCAAATTCTTTCTCCCTGAGATTGTGAGTCTTTGAAATTTTCTTCCTCAAAAGGTGGAAGAAGCAAAATCTTTGAAAATGTTTAAGGCAGAGGTAGATAGATTCTTGAGAAGCATGTGGGTGAAAGGTTACGGGGGACAGGCGAGAATATGTTCAGATTACAATCAGAAAAGCCATGATGGAGCAGGCTCAAGGGGCTGAGTGGCCTACTTCTGCTCCTAATTCATATGTTTGTATCTTCACTTTCATAGCAATAGAATCCATCCCAGAAATAGAGTCTAATCTGGTGACAGATTCTATCAAATAATGGAGCATTCTATCTCAACAGGGCTTTGCCCAATTGTCTGCTCTCCTACCCTTAACATGATGTCAGGGTGAAGCTTCCTCAGGCTCCTTGTAAATTATTCCTCACGTGACCTGGACAGTGGCTATTGGTAAGCCAAAGAAGGGCATCTCTGCCAATCTTCCTCTTGTCTGACCTCCACCCAATCTTTACAGCAGGTGACACAAGAGGGAATGATCTGGAGGAAGTACCCAGACAGCTCCCTTCCTTCCCAAACCTTTCAACGACAACCCTCTTCCTTTCCCTCTTTCAGGCTTACTGAGTACAATTGTATCACTATTACTGTCCACCTGAACTCAGTTAATACGGCAAGGCTAATTGATCGAAACAAGGAGCTGACTTCCAGTGCTCAGTGCCAAATCTTACAGTGTATTTATTCATTGAACTATGAGGGACATTATTGCTAAATCATTAACACAGATTATTACTATAGTTAAGTTTCATTTTAATGTAGCAATTGTTATATGTGGGGGAGACAGTAAATTATAGTGTTGCTTGACAGATGCACTGAAACGATTCTGCATGTTGCCTAAGCGAAAATAATGTTGCGGCGATTAAAACAGGTTCGCTTTGCAATCATTGTCAGGAATCTTTGCTGGGTGAAGTTCAGGAAACTAACAAAGGCAGCTTTAGAACAACATGTCAACGTTAGATCAACAGTAGCAGGTTATCAGTTACCTGATAGAGGTCTGAGGGGAAGCTGTAAACCTTGCTATCACACTTCAGTGTTGGCATCCTGAAGGGTTATAATCCTGTACTGACAGATGATCACTAGTGTCAGCCCGATTGTGACTTCTGTTGTGAAGCTGAGACAGGCACGGACCAGAAAAGACTGCAGAACTTCAAAACATGTGATTTGCATTGATCTGTTATTTTGAGCACACAGCACGCAGCAATCTATCATATGAACATCTGTTGGTCAGGGGGAAACAATCAGAGACTTCAGCCTCCTCCCGTCCGTTAACCAAATTCTTAACAACATCGATGGAAGACACAGATTTCCAACTGGATTGCAAAAAAGGATAAATGGACAGGAGTTCAAAAACATTTTCCTGCCTCTGGGTTTTGGGGATTCAGCGAGTGTCCCAGCACAAGGGCTGAATGGTGGAAGAATAACCCCACTTGATCGGAGGGTGGAGAAGGACAGAACCCAGGGTTGGTTTATGCCAGCGGTCAACAATGAAGCGTTTACAGCCGAGGCCTACCATCTTTCTAAAGTGAGCGACCCACCAGCAAGAGCTGAATCGGTTACCCCGACGAGCGGTGGCTAGTGTTGGGGCTTCACCTGGAGGGTGAGGCCGTGCAGTCTCAGAGTCAGGCAAGTGAGGTCTGGGAGGACTGATAAGGCGGGGTCTTGGAGACGGGATGGGGGCGGGTGGCGGGTTTGGGTGCTTGCTGAGGGGTGAGGAGCCATTGCAATGGGCCGGTCATTGCCATTGGAAGCCCCACAGAGGGCCGCAGAGTACCCAGATATCCCCTCTGCCACTGATCCCTCTCGATAGTTAGTGTCTCCTCTTGCAAAGGCCCTTACTCGGTCTCTGAAGTGGCTCAATAGAGACCCCAATACACAGTTCTTCTGCTGCCTCTCTCATAGTTGGCATGACATCGGGAAGGTGCGAGCACCACTCAACCTCCCAGTGCCATCCCATGTCAGTTTGGCAAGCGTCCCACCACCCAACCAAAATTCCAGCTGTGGTGTAAGTCATTCCCCACTTTTTGATCCAGCTGTTGTTGTTGTCATGGTAATGGCTTTTGGATCATCCCATGCAGCACCTCTTGGCAGAAGCGAGCTTAACCTAGTTTGCAGCATGTGGCACTGAACCACTGGAAAGTGTCTTTGGTTTCAGCATCCCGTGGATCTTAAAATAAAACCCCAGCTTTGGAATAAAGATCAACTCTAAGCTTCTGAATCAGAATTCAATTCTGAATTGGAATGTGATGCATCCATTTATCATTGTTTATTTGTCTATTTCTTATTGAACACCAGATATTGAATGGCCCATTCCTGTTCCTACGGTACCATGTAATTATTTTCCCTGACTGAGTTGTAATATTAGTCCTAAGGAGCAGTCATTCTGTTTATGCCCATCTTTAATTAAACAACCATTCTTTTCCAATAAAAGAACCAAAAACATTTTTCTTTAGAGATAAAAGACTTCCACTTTTTGATCCTATTTTGCTGCTAAAGCCCAGATGCCTTGCTGTTCAAGCACTGAATAACTGTGGAACAGAATTGGGAAGTGCAGGAAAGGGCGATTTCGAAAACTAATCTGACAGAAACTGCAAATCTCCAATTTTCTCACAGAATCATAGAACCTCTACAGTGCAGAAGGAGACCATTTGGCCCATTGAACCTGCACTAACCACAATGCCACCCAAGCCCTATTCCTGAAACCCCACATATTTACCTTGTTAATCGCCTGACGCTAAGGGGCAATTTACTCAACCTGCATATCTTTGGACTGTGGGAGGAAACCGGAGCACCCGGGGGAAACTGATGCAGGCATGGGGAGAATGTGCAAATTCCACATAGACAGTGACCCAAGCTGGAAATTGAACCCGGCTCCCTGGTGTTGTGAGGCAGCAGTGCTCACCACTGTGCCACCATGCCGTCCTGTGGCACTAGCTGTCTCAGGTACTTATTACATTTCTTGGTCACTTACAATTTGAACCCAAAGCAGTAGGAATATAACTGGGCACAGGATGTGTGCCATAATACCAAACTACTGTGAAGAACATGTGCTGAATAATTTGTGGTACATTTACAATGTGAAAAACGTTCTTATTCACAGATCATGCAGCTCAGCAGAAATTGCTCTGACACCTATTTTTTTCAATTAATTTTATTAATTAATTGATGAAAACCAGTGTTTTAGCAGTAGTTAGCACTGCTGCCTCACAGCACCAGGGATCCTGAGTTCGATTCCCAGGTTGATCTGCAGAGCCTGTAAGTTCTCATGCTAAATTCTCCCTCAGTGTACCTGAACAGGCGCCGGAGTGTGGTGATTGGGGGATTTTCACAGTAACTTGATTGCAGTGTTAAGCCTACTTGTAAATAAAGCCTATTAATAAATAAACTTTAAACTCTTAACCACGTGAACTATTATTAAAAGCAAACCCTCAGTCTCATTCATATGATGAAAACTTGCAATTTCAAGACTGCTGTGCTTAACTGGAGAACTGTGCATGGCCAGGCTCACCTAATTGTGTTCAATGAAACTTCAGAGAATGAAACGAAATTTGCCACAAAATAAAGGAGTCCTTTTCTTGAATATTTTTATTACTGGAATAAAGTGGCGTTTTGCCAGTAGTTGAGAATTATATTTGATGCAATGTTTGTTTTGGAACATAAATTGTACATTTTGAGTAACAGAGTAGCTGTAATCTTAAGGTTTTTTTGTCTCCAGCTAATGAAAGTTGGGATGAATTGCTAATGGACTATGTGAAACCCGTGTAATGTGAATGGTTGCCTTGGTACCAATTCATGATATATAACAGTTCCGGCCACATTTTTGTATTCACTGTGGTCTCCTTCTATTGATGATCTTCAAATTTACAGCATTCCTGATGTGGAATTGTTAAAGAAAAATGTTGAGGTTATGTTGCTATTTAATTTCTTTTCTCCACTAATGGTTGCCCAGGTGGCATTTCCTCCTCTGGCTGAGGAAGCAGGCAGGTGACCTGCGAGCAAGCTGAGAGATGTTGTGTAAGAGCATCCTACGGTTAGTTCTGTCTCTCGGCCGCCATCTGGTCTCCCCTTGACATCTTCCTGTTGTGGCACATCTGAGATTCCGAACTCAGTGGTGAGGAGGAGGCTGTCCCCTTCTGATGTGCTTCATCCTGCCTCGAGGGTACCGCCCTGATGCACAAGCCTCGGACTCATCGCTGTTGGAAATCATTTTAATCTTTCCTTACTTTTGCCTAACCCATCGACAATATTATTAATATTGATAAGAGCGATTGCTTGCAAACATTTTCCTTTCCCAGGAACGTTGCCCCAATTATTACTGCGCAGTTTTGTGTGCTGCCCATCCTTTGAGCTTTTTGTGCTCTGGTGGGCTTTCTCACAAGGCAGTCTGAGTAATAATTTGAAGAATCTGCGAAGGCAACTGTACGTAAACTAGACCCCAGGATTTTCTGGGAGTGCATTAAGATCTGGAGAACTTGAATGCGAAAGTGAGCTCAGAGCTAACCCCTGCCCTGCTGTAGTTTCATTATATAAATCCATTGGATTCATTCTGTGGAAAGATCAAGGATATCTCATATAATCATAGATTCCCTACAGTGCAGAAGGAGGCCATTCAGCCCATCAAGTCTGCACCGACCACAATCCCACCCAGGCCCTATTCCTATAACCCCACATATTTACCCTGTAATTCCCCTGACACAAGTAGGGTTAATTTAGCAGTCGACCTAACCAACACATCTTAGGACTGTTGGGGGAAAGTGGAGCACCTGAAGGAAAGCCACGCAGACACAGGGAGAACATGCAAATTCCACACAGACAGTGACCCAAGCCGGGGAATTGAATCCACATCCCTGGTGCTGTGAGGCTAAACACTAACCACTGGGCCACCATGCCGCTCTGTGCCATCTTTCAGAATAAAATTTATTTATTAGTGTCACAAGTAGGCTTACATTAACGCTGCAATGAAGTTACTGTGAAAACCCTCTAGTTGCCATTTTCCAGAGCCTGTTCAGGTACACCGAGGGAGAATTTAGCAATGCACCTCACCAGCACATTTTTGGACTGTGGGAGGAAACCAGAGCACCTGGAGGAAATCCACTCGGGGAGTACGTGCAGACTCTGCACAGTCACCCAAGCTCGGAATCAAACCCGGGTCCCTGGCACTGTGAGGCAGCAGTGCTAGGCACTGTGCCACCATGCTATCCACATAGACAAGGAAAAACAATATTCCAAGCATTACTACTGCAAATTTCTGTAGACATTTTAGTTAGATATAGAACATTGAGATACAGCTTGTCAATCTTAAATTTAAGAATATAAGTTTGCTTTCAACACTAGTGGCTTAAAACGTTGCTCACTTCATCTGCTTGAGTATCTGATTGTCTGCATATTTCACAGTGACAATCTTCTGAGGTACCCTGCGGTAATCTAACCACATCCATTTTACTGGTCTCAATTGACTTTTTACTCCAATGATGTTAATACCAGGAGTTGATGGGAAATGTCACTGCAACAGGCGTTTGCACACCACTGGAGTTAATAAACTGCTCAAAGTGGGTCATCATTTTGAACTGAGAACAGCTGACGTTAAAGAAAACTTACATTTTATAACATCTTTCACCATCTCCCACCTCAGGAGGTGCCACAGAGAACAAGGAAATATAACTGGAAAGTCAGTCTGTGTGTGTGGGTTGTGGGATATATATATATATGGTAGGATTGGCAAACTCTTCTTTCAAATAGTGACATGGGGCATTTTACACTCATCTGGGAGAACAGATTAATGTGTCAATTGAAGAGTTGTACCTCTGACAATGCAGCACTCCTTCCACATTCCTTACAACGTCATGGAGGGTGGGCAATTTCAAAAAATCCCTACAGTGCAGAAGGAGGCCTTTCAGCCCATCGAATCTGCTCCAATTTTCTGACAGCACATCTTCCCACGTCCTATTCCCTTAACCCCACATATTTACCCTGCTAATCTCCCTAATCCACACATCTTGGGACACTAAGGGGCAATTTAGCATGGCCAATCAACCTAACCTGCACATTTTTAGAGGAAACCAGAGCAGCTGGGGGAAACCCATGCAGAGAATGTGCAAACTCCGCACAGACAGTAACCCAAGGCTGGAATTGAACCCAGATCCCTGGCAATATGAGGCAGCAGTGCTAATCACTGTGCCACTGCAATATAATAGCTACCTTACAAGTGATGATGGTGAGAGATAATCCCTCTCCTCTCGCAGCTTAGTATGTCCTTTTTGGCAATATTTTAGTCAACGCTTGTGCTTCAGATGCAGAGCTAACTGCACCACAGAAGGCTCTCTAATCACAAAAAAAGAATGTCCTCAGCTTCACCTTTTAAAAAGAATAAAAGAAATGATGTAAAACACATTTATTGGTGAGATGTTGCAACAGAATTTTTAAAAAAACGCCATGGACCTGGACCTAATCTTTGTATCCTCTGGAGGAATTATCTTACTCCAATCCAAAAGCTCATTGAACACATATTAAAAAGTCAGCTTTATGATGTTACGTTATTTAGACATGGTATTGATTAGTGCTGTGACTGCGATGAATATTGAAAAATATCTACATTGCTGGGCTCTGAGATTGATTATTTTATTGCACACAGACTTGTAATTAGTGAGTTTGGGGAAAACACAATCCAAGTCGAAATTTCTACATGTTTCCCTGTTCTCTAACTTGGAACCAGGCTCCACAAATAATCAGATCAGTCCATAGAACCAAAACCCTGGAGCAAATGTACAATAACTTCAGTTAACATTCAAATCGGATGGAAAGGAATACATCAATCCAAGTTAGTACAGATAACATGTTTCTGGTACCAATGAAGAATGTGTGCCTGTACTGCAGTGTCACCTGGACATGTACCAATGAAGAATGTGTGCCTGCACTGCAGGGTCAGCTGGACATGTACCAGTGAAGAATGTGTGCCTGTACTGCAGGGTCAGCTGGACATGTACCAGTGAAGAATGTGTGCCTGTACTGCAGGGTCAGCTGGACATGTACCAGTGAAGAATGTGTGCCTGTACTGCAGGGTCAGCTGGACATGTACCAGTGAAGAATGTGTGCCTGTACTGCAGTGTCACCTGGACATGTACCAGTGAAGAATGTGTGCCTGTACTGCAGTGTCACCTGGACATGTACCAGTGAAGAATGTGTGCCTATACTGCAGTGTCACCTGGACATGTACCAGTGAAAAATGTGTGCCTGCACTGCAGGGTCAGCTGGACATGTACCAGTGAAGAATGTGTGCCTGCACTGCAGGGTCAGTTGGACATGTACCAGTGAAGAATGTGTGCTTGTACTGCAGGGTCAGTTGGACATGTACCAGTGAAGGATGTGTGCCTGTACTGCAGCGTGACCTGGACATGTTCTCAGTGTTTGACAAAGGGAAGTAGTCATGATACTGAGGGGTAATTTTGATCTTTGGTGATGGAGTAATGTTAATAAGATAAACTCAGCCATCTTTTAAACATCTCTCTCCATGTTTAATTTCATTAAAATCATTAAAACAGAAAATGGGCAGGGGTGTTCAATGAGTATCCAAATGATATCAGATATTTTACACTATTGCAACGATATGATTTGTGCCAGGTTCTGCATATAAGTAATTGGCACTTGCTAAGTGTCCTGTTATGTGCACAGCAGAAATTAGCAGCACTCACTGAAGCTTGATTCCATCCATTTGTAAGTGTGATGTTTTCTTCCCCCCATAGGGAGATCCCTCTAATTAAAGAAAGGTGAAGTGGCCCATCCAAGTTTAAGTCAGTATTTGTCAACCAAATTATCTGATTCGGGCCAAGTCTTCAGCTAATTCCATATTGTCCCACCTCCTGAAAACCTTCCAGTGAATCAGTGAACTCTGGCTGTCCAGCCCACCTACCCAAAGCGTTTGGTAAAGTTCCAGATGTGGTCACACAGCTGGACATAATCTGCCAGAAACCCTTCGCAACCTGGACGACTGATTTAGCCAAAGATCGGTGCTAATCCTGGATATAATCTGGCCGCGTCTATGGAGAATGATCAAGAGGATTCCCAGCATTTTCCGTGTATTTTTAATTCAGATTTCCATATCAGCAATGTTTTGCTTTTGCTAATTTTGCCATTTACACCCATTGACCACAGAGCTGACAATGATAAAATTGACTCTCTTGCTCTGAAGCCATGTTAGCTTGCAGGAAGTTCCTGTTGAGTGATCTTATCAAAATTGTGTCCCTGTTCCTCGGTTTTCATGGATATTAGAATCATAGAATCCCCACAGTGCAAAAGGACACCATTTGGCCCATCAGGTCTATACCGACTCTCCAAAAGAGCATCTTATAAGCTCACCCCTGAACAATTACCACAGTGAATCCACATGGTCTACACCTCTTTGGACATATACTGTGGCCAATCCACCTAACATACATATCTGTGGGAAGAAATTGGAGCACTTGGAGGAAACCCACACAGACACAGGGAAAATATGCCAACTCCACACAGCCAGTGACCCAATCTGGGAATCGAACCTGGGTCCCTAGCACCGTGAGGCAGCAGTGCTAACCACTGTGCTACTATGCCACGTGAAGAAAGCAAGTGATTTTCATTGCCTTTCTCCAAATCATTCTTATGGGGCAGGTATAATGTTTGCTGTTCCCTTTTTGAGACTTGGACAAGGGTGAGGTATGATTGCTACTGTCAGCAGATGAGAGATACAACAACAGAAAGTGATGGAAACATTTAGCATGTTCAGCAGCATCTGCGGAAAGAGAAACCAAGCTAATATTTCAAGTTGAATATGGCTCTTCTTCAAACCTGAAGGAAGGTAGAAGCTTGATGGGTTTAACTCTGTTTCTGTCTCCACAGGTGCTGTCAGAGCTGCTGAGTCTTTCCACCATCTGTAGTATTTTACTTTTAAGTGGTGCAGGTAGCTCCTAGAGTAAGGATTTTAAAATGTGGAATGGAAGAGAATGCCTCTTTAAATATGCAAATCAGAATAAACAAAAGGAGCTTGCTTACTCTGATGGCCAAAGCTGATGTTCCTACAGTTTTTCATCACAGTTCTCTGGTGTCTGATGAGATCCTGCATTTATCTAAGTTTGTTTACAGCAGGTTCACAGCTCAAGTGAATGAGCAGCTACATATTCTCCCTTAGATTATCTTCGACTTTCTGCAGAGAGTTGCTTATTAGACTAGTTCCCAAGATTTCACTGACGCCATTCAGTATTATCCCCATTGTATTATCAAGGTCAATTCCTTTCTTATCCCATGTACCGTCCAAATAAAGGAGGCACGGTGGCATAGTGGTTAGCACTGCTGGCCCACTGCACTAGGGACCCCGGTTCGATTCCAGCCTTGGGTGACTGTCTGAGTGGAGTCTGGGGAGAAGTGGGGAGGGCGGTGCAGACTCGATAAGTTGAGTGGCCTCCTGAACTATAGTGATTCTATGACAGTAACCTTGCTGTCACAGGCCTGTCTCTGAGGCAGCCGTAACACTTGAAGGTTGTTAAACTTAGTGAAAAGTTAACCAGCTTTTCCATTCAGTCTGAGCTTAATGGAAAATTGTGCTTGTGCAAATTTGAAGCTCAAATGAATGAACCACTACACATTCTCCCTTGGCTTTCCATCAACTTTCTGCAGAGAGTTGCTTACTAGGCTAGTCCCCAAGATTTCACTTCCACCACTCAGTATTATCCCCACGGTATTATCTCCATTGTCTTATCTAGGTCAATTCCCTTCTTATCTATCAGATGATCTTCCCATTGTGTGATAACTCAGTGTAAAAGGAATGAACAGATCAAACATTTATTCACAGCTGCTTTATTACATGGATAATAAGTAACAAACTGATTTAACTTGGACAGAACCATCCATAGATTCTTGTTAAAATATTTTCCTGACAGCACATAAAGTTGTGTCCAAGTTCAATCTAGATTGAGTTTTCAATACAATATTCTTGGAGTTGATGTTGCCATTTTTTAGATTAGATGTCAACTCTGGCTGCCTATTCCAAAGATTAAATCAGTGATGAAAGATTCTATATGCTGTTCAAATAAAGAAGATAAAATAAAGTTAAAGTTTATTTATTTATGTCACAAGTAGGCTTACATTAACACTGCAATGAAGTTCTTGTGAAAATCCCCTAGCCGCCACACTGTGGTGCTTGTTTGGGTATGCTGAGAGAGAATTTAGCGTGGCCAATGCACCGAACCAGCATGTCTTTTGGACCATGGGAGGAAATCAGAGCGTCTGGAGGAAACCCACGCAGACACAGGGAGAACGTGCAGACTCCATACAGACAGTAACCCAAGCTGAGAATCAAACCCTGGTCCCTCGTGCTGTGAGGCAGCAGTGCTAACCACTGTGCCACCGTGCCGCCCTGACTGTCAAGCTTCCTCCCACAACCAATGCCATCAGAAGCTGGTCGGCTAGTCTTTCATTCAATCTTCTTCCAGTTTCGTTGTTCATATACTTCACATCAATTCATTGTAGCTTAATATTCCGGTGATTTGTAGATTTTGATAAGAAGCTATCACATCTGACTTACAACTTCATCTTCCACACCAGTTAAAATCATAGAACCCTACAGTGCAGAAAGAGGCCCTTCGAGTCTGCACCAAACACATTCCCTCCCAGACCCTACCCCCACAACCCTACATATTATACCCACTAATCCTTCTAACCTACGCATCCCTAGATACTAAGGGACAATTTCTTAGCATGGCCAATCAACCTACCCCACACATCTTTGGACTGTGGGAGGAAACCGGAGTACCCGGGGGAAACCCATGCAGACACGAGGAGAACATGCAAACTCCACACAGAAAGTGACCCGAGCTGGGAATCAAACCCAGGACCCTGGAGCTGTAAAGTAGCAGTGCTAACCACAGTGCTACCGTGCCACCACAGTTTTTCCACACCCAGCTGTCCAACCTCTGTGGATGATGGGGACATCGTCTGAAGGATTCAATAGATGTGTTCTGCTCTAGCCTGTTCTCTGGTTATACTGAAAGAACAGTTGCTGCACATCTGTGTGGCCAGATGGCTCAGTTCAACCTGAGGCTCCTGAAATTACACTGTAGTCTCCTTAAGCAATTTAACAATAAAGTTGTGTTTAAAATGAGCTGTGTTTCCCAGAAATGCTGGAGAAGAAGATCTGAAACTATTTTAATGTAAATTAATGGAGTGTAAATCTCCCAGCATGTCCTTACAACACTTTTGGCTTTGAGTGCTATCTTAGGGCAGTTTTTTTGGAGGGTTGTCTAGAAAACCTTTCCAGCTGGTGTTTTTGATCCTTTTCATGATGTGTATTGTTCCCAGTTTAGGTGAATAGTCTACAGGCTTCCAACTTTACTATCGCTGATACAATCCTGCTAACCTTCCTCTTCCCAATGTCTAACCAGTATTTCAATGTTCTCGACCTTGTCCAGACTCCAGTTTCTCTAGAATTTGGGTTACAAGGGAGTACAAGCTGGAGGACTCCCAACAGTTCAGCTCTCACTGACTGAAGAAATTCGTCCTCATCTCAGTCCTAAATGGCCCACGGCTTAGAATAAGAAGTAGGCCGCTTAGATGAAGAGGAATTTCTTCACTCAGAGGCTGGTGAATCTTTGGAATTCTCAACCACACAGGGTTGTAGAGGCCAAGTTATTGAATAGTTTCAAAGCAGAGACTGATAGATTTCTGGAGATCAATGACTTCAAAGGATGCCATGATAGTGCAGGAAAATGAGATAGAAGATCGGCCATGATCTAGTTGTGGTGAATCAGGTTCAAAGGATTGAAAGGCCTCCTCCAGCTCTTATTTCCTATTAACCCAGCAAAGAATAGAAGTAGCGATATTTATTTAAACTACAGTGTGTGTCGACTGTAACAAAAACAGAAAATGCTGGAAAACCTCAGCAGGTCTGACAGCGTCTGTGGAGAGAGAATACAGCCAACGTTTCGAGTTGCTTCAGTGGTGAAATTAAGGTAATAAGTATGTCAAAGATGATGGATGCAAAGTAGCAATCAACCACAATGTGGCCCAGAACAAAATTGTGAGTTAGAAATTCGGACTGAGCCCTGGATAGATCATCCAGTCAGAGAACAAGGGTGGAACCAGGTTGTGACTGGATAGTTTTCCAGTGAATGGTGAAGGAGGATGGTGGGGGGAGAGTTGAGTCAATCTTACAGCTGCCTCTTTCACCATATCAAAGGGACTTCCCTATGGGAGTTACCAGGAGTTCTGCGAATTACACTGTTGTAAAGCTTCAGTAGCGTGCGCAGGTCTGCTGACGTCTGAGGCAAGATTGCACACTTATAGACAGCGATCAAACCAAGAGTGGATTCTTCATGAGGTTTCTCCCACTGGAGTGGAAGACTTTTAATTTGACCAGGGAAGGGCTTTGGGCACCTGGGGTACAGTGATGTCGACCCACTGTTCTTTTCGAGACTAAAGCAGGGAGCAGGAAAAGGACAGAAAACCCCAGGCCCGAGTATGCTTAGGCCCCACTTCAACTGTTGGCGCTGTTCCACTGGGATGTTGAATTCACTCTGCTGACTTTGGACTGCTTGAATAGAATGTAAGAAATGATTCCAAAGATCCACTTAGGTTTCATTTCCCTGGTGGAAGTTGTGTGAGCTGAGCTTCCTGTGCCCCCTGATTGAGAATTGTGATCTGTGCTGACTGCAACAGGAGATGGAGCTGATCTGCATATATTTGCATTCACAATAAGACCAAACTGTTGGGCAAATGGGGAGTTTCAAAATAAATTGAATAATTATGTAAATTAAAGTGACATAGGAAATAATAGGAGAGAAGGGAAAATAGCGGATGTTAATGCAATTAGTGGGTTTTATGATTAAGCACTTGCAATTAATTGCCAGGGACTGTAATATACTTCTCTTATAGTCAGATAGCTATAGTTTCTCATTTCCATTTGGAGCTGGAAAGGGAGCAGATACATCTATTCCAGATTAATTTATAAGCTAATAATGCTGATGAACTGGATAATCATGGAATGACATCAGATTTATAGCGCAATAACAGGCCATTCAGCCCAGCTGACTTATACTGGCTCCACATGAGTTTCCTCCTACCCTGCTTCACCTAGCCCTATCAGCATATCTTTCTATTCCTCTCTGCCTCTGCCTTGTGAATTTATCTAGCTTCCCCTTGAACGCATCCATGCGTTTCCTCTCAACTATTTTACTTGACAGTTTAATCCATTTTCTCCAATTCCTGGTTTTAATTGCCCCTTTACCTATCCAAATTCCTTCTGAATCTGCATCACCCACCCTTCCACACAATGCATTCCAGATCATAACCCCTGGCTACACGGTGAGCATTTTATCATGTGGCTGCCCGGCGCCGCAGTGGTTAACATTGCTGCCTCACAGCACCAGGGGCCCAGGTTCAATTCTCAATCCTGGGTCACTGTCTGTGTGGAGTTTGCATATTGTGTCTGCTTGGGTTTTTTCTGGGTGCTCCAGTTTCCGCCAGCAGCCCAAGAATGTAGGTGAATTGATCGTACTAAATTGACCTTTGGTATCCCAAAATGTGTAGGCTAGGTGGATCAAATATATGGAGTTATAGGGAAAGGTCTGGGTAAAATATTCCGTTGATGCAAACCCATGGTCTCCTTCTGCATTGTAGGCATTCTATGATTTCTGGGGTTTTTTTATGTCACTTTAAAACTTTGTCCTCTGGTTTCCTACTGCTCTTGACACTGGAAACAGTTTGTGCTTTTTTACCCCCATCACAAATTTTACACACCTCTATCGAATCTCCTCTTGACATTCTCTATTCCAAGGAGAACAAGCGCAGCTTCCCCATTCACTGCACATAACTGAAGTGCTATATTACTGTGTACATTCGCATAAGTTTTCCTCACACCTTCTCTAAGGTCTGATATCCGTCTTCAAATGTAGTGCCCAGGATGGGCAGCACGGTGGCACAGTGGTTAGCACGGCTGCCTTTCAGCACCAGGGACCTGGGTTCAATTCACAGCTTGGGTCACTGTGTGGCGTCTGCACATTTTCCCTGTGTCTGTGTGGATTTCCTCCGAATGCTCCGGTTTCCTCCCACAGTCCAAAAGAACCCGCTGGTGAGGAGCATTGGCCGTGCTACATTCGCCTTCCGTGTACCCGAACAGGCAACTAGGGGATTTTCACTGTAACTTCATTGAAGTGTTAATGTAAGCCTACTTGTGGCAAATAAATAACAATAATAGATTTTTAAATGTTTATCTTTTATTAACCACTAATAATAATCGGTTTCAGTTTACACAGCAAGTAAAGATCTTAAAAATCTCAAACGGGAATCCAAACCCACGTCAGTCTGATTTCAATGGTGACAGCACAGAGGGCCAGACTTAAACTTCCTCCCAGGATGTGGGTCCCTAATTTAAATATCTTAATGAAGCTATATGCCGAAGATTTTTTTCTTCATTCCAGCTTCAACACTGGCCAGCTTGGATCCAGGGCCAATGGGAAATCCGGCAACTGAAAGGCTGGAATGATTGTTGAGTGGAAGAGGTGATTTCCTGGTAGCACTGCTTATGTACAAGGAGTGATAGGCGTACTTTCCCTTGTTACCCTTTAAAGTGATTGAATTTACCCCCACCCCAACACTCACAATGATTTAGCGCTCTCCCGATTTTCTCCCAGTCCATGATCTCTTCCCAACTAACCCTCATGCATTCCAAGAGCCCCAAGGAATTTACTTCCCCAATCCGTCTGGATCCCCAATTTGATGATGCCCCTCAACTCCCAAACTCTCTGGCCACAACCTCATCAATATCTACTCCTGACTTCTTCAGGACCCCCCCGCACCACCTCTGATCTCGATATCTGCCCTTGATTGCTCTGCCCTCTTCCCCCCGACTTCCAATGCCCTATTCATGTACCCTATCCTCCCATCTCTGCAAGCCCACCTGCCCTATCACCATTGATGCCCTAGTTCTCGATCTCTTTGCTTCCTCCCACCCATTGACACCCCTCCATCCACCAATATCTCCAACCCTTCCATCCATGATGTGGAGATGCTGGCATCGGACTAGAGTAAGCACAGTAAGAAGTCTCACAACACCAAGTTAAAGTCCAATAAGTTTATTTGGTACCACGAGCTTTTGGAGCACTGTTCATTCCATCAGGTGAGTGCAGGATTTGGTTGACATACAAGGCATATATAGACACAAACTCAATTATAAGGTAATGGTTGGAATGTGAGTCTTAACAAGTAACCAAGTCTTTACAGGTACAGACAATGCGAGTGGTGAGAGGGTTAAGCACAGGTTAAAGAGGTGTGTATGTCTCCAGCCAAGACATTTAGTGGGATTTTGCAAACCGAGGCAAGTCGTGGGGGTTACAAATAGTGTGAGATGAACCAAGATCCCAGTTGAGGCTGTCCTCATGTGTGTGAAACTTGGCTATCAGTTTCTGTTCAGCGATTCAGTGTTGTCATGTGTCTTGAAAGTTGCCTTGGAGAACGCTTACCCGAAGATCAAAGGCTGAGTGCCCTTGACTGCTGAAGTGTTCCTCAACAGGAAGAGAAAATTCCTGCCTGGTGATTGTCAAGCAGTGTCCATTTATCTGTTGTCATAGCGTCTGCATGGTCTCGCCAATGTACCATGCCTCGGGACATCCTTTCCTGCAGCGTATCAGCTAGCCAATGTTGGCCGAGTTGAAAGAGTATGTACCGTGTACCTGGTACATACCACATGAGATGATGGCATCCTTATCAATGATCCGGCATGTCTTGCAGAGGTTGCTGTGGCAGGGTTGTGTGATCACTGTTCTCCTGAAGGCTGGGTAATTTGCTACGGACAGTGGTCTGCACCACTTGCCCATCGACTTACTAACCTGGTTTATCCAGTTATTCTTACACTCACCCGCAGACTTGGCAGACTAATTCAAAGTTTACGACTTTTGAGGCACTGCTCTTAAATTTTCTGCCAAGCTTCTAAAAATCTATCATTTTTCTATCAATCGTTTTTCTTACCCCACCTTTGGCTCCCACATGGACCATGACCGTTGGTTGTTGCCCACTCCCTTTTGAAATATTATAGAACCATAACATCATTGAATCCCTGCGGTGCAGAAGAGGCCATTCAGCCCATCATGTCTCCACCAACTCTCTAACAAAATATCTTGCCCAGGCCCTCTCTCCCACTCTATCCCTGCAATTCCACACATTTACCATCTAATGTACACATCTTGGAACACTAAGGGGCAATTTAGCATGGCTAATCCACTTAACCTGAACATCTTTGAACTATGGGAGGAAACTGGAGCACCCAGAGGAAACCCACGCAGACACGGGGAGAATGTACAGATTCCACATTGACAGTCACCCAACGCTGGAATTGAACCCGGGTCTCTGGAGCTGTGAGGCGGCAATGCCACTAACTGTGCCACCGTGCCATCCATACCCTACACCTTCTGAGTGACATCCTCTATATTGGCACTAAAGAGTCAACACACCATGCGGGGAGCCATGTGGCCATTCCAGAAAAGCTCACCTATCACTTTCACATGATGACCACTGCATACTACACTCTGCTCTGGTCCCCCCAGTAATTTGCCCTCATGGTGTAGTGAATCTACTCAGGATTGCACTATCCCCGAGATGTCATCACCTTTGTTCTTCAGTGTTGAAATCCGAGTGCCAGGCTCCTGTAAGATGCCCGTCTCTCCTTAACAAGCTAATTGACCAAGTGTTTGCAATCATCCTGAAATCGCTGTGGCTATGGTGCGATCATCTCCAGGAGTACACGTTCCTTCTCAGCCTGCTTAGTCTTAAACTTGAGGAATTACAACTGGAGGAACTTCCTGCATGTGTGGTGATTAAGGAAACAGCAATTAAATAATGGCACAGGTTTAACAATCTCCTCCTGTATCTCAACCAGCCAAGTCTGAAACTCTGCCCCACTTCCATTCCCAATTCTCTTATAAAAGTATATAACTTCACTGGAAAATTTATTTAAATGCATTAGCTCAGCCAGAAGGAATGTGTCATGATTTCAGATCTCAGGCATTAGCACAAGAATCTCAGGGTCCGAACCTCTCTATCTACCCATCGTGTATCTGGATTGTATCATAGACTCTTCCATCTCACAATACTTAATACTGGCAACAGAGTTCTTTCACCTCAAGGCTGCAGTGTCACAGAATGAAGCGAGATAGATGCATTGAGGGCAATAAGTGTCTGGCAGCAATTTACAGGATAATAATTCATTTGTGTAATTTGGTCGGTTCCTAAGTCACAAGGGTAAAGCTGAAATGGTTTATGCAAATTCTCAATATTGAATTAATGACTTTCGCAACATTTTGTACATTCTGCATTGCACGGCTTTATTATTATACCAAGTTCAATTTGTAGTTGGGTGATTGTTATTCAATATCCCGTACAAGGTTTCTTCAATAGCAGCCTCCCTGTAATCACCTTCTAGGAGGGACTGAACAACAGCAATAACTTTCATTCATAAAGTTCCTTCATTATAATAAACCACTCCAAGCAGCTTCATTGCTGTGTTCGAAATTTCAGTCTGACACTGAACCACATAAGACAATATTAGAGCAGATAACCACAAACTTTGCAAAGAGGCAGTTTTAAGAAATGTCTTAAAGGGGAACTGAGAGATATTTATTCTTTCATGGGAATCACTGGCTGGGCTAGCGTTTATTGCCCATCCCTAGTTGTCTGAGGTCAGTTAAGAGTCAACCACATTCCTGTGGATCTGGAGCCACACATATGCCAGAGTAGGGTAAGGACGACAGATTTCGTTCTCTAAAGGACATTAGTGAACCAGATGGGTTTTTCCTGACAATGGTTTCATAGTTATCAATGGATGCTTAATTTCAGATTTCTGTCTTATTTATTGAATACAAATTCCATCATCTGCCATAGCAGGATTTGAACCCAGGCCTCCAGAACATTAGCTGAGTGTCTGGATTAATAGTCTAGCGCTAATACCACTAGGCCATCGCACTCTCCCTAGGGCTTAGACAGCTGAGGGCAAGTGCACCAGTGGTGGAGCAACTTAAACTGGGAATGCTCAAGAGGACACACTAAATGAGTATAGATTTCCTGGACGGTTGTAGGGCTGGAGGAGATCAAAGCTGTAGAGGCATTTGAAAATGAGGGTGAGAATTCTAAAATCAGGATGTTGCTTAACCAAGTGCAAGAGCAGATCAGTGAGCAGAGACGTTCAAGTTTCCCACCTACTAGGAATGGATTAACAGATCTTCCGATTAAGTCCTAAATTCATGTCAATTATTCAGTAGAAGTCATGGATATATAAAGGGCTACAGGTGGCTTTGGGTGTTTGTGGAGAATTGTGTGTGGTGTTGGATCAGAGGAATAAAGGTAGTTTATGAAGAAGCAGAACTTGTGTCTCCTTTACTGAACTGTAACCTAGTGGCTCAACCCCCACCAAGTAAAACTCCTTCCTGAACTGAATGTATATTCCACTTTTTCATCATTTAATTCCAGGGCACCCTAAGGGGCCTTGGTGAAATCATAGCTAGAATATTGTGTGCAGTTTTGGGTCTCTTTATTGAAGGAAGGATAGGCTTGTAATGGAAGCAATACAATGGAGGTTTTTTGGATTGGTCCCTCGAATGATGAGAGACTGAGTAAATTGGGTTCATGTTCTCTGTCGTTTAGAGCAATAAGAGGTGATCTCGCACAACATTCAAGATTATGACATGGCTTGACAGAGTAGATACCGGAAGATTGTTTCCCCAGGCTGGGGAACCTAGAACAAGGTGTCCCAGACAGGGGACAGTCATATAGGAAAGTTTTTTCACTTAGGTGGCTGTGAACCTTTGGAATTCTCGAACCCGGAGAGATGTGGGTGCTCCATCATGGAATATATTTAACGCTGAGATAGACAGATTTTAGATCTCACAGTCAAACAAGGAATAGGAAACAAAGTGGAGTTGGAGCCAAATGTTGGCATTATCTTTGAATGGTGGAGCAGGCTCGACAGATGGTGTGGTCTACTCCTGCTCCGATCTCTTTATGGTCTTATGTGCCATCTGGTTGGAGAAGGGGTGGACCTGCGTCACTGAAACGCAATGCAGCCCATGACATTTCCAACGCACAGCATGCCTGGGAGCAGCAGATGATGTTGGACGTCTGGTTCCCAAAGCTGAGGACTTTCTCACCTTTTGCCTAAGCCTGGTGTACACCAGTTGACAAAGATTCATTGCTGTATTGTACAACTACTGGGGTTGCAGGAAACAAAAACTTCATCTATTCCACCATGATTTCACTTGATTGCCCTTTATACTAAGAGGTAGAATCAAAGGGATTAATTTTCTATTGCCTTTTGCTAAAAATCATGCACTGAGTTTTGGTTCTATAGTTGATTTACGAGAATGCTTCACACATGCCTTGCAAATGTTACCTTCCTTTCAAACACATTTCTCAATTCTGTAGCTGAATTGTTCAAATATTTGCTTAGCAAATAAAGAGTATTTTGGACAGCACATTTCAAGAAATTAGCCTCTCACCAAATACATTTGCTGCTCCCAGCTGCTGACAATAAAGTAAATCTCTACATTGCAGGGTTGCAACAAGACTGCTGGAGAAAAGAAACAGTTTCATATCGATTGGATTTGTGAAAGAGTGAACCGTAACACAAAATAAATGATTGCTGGCTGTGACTTACAAGGTGGGATACAAGTCAATTGAGGGCTTTGGACAGTATTACAATCTACTGAAGGAAAAAAAACCCTGGGCATTTTTATGATGGGCATTTTACCTCCGAGATTACATTGCAGCTTTGTCCATTCCGCCATATGTGACAAAGGACCAAGACAGACAGTCCTGCGCAGAAGAAGGTTGAAATGATAAGTCTAAATGAGTCACATTCTTCAGATGATGCCGAATCTGCCTTGTACATTTGTTAAAGTGAGGAACAAAGTGGCTCAGGTCAAATAGTCCAAAGCATTGTGGACTCTGGAAGGATTGAATTGGAGGAAAGAGATTTTGTGAAGAATTTTGATTAGGAAAGAAGAAGGGTAAAAAAAGAATATGTAGATTTGATTTGATTTATTATCATCACATATTGAGATACAGTGAAAAGTATTGTTTCTTACCCACTATATAGACAAAACATTCCCTTTATAGAGTACATAGGAGAGAAGGAGAGAGTGCAGAATGCAGTGTTACAGTCATAGCTTGGGTGTAGAGAAAGATCAGCTTAATGAGAGGTAGGTCCGTTCAAAAGTCTGATGGCAGCAGGGAAGAAGCTGTTCTTGAGCAGTTTGGTGCGTGATTTCAGACTTTTGTATTTTTTTCCCGATGGAAGAAGGTATCCTTGATTATGTTGGCTGCTTTTCTGAGGCAGCGCAAGTTCAAGGGCAATTAGGAATGTGTAATAAATGCTGGCTTTGCCATCAATGTCCACATCCAATGAAAAAAATGAAAAACGATGATGAAAGTATCCTTGGGTTTTGTTAGATCATATTCTCATACAGTGCTTTGTGTCATGGGCAGTTTGAAAATCTCATGCACTTTTAGAATACATGACCGCTGGATCAGCAGCAATTACTACAATACGTCTTAGAGAAACTTGACTGGAGGTTGAAACAAGAATTGCTAACCTTGTGCAGCTCATTAGTGATGCGATTAGTGCATATACTGTAGTTTTGACCACACGGCCTTCAAAAGGACATTGATGTGTAAGAAAGGATACAGAAGGAAGCAACTTGTGCTTGGAAGTGGAACTGAGATCATTATAATTGCAGCACTGGATGAAAAGCATGCCAAAACCATTTGCTTCTCATCCATGTGCTGTTAAAGTGGAGAGCTAAAATTTATAGAAAATCAGTACCAATCACAACATGGCCTTACATTGCCCACTTCTGTATTATACTGTCTGCAGTTTGCACATTTATCCCTTTTTGTCCCAGACAAGATCCATTTCACTGAATGGGAGACCATCAAGTGGCTTTGTATCTTTCTCTCACTGACCTCTCAAGGTGGCACAGTGGTTAGCACTGCTGCCTCACAGCACCAGGGCCCTGTGTTCAAATCCCGACTTGTCTTTGTGGCGTGGAATGGGGAGCTGCAATGATTGTAGAGGAGCTGTGAACAGCAAATCTAAAAGCACAAATCCAAGCGCACTGCAGCCAAAGTCTGGAGGATGTATTTCAAACTTTTTCCTCAGGTTTCCGTCGACAACCAGTCTGTCTGACCTATCAGGGGTGGCGGTGACCAGGGGGGTGGGTGAAGCCTGCTGCATTCTAATCAGTAATCTCTAAACTGTCTGTGCTTTATATGCTCTGTCTGAGGCCAGAACTCTCCATTCACCTGACGAAGGGGCTAACCCCGAAAGATTGTGAGTCTATTATCAAATAAATCGGTTGGACTAAAACCTGGTGTTGTCAGACTTTTTACTGTGTTTACGCCAGTCCAACGCCGGCATACCCACATCAGAACAAGGATGTGGCAGAGGAACAGATCGATCCAATCCAGGGGGTGAAGAAGAGGCTGATGTGGGGAGAGTGTGGTCAGGGAGGGATCAATGAGGGAGGTGGTCACAACAGATACAGCATGAGTAGACCTGGGGTGGGAGAAAGGGGCAGAGGGTTAAATTGGTGTTCAGACATTGTGATGGTGAGAAGGTGGACAGCCCACATTCAGCTTACAGGCAAGTTTATTGCGTCTGCAGGAAAGATTGATTCTCCTTGCCCACAAGCCATATCAACAGCTACATAACAAATGCAACTCTTCCTGCTTCCCTTAAATTCAATCATTCACAATTAAAAACAGAAATGTTATTAAAATGGAAGTAAGCAGACTCCTTATAAGTTTTCAGTAACTGGAAAGCTTCTTGATTGTTTATCCAGCCCCTCAGTTGAGGCATAGAGTATAAAAATCAACAAGTCACATTGCAGCTGTATAGAACTTTAGTTAAGGCCACATTTGCAATATTGCATACAGCTCTGGTCGCCACACCACCAGAAGGAGGCTTTGGAGAGGGTACAGAAAAGCTTTACCAAGATGTTGCCTGGATTGGAGAGTATCAGCTATGAGAAAAGATTGGACAAACTTGGCTTGTTTTCACTTGAACATCAGAGATTGAGGGGTGACCTGATAGAAGTTTACAGAATTATGAGAGACACGGATAGGATGGATAGTTGGAGTCTTTTTCCCAGGGTAGAAATGTCAGTTACTGGGGGACGTAGGTTTAAGGTAAAAGAGAGAAAGTTTAAAGGAGATGTGAGAGGCAAGTTTTTTACACAGAGGGTGGTAAGTGTCAGGAATGCGCTGCCAGAGGAGATGGTAGAGGAGATACAACAGCAACATTTAAGAGGCATCTTGACAGACACATAAATAGGCAGGGAAATGAGGGATATGGACCACGTGGAAGCAAAACGTCTTTAGTTTAGATAAGCATCATGTGTCAGCGCAGGTTTGGTGGGTCGAAGAGCCTGTTCCTGTGCTGTGCTGTTCTTTGTTCTTTGATATGAACATTGCTGGCTTGATCAGCATTTATTGCCCATCCTTAATTGCCCTTGTGAGGGAGGAGGTGAGCTGCCTTCTTGAACCGTTGTAGCCTATGTGGTGTAGGCACACCACAGTGCTGTTTGGGGGAGAGGGAAGATTTGGACCCTGCGACAGTGAAGGGACAGCGATACGTTTCCAAGTCAGGATGGTCGGTGATTTGGAAAAGAACCTCCAGGTGGAGTTGTTCCCAAGTATCTGCTACTCTTCCGGATGGTAATGGTTGTGGGTTTGGAAGGTGCTGTGAAAGGAACTTTGATGAATTGCTGCAGTGCATCTTGTAGCTGCGACTGTATGCCTGCAATGGAAAGAGAATAGAAGCATCCTCATTTCTCAAAGTGCTGAATGTGGGGCACGTTAATGATGCATTATGCGATCTGTAACTTTATCAATGAATTATGTCCACCTTCCCATGCTGCACCTTGTTCTTAGCCAAGATAATGGACAGGAAATTTATTCCCAGACTTCCACCAATGGTGTTGCAGTTGGTAACCATTCTTATTATTCCTTTCCAATCGCCCAGCGCTGATTGTAGAATTCTATCTGAGGTTGTGGGAGGAAAGCTGGACACTGTAGACACTTCTCATTGTTAGACAGCCCAGTGTCATACTCAGTCATTCAGAACAGAACCACTTCCATCCGATTCTCTGATTTTCAACTGTGACACTGTCACTTAATTGGCCTTGGAACAATTGTTCAGAAAGGACTGGAGGGGGAAAAGAAATCCAGAGTTCCTGCTCCAGTTCACTACTCAATTAAATTAGGTGGCTTAAGGATAGTGGGGGTGACATGATGGCACAGTGGTTAGCACTGCTGCGTCACAATTCCAAGGACCGGGTGCAATTCCGGCCTTGGGTGACTGTCTGTGTGGAGTTTACATGTTCTTCCTGTGTCTGCATGCATCTCTTCAGTTAGGCCATGCTAAATTGCCCCTTAGTACCCCAAGATGTGTAGGTTAGATGGATTGGCCATGGCAAATGCATGGGGTTACAGGGATAGGGTGCGGTAAGATAATCCATCAGGGAATTGATGTAGATTCTGTGGGCCAAATGGTCTTTTCTGCACTTAGGGATTCTATTCTATGATTCTATGACTAGGATTGGTTTGGCTGTCAGATAATGTTCCATCAGTCAGCATTGCTATTTCACAGTTGAAACATCGTCTTAATGGGAAGGTGAGTTGACTGAGAATTTACACTTATTTAATCACAGAAGAATAACTAACTTAGACAATACACACTCCATGTTAGTGTCCTAGACAACAGCTAGTCCCCGAACAAATTTTAAGTAAACGTTGTTGTCTGTGGGAGCTTGCTTTGAACAATTTGGCTGCCACCTTGCCTATATTACAGCAGTGATTACATTTACAAAATATTTCATCAGCCATAACACGTCTTGAGGAACCCAGAGGCAACACAGTGGCACAGTGGTTAGTAGTGCTGCCTCACAGTGCCAGGGATCCAGGTTCGATTCCCAGCTTGGATCTGTGCGGAGTCTGCACGTTCTCCCCATATCTGCATGGGTTTCCTCTAGGCGCACCAGTTTCCTTCCACAGTCTGGAAGACATGCTGGTTAGGAGCATTGGCCATGCTAAATTCTCCCTCAGTGTACCTGAACAGGCGCTGGAGTGTGGAGACTGGGGGATTTCCACAGTGACTTTATTGCAGTGTTAATGTAAACCTACATGTAGCACTAATAAATAAACTTGAAAAACAGATGTATTGAATGACACCGTAAAATCCTTTTTTTATTTACTAGAAGATCCATGCTCCATGTGTACACAAGAACACAAGTAATAGAAGCAGGAATGGGCTACCAGGCCATTCAAACCTGTCCCACCATTCAATATAATCATGGCTGATCTATGCCAGTCTCAGCTCCTTTCCTGTGTCTTTTCCCTATAACCCTCGATCCTTTATTTAAATATTTAAATAGTTCTAATGATCCAGACTCCACCTCCCTTTGGGGTAGAGAATTCCAGAGTCTCACCACCCTGTGTGAGAACTTTCTACGCACCTCAGTTTTAAATGACAGGCCCTTTATTTTGTCGCTATGTCTCCTTGTTCAAGAATCTTCGAATAAGTGAAAACATCTCACCATCTACCCTATCAAGCCCCCTCGGATCTTATATGTCTGAATAAGGTCACCCCTCAATCATCTGAACTCCAAGGAGTACAGGCCCAGATTATTTAGAGTCTCTCGATAGGATAACACTCTCATCCCAGGAATTAGCCTGGAGAAATGTGTATACGGAATGGAGATATTGCAGATATACACCCAAACCTGAACCAGTTCAAAGAGTTTAGAATCATAGGGTCTTGAGAAATTAAAAGTTTTGGTCAATGAGATTTTTGACTTGATCTGATATTTAAGCATTGAATTTAAAGTCAATGGGGTTTAGTTTTCCACTATTCTTTGTGTGCCAGTTATTGCATTTGTACTGAATTGTTGCACGTTGATAAATGAGTTAACAATAGTATTGGAAGTGAGTAGACAAGAGGTTTCACGTGGGCAATGGATTTGTCTGCTAACAAGGTGCAAAGTTTAAAATTCTGCTGTGAAAATAACAGGGAGGCTAACAGCACTTAGCATTCCTTCTGCCCAACTTGGACAGTAACTTCTGGCAGGTCCAAGGAATTAAATCCAGCAATTCAGAAGTTGCTGCCTGAGATTCCTCATTATCTGTCAAAGAAGGCATCTCACTACCTGGCTCCTGTACGAATACACTGAACGACGTGGCATTGCTGTACTCAGGTAGAGATTGAACATGCCAAGAAAGGTTAGTGTATATCCATCCCAAAATTAATGTCTTTGAGTGTGATAAGTGGTGAAGATTCCAGAGTACCTCTCTGACTCTGAAAACGGAATTTTCCATCCATTGAGACTCATTTTGTCAACTCTTAAGTATTGTTTGAGATTTTTAAACTTTAAATATGCAAAGTTACTTTTTCTTTCTTCCTATTTTAATTCTCTTAATCACGGCAGATGGCACAGTGGTTAACACTGTGCCCCACAGCTTGGGAGGCCTGGGTTCAATTCCAGCCTTGGGTAATTGTCTGTGTGCCGTTTGCACGTTCTCGCCGTGTCTGCATGGGTTTCCTCCGGGTGCTCCAATTTCCTCCCACAGTCCGAAAGACGTGCTGGTTAGGTGGATTGGCCATGCTAAATTACCCCTTAGTGTTCAAAGATGTGCAGTTTATGTGGATTGGCCATGCTAAATTGCCCCTTAGTGTCCAAAGATGTGTAGGTTAGGTGGATTGACCATGCTAAATTGCCCCTTAGTGTCCAACGATGTGCAGTTTATGTGGATTGACCATGCTAAATTGCCCCTTAGTGTTCAAAGATGTGTAGGTTAGGTGGATTGACCATGCTAAGTTGTCCTTTAGTGTCCAAAGATGTATAGGTTAGATGGGGTTAGCCATAGTAAATGTGTGGGTTTATAGGGATGGGGCAGGGGAGAGGGCCTGGATCAGATATTCTGTCAGAAAATCAGTGCAGACTTAATGGGTCAAAGAACCTCATCTGCACTGTAAGGATTCTATGATTCTATTCTATGAATCCAATCTTTCTTTCTCCTTCTACTTCATTCAATATATCAGATTTGACATTGAATTCAATATTGCAATTCCTGGTACTGACCTTGCACAGCTCATGAATGATTCTTCAATCCAATTGTTCCGGGAAATACTCCCCCTGCTCAGCAAGAAGCTACACTTTGTAGATGGTTGGCTGATTGAAACTTGCCATTGAAAAGCCTATAGAAAGTCTGTGATAAGTTTGTCTGTGACTCACAGTTTAAATTGTTGGGGGGGAAAGGACACCCACTCAATGCCGACTGAATCTTCCTTTACCTATACCGTTCAGGCACCAGTAGTAACAAGGAGTCCAACCACATTAGCCTGAATTCTCAGAGAGGGAATTTTAATGGTGGTGATTTCTCCACTAGGCCAATACCTGCCAGATGTTCCAAAAAGAGGTAAATTAAATTTCTTAAATTTTATCAAGGTTTCTTTTTCGACCTGTAGGGGCAGGAGTGCTCCTTCATGCCCCACGAGAAAAATCAGGCCCCCCCCCCACACCATCTCTGTCTGATTGTGAATACAATAGCGTACTCTTATAACCTACGTTAGAGCCATGGCGCGTTCCACCATGGTGATCTCCTGCCTATTGACACCTTGCACCATTGACACATTGATTCAGATAAGCCTCCATAGGTGAGCCATTCCCCCCCATTCACCCCCCACTCCTCCCCCACCCTGGGAGCGAACACCTCTCAAAGATGTTCGGGTAAGGTTGATTGGCCTTGATAAATTGACCTTTGGCGTCAAGGGGATTAGCTGGGTAAATGTGTGGGCTTATGGGAATAAGGATTGGGTGAGATTGTGGTCAGTACAGACTCAATGGACTGAATGTCCTCCTTCTTTACTGTGGGGACTCAATGATTCTGTATGATTCTCTCCATTGCTCCCTTGGCATCTGCATGTGAGCTTGCCGCTCACTGCATCTCATTCAACCAGCACTCCCACCTCCTTGATACTATCGGTTGATACCACTTCCCTTTAAAATTGACCTCAGTGTCAAAATTGTGTGCTTTATTGTGCATGGGCATTGGCACAGACACTACCTGTTACCTGTAAGACACTACCTGTACCTGTAAAGACTCGCATTCCAACCATTATTTTGTAAATTGAGTTTGTGTCTTTATATGCCCCGTTTGTGAACAGAACCACAACTTCCCTGATGAAGGAGCAGCGCTCCGAAAGCTAGTAGCTTTTGCTACCAAATAAACCTGTTGGACTTTAACCTGGTGTTGTGAGACTTCTTACTGCGTTTACCCCAATCCAACGCTGGCATCTCCACATCTTTCTGTTAAGGCAGACTTGTTGGAAATGATGGTGTGAAATCAGAGCAAAAATCTGTGAGCAGGGAGGGAATGTTTCACCATCTTATTCACATGGCTCTATTCTTCAATAGTTTAGTTCCCTGTACAGGTTTACTTCCCTCATTTAATTCATTTGTTAATTAAATGCCATTGGTGCTCTTTTAACTCTTCTTGTTTCCACTGGATCAAGAACCATATTGCAAGGAATTTTGAATAAACATTAGCCAGTGCATCAACTAAGAGTCATTTCATTTCTGCACTTCACTCATTGCTGTTTTACCCCTCCAGTCACGCAGTATTTCATACGCGGGAACTGACCGCAGCTCTTAATTACCCTGCTTTTCTTGTAAAACATTAATTCCAGATCAACCACAGGAAGTCAGGAGGAATATGAAAAGCCTTCCCAGGTCCAGTTTAATATTAATCTCCAGCTGCAGCCTGAAGCTGATAAATGCATCTTCACACTCGATAATTTCAATGGTAGTGCCGAGACGCTGAAGAAACAGAAAGAGAAAAAAAGTTTGGGTTATTTTCACTTTATTTTACACCGTAAAAGCGCGTGGCTTTATAAATCTGTGGGGGCCTAGCCGGAGTGGTGATAAAGACCGAAATCTTACCAAAAAAGCAGTAGTATTGTTTCCAGTGAGAAAACAGGTGTGTGTGTCTCTCCAGATCTCACGATACTCTATCAAAGAAGTCAAGGGGACATTTTCATACTGTCATACGGGTAGAGGGCCCCAACAGGCCAGCAAAACCCGGCTGCTCAGAGATTTGGGCAGCCTCTAACTTGAATAAATCTCCCCCCAACCATCTCCCCCCACCTCATCACCCACCACTGAGGTCTCAGATGCCTCCCTTTCCCACTCCAATCAGTGTCAACACTTGTCCACCACCCCACCCCAATCCAGATCATCGGTCCCTTCACCCCCCCTACCAATCATCGACCCAGGACCCCCCACGATCATCGGCTCCCTCTTGCCCATTGCTCTCCCCCCTGCCCCCCAACTCCTCCCCCCTCCCCCCTGCTGATAATTAGCCTCTTCTCCCCTGGATCATTGGCATGGCACTTTCTCCCGCCCCCAATTATTGGCACATTCTCTTTCTGCAACCACCCCCCCCAACACCTGATCATAATAAAATGAACGAAAATCCACGTAAATCAGGCTCACGGCCATTATGGATGTAAAACTGATGATGTAACCGGTAAAGGTGAGGATGATCTGAAATTGAGTTTTCTCCAGCGTGAGCTGTGACTTCCGGAGCTCGAGCCACCCCGTGCCAGCAACTACACTGATGGCGAACGCGGGCTCAAGGTACAGCCCAGAATTTCCTCATTTGGGTTGAGGAAATGGAAGGAATGGCTACATGGTGAAGCCAGAGTGTATGGACACAGAGTGCGAATGGGAGCGCCATTCTCCATTATTGGCTATCTCATCCGCTCTCACTGTGTAGACTTGTACACGAATAGTTTGAGTGAGGCACCTTCAGCCGTGAAGCATACATTAGAATGAATCTAATTCTTTGAGTTACTGAGAATGGAGTTGTTTGAAGGGATATAGAAACTAAAACTTTAATGGGATGGGAATAGGTTGTATTTTATAGTTTGCCTGTAAAGTCTCAGTTCATGTCTCTCATGGTGAGAGGAAGTATGCAAATGAAATGAAAACTTTGTGTATGTTCTCCCTTGTCCAATCCAAACGCAGAATATCATGGTGTCAATTCTACAATTTCATGTTCCAGCAGAGGAAATTTACGAGAATGATCCAAGAGTTGGTAGATTCCACTCAGGTGGAGAGGCTGGAGGAGCTGGGGTTGTTCTCCTCAAAGCAGAGAAGACAAAGATAATGTTTGATCGAGGTGTTCAAAATCGTACTCTGTTTAGTTAGAGCACCCAAAGAGATATTGATTCCAGTGGCTGAAGGGCTGATAACCAGAAGGCACAGATTTAATGAAATTAACTAAAGAACACAAGGCAACATGCAGATAGAATCATAGAATCCCAGTACAGTACAGAAAGAAGCCATTCAGCCCATCGAGTCTGTACCAGCCAAAATCCCACTTAGGCCCTATTCCCGTAACCCCGCACATATAACTAGGGTCAATTTAGCATGGCTATTCAATCTAACCAGCATATCTTTGGACTGTGGAAGGAAACCAGAGCACCCAGAGGAAACCCACGCAGACACGGGGAGAATGTGCAAACTCCATACAGACAGTCATCCGAGACTGAAATCGAACCCGGGTACCTGGCGCTGTCAGGCAGCAGTGCTACCCACTGTGCCACCATTGCCACCCTCGGTTTTCTCACACTATGCTGCACTGTCTGATAAGGTGGTGATTACAAATTCAATAGTGACCCTCGAAAAGGCATTTGAAAGAGAAGTTATGGCAGGAATATGGGCCTGAACTTTATGTTCCCTCCACCCCCGGTGGGTTTTGAGGTGGACAGGGGAGTGTGACATTGCATGGATGGGATTTCCCCTAATATCCCAGCCCCCCTCCTCCACGACTCAGACATGATTTTACAGTGGAGCGGGTTCAGGAAACTTTCCCATCTTTTCATCAATTAAGGCCCTTAACTGGCCATTTAATGGGCATTTTCTCAACAACCTCAATATTCATTGGGTAACGGAAGGTGGGAAGTTGAAAAATTCAGTGGCCTCAATATCTCGAAGGGAGGTGGTGGAGGTGGAGGGGAAGGAGGGGTGGATGGGCGGCAGTTGGGTGCCTCCATCTGACTGCGGCTGCCCTCCCCTCATAGACTGGACACCTCCAGACATCCTCCCCCACCCCCAACCCCGCCCACCCCCCCACCCCCGCAGTCCCAGTCCCCCCAGCCTGTCATCCAGTAACCCCCTCCCTAACCTTGAGCCCCTGCCATCTGAAAAGCTCAGGCCATGGAGAAAGAGCTGCGGAGTGGGCCTAACTCGATCGCTCTCTGAAAAAGTTGGCACAGACCCAATGGGCCAAATGGCCTCTTTCTGTGCTGTACTACTCCACAGGTTTGTGCTAGGAAATTAGTAAAGTGCGGCCATTTTGTTCGTTTTTTTGTTTCTGGGCCCAAAACAAGAATGGATATTAAGCTTCTTTCGGACTCACAGCCTAATCAGGCCAGAGTAGGATACGGAGATTGATTTCAACAGCACTATTGTTCAGGAAGTGGTTTTAAGAAAAATCAAACCTAAGAAGAATGTTCAAGAGTCTCGGTGGAGCCTCGGCATGTGAAGTAGGTCAGACAAATTGTGCATTGCCTTCAAGTCTAAAGCAGCCTCGTCTGAAACCAGGAGTGATCTAATTTCACTTTCAGTCAGTCCAGATACTATCCAGCGGCCTAGTTTGCAGGAGATATGATTGAGTGAGTGGAACTAGAGGATGAAAATATGCACATCTTTTAGAATTATGTCTTTTGGGCAGAAATACATTTTACTTTCTACAAGTATGTCAGCCATTCTATTGTGGGTGAGCAATTAACGTTTCAAGCCACGAATACAGAAGCAAGAGGAATGATTTGACTCATTGGAATCAGAATTTCTTGAAGAGTGCCTGACTAACATGGAGACAACCAAAGAGTTAGCACTTTATTACACACAAATGTGCTACCTCATGCCTAATCTTTGGAGGGATCAGCTCCTTTACTGTTTTTCATAGAATCCTACAGTGCAGAATGGAGGCTTTTCGGCGCATTGAGTCTGCACCAACCATAATCCCACCCAAGCCCTATCACCATAACCCCATGCATTTACCCTAGCTAGACCCCTGACACTAAGGAGCAATTTACTATGGCCAATCCACCTAACCCATGTATCTTTGGATTGTCAGAGGAAAGCGGAGCACCCGGAGGAAACTCATGCAGACGTGGGGAGAACATGCAAACTCCGCACAGACTATGACCCAAGCCTGGAATTGAACCCAGGTCCCTTGCGCTGTGAGGCAGCCGTGCTAACCACTGTGCCACCATGCCACCCCAAACACCTGTGTGTAGAAGATGAGATCTTGTGGTTAGAGGCAGGGAAGGCAGCTAACCCGAGAATAAGAATGTGCATTTACATAGCATCCTTCACATCTTTAAGACATTCCAATGTGCTTGTTAGACCCACTTGTCACATGGGAGGAGAGTGCAGCGACTTCAGCACATGGCAAGATCCCATAAACAGCAACAGGGAGAATGACCAATGATATAGGTCGATCTATTAGTGTCAGAAGTAGGTTTACATTAACACTGCAATGAAGTTACTGTGAAAATCCCTTAGTCAGCACACTCCATCACCTGTTGGGGTACACTGAGGGAGAATTTAACATGGCCAATGTACCTAACCAGTTGTGTGGAGTGTTGGAAGAAAGCCGCACAGACACAGGGAGAACATGCAGACTCCACACAGACAGTGACCTATGCCGGAAATTGAACCCAGGTCCATGGAACTGTGAGGCAGCAGTGCTAACCACTGTGCCACCCATGGTATACAGGGAAAGCTGGAAAAATTCAGCAGGTCCGGCAGTATCTGTGGAGACAGAAATAGAATTAAGTCCTTACGACTTTTCTTCATTGGGAGAAGGATAACCAGTTACTCTGTTTTTGGGCATGTTGACTGAGGGATAAATATTGACCAAGACATCAAGAGAACTCCCTGCTGTTGTCTCAGAAAGTAGCACAGGACCTTTTACAGACCCTCGAGTTAGCAACTCATTCAGAAGGTGATACATTCAGTATGTGCATTTCTATTCTTCCCTCATCAACCGTACATGTCATGGGCAGGTTACTATGGTTGCAGTCATGGTTTCTTCTGTATAACTGTTTTGTTCACCTCCTTGATATATAAACAATTGGACACTCACAGGGTGATTTATGCCATGGGTGTTCCCACTGATGATCAGTTTAGTCACTAGGTTTACAAAGTTGACTTTCTTCATGTGGAGCATTTTCTTATTCAACGTTTGTACAGATCCTCCTGAAAAAACCTTACTTCCGCTTGAAAAGGCAGCCTCAAGAAGTAAGCTCATGATAAGGACAGTTCAGCTAATGCTTAGCTGCAGAAAAATCTTTTTGTTCTTACAATAAGGGTTGGCACTGTTCCATGCTTGGCTTCAAGGTCCAAATCATGGCAGTTCCTGAAATCAAATTGAAATTCCAGTCTTCTCAACGCCACATCTTCAGAGATCAAGTGAAGATATCTTGCTCCTCATTAATGTGGAGGTGATGGCCTCATGATATTATTGCTAGAATATTAATCCAGGAACTCAACTACCATTCTGGGAGGCTGGGTTCAAATCCTACAGCAGATGGTGGAATTTGAATTCAATAAAGAATATCTGGAATTAAGAATCTATTTGATGGTCATAAAACTATTGTTGATTGTAGGAAAAATCTATCTGGTTCATTAATGTCCTTTAGGGAAGGAAATCTGCCATCCTTACCTGATCTGGCCTACATGTGACTCCAGACCCACAGGAATGTGTTTGACTCTCAACTGCCCTCTGAACAAGGGCAACTAGGATGGGCAATAAATGCTGACCAGCCAGCGATGCCCATGTCCCATGAATGAATAAAAAGAACATCTCTTCCCAAATGCTAAGCAACAGACACTGGGGTCGATTTTGACTTTGTTCAATAGTTAATTGTCCAAACAAGCATTAAATTTGTATCCATTTCACATCCCTTTCACTGACGCCAGCAAAGTCAAGATCCATCCTGTCCTCTCTGCCCCTTCTATTTGGAATAGAGATATTACTATCATATCATTATCAAATACCCAACTGTGACCCCAACAGTAGGGGAACAGATCGCTTATGGGGATAATACACGCACCAGCTGACAAATGTGCTGCATGTGCAAATGTTTCACCATTTACCACATCACAGAAATCACTGCCACAAAATAATGGAGGGTGAACAAGGATGTTCTTTAGGAGTTTCTCCCATTCACACATTGATTTATTTTTATTTCACAAAGGGTATGTGTTAGGTTTGGTTGTGATACTCAGGAATTGAGCTTAAAACCATCCAATTTAGGTTAATAAAGCTCAGCTTGATTCTCATTTCTAACCTTTGACACTTATATAGGAGTGAACCTTTAGCTTATTGGTAACATTACCTCTTCTGAATTAACAGGCCAGGCCCAAGGTGAGAATACAGTGTTGAGTTACTAGGAGACTTGTGTCCATATGGAATGCCCACTGGCTCAGTGAGAGTGTTTTAGCCTCTGAGGCAGACGGGTTGGGGTTTGGGTCCCACTCCAGTCAGCACTGCTGAACAGAGACCAGAGCACTGGGTCTGAATACTGGGTCGACATGCAGTGGAGATATTTATGTGGAATGACTGTATGTGGTGAGGTCTCTGTCATTAGTAATGGCCTATCCAGGTGAACTTTGCAGTCAGCAGAAGGGACAGAACTGTAAATATGGTGGGACATTCCAAATTCCATTGACTTTGACGGGACAATAAAATTCCATTACTGATAAAATTCCACCTCCTGAGTCAGAATTGCTCTCACAAATTTTGTGTCTGGATCTGGCAGTGCTTCAAGTTTAAAGACCGAATCATTATGTTCAAATCCTTCCATGATCTTGTCCCTCCCTTACGCAGTAAACCCTTTTCAATCTTCCAAAAGCTCTGTTTCTCCAAATCTTGCCTCTTGCACACCTTGAACTTCCTGTACTGTTGGTAGCCATGTATTCACTGTCTAAGCTCCCAATTTCTCTCCTTAGACCTCTCTCTGTCTCTCTCTGTCACTCCTTGCAAAATGCTTCTTAAAAATGAGCTTTCGGTCAACCATCCAAACATCTCCTTATATGTGACTTGATGTTTCTGTGAAAGGCCTTGAGATATTTTGCTCCGTTGAGTGCTATACAAATGCAGATTGTGGTTGTTGAAAGCAATTAATCACTCAGCGGTTCACAGTGAGCTGGGTTTCCCCTGAACTAGGGGAAAGGGGAGGCAGTGGTGTAATGGTATTGTCATTGTAATCCAGAATCTTGGGGTAATGCTCTGGAGACCTAGGTTCAAATCCCATCATAGCAGAATGTGAAACTTGAACTTTTGATGGTAAATATTCATCATGGAGTTCGGTTACGAGTGGTGTGCCTCAGGGATCTGTTTTGGGGCCACTGCTGTTTGTAATTTTTATTAATGATCTGGATGAGGGTATAGTTGGGTGGATTAGTAAGTTTGCTGATGACACCAAAGTCGGAGGTGTGGTAGATTGTGAGGAAGGGTGTCATAGTTTGCAGGGTGACTTAGAAAGGTTGCAGAGCTGGGCTGCGAGGTGGCGGATGGAGTTTAATTTGGAGAAGTGTGAGGTAATTCATTTTGGTAGGAATAACAGATGTGTTGAGTATCGGGCTAACGGGAGGACTTTGAATAGTGTGGAGGAGCAGAGGGATCTAGGTGTATGTGTACATAGATCCCTGAAAGTTGGGAATCAAGTAGATAAGGTTGTTAAGAAGGCATACGGTGTCTTAGCGTTTATTGGTAGGGGGATTGAATTTAGGAGTCGCAGCGTCATGATGCAACTGTACACAACTCTGGTGCGGCCGCACTTGGAGTATTGTGTGCAGTTCTGGTCCCCACATTACAGGAAGGATGTAGAGGCTTTGGAGAGGGTGCAGAGGAGGTTTACCAGGATGTTGCCTGGTATGGAGGGGAGATCCTATGAGGAGAGACTGAGAGATTTGGGGTTGTTTTCGTTGGAAAGAAGGCGGCTAAGAGGGGACCTTATTGAAACATATAAGATGATTAGAGGTTTAGACAGGGTGAATAGTGATAGCCTTTTTCCTAGGATGGAGAAAGCTAGCACGAGGGGGCACGGCTTTAAATTAAGGGGGGTAGTTATAGGACTGATGTCAGGGGTAGGTTCTTTACCCAGAGGGTGGTGAGGGACTGGAATGCCCTGCCAGCTGCAGTTGTAAATGCGCCTAGTTTGGGGGCATTTAAGAGATCTGTGGATAGGTTTATGGACGAAATGGGATTGGTTTAGATTAGTGGGTTAGTGTTTTTTTTTAAAAGCTGGTCGGCGCAACATCGTGGGCTGAAGGGCCTGTTCTGTGCTGTAATGTTCTATGTTCTATGTTCTATGTTGAACTAGTGTACTTTTCCAGAGGAGCTTGAGGGCTCTGATTCCAGGTGGAAGGTGGGGCTGGGCGGGGGAGGGGGTGGAGGAGTGGGGAGGGGGGGTTGGTTTGGGGGGGGGGGAAGTGGGGAGAGGGTGGTGGTAAGAGCTTGACTTATCCTGAATAGTGCCACAGACTAATAGCATGCGTTCAAAGCAGAGCAAAATCCATCCCCACACTCATCACACAAACAGGAAGAAAGTATTCACATCCCACACTCTTCCCATTCGAACGATAGCTCCTCAGATTATCTGGCTCCGTCATTCTGGAGATCATTTTGTAGGAGCATGATGGATCAAACCTAATGCCCACTGCTCCTGACGTGAATAATTCAGTGTATGTCATTTGTATTTGCAACAATTGGACAACAATATCATGATGTATCATTGTCGTGAACTGGAGATGGACACTTGAAAATAAGCACAAGTGATTCTTCTTTGTGCTGTAACACAAACAGTTTTTAGCTAAATACGCTTCTCATGAGCTTTGGATCTTTGGATGTATGCATTAGGTTGATTGGCCCGTTAAATTAACACTTGGGTCAGGGGGACTAGCAGAGTAAATATGAGGGGTTACGGAAATAGTGCCTGGGTGGGATTGTGGTTGGTGCAGACTTGATGGGCAGAGTGGCCTCCTTCTGCACTGTAGGGATTCTATGATTCTATGATGATATTGGCTTGGGATTCGAGAGACTATGGATATCTGAAATGACCTCTTCCAACTACTTAACCATTCTATCACAATCATCAGTTGTCCTTATAAAAGGTAAAGACTCCATAAATTTGCAAATTTCCTTTTTGGATAATCTGGTTTGTTGGAATGAATAAATCTATTAATTAACTTAGAAATTCCAGATTTTCATTAATCTGCTATTTCCTATAATTGCAATGTTGGGCGTGAATTTTAACCACCAAAAATGAATGGATTGGACTCAAGTCAGATGTTACAACTTTAAGATTTGGAAACCAAACCCCGATCTGCTTCAATGTATCCAATTTTGGGATTGAAAGATATTGGACAAGGGGCAGGACAGTGAACCTGCTCCAAGAAGGGGGGGTTCTCGATTTAAATATTATAACAAGGCTGGCAGCCTCATATTTAACCTTCTCTGAGGTTTCACCTAGGCTGGCAGGCTTTTCCAAGCCTCAGGAAACCTAAAGTCTGAATGGAGGTGAGGGCTTCTTCTGGGAGATGAGAGCACTCTTACAGCACTGCTTGTGGGTCAAGAAGATCTAGAGTGCATTCCTCCAGCTCCCCAGGGTTTCTCCCTTCCCTCAGATCAAACCTTTCCCTCCCCCTCAGCTCACTCCATGTCAGGAATCCCTCCAATACAAACCCCAATGAAGGACAGGGATCTGAATTCCCCCAACTCCCCCCTCCACCCAATGTCCCACAATCTTCCAGTTGCATGAAGGTACCTTGGGTGGGGCTTTGGTTTGCTGAGGGACTATCTTTACGACACACGACAACACAGAATCGCTGAGCAGAAACTGATAGCCACGTTCCACACACATGAGGATGGCTTCAACTGGGATCTTGGGTTCATGTCACACTGTCTGTAACCCTCACGACTTGTCTGGGCTTGCAAAATCTCACTAACTCTCCTGTCTAGAGACAATACACATCTCTTTAACCTGTGCTTAACCCTCTGTCCACTCACATTTTCTGTACCTTTAAGACTTGATTACTTGTAAAGACTCAGATCCCGACCATTATTTTGTAAATTGAGTTTGTGTCTTTATATGCCCTGTTTGAACTGAAATCCCACTCACCTGAAGCTCTGAAAGCTTGTGGCTTGTGCTACCAAATTAACCTGTTGGATTTTAACCTGGTGTTGTGAGACTTCTTACTGTGCTTACCCCAGTCCAATGCCGACATCTCCACATTGTTGTTGCCAGTGTCAGGGATTCATTTTGTTATGTTTGTCATTGAGGGGATGTTAGTGCCATTGACAATCCCAGCATTTACTGCCCATCGTAGTGGAGAAAGTGATGTTGAGTCATCTTCCTCACTGCAATCCATGTGATGCACATCAATTTACTTTGTTGTTAGGGAAGGCTTCCCAGGATTTTGACTCAGTGACAGTGAAGGAATTACAATCCAGTTCCAAGTTAGTATGTTGTGTTACTTGTCGGGAACAGTCAGGTGGTGGTGTTCCTAAGTGTCTGCCACTTTCACAAAGGGTCGTCTGGACTCAAAACATCAGCTCTCTTCTCATGCTGCCAGACCTGCTGAGATTTTCCAGCACTTGGGGCGGCACGGTAGCACAGTGGTTAGCGCTGCTGCTTCACAGCTCCGGGGACCTGGGTTCGATTCCCGGCTTGGATTGCTGTCTGTGTGGGGTTTGCACATTCTCCTTGTGTCTGTGCAGGTTTCCTCCGGGTGCTCCGGTTTCTTCCCACAGTCCAAAGATGTGCGGGTTAGGTTGATTGGCCTTGCTAAAAATTTCCCTTAGTGTCCTGAGATGCGTAGATGAGTGGGTGGATATGGGGATAGGGCCTGGATGGGATTGTGGTCGGTGCAGACTCAATGGGCTGAATGACCTCTTTCTGTACTGTAGGGTTTCTATGATTCTCTTTTGGTATCTACTGCCCTTGTCTTTTAAGATTGCAGAAGTTGTGAGTTTGGAAGGTGCTATCTGTGGACCCTTGGTGAGTTGGTGTATTTTGTAGATGGTGCACACTGCTGCCACTATGTGTTGATGGTGGAGGGAGTAAATACTTAAAGTTGTGAAGGGGGCACCAATCGGGCAGGCTGGATGATGTTGACTTTCTTGAGTATTTTTGGAGATACACTCAGCCAAGCAAGTGGAGGGCATTCATCACTCTCTTTGGAAAGGCTTCGACAAGTAAGGAGGTGAGTTACTCACTGCAGAATACCCAAACCCCGATCTCTTGCAGCAATAATACTGATGTGAATGTCCCACTTAATCTTCAGGGTAACTTCCAGGAAGCTAATGGAAAGGCTTTCAGCTGCCAGACTTCACGCTTGAAGAGATAGAACAGGTCCTGCTACATAGAATAGGCCTCAGTTCATTTGTGTGTGTCTGTCTCCCACTTACCCTCCACACTAACCCCACAAAGAATTCAGTGATGGGAGCCACTTTCCTTGGCCTGGTGATGAGTGTGGGATCATTAGTAACCCTCGCCATTCTAACCCAGCCCACCTATATGTCACTGATTGTTCAGACTCCTATTTTGCACCCAATCGCATGTCATTTCCTACTGAAGTTGATGGAAAATGAAATGGTTTAGTGTGTAAAACAAGTGTCTTATATGGCCCTGTCAGCTGGTTAGATTAAATTGAGCCTTGATATAGATTCCAGATTTTTACATGGATGTTACCGAGGCTGGAAAGGAGAGGCTGGATAGGCTGGGATTTTTTTCTCTTGGAGCGTAGGAGGATAACGGGTGACCTTATAGAGGTTTATAAAATCATGACGGCATGGATAAGGTGAACAACTAAGGTCTTTTCCCCAGGGTCGGGGAATCCAAAACTAGAGGACAGAGGGAGCTGAGGGGCAACTTTTTCACACCACGTATGGTGCTGGAGGACATGGTAGAGACGGGTCCGATTACAACATTTTGAAGACATTTGGACAGGATAGAAAAGGTTTAGAGGGATATGGGCCAAACTCAGACAGATGGGACTAGTTTGGTTTAGGAAATCTGGTTGGCATGGACGATTTGGGCCGAAGAGCCTGTTTCTGTCCTCTATGGGCCCTATTTTACCATTTTGATTCTAAGCGCTGGGCAGACTTGAAAATGGGAGTGTTTCAGATTTGATTTTTAGACCCCATACACACCCCATCTGAAAATAGATCAGCGAGTCCGAATAGCGCTGCAGAATCCTGTGGGCGGGGCTAAATGTGCCCGAAACCGTGTAGCTCCGATCGGCGTCTCCAACTGCGCGTGCGCAGAAAAAGGATTATAGAATGTGGCTGCCTTGCCACATCCCTCCCGGGCTAGGTAATGCCTCCTCCTTGCACCCACATTCATTGCCCCACCCCCTCAACATTACTAAGCCCCTTATCCCCCCACCTACCCGATCACAACCCACTTCCCCCTTCCACCCGCAGATCTCAAGCAGTGGCAGTGAAACACCCCCTTCTCCCTCACTCATCACAGGCAGAGTGGCAGCGGACCCCCTATTCAATCTCAAGCAGCGAGCTATCGGATACTGGGCACTCACCTGCTCACTAGCTGCAGCGCCCAAATTGGACTTTTGTAACGCATGTCTGCTTTGCGCTGATTCTGGATGGGTGAACACGCGGTAAAAGGAAAAGTGCCAGTAAGATTAGGTGTGCAACTCATTAAGTCAATTTAAATGCAGTCATTTTTGGGCCTTGGTAAAGGGGGGACTGGCGTGAAGGTGGGCACGAATTGTGCTCCCGCCTCACGCCTGACTTTACCAAAACGGGCACAACGCAATGGTAAAATTGGGCCCTATGACTCTACAGCAGGCAATATTAGACATTATCTGAGCCCACTATAGACAAGGAAGTTCAGAGCCTGTCACCGGATAAAGGGCAGATGGCAAACTCCTGGCTAAGCTTATGAACAGTCTGCTGTTGCTTTTTGAGAAACATTTTGAATTGTTTACTGATGCATGTTGCAGAATGATATAAATAGCGTTGAAAGGTGTTGTCCAATCATTTGCATGTGATGTCGCGACTGGAACTGGTGCCTGGATTTCTACTTTGCAATGTTTGCCAAGCATTTCCAGCGCTGGGAGATGACAAAAAGCAACAATAACCTCGAGCAATTGCAGCTTGGAAGTTGATGCAGAGAAGGACAAATCTGGCAGCTTCCCTCTCTGACAAGCCAAACAGGTTGAACAGTCTGAACAACCTGGATGAAAACCCCTGCAAGCGTATTCAATGGACAAAGTTCACCCAGACCTGAAATGGAGAGATTGCACGAGAAGAAAGAGTGTAGTCATCATTCAGGATGGAGCCAGCTGGTTTGGATAAGCACCAAGATTGTTTCCATTTCCAACTTAAGAATAATCAGTGGTTTACAAAATGTACACCACTTCAAACAATTTGGATGCAAATGAGGATCAGTTACTCAGCCTCCCTAACATTCAATCAGAGAGCTGGCAAGCACATCAGAACTTTGGATCTGAGCTTTCAAAGCAAAAGGCTGCAAATTCGAATTGTTCATCTTCACGTCTGATGTACTCACACAGTGTTTCTGTGCTTACTTCTTGTACACAAACAGGGCAGCCTGATTAACAATTCTACCCCGAATGCGGGCCTGGTCCAACCTGTAGTGTTGACCTGATTCCTGTGTTCTCAGCTCCCTACTATACTCCTTTTATACCTATACCTGTGTGGCCAAATTCCCCTCCAACTCGATATTTATGTTTACTGATGACACTATTGCAGTGGGTCGGATTTTCAACAATGACGAGACAGAGTACAGGAATGAGATACGAAATCTGGTGAACTGGTACGGCAGCAATAATCTCTCCCTCAATGTCAACAAAAGGGAGGAGATTGTCATCGACTTCAGGAAGCGTAAAGGAGAACACGCCCCTGTTACATCAACGAGAGCAAAGTAGGAAAGGTCAAGAGCTTGAAGTTTTTAGGTGTCCAGATCACCAACAACCTGTCCTGGTCCCCCCCATGGTGATACTATAGTTAAGAAAGCCCCACCGACATCTCTACTTTCTCAGAAAACTAAAGAAATTTGGCATGTCACCTACGACTCTCATCAACTTTTACGGATGCACCATAGAAAGCATTCTTTCTGGTTGTATCACAGCTTGGTATGGCTCCTGCTCTGCCCAAGACCACAAGAAACTACAAAAAGTCATGAATGTAGCACAATCCATGATGCAAACCAACCTCTCATCCATCAGCTCTGACTACATTTTCCACCGCCTCGGCAAAGCAGCCAGCATAATTAAAGACCCAACACACCCCGGACATTCCCTCTTCCACCTTCTTCCATCGGGAAAAAGATACAAAAGTCTTAGGTCATGTACCAACTGACTCAAGAACAGCTTCTTCCCTGCTGCCATCAGACTTTTGAATGGACCAAACTTTGCATTGAATTGATTTTTCTCTACATCCTAGCTATGAGTGTGACACTACATTCTGCACCTTCTCGTTTTCTTCTCTACGTACGGTATGCTTTGTCTGTACAGCGAGCAAGAAACAATACTTTTTGCTGTATACTAATACATGTGACAGTAATAAATCAAATCAAATCAAATCAAAAATTTTTAAGGGCAGGCTTTCAGATCACAAAGATACAAACAAACAGTAGCTTTATTGGAAAGGTGTTTACTCTACAGGCTATTAGGATAGACTGCCCACGTGAACAGCCAATGATGCCATCATTACATCACGTAATCGGACTCTTAAAGTGACATTGTTCCAACTAGGAACAAGCATGAATACACAACACATTCCCCCCCCTTTACATTAGATGTTCCTGCAATGAAATACAATATAACATTAACAATCAAAATTTACAATATGAACAATTAATAAACACAACAGTCAATAGATTAGATGTTTCAGAGAATGTCGATTCCTCAATGGTTGTTGGTGAACCTCAGGCTTTCTCATGTTGACTGCAACCTCCAGTGTTTTTGGTTGAGTTTGGAAGTCATCTGTAAGATTTGGAGATTTACTTCGTGTTGAAGCGTTCTCGGCTGAGGTACTGCCTTTCACAGTTGTTCTGGTATTGTCAGGTGAAAATTGGCAATTGTCGGTAAAAACAAGGCCAACACACCTGGCTGTCCCATCAAACCTCCAGCCTTCAGGAGAACAGTGACCATGACATCACACAACCCTGACACAGCAACCTCTGCAAGACGTGCCGATCATCGACACGGATGGCATCATTTCAGTGAGAACACCATCCACCAGGTACACAGTACATACACTTGCATCTCGGCCACCATTATCTACCTAATACGCTGCAAGAAAGAATGTCCCGAGGCATGGTACACTGGGGAGACCATGCAGACGCTACGACAATGGATGAATGAACATCACTCAACAATCACCAGGCAAGAGTGTTCTCTTCCTGTTGGGGAACACTTCAGCAGTCACAGGCATTCGGCCTCTGATCTTCAGGTAAGTGTTCTTCAAAGCGGCCTTCACGACACACGATAGCGCAGAGTCACTGAGCAGAAACTGATAGCCAAGTTCCGCACAGATGAGGACGACCGCAACCGGGATCTTGGGTTCATGTCACACTATCTGTAACCCCCATGACTTGCCTGGGCTTGCAAAATCTCACTCACTGTCCTGGCTGGAGACAATACACATCTCTTTAACCTGTGCTTAACCCTCTCTCCACTCACATTGTCTGTACCTTTAAGATTTCATTGCCTGTAAAAACTCACATTCCAACTATTATTTTGTAAATTGAGTTTGCATCTTTATATGCCCTGTTTGTGAACAGAACTCCCACTCACCTGATGAAGGGGCAGCGCTCCAAAAGCTTGTGGCTTGTGCTATCAAATAAACCTGTTGGACTTCAACCTGGTATCGTGACACCTCTTATTGGTCATTAGTGAACCAGATGGATGTCTTCAACAATCCTAAATGGTTTCGCGGTCATCAGTAGATTCTTCATTCCAGATATTTTTTATTGAATTCAAGTTCCACCATCTACTGTGGCGGTGTTCGAATCCAGGTCTTCCGAATTTGAGCTGAGTTTCTGAATTAATAGCCTGGCAATAATACTGCTAGGCCTTCGCCTAATGGTATATCCTTCCTCAAATAAGGACACCAAAACTGTCCACAGTATTCCAGATGTGGGTTCATCCAGATGCACAGCTGCAGCAAAATTCCCCTACTTTTATATTCCACTCCCCACGCGACAAACACCAACATTCTTATTGCCTTCTGAATCACGGCCTGCATCCTGCTAACTAATTTTTTTGTGACTTATTTACTGGAACAACCAGATCTCTCTGTAAGCCCGAGCTGAGGCTTGTGGTTTTGAAATCTCTTCTTGGGTTTCCGCACACACCATAATGTAGAGTTGATTGAATCGGTGAAGCTGAGAGCAGCTCGCAAAACCCACAGGGAAGTATGTCTCACTTGATCTGACCCAGGCCAGCACAGGTTGGACACTTCCATCTCCAGGGATGGTGATGTGGGCAAATTCTGCCTCTAATGTTGAGCGCATTGTAATGTCAAAATGCCTGAATTTATTTATTTTTTTAACAGATGGTTATACAGCATGTGGGCAATGCTGACTAGGCCAACATTTATTGTCCATCCCTAGTTGCCACTCAGAAGGTGGTGGTGAGCTCTCTTCTTGAACCGCTGCAGTCCATGTGTTGTAGATACATGCACAGGGCTGGTAGAGAGTGAGTTCCAGGAATGTGTCCCAGCGACAGTGAAGGACCGCTGCTTTATTTCCAAGTCCAGATGGTGAGTGATTTGGAGTGGAACATCCCCAGGTGGTGGTGTTTCCATGTGTCTGCTGCTCTTGTCCTTCTAGATGGTAATGTACGTGGGTTTGGAAGATGCTGCCTTAAGACCCTTGGTGAGTTTTTGCAGTGCATCTTGCAGACGGTACACACGGCTGCGACCAGAGCGATTGAATGTTTGTGGAAGGGTTACCAAACAAGTGGGCTACTTTGTGCTGGAGGGAGTCCCAAGAATGATCCCCAGAATGAAGAGCTTCTCATATGAGGAATGGTTGAGGACTCTGGATCTGTACTCGTTGGAGTTTAGAAGGATGAGGGGATCTTATTGAAACATACAGGATACTGCGAGGCCTGGAGAGAGTGGACATGGAGAGGATGTTTCCACAGGTAGGAAAAACTAGAACCAGAGGGCACAGTCTCAGGCTGAAGGGATGATCCTTTAAAACAGAGATGAGGAGGAATTTCTTCAGCCAGAGAGTGGTGAATCTGTGGAACTCTTTGCCGTAGAAGGCTGTGGAGGCCGGGTCACTGAGAGTCTTTAAGACAGAGATAGGTTCTTGATTGATAAGGGGATCAGGGATTATGGGGAAAAGGCAGGAGAATGGGGATGAGAAAAAAATCAGCCATCATTGAATGGCGGAGAAGACTCGATGGGCCGAGTGGCCTAATTCTGCTCCTATGTTTTATGGTCTGATGGTGATGAGCTTCTTAAGTGTAATTGGAGCTGCACTCACCCAAACAGGTGGAGAGTACTCCATTACACTGCTGACTTATAACCTGTAGATGGTGGACAGTCTTTGGGGATCAGTAGGCCAGTGACTCACTGCAGGATCCCTAGCCTTTGACCCTCTCTATTAGCCACAGTATTTATATGGCTAGTCCAGTTCACTTTCTGGTCAATGCTAATCCCCAGAATATTGATAGTGGGGATTCAGCAATGGTAATGCCGTCAAAACAAGACATCTGACCAGTACTGCAATGTTTCTTGTATATCACAAGCTATATACAGAGAATACAGAGCACTGGGCTAATGGTAAGTTATTTGGTAGTGTGGATGAGCAGAGAGATCTCGGTGTCCATGTGGATCGATCCCTGAAAGTTGGCACCAAGGTTGATAGGGTTGTTAAGAAGGTGTACAGTGTGTTAGCTTTTATTGGTAGAGGGATTGAGTTTCGGAGCCATGAGGTTATGTTACAAAACTCTGACTTGGCCGCACTTGGAGTATGGCGTACAGTTCTGGTCGCCGCATTATAGGAAGGATGTGGAACCATTGGAAAGGGTGCAGACAAGATTTACCAGGATGTTGCCTGGTATGGTGGGAAGGTCTTATGAGGAAAGGCTGAGGGACTTGAGGCTGTTTTCGTTAGAAAGAAGAAGGTTAAGAGGTGACTTAATAGAGGCATATAAGATGATCAGAGGATTAGATAGGGTGGACTGTGAGAGCCTTTTTCTTCAGGTGGAGATGGCTAGCATGAGGGAACATAGCCTTAAATTGAGGGGTGATCGATATAGGGCAGATGTGGGCTCTTTACTCAGAGAGTAGTAAGGGCGTGGAATGCCCTGCCTGCAACAGTAGTGGACTCGCCAACATTAAGGGCATTTAAATGGTCATTGAATAAGTATATGGATGATATTGGAATAGTGTAGGTTAGATGGGTTTTAGATTGGTTTCACAAGTCGGCGCAACATCGAGGGCCAAAGGGCCTATACTGTGCTGTAATGTCCTCTGTTCTATGTTCTATGTTCCATGAATGTCAAGAGGTGATGGCTAGATTCCCTCTTGTTGGAGATGGTCATTGCCTGGTACTTACATGGCATGAATGCTACTTGCCACATGGCAGCCCAAGCTTGCAGAACTATGTATGGCCTTCCAACACTCTCTATTGGTCTCTGATTCATCATTGTACATCTCTTAAGAGGAACAGAAAACAAAGTGTAAAGAAAAAAATACTGGGAAGAGCTTGGCAAATGTATTCTTCCATCTTGTTTTTCTCAACACGAAGCTGGAACAGAATTTAATGCAGAATGAGCTTTTGCTTCAATGTGGTGGTAACATTGTCCCTCAGCTCTCTTCCAGAAGCTTCTTTCTGCTTTGTGTGCCCATTGAATATTTCAGGACAGAATCCAAGTTTCAATATAAACTTTACAGAAACATGACTTTCTTTTTTAACTCCAGAACATGGCCATCCATCACATTGTGCACACGTCAGCATGCACTTGGTTTTCCAGCCTGGCCTGTTTCCCAATGTAAATCAGGCACCAGATGGCATCAATTTACCCGCCTGATGCCTGCACTGCCATGTAATGATGTAAAATGATGAAGGGCCTGAATTGGAGAATTTTCGAGCGGACCAGTCTGAATCACGTATTGCTGCCCAGAAAACATCAGTCATCCTGTGACAAGGTTCCCTGCCAAAATTACAAGGTTCCAGTCTGGGGCCGGAGCCACTGTGGAAAATCCAGCCACAGACAAGGTGAAGGTACTAGGTCCAGTGATCCAACACCTCACTCGCCATGAGTGAGGCTTTGTTACAGCAGAGGCTCCTCCTAACTCTGGCACTGCCTCTTTAGCCCAAGGCAGACCCTGGGCTTATTTTTGTCTAATAACACAGACAGACCACTGGAAGCAGCTGGATCAAAGAGAAACAAATCATTTCAGGAGAAGAAAAGCCAGTTATCTATCAGTACAGCTGCAGGCCGATCCATTTGCATGATGCTGGAAGCAATCTGGACAATAGACATCATTATACTTCCTTTTCATTTTGCGCTTTAACTGGCTTAAACAAACACTTGGATTTCTACACGTGATTTTCAACATGTTATTGCAAAAGCAGCTGTTACTGAACCTGCCAATGATCATGGTGATTCCAAAACTTCAGCATGTCTAATATCACTGACTGAACAACCCAGAAATGATCACTGAGTAATAACACTAAGTTCAAAATCAGAACAGACTGCACATTAACAGCTATAGGGTCAGAAAGAGAATCACAGAATTTTGTGCCTGGACTGGCTCTCCAAATGTGCATCATGACTTAGTACCATTTCCTTGCCTGTTTGGATGGCACGGTAGCACGGTGGTTAGCACTACTGCGTCACAGCTCCAGGAACCTGGGTTCGATTCCTGGCTCGGGTCACTGTCTGTGTGGAGTTTGCACATTCTCCTCGTGTCTGCGTGGGTTTCCTCCGGGTGCTCCAGTTTCCTTCCACAGTCCAAAGATGTGCGGGTTAAGTTGATTGGCCATGTTGAAATTGCCCCTTAGTGTCCTGAGATGTGTACATTAGAGGGATTAGTGGGTAAAATATGTAGGGATATGGGAGTAGGGCCTGGGTGGGTTTGTGGTCAGTGCAGACCCGATGGGCCAAAGGGCCTCTTTCTGCACTGTAGGGATTCTATGATTCTTTTCTCCATTCCCCTATTCTATATAAGTAATCATCTAATCTCCCCTTGAATGCCTTGACTGAACCTGCCTCCACCATACTTCCAGGCAGCGCATCCCAGACCCCAACTACTCATTGTGTGGAAAAGCTTTTTCTCACATCACATTTGTATCTTTTGCAAACCACTTTAAATCTGTGCTTTCTCATTCACGATACTTTTTAATAAGCAGAAACATTTCTCGTCATTTACTCTGTCCAACCCCGTCATGATTTTGAACATTTCTATTAAATCTCCTCTTAACTTTCTTCTCTCCAAGGAGAATGGTCGCAAACTCTCCAATCTCTCCTCATAACTGCAGTTTCTCATTCCTGGAACCTTTCTGGTAAACCAGTTCTGCACTCTCTCCAATACATCCTTCATATAGTTTGGCACCAGAACCATACGAGGTGTTCCAGCTGAGGTCTAACTAGTGTCTTACCTAAGTTCAGCATTACCTCTTTGTTCTTGAACTCTATGCCCCTATTAATAAAACCCAGAATACTATATGCTTTATTAACTTATCTACCTCTCCTGCCACCAGGACATATACACCCAGGTCTCTCTGCTCCTGCACCCCTTTAAGAATTTTACCAAACCGCATCACCTCACTTTTCCACATTGAACTTCATCTGCCACCTCTCTGCCCACTCCACTCCATCAACTTGTCTGTGTCCTTTTGATGTTCAATGTTATCCTCTTCATTGTTTACAAAACTTCCAAGCTTTGTATCATCCACAAACTTTGAAACTGTGCCTTGCACACCAAGAGCTAGATCGTTCATAAATATCGGAAAAAGCAAGGATCCCAAAACCAACCCCTGAGGAGCACAACTACAAACCTTCCAGCCCAAAAAACTATCTATTGACCATTATCCCTTACTTCCTTTTAGACAAAAAAAATTGCATCTATAGTGGCACTGTCCCTTCTATTTCAAGAGCTGTAACTTATCTCACAAGTCTATTGTGCGGCACTGAATCGAATGCCTTCTGTAAGTCCATGTACCCCACATCAACAGCATTCCCCTTATCGACCCTTTCTGTTACATCCTTAAAAACTGGATTTCCTCTTTGGAAATCCATGCTGGCTCTTCCTAATCAACACATATTTTTCCATGTGACTACTAGTTCTATCCCAAATAGCTGTTTCCTGAAACTTGCCCACCAGATGTTAAACTTGCTGGCTGGTAATTGCTGGCGTGATCCTTACAAATGTTTTTGAACAAGGGCGTAACATTTGCAATTCTCCAGGCCTCTGGTACCTCCCCTGATCCTATTTGTATTTATATAGCACAATTTATATTTGACCTCCCCATGTCCAAAAATGCTATGATGTGGAGATACCGGCATTGGACTGGGGTAAGCACAGTAAGAAACCCCACAACAGCAGGTTAAAGTCCAACAGGTTTATTTGGAATCACGAGCTTTTGGAATCTTGCTCCTTCATCAGGTGATTCCAAATAAACCTGTTGGACTTAAACCTGCTGTTGTGAGACTTGTTACTGTGCCTAAAAGTGTTACAGCCAGAGAAGCGAAATCACATCTATAAGGAGGGAATTGCTGGATATTTGATCTCTCATGAAATCAAACGCAATGGGGAATGGGCAGTGGAGTAGAGACAGAATGTAAGCCATGATTATGTTAATGAACGTGAGGGTTTTATTGTCAATTTTCCCATTCTGCGTACTGCCGGAATGAAACTTCCCACCCATAGGGGGTGTTTGCCGTCCATTCCAATGCCACTGGGGCTTCATGATTCAGAGGTCACAGTTCTCACTGGTGAGAGCACGATTTTGGACCCTTCCCGACCCTCGCTGGCAATGTCACCAGGTTCACGGCCATAATGAGAATGAACTTGCTTTCCACTGAGTTGACCGTATTTAAATGTTATTGACCTGCCCCCTCACCAGATGTTGGCCCCCACCATATACTGAGTGTGCCAATGTGAGGCAGCGCAGTTCACAAGCCGCAAAGGTGGGTGGCAGCTCAGATTGCAGGGAAGGGAGAAGGGGCTGATGATTGGCGTGGGGGGGAGGAGTGGGGAGAAGGGGCCAACTCTGATCTGGAGAGAGGAGCCTCTGAGCTTTGTGTGGTGGGCTAAGAGGGAGGTTTACTGAGATAATGATAGGGGCACGTTTTGAGCCACCCCGCCCCCCCGATTTCTGTGCAACCAGGCTTTGCTGGCGTGATGATGCTCTGCCCCTCCCCCAAGTGGCATGAATCACGCCCCGTGATCTCTTTTGACAACGTGTCATAAAACCTGGAGAAAAACATGCTAGTTTTCTCTGGCAATTGTTGATAAGATTTAGCCCATGTGTATAATATGACCTTACTATGTCCAAAAATGCTACGATGTGGAAATTGCCAGTATTGGACTGGGGTAAGCACAGTAAGAAGTCTCAAGACACCAGGTTAAAGTCCAACAGGTTTAGTTGGAACTGCGAGCTTTTGGAGAGCTTCTCCTCCATCGGGTGATTCCAAATAAACTTGTTGGGCTTTAACTTGTTCCATCAAACCTTCCATTTCCATCACCATCCCCCCACCCCAACATCCCCCCAACTCACAATGATTCCCATGGCAGGTGGGAATGGAAAATCCCAGTCAATGTTCCTTGCTGTTCTCATATTTACGTTTGACCTGGTTTGATTTAGCAATTAACTCTCTTGCAAAATTGGCAGAAGTGAGCCATTTTGCATCATTCTAAAATAAATATTCCTGAACATAATATTGCAATGATACAAAAAATAAATGCAGCTTGAACCATATGGATTGTATAAAAGCTGAAGGTTTGTTGTGGGGATGTGAGGTGAGACTCTAGATTTCAATACATTGAATGTATATTGTGCGGCAGTCCACAACTCAGTGCAATTTATTCAACTGAGCAGTATTGTCATGTTATTATAATGATCTAACTCCTTGAACAATTTGTTGTGCAAGACACAAGGCATAAATTGGTCATGAGGGATTGGGTAAATATGTTGCAGGTTCATTTATTAAGACTAGACACATCTAAACAGTGATCTTAGCTGGAAGGCAACAGGACTGTGCTTCTTTTGGGTAACCAAATAAATCAACAAACTGAGGGATACATTCAAAGGTAGTCCCTTAAATGGATATTGCATCAAAGTAAGCAGATTCCCAAAGGAAAGATAAAACAAAATGTGATCCAAAGGTCCCCACAGTGCCCACCGGACCTGGAAGGCCTCAATCACACCAGCAAACCTCTGTGCTCCGAGCAGACATAGCCATGGAAGAGGGGCAAGCAGTTGGCATGGACGACCTGCTCGTTGCCTGACCCATGAAGCGGTCCACACCCTGTCTGCCACCCTCTACACCAGGTGCCTAAAGGTCAGGAGCGTGGGGCTGACATGCACAAAAATGCAAGTAACATATCATTTAGAAAACTAAAAAGAGGACGCTGCTTAGGGCAACTTACAAATGCGCAAACTCCACAAGGCCGCAAAAGATACAAGCATCTCGGGAATCTGTGAACCAATGCAATCGTTGGTTTTATGGAACAGTTGTTTGAAATATTTTCCACCACAGGTCCCCAGTGCTAAGGGGAAGGACTCTTGCTTAGTGTGCCCTCCACTGGGGACCTCCATCACTGGACAGCAACAAGGCATGCCAGGGTGTGTCCAGACAGTAGGCGAAGGCAAGGAAGTGAAAGATGTGCAGCAACAGCCCATACAGGAAACTCCTCCGCACTATGCTAAAAGGCACAGAGGGCATTTCTGTGAGGTGACTCAGATAGTGGGGCATGGGCATCTGAGGCAGGGTTCGGGGCTTGGGATCGGTGTGAATTTTCTTCTGAGGTTACCAAAAACTGAAATCACATGGGATTGAGGATGGGCTGGCTAGATGAATACAGAACTGGCTTGGTCATAGAAGACAGAGAGTATCGGTGGGTGTTTTTCAAAATGGAGATCTGTAGCTGGTGGTGTTCCACAGGGATCAGTGCTGAGACCGCTGTTATTTGTAGTATATATTAATGATCTGGAGGAAAATGTGGAGGGCCTGATTAGTAAGTTTGTGAATGACACAAAGATTAGTAGAGTTGCTGATTGTGCCAGGGATTGTCAGAGGATACAACAGGATATAGATAGATTGGAGACTTGGGTACAGAAATGGTTGATAGAGTTTAATCCAGACAAATGCGAGGTGAAGTATTTTGGAGGATCAAATTCAGATGTGAATTATGCTGTAAATGGCAGAACCCTTGCAAACATTAACATACAGAGGGATCTGGGCGTTCAGGCCCACAGTTCCCCAAAAGTGGCAACACAGATAGCAAAGGTGATTAATAAAGCATATGGCATTCTTGCTTTCATCAGTCGGGGCATTGAGTACAAGAGTTGGGAAATCATGTTACAGCTATATAAAGCCTTGGTTAGGCCGCATTTGGAGAACTGCGTGCAGTTCTGGTCACCACACGACCAGAAGGAAATGGAAGATTCGGAGAGAGTGCAAAGAAGGTTCACCGGGATGTTGCCTGGTCTTGACGGTGTTGGCTATGAGGAGAAGTTGAATAAACTAGGATTGTTTTCACTGGAAAGATGGGGACTGAGAGGAGACCTGATTGAGGCCTACAAAATTATGGCAGGTATAGCTAGTCAAAGGCTTTCTCCCCAGGGTGGAAGTGTCAATTCAAGGGGGCACAGGTTCAAGCTGACAGGGGGAAAGTTTAAGGGAGATGTACGGGGGAAGTTTTTCACGCAGACAGCAGTGGGTGCCTGGAATGCGTTGCCAGGGAAGGTGGTGGAAGCAGGCACATTAGCAATATTTAGAAGGATATGTACATGAATAGGGAGAGAATAGAGGCATATGGACCAAGTAAGGGCAGAAGATGTTTTTTCACTTTAGTTATGCTTTTGTGTTCAGCACAGCTTGGAGGGCCTGGTCCTGTGCTGTACCTTTCCTTGTTCTTTGAATCCATCCTACACAGAACCAATCCTCATAACCATCTTTGCAAGAGGCGCAGGAAAGCTTCCACAGATAGAATAGTGGATGAAGTATTACTGGCTAGATGAGGGGCAGCCTTGACTCACCGCTCTCTTAAACTGAAGGAGTACTGTCTGGGACCTGTACCCTTAATGAGACACTCTGCGAAGGAGTACAGAAGTCAAACCAGGTGACAAAATGTTTTCCAAACCCAAAAGCACACAGAATCCCGGAAAAAATTCATGACTCACCCTGTTGAACACTTTCTTCTGGACAGGAGACAGGAAAGTGATCAACAGACCAGCCCTCTTGGAATAATGGTCCCAGACTAGATGGAATGCTGTCATGGATGCTCCAGCCTGGTACTGTGTTGGACTGCTAAGGATGGATCCAGCACAGGGCCAAGGCATGAAGCCAGCTGTCGTGGTTATGGTAAACTGAGGCAATGGAGTGCTGTGTGTTCTGGATTAACATCTACCTCCAAGAGTATTGGATTACCTGTCTCCCAGTTGCAAAGAAAGTCAAGAGAAGGTCTTGTGGATAGTTTTAGTTCTATTCTCAATGGAATTGATCTCACAGCACATCTATCCTAAATCGAACTAACTGTCAGATTCATTTAGAAAGCATCAGAATTGCCAACACAGAATGTAGAGACCAGCACTGGGATGCAAACCTCTTGAGGATGAGCTTGAGGTGTATTATTGGGACAATTATGTTGGTTGACTGAGTGATATGTGGCCTGCAGTTGTTCGATGTTGTTGCTAAACATAAAGATGAAATGTGGACAAGCTGAGACGAAAGTGAAGCAAAAACCAAGTGAGGGTTTGGAGTGGAAAGTCATTGACGTGTAATTTGCACACGTTATTGATGAACAGGTCATTTTAAAATTGGCATGTATTTGAATCTGCAGATTTCAAAGCCAATAGCATTGATTCAATCCTGTACCCAGTTTACTTGGCCAAATTACTATATAAAAATATGAATGGTTATAAATCAAACTTCATTTTTACTTTCATTGCCGTTGGCAAAACACCAACGGATTCTGTCCCAATGTTTGGGAGAGTGGAGGAGTTCACTTACTTGGTGAAATTAATTTATTGTAACAGAGAACGTGGATTCTCATTGTTTTGGTTCAAGGTTAGTGTCAGCTGACTTTACAGAAGCCAGAATGTTAATCACCATTCCCCCAGCATGGATGGGATTCCCATTAGGTTCACACTGGCTCCCCCCCACCCCCCTGCTCCTCTCCCCCACCCCGGCCAACAGACCTGCTCCATTCTTCTGTTTGCCATCTTGTTCTGCGAGACAGAGGGATAAAAGTCAGTGATGGTGCTGCACTGTGTTTGGTTAGTGTACCTGTCACAATGGAATAGCTGGAGGCAGAAAGCGGAGCGCGTGAGGCTGCAGGATTGGCAGCTAAAGTGAGGGTGAAGGTGAGGATGCGATGAACCTTGAAGACCTCCGGTACCACTCCACCTGCCCCTGCAGAACCATCCTCCTGTCTGCCTCCATCATTAAAGCTTCCAGCACAATATCTGTGAGCCTGGAACTCTCCTCCTCCGATGGTGTCAGTCATGGGCTCAGTGGGTAGCATTCTCTGAGTGAGAAGGTTGTGGATTCCAGCAATAGAGACTTGAGCACAAATATCTCAGCTGACGCTGCAGTGCAGTACTGAGGGTGTGCTGCACTGCTGGAGGTGCTGTCCTTCAAATGAGACATTCATAGAATTATCGAATCCCTACAGTGCAGGAAGAAGCCATTTGGCCCATCAGGCCTGCACCGATAACAATCCCACCCGTGCCCTATCCCCGTAATCCCACATTTTTACCCTGCTAATCCCCCTGACACTAATGGCCAATCAACTTAATGTATACATCTTTAGACTGTGGGAAGAAACCAGAGCACCTAGAGGAAACCCATGCAGACACGGGGAAAGCATGCACACTCCACATAGACAGTCACCCAAAGCTGGAATTGAACCCGGGTCCCTGGCACTGTGAGGCAGCATTGCTAACCACTGTGCCACATGCTGCATATTAAACCAAGGTCTCCTTTGGTCTCTCAGGTGGACATAAAAGTTTGCATGTCATTACTTTGAAGAAGAAAAGGGGAATTATTCCAGGTGTCCTGACCAATATATATCCCTCAATCAACATTACAAAAGAATATAAATAGTGGGAGTTTGCTGTGTGCAAATTGACTGCCATGTTTCCTACCTTAGAACAGTGACTGCATTTTGAAAGGACCTCATTTGCTGTAAAGTGTTTTGGGACATCAGACAATGGTTCTATATCAATGTCAGCCTTCCTTTCTCCCTGAGCTGGTGTTCCATTTTCCTTAGTTACAATTGCAGCAACATCCGATATCTCACTGTAGCTTTACTTAAAGGAGGACAACCTGCCTTTAAGAACAGAAGACTGGCTGTACCACGGCCAGTTATTGGCACAATGCTGCTCGGCTCCCTGCTGGTCTCAGAGGCAGCCAGCAAGGTGGGAGATGCTGTGCCCAATGCTACAAGGTAGAGCGTCAAATTTGGGTGTTGCCTACCTCCACCTCAATGGCCAAAGGCAGGTTGTGAATTGTGACTCCTGTGCCCAAGAAATGCCAATTTTGAGCCCATCATATCACTAATTTAAAGTTTATTAGTGCCACAAGTAGACTTACGTTAACACTGTAATGAAGTTACTGTGAAAATCCCCTAGTCGCCACATTCCAGCGCCTGTTCAGGTACTCTGAGGGAGAATTTAGCATGGCCACTGCACCTAACCAGTGTGTCTTTTGGACTGTGGGAGAAAACTGGAGCACCCAGAGGAAACGCGCGCAGACACAGGGGGAAAGTACAGACTCTGCACAGACAGTGACCCAAGCTGGGAATTGAACCTGGATCCCTGGCACAGTGAGGCAGCAGTGCTAACCACTGTGCCAGCATGCCAAACTAGAGGAGATCTTGTCCAGATTACACCCCTACTACTGACCTGCCCCAAACTGTCAGTCCAGAAACTTGCAGTGTTATCGATTCAGAAAATATCTCATGTTGCTGTTTATAGAGACATCACATTTGCTGCAGAATTAACCCACACTCACAAGGAGTGGCCAGTCTCTAAATCCAGGCAAAAAAAAAGCACACGCAGTTCAGTTATAAACACAAGTGTAAATTTAATTGTGACCTTGAACTTTTAGATGTTTTCATTTCATTCCAAGCTCAAAAGTAGCAAACATATATTCTTGTGATAGGGTCTTATTTCTCAATTTATTTTTGGGATGAGAATTTGGGATGGGATTCCTGATGGGAATGACAAATTTTTATATCAGAAACAATGCTCCACTTTGCCAGTGTATTCAGGAACCTGACCCCCCCGAGTCAGTGAGACTTTGGGCTCAATTTTACCATCGAGTTATGCCCATTTCCGGATGCGAAAACTTGAGGTGAGTAGTGCGATCCGTGCCCGCCTGCGCGCCCGTTCCTCCTTTACCAACGCCCGGAAATAGCCGTGATTGGAACCGCGCCTATTTCAGGCACAACAGCCATTTAAATGTATTTGAATGCATTCAAAATGACTTAATGGCCTGCACGCCCAACTTTACCGACACTTCCCCATTTATCACCGTGTTTGCCAATCTGGAATAGGTGCAAAACAGACATGCTCCAAATTCCCAATTTGGGCACTCCAGCTAGTGAGGAGGTAGTAGCGTCTGACAGCTCCCTGCTTGAGATCAGTGGTGTTGGGGGGGTTGGGGGGGCAGTGCAGCAGGGTGTGGGGGGCTCTGCTGCCACTCTGCCTGAGATTGATGGGGGGTAAGGGGGGGGCGGACCCACAATCGGTTAGGGTAGTGGGAGGGGTTGGGGGATTAAGGGGTCAGTAATGTTGGGGAAGGGTGCAATGTCTGTGAAGGCCAGAGGGAGGCATTATCTGGCCCGGGAGGGATGTGGCAGGGGGCCCACATTCTATCATTGTGCATGTGCAGTTGGAGGCACTGGTCAGGTTTTGGGTGCAATAAGCCCTGTCTACAGGTTTGTGCAGTGCGATTCGGAATCGCTGATACTTTTTCAGGCAGAGTGCATATGAGGCGTCTCAGAACGGGTCTAGAAGTTGGATCTGGAACACTCCCAGTTTCAAGTCCACCCAGTACTTAGAATCAAAATGGTAAAATAGGGTCCTTTGTTTCTGGGCAAAACCATCCTGCAGTGGAGAAGTACATTTGCAAAGACTGCACCTTCTGAATTATAACTTAAGGTAGGAGACAGGAACGAAATGTGCGAGAGGTGAGACTACAAAATGGGCAGCAAACCAGGTAGATTGCAACGTGGGTTGGACAACCCCCATTGATCAATAATTGATTGATTTTTAAGTGTGCGTACTCCAGTGCAATGAGTTAATCACCGAGTCATAGAGCTTTACAGCATGGAAACAGGCCATTCGGCCCAACTTTTCCATGCCACCCTTTCTTGTAACCACTAAGCTAGTCCCAATCGATCTATATCCCTCTATACTCATTTTACCCATGTAACTGTCTGAATGCTTTTTAAAAGTCAAAATTGTACCCATTCCTACAACTACCTTTGGCAGCTTGTTCCAGAGAATCACCGCTCTGGGTGAAAAACTTGTTCCTCTGGACCCATTTGTATCTCCCTCCCACATGATTGCTTTCATGTAGGAGTTTACTCAATATCAACAATGAATAAAGTTCACTCTATTCAGCCCAGGAAGCTGAACACAGGATGTCGGCGAAAATAAGCCATCAGAAAGAATGTTGTTTCCAATCAGTTGGAAGATGTCATCCGCAGGTTTTGAACTCGTTGGAGCACATGGGCTAGGGAGCAGGTTCAAAGTGGAGAAATTGACAGGAGGCTGGCTCCAGCCCACTGACCTCTGCATCTCACTAAACTCAAAGCAAAATACTGGAGGTCTAAAATAAAACAGAAAGTGCTTGAGATAATCGGCAGGTCTAGTAGCATCTGGGGAGAGAGAAACAGAGTTAACGTTTCAAGTTGAATATGACTCTTCTCGTGTGTGAGCAATGTCCTCGGGAGAGGGGAGTTATCAGTACCAAATTTAATCACTCAGCCTTTTTAACGTGGATTTTGCAATTTAATTTGGATCCATGGGTTTATTCGGCTTCCAGCAAAAGTAAGGTGAGAACAAAATGGCAATTGGAAGCGCTGGAAGTGCTGAACCTGCTTGTAGGAAAGATATTGCCCACAGTGCATGTGCTAACTTTAATTGTTCATTTCATCACTTTGGCGGTTATTCTGATAACGTTGGATGTTTGGATGTCTGACCTCTGTTTTGGACCTGAGAACTATCTGTTCAGTGTGTGCTTTTTTACTTGGAGGACCAGGAGAACCAGCAATGTCTCAAGTACTGGAAAAGTACCATCAAGAGCAGCACTGTCAAGAGCACCACTTGCCTGCTCTACAGGCACCTGCCATTCAATGGAAAGTGGGTTGAGTAGAGAAGACCCCAGTGGAGGACAGTTGCAGTCTGCTGGAACAAGACTTGCTGCCAAGTAGACAGGGCATCTACATTTTTACTGCCAAAGTTGCCACTGCCCTCAACTTCTTCCAGGTCTCAGTTGAACATTCCACAGTCCATAAATGAATGGGGCAAGTGATCAATAACTTGTTTGCTGGATGAGCAATTATGCCAACGTTTCTACTGATGATGCCAGCCAGAATGAGCTGGCGCTCGATTTGGCAGTTCTGGAGAAATTTGGCGCGTCAGCTATGACTCAGCTCACCACCGCCTTCTCAAGGGCAACTAGGGATGGGCAATAAATGCTCGCCAGCCAGTGACACCCATGTCCCACGAATGAATGAACAAAAAGATAATTGAGGTTGAATCTAAACTCCCTGATTAAGGGCCAGATTGATACTCCAGTCAGGGAGTCCCATGCCCTGTATTTAGACAAGAGTGTCAGTCCCTCTGGCACTCTGGATGTAGACTGCACTCTTGGTGTTGCTGGATCTTGTAAATAAAGGAATTTTGGTGAAGGGACTTCCGCCTCTGTAGACACATTACAATAACCCTGTGACATAATGCGGTGACTGGGCTGAAAATCCACCAATAAGCGTAGACGTTTCCTTCCCCCATGCCCCAATCAGGAGTTTAAAATCCATCTCTTAGGTTCTGTTAAGGATCTGCTGTGAATAGCAGAGCTTATCAAACAATGACAAATGGAATAGTAAGGACTAACAGTGTGAAACTGTTTAAACATTAATAAGATGTGGTTCCCCACGTGAAGTTCTTCCCTAGGAATAAGTAGCAGCGCCTATTTTTCAAATGCAATGCAGCGATGAATAAACTAATTCGACCGTGTGTGTAGTTTTGACAGCTCCTATTGTAAGGCGCAGGATATGTTATTAAAACAAGTATTATGATTAACTTGAAAACCAGCCATTAATATTGATAAGATCCCATGTCCCTGGAACGCGTTAAAACAGATTCAATGTAGCATCCATGAATTTCCGTTTGATTGCCTCTGGCAATTACGGGCGGAAGTCACAAAGCTGGATCGGAGGAGGATGCATGATGTACTTTACTTTTTTTTAAATCTCGGGGGGAACCAGGAGGGTGGATGGATGAAAGTACTTCTGAGCGTGGGCCCTGGCGAGATGATTACAAGGTACGGAAGCAGCAATCGAAATGCAATTTGAGGGAAAACTTCTTCACGAGGGTTTCAACTTCTGAATAGACTGCCACTGCGAGCCGTGAATGCCGACTCTCGCACACACAGTCACACATTGTTCTGAACACTTCAGCTGCCAGCAATTCCATGGAATGGAGGTGATCCAGGGGGTTGCTTTTGATTAACCCACCAAGACACCAAAGTAAGCATTCGTTGCAATATCCATGTATTAACCCTGTGTTATGATCACCACAAAGACTGCAGGGGATCATCGATAGATCTCCCTGTGGGCTTCATACAATACAAGCTTCATCACTGAGCCAGCGGATGCTCACCTAATGAGAGGGGGATGGCGTGGGCTTTTAAATCTGCTGCTCAGCATGGACCAGTGTTGTAGGTCCCGAGGTGCAGACTGTCCAGCTTGAAGCTTCTCTTTTGTATTGAATAAAAGATCTGTGGTGATGGGAAATTGGCATTTGGCTGAATTACTACACCCAACTCAACTAAAACCACATTTTAAACAGCAGAAAATTGTCTAGTCCCTTATAAACTAATTTGAAGTGCAGTCAAGTGCTACATTGGAAACAGCAGCAGTCGTCTTGTTCACAGTGTAGCAATATTGCTTTAAAAGAGGATATGCTAATAAGTAACTAGCTAGGATGTAAACCATGTCACCAGCATTTATTGTTCAGACAAACTTTCAGTTCAGCTGCTGGCATCTGGTGTGAAGGAATTGCAGTATGCTTTTCTGTTAACAATAGCTGTTGAAGCTTTATAGTAAATCTTTCTGCTGAACAATCCTGCACCACACCTTCAAATAAACTGGACCTATGTATGATTTACCAGTCCCGTATGAGATTGTTAAGTTTGTACTGAGCAAACATAGAATTGCAACATGAAACAAAATGATGAAGATTTGAAAATCAAAGGAAAAGCAAAAGGCAAACTTTTATGCTGTACAAAGAATGTGTATATACAGAAGGTCTTGGGCACAGTCCCTCTACAGACAGTGCTTCACAGAGCAATGAGTATCTGATTTGTGGGAGAGCCAGATTTGGGGTGAATCAGACAGTTGATTTTGAATTGGATAATTGATTTTGAATTGGACAGTTGATTTTTAGTTGGACAGTTGATATTGAATTGGACAATTGACTTTGAGTTGGACAGTTAATTTTGAGTTGGACAGTTGATTTTGAATTGGGCAGTCAATTTTGAATTGGACAGTCAATTTTAAGCTGGATAGTTGATTTTGAATTGGATAGTTGATTTTAAATTGGATAGTTGATTTTGAATTGGATAGTCAATTTTAAGTTAAACAGTTGATTTTGAATTGGACAGTTGATTTTGAACTGGACAGTTGATTTTGAGTTGGATGGTCAATTCTGAATTGGGTGGTCAATTTTCAGTTGGACAGCAGAAGTTGCAGGACCATTGCGATGTCCTCTGATGTCATTCATGTGTAAGAGACAGCGAAACAGGCAGTGAAACAGAAAAAAAACTGGAGCTCCAGGCAAAAAATAAAAGGAAAAGGGAATGAGAAACAAAAGTCACACAGCAGCTGCATTGTTGCATCTCCCAGTGGAATAGAGAAGCTACAAATCCCTGACACATCAACAACATTCATAAAAACATGAAACATCAGGGAAGTGGCCACCAAGTTCCCCAGCATGAACTGGAAGGTGACAGAAATCCTGCCCAAATATAGAGTGAGATTTTCCACACAACCTACTGTGTGTTTGCGGTGCTGGAGAGGGACTGCCATTGGCTAGTGGTGGGATCATCATCTGTCCCATATCTCAGAAGTACAGGAGAAATTTCTTGAAAAACAAGGCAGAGTGGGGATGGTATACAATCAGCACTCAGGAGCTGCCTATCTGAACATAGGGTGAAAAGTTTGAGTCATAATCGCAGCTGGGGAACTTGGTTACCTGCTGAAGTATTTAAAGTTTGCAATGAACCTAGATCCCATGAAGCCACAATGCTGTTGGAAGCAATGTTGGAAAAGAACAGAAGCCGGCTTATGGAATTTGACAACTGCAGAACACCTCGCAGCTCAACTGTGTCTAGAATGCATGCAGAAAGAGGGACTCAGAGTGGGATAATGGAAAACCACCATGTAACCAATCAGCACTTCAACAGTACACAAGATACCAACACACTGACAAATCAATAATACTCAAGTGATAAGCATAGATTTCAGGAAGATCATACCACGTGGGTTATTCCACCTGAGGGCTGCACAGTACACAGTGGTTAACATTGTTACCTCACAGCACCAGAGAACCAGGTTCGATTCCTGGCTGGTGTCACTGTCTATGCGGAGTCTGCACATTCTCCCCGTGTCTACGTGGGTTTCCTCCCACACTCCGGAAGATGTGCTGAATGGGGGAACAGGCCATGTTAAAATCTTCCTCAGTGTACCCAAACAGGCGCCAAAGTGTGCTGACTAGGGATTTTTCACAATAACTTCACTGCAGTGTTAATATAAGCCTACTTGTGGCTGATAAATAAACTTCAAATTAGAAAAAAAACTTTAAAACTTTACCATTCCGAGATCTGGGAGGATTATTCAGCCACCTATATATTATACAGACTCTTAAACTCTAAGATTCATAACGCCTTCATTTCTGGAACAGATATTTATATTTAGTGTAAGTAAGACATTGGAGCAGAATTAGCCCACTCGGCCCATAGAATCTGCTCCACCATTCAATCATAGCCGAAATTTTTCTCATCCCCGTTCTCCTGCCTTTTCTCTATAACCCCTGATCCCCTTATTAATCAAGAACCTACCCATCTCTGTCTTAAAGACACTCAATGATGTGGCCTCCATAGCCTTCTGCAGCACGGAGTTCCACAGATCCTCTGGCTAAAGAAATTCCTCCTCATCTCTGTTTTAAAGGATCGTCCATTTAGCCTGAGGTTGTGCCCTCTGGTTCCAGTTTTTCCTACTAGTGGAAACATCCTCTCCATGTTTCCAATACTTTCACATCTCCATAGTTTCCAATGTAGGATATTTTGGAGGGTGGGGTTTCCCTGAAGAGTGGGTGGGAAACACATCCCAGCCGACACTGCCTCTCCCACAGCTATTTCTTACTCGAATGAGAATCAATTGGCTGTAGATGGAGCTTCCACCCCTCAGCTTAGAGAGCTTCCTCCAATCTGATTGGCCAGTTGCTCTCCAGTCTCCGTTGTAGCAGAAGCTACAGTGGACAGAAGAGAAACATCACAACGACGCTGGAGACTAAGTCCCAGGAAAAGTTCATTTTTGGGGTCCCTGGTGGGAACATAAAGCCTTGGGAGTGTGGAAAGTGTGTAATTGGGATGTCAGGGGAGAAGCCAGGGGTGGGAGGAGGTCCAGCAACAATCAGGCCTTTACGAGAAGGGACGTTGGAAATTGAAAGGTGGAGATGACCCTGTCAACCCCTACCCAAGGCCTAAATCCATTTTCATGATCATTTTCAGGTTTCCCCCACATGTGGGAAATCTCCCTGTGGGCCTACAAATTGAGGCTGGGTGGGAAATAGCCCTTAAGTGGCTCAGAATTGCACATTTAAGGACCTCAATTAGGGAAAGGGCGCATCTGAGGCCTTGTCCACACCAGCATAAAATCACTGAGAGGTTTTAAATAACTGGGCGACAGTGAGAAACTTCTGTGATTAACAGACACATTTGGCAACCCAAAGTCATTAGGAATCAAGATAACTTTGAGGATAATTTTTGAAGTCTTGGCAATTGGTAATTAGAGGCAAAACAAATTGAAGACAGACAACTCAAATCATAAATGTGGCTAAATAGAAGTGTTTGGTGGAGTTGAGAACATTGAGAAATTAACAACACAATGACATGAAGAGTTTTCATAGCAAAACATCTTCCCCTGTGTAATCACACAGTATTATTATCCCCAAGAGTATAACATTATATTATTATGGAGGTCTGTAAGGACTATGAATGATTTTATCTCAGTTTCCTTATGGGTGGAGTTTTGCACTTTGTCACTTCTGGAACATGGGGACCATTTAAAATAATAATGATGTGGGCATCGTTGGCTGGACCAGAACTCAGGATAGTGAGTGACTAGGAAGGGAACATGCAGATGATGGGGTTCCCATGTCCTTCTAGGTGGTAAAGGTTGTGGGTTTGAAAACTGATGTCAGAGAAGCCTTCATGAGTTTTTGCAGTACATCTTGTAGATGATACACATTGCTGCCACTGTGCATTGGTAATGGAGGGAATGGGTGTTGAATGGACAGGGCACTGATCAAGAGCTGCTTTATCCTGGATGGTGTCAAGCTTTTTTCAGTGTTGTTGGAGCTGCACCCATCCAGGCAGGTGGTGAGTGTTCCATCTCATTCCTGACTTGTGTCTTGTGGACAGTGGTCAGGCTTGTGGAGTCCAGAGGTGAGTCAGCACGATAGAATTCCTAACTTTTTACCTGCTCTTGTTGCTACAATATTTATATGGCGAATCCAGTTCAGTTTCTGATCAATAGTAACCCCCAAAATGTTGATATTGGGGAATTCAGAGATGGTGTTACCCATTGAATGTAAAAGGGAGAATGTTGGATTTTCTTTTGTTCAGATTGTCACTGCCTAGAACTCGTGTGGTACCAATGTTATTTGCTACTCATTAGATCAAGCCTGAATATTGTCAAAGAACAAAGAACAAAAACAGCACAGGAAACAGGCCCTTCGGCCCAACGAGCCCGCGCCGCCATTTTAACATTACCAGTTCCCCACCCATGACCCTTATCTATTGTTTATGGCAATCCAGATTGAGGGAAACTAATTTAGGGACAATTTATTACCTCCAATCAGCCTAATAGCACATCTTTGGGGTGTGGGAGGAAACCGGAGCACCTGGAGAAAACCCAGGCAAGCACGGGGAGAATACACAAACTCCCACAGACACTGGCCCAAATCCATGTGTCTGCACAGCAATCAGCAATAGTCACTGAGCTGTCGTGTTGCCCAGCATCTGGTCCAGTTTAAGCACACACTAACGACATGAAGCACTAGGCTACTCTTGAACATCCAAGAGCAGCCCAAGTACGACCCATTGCGTGTATGCCCCTTGTCGGACAACAAGGCGGACCGACTTAAATCCTGTGAATTAAAAGAGAAAAACATTATTATCATACCACATCCTTTTACATTACCAGGGACATCCCAATGTTAATGAACTTTATTTAAAACAATCTCCTATATCCTCCCATCTCCAACCCACTCATGTGCCTGTCTAAGTTACTCTTAAACAACTCCAGCGAGCCTGCCTCCACCACCTTACTTGGCAGAGCATTCCATACCCCCACTACCCTCTTGTGTGAAAAACATCCCCCTAATATCCGTGTTATACCTCTCCCCCCTCACCTTAAGCCTGTGGCCCTGGTCTTGATGTAGATGGGCTCTGACTGGTTTAGTATCTGAAGTGCTGAACACTTTGCAATCATCAGTGAACATCCCCACGTCTCATGATGGAAGAAAGGCCATTGATGAAACAGCTGAAGATGGTTGGGCTTAAGACACTCCCCTGAGGAACTTGTGTGGTGTTATTTTGGTACTAAGATGATTGATCTCCAGTAATCACAATGCAATCACAAAGTAATCCTTTGTGTCTGGCATAACTTCTACCATGATTTCCATGTGCTCTAATTTTGCCAGGGCTCCTTGATGCCACACTTGGTCAAATGCTACCTTGTTGTCATTGACTACCTTGGCAATCATTCTCAACTCACCACTCGAGCTCAGCTCGTTTGTCCATGTTAACCCAAGGCTGCAAGAGGTCAGGAGCTGAGTGATCCTGGTGGAACCCAAACTGAGAGTCCATAAGCAGGTTATTACTGAGCAGGATAGTGCTTGATAGTGCTGTCAACAACATCTTCTATCACTTTGCTGGTGACTGGGTGTAGACTGATGGACGGTAAATGGCTGGGTTGGATTTCTTCTTTTTCGTGTTTTCAAGACATACCTGGGCAACTTTCCACATTGCCAGGTAGATACCCGTGTTGTAGCTGTACTGGAATAGCCTAGCTAGGGGAGCGACTAGTTCTGGAGCACAAGTCTTCAATAACATGGCTGGAATATTGTCAGGGGTCATACACCATGCAGTATCCAGTGCCTTCAGCTGTTTCTTGATATCGCATGGAGCGAATTGAATTGGTTGAAACCTGGCTGCTGTTATGCTGGGGATCTCAGGAGGAGGCTGAGATGGATGATCCACTTGCCACTACTGGCTGAAGGTGTTGCAAGTCCTTCCGCCTTTTCTTAAGCCTAATCTTACAGGTTGGTAATCTGATTTACTAATTTGTAACTCTAGCTGTGGCTGTTTCCCAGGGCCATGGTGTTATCATCTGAATAGGGCATGTGGTCTGGATGACCCATCGCAACAAGCGATGAAGGATTGGTATTTAACATGAGCCCAGCCAAGGTAGCATTACAGCATTGAGTAAATGAGGAAACTGCTGGAGGATGCAAGCATGATATGGGAAGGCTGATCCTCAGGGATTCATCTGGATGCAGTAACGACTAAAATAAAAGCCCTCTTCTCTGTAGTTGGAAGAAAGAGACCAACCAGTTTGATTAAGCAGGCATGACTGCAGGTCAGGGTGGTGAACATCAGGAATGTGGAGAACAGGATCCAATGTTGGAAAAGGTTAAATGATATTAGGTTAGGCAAAGTGAGTGTCCTCAACTTTCAGCCAACAACCATTACCCTCTCACTTCCCTAGAATTCCCCTGCAGTCCTCTGTCTGGTGCACTTTGCTGTCACACTGGGGAGGCAATGGTCTCATGGTATTATCGCCAGACTATTCATCCAGAAATTTAGATAATTCATTTGGATAACCAGAGTGCCACATTGGAGATACCCCTTTGGATATGGTCTGAGAAAATCTTTGGGATAATAAAACACCATTGGGAGAGGCAAGGCACTCTTTTGTAATGTTAAAAGCAAATATTGCACATATAAAGTGCATAAGCTCACTGAAACTGTCAAAGAACTGTCAAAACTGTCAATAATTGTCAAGCTGTCAAATAACTGTCAAAGATATCAAAGAATTATTAAAGTTGTCAAAGAACTGTCAAAAGATACTAAGTAAATCGGCATGGTGTGGATAATAGAAAATGCTGGTGGGTGGGGCATGCATTGGTTTGAATTGTCACTATGTTGGCATAAGTACTAGAAAGATCCACAGGGATGTGGGGGACAAAGAGGGTATGAGGAGTGGGTAAAGGGGCATGGGAACAATAAGGCAATGGGTGAGTGAATGCAGTGATATAATTTGGAATGGATTGGTCATGGATGTTGTGTGGAGGTAAAGGTTGGGGCAGTGTTTCTCATTTCAAACTTCTTGTAAAATTCAATTTAGCAAAGTGCTGGAGCACAGGGGCAGTCCTTCTGCCCAGCCCGCCTCTGCCCATGACAGCTTCTGCACTGATTCCAGGCGAGGTAGTATATTATCACTGGAAGACCAATCCCGAGATTCAGGGTAATACATCGGGGACCTGGGTTCGAATCCTTCAATGTCAGATCGTCAGATTTGAATTCAATAAAAATCTGGGATTTCAAGTCTAAATGATGACCATGAAAACTTTGTTGATTGTCAGAAAATGAATATCTTTAGTGAAGGAAATCTGCTGTCCTTACATGGTCTGGCCTACATGTGACTCCAGAGCCACAGCAATGTGGGTGACTCTTAATTGCCCAATCAGTTCTGTGGGCAACTAGGGATCGGCAATAATTTCTGGTCCAGCCAGTGATGCCCACATCCCATGAATGAATATAAAATAGAACGCTGCCTACCTCCCCCAGTCCCCCAACCAGAATGAAAATCCATCCTCCGGGTGCTCGGTTTTGAAAGGTTAGGTTCTAAGAGTCGGGATCTCTTCTATCTCTGCGTACCCAACCAGGGAGCGATAATTTGAGCCCCCAACTCTCTGGAGATAAAATTTGGTCCAAGGGAGCTCTTTAAATTGAGGTAGTGGTTCAGGTCGGGGAATTTCCCGACTTGGAGTTACTCATTTTGATTGTGACTATTCGGCCCTATGTGGTTACTAATAAATAGCAGCTTCTCTTTGCTCTGTGTAGGTATCGATGTGCTTGTTTGTATGTGTGTGACACATCTCCCAAACCCCCTTCACCTTCATCTCCCCCCACTCCCCACTTCTTTTCACCTTTATCATTCTCTTTTCCACTTCCTGTACACATTTGTAGCTGACACAATTTTGCTTTCATGAATTACATTGGGATTATAGCATTAGCTGAAAGCTGAGAAATCCCTTTGGTAACATGTTCCAGTGAAATGAAAAGCAATGTCAGATTCCTACTGATAGCTATGGATACATAAGGCTAGCATTCAGGCTGTCTTCACATTGCTCTGTGTTATATTTGGAAGAATCCTGCTAAATGAAAACTTGGCTGACAATATGAAGCATACAATGTCACTTTGTCAGGCGTTTTCAATTGTTGCTGTAGAGTTTAACTTTCCTATGAATAAAATATCATTTTTGTTTGCATATTTTCCACTGTGTAAATATAGGTGAGGTTCTATTTCCATTGGTTACACATGTCAGCAAATAAAGTATTAATGAAATTATATAGAAACACACAGGGTTTACAACTCCAAATCATACTTAACTAGTCCATGACAATCATACTCCACATGAACCTTCTCCCAGAACCCTCTTCATCTAACTCCAGCAGATTCACTTTTATTTCATTCTCCCTCATACATTTAATTAGCTTCCCATTAGGTGCATCTATACTGTTTGCCTTAACGAAGCCTAGTGGTAACAAGTTCTAGATTTTAACCATTCCTTGGATTGGGAAATTCCTCCTGAACTGAATTTATGGTGATCGTACTAGATTTATCTTAGATTTGAACTTCCCAAAAATGAAATTATCTCCCAGTGCCTTCCTTATTGCATGAGCAAGCGCTATCGACTTCAGGAAGCGTAGTGGAGAAAGTGCTGCTGTCCACGTCAATGGGGACAAAGTGGAAATGGTCGAGAGCTTCAGGTTTTTAGGTGTCCAGTTCACCAACAACCTGTCTTAGTCCCCCCATGCCGACAATATAATTAAGAAAGCTCACCTATGCCTCTACTTTCTCAGAAGACTAAGGAAATTTGATACGCCCTCTACGACTCTCATCAACTTTTACATTCTTTCTGGATGTATCACAGCTTGGTATGGCTCCTGCTCGGTCCAAGACTGCAAGAAACTAGAAAGGGTTGTGAACGAAGCCCAGTCCATCACTCAAACCAGCCTCCCTTCCATTAACACTTTCTACACTTCCCACTGCGTTGGAATAGCAACCAGCCTAATTAAAGACCCCACACACCCCAGACATAGTCTCTTCCACCTTCTTCCGTTGGGAAAAAGATACAAAAGTCTGAGGTCACGTACCAACCGACTCAAGAACAGCTTCTTCCCTACTGCTGTCAGACTTTTGAATGGACTACCTCACATTAAGTTGATCTTTATCTACACCCTATCTTGACTGTAAACTCTACATTCTGTACTCTCTCCACTTCTTTTCTATGAATGGTATGCTTTGTCTGTATAGTGTGCAAGGAACAATATATTTCACTGTTTAGTATAATGCATGTGATAATAATAACTCAAATAAAAATAAATGAGCCTAATGCAGTAACAAAATTGGGAGGTCAGAGATAAGGAACAGAGCACATGGATGAACCTTTAACTCTCAAACTGTACTGCCTAGACTGTGTTAACTTCATTCTTACTCAGAAAGAGCAACACAGTGAGTCTTAGAGCCCCCAGGGAAAGGAAAATGGGCCGTATAGATTCTGCAGCTGACAGCTATGCAGCTGTTGATTGCTGGGAGTGTGCATGAGGTCAAGAATGGATCCCCCTCAGTGTGACGACTCCTCCAGCCAAGCCTGACAAACTCCCAGCTGCTTGCAGCCATGCATTAATAATGACCACTTGGGTGAGATGCAGAGGAACGACATGAAGCCCAATCCTGCAAAACCCGGTTACCTGCAGCATGGAATTGAATTAGTGAGACAGATAGGGATTTAGATAAATGAGGTGGGTTAGCTGACACAGTGATGAAGTGAGTGCTAGATTTATGTACAGCTGATAAATATTAACTCAAGCTGGCAGTGAGCGTCGTACCTGCACGAATGGATGGAGAAAAACAGAATTCTCACTCCTCATCAGCATCCTGTGACTCTTCTTGGGAATGCATATGTATATGGACAATGGCAATGAAATGATCTGACAGACCTGAATATAAAGTTTCCCATGTTTAATTAGCACCTCAGCACTTGTTCCCTTGGCTACTGTATAACTTCTTACTTTGGCAAAGTACTGACAAGTGATCAATGGTCACAGACGTGTACACCTGTCAAAAAGAGCTGATGGAAAATTTGAAACTCTCTGCCATTCACCTCATATTTTTCAATGTCTTAATACCTTAAAAGCTGAAATTGCTTTATGCTATCCAAATTGATTTGCAAATACAATGCAATATCTTCCAGGTAGAAATTGCAGAATTTTGAGTCTGGGAAGTGCTCTAGAATAATTTGCTATTATCTGGCATGGTGGCATAGTGGTTAGCACTGCTGCCTCGCAGCGCTAGAGACCTGGGTTTGATTCTGACTTTGGGTGACTGTGTGAAGTTTGCACCTTCTCCCTGTTGCTGTATGTGTTCCCTCCGGGTGCTCCGGTTTCCTCCCACAGTCCAAAGATATATAGGCAAGGTGGATTTGCCATGCTAAAATCCCCCTTAGTACCAGGGGAACCCCCAGTACTTGGGGTTACAGAGATAGGGCCTGAGTGGGATTGTTGTCAAGCACAGGCTCGATGGGCCAAATGAACTCTTGTGATTCTAAAGGTGCTATATAAATGCAAGATTGTTGTGGCTGATGTTTTATGAAAATTCTTTGACATTTAATCTACACCATGCGCAATGCAATCGGCTCTGAAAATGGACGTGAAATCATCTCTGCTTCCAATCAGGTTAAGCAGCTTGAGGTTACAGGGGAGCTGAAGCAAGATACATGAAAAATGAGAAGGAGATGTTTGCTGATGGGAAAGAGGCAACAGAAAAGCCTGAGGTAATGGTTCGGCACAGTGTGTATCATATCATAGTCCACTCGAGGGATTCAGTGCAGGAATTGAAAGCAAATGAGGGGATAAAGGAAGAGGTTAAGCTAGCACTGTTTGGCGATGGTTTAAATATTGGAACAGGAGTGAGTCCCTCAAGCCTACACCGATTCAATTAGATTATGGCTGATTTACTCTTCACCTGTATTTATCCACTTTGGCTCCATATTCCAGGATACCTTAGTGAAATAAAAATCTATCAATTTCAGTCTGAAAAAACATTATTGACTCTGAATCCACTGATATTTGGAGGAGAGAGTTCCAGATTCCCATTACCGTTTATCTCAGGGTCGATGACAGCCTTGTGATATTATCACTAAACTATTAATCCAGAAACTCAGCTAACGTGCTGGGGACCTGGGTTCGAACCCTGCCACAGCAGGTGGTGGAATTTGAATTTAATTCAAAAATCTGAAATTAGGAATCTACTGACGACTATGAAACCATTGACGATTGTTGGAGAAACCCATCTGGTTCACTAATGTCCTTTAGGGAAAGAAATCTGCCGTCCTTACCTGGCTTGGCCTACATGTGACTCCAGAACCACAGCAATGTGGTTGACTCTCAACTGCCCTCCAAGGGCAACTAGGGATGGGCAATAAACGCTGGCCAGCCAGTGACGCCCATCTCCCATAAATGAATAAGAAACAAATTTGAGAAAGGGCTTCCCAACTTCCCTCCAAAATACCTAAACTTTAATTATAAAATTGTGCCCCTTTGTTCTGGATTTGTCTAACTGAGGGATAGTTCCTCTTTATCTGTTCTTTTGAATGTCTTTATCATTTTGAACATCTTGGTTAGATCACCCTTCGACTTATAATCTAAAGGGAAATGAAACATCTTTGAGCATGCTGTCTTTCTAACTTAACACTTTCAACCCTGGTATCATTTGTGCTTTGATGTGATTTGATTTGATTTGTTTTTGTCACATGTATTGGTTTACAATGAAAAGTATTGTTTCTTGCATGCAATGCAGACAATGTATACCGTTCATAGAGAAGGAAATGAGAGAGTGCAGAATGTACTGTTGCAGTCATAGCTAGGGTGGAGAGAAAGATCAACCTAGTGCAAAGTAGGTACATTCAAAAGTCTGATGGTAGCAGGGATAAAGCTGTTCCTGAGTCAGTTGGTACATGTCCTCAGACTTCTATATCTTTTTCCCTATGGAAGAAGGTGGAAGAGCGTATGTCCAGGGCGTGTGTGGCCCTCAATTATGCTGGCTGCTTTGCCGAGGCAGCAGGAGGTGTAAACAGAATCAATGGATGGAGGCTGATTTGAGTAATGGACTGGGCTTTCTTGTGGTCTTGGGCAGAGCAGGAGCCATACCAAGCTGTGATACAACCAGAAAGAATGCTTTCTATGGTGCATCTGCAAACGTTGGTGACAGTCATAGCGGAAATGCCAAATTTCCTTATCCTTCTGAGAAAGTAGAGGCATTGGTGGGCTGGGATTGGTGATGTTGTGAACAAGTGATGTCCTCCTGGAGTGAAGCGCAAAGCTGAACAATATTCTCTGGGTGGGCTCTGAGCAAGGTTCTGTACAACTGAAGCATACTTTCCTCTCTTTTATATTCCTTTCTCTCTGAGACAAAGACCATCCTAGCCATTCATTTCTTTACTCCTTGTTCCTATGCTTGGACCCTCAAATCCCTTCCCATCTCCACAATCTATATTCACTGTCCATTGATAAAATATTGTGATTTGTCATTCCAGGATCTAAATAGTTAACCTTACAATGATTCAGTGCCTTTTCTTTTGATGGTGTAACAGTTTTAGTCCGCCAGTGTGAACTACAATTTCTGGCTCTATTTGCGATGACCCAATACAGAAATCTCCTTTTGAAGTCCAAATTCCCCAAAATATTTTAAAAGATTTATTGGCCTTCTGCAATTTCAGTTCAGTTATAAGGGTGCTTATTTCAAAATTCATGTTAGTTTTAAAAATAACTCGCATTTGACTCATCTATTGTGATTCTTAACTCATGGTCCCAAGCCAGTGATTTGTATAGTTTAAAACATCATTGAGAAGTTTCTTTTAAAGTCAACAGTCGTATTTAATGATACAGTCTTTATCACTATAATATCATCCAAATAGAAAATTACATTAAGGACAGTGCAAACAGTTCCAAAAAGTCACCTATTGATTTGACTTGATTTATTATTGTCATACATACTGGGATACAATGAAAAGTATTGATTGATTCTTGTGTGCTTTACAGGCAAATATACCATTCATTGGGGCAAAGGCAAAGAACAGCGTGCAAAGTATAATGTTACAGTTACAGGTAGGGTGAAGAGAAGATCAGATTAATACATGATAGGACAATTCAACAGTCTGATGACAGCAGGGAGGAAGCTGTTCTTGAATCTGTGGTACATATTATCAGACTTTTCCCAATAGAGGAAGGTGGGAGAGAGAATGTCCTGAGTGCATGGGGTCCTTGATTATGCTGGCTGCTTTTCCTTGGTAATGGGAAGTGTAGACCGAGTCAATGGATGGGAGGCTGGTATGTGTGATGGACTGGGCTACATTCATAACCCTTTGTACTTTCTTGTGGTCTTGGTCAGAGCAGGAGCCATACCAAACTGTAATACATCCAGAAAGATGCTTTCTATGGTGCATCTGTAAAAATTGGTGAGTGTTGTAGCGGACATGCTGAATTTCCTTTGCCTTCTGAGAAAGTTGGGGCATTGATGTGCTTTCTCCAAAAGCGTAGAGGGTCCAGGATAGATTGTTGATGATCTGAACACCTAAAAACTTGAAGCTCTTGACCATCTCCACTTCATCACCGTTGATGTAGGTCATGCCCTCCACTAGGTTTCCTGAAGTTGATGACCAGCTCCTTTGTTTTACTGACATATTGAGCTGGAAAGACGTGGTGATATGTGTTTGTATGCCTTTGTTAACGTAATGGTGCTCGAGACTACCCAGAATTGCGTGGGTAAGAGACTCTGGCAGAACAATCGAGAAGCAGAACTCTTCAGGCAGCCAACCTATGTGTGGCCACACCTTGGACCTGTGAGTAGTTAAAGGTCCACAATAAATTGTTCATAACTAAACATACCAGTCTCAAACCCCCACCAATGAGCCATCACCACTGACAATAAGAACTCATATTATAACCAAAAGAGGCCTAGACGGGATAGTTTTTAAAGGTTTGTTCCTAGAACTGTGAAGCCACTGTGAAGGCAAATAGAATTCCAGCTTGTGTAGCAAGGACAATTCTATATTAAGATGTAAGTTAAGACGCACCTGGAATATGGTGTGTGGCTCAGGTCCTCTCACACATTGGCTAAAACAGAAAGCCTGAGCAAAATTTGAAGAAAGACCTAGAATGATCCTTGCTTTATCCCTTAATTGTCACCATCATCAATTGTCGTAAAAACCCATCTGGTTCACTACTACCCTTGTTGTCTGATAGAGAAACAAACATTAAGGGGAGATTTAACACAGATGTTATTAAAGCAACCAGGAAATGCTGGAATTTAGTGGGTCAAACATCATCTGGGTAGAGATCAACGGTGTTAACTTTCAAGCCAATGGGCTGAATTTTGCAGCCCTTCCCATCGGTGGTAAACAACACAAAACGCTATTGACACCAGCAGGACTGGAAGATCCCACTGCCAGTCACTGGCGAGCTGCCTTCGACATCTGGAAAACACTGAAAGGTTGGGCTGAATCTTAATGTGGATGGGCTGGAGGCATCAGGTCAGAGGTGAAAACTTCTAAAAGGTCCCAATCCACTTTGAGTATGCCATTTCTAGCTTTAAGGAAAACTTGCATATATGTGATGCTATTTGTGTCAACTGGACATATCACCGCACTCTACAGACAATGAAATACGCTCAGAGTGTAATTCCTGTTGCATGTGGGAAATGTGGTAGTTATTTTGTTAAACTTAAGCCACATTATGGAATTACCAATCTGTTTTTTGTGATGTTGTTTTGGGGATTAAATACTCATCAGGACACCTGGCTTCACTTCTCAGTTCTTCTTCAAGATGGTACTCAGGGAACTTTTACCTCCATTGAAAAGGGCAGACAGGGCCTCACTTGAAAAGTGGCATCTCAGACAATGTAGGATCTCTCTGTACTGCACTGGTGTGACAGCCTTTGTTTTTGTGCTCCAAGTCCTAGGGTTGGTATTTAAACAGGCACATAGGTGGCCAGAACTGGAAATCCTGTCCCCTGAGAACTCCTGGCCAATCAGAGACCTATATCCATCTGAGGCAAGCATTGTCAACAGAATTGATGACAGCTGCCAGCAAGGCACCCTGGGAGAGGCCTAGGATTGCCAAGCGAACCAGGCCATGGGTGAGTGAGGGTGGGATGGGGGTGTGTGGGCTTCAGAAGGGGGAAGAAGATCAGCAGAAATGGGAGGAAGATGGTCTTCAGTCCAATGCTAGGTCCCTCAATCAGGCACCAAGTGCCTTTGAATGAGGCCCCTCCAATGAATCAGCAAGCAACGCCAACAAGCTTTACTTTTCATGTTTCCTGTAGCTCCAGTGGATAGCAGCAACAGAATCATAGAATCCTACGGTGCAAAAGGAGGCCATTCAGCCCATCAAGGCCCTATCCCCTGCATTTACCTTAACTAGTTCCCCCTGATATTAAGATGCAATTTAGCATGGCCAATCCACCTAACCCGCAAATCTTTGGATATCTTTGAGTGATATCTTTTAGTGGACATTAATAAAGACCCTCAACTGACACAGGATAGTAAGCTGTCCATGAATCCTTGCACCCCATTAATCAAACAGAAATGAGAAGGTGGCACCCTCTCCCACCTGAATAACTTTGCCTCCCCCCACATCCAAACCCATCACAGGAGAGGCCATTAAAATCCACCCCTTGAATGGAATTTGAATGTGGAACCTTCTGACTCATGCCGGTGGGATCTTCCATTGCCGCCAAAGTCATTTGGGGGTTTGAATGGCCACTAGGATGGGCCTGGAAAATCCCGGCCTCAGATTCTCGGACTAGTGATGGCCTTCAGAGTTATATTTTTGGCTCAGGTGTGAGTCGATGTGTGCTCAAGCATTGGAGAGTGGCGATAGTAATAAAAATTCCTCCCACTTAAAAATTCTACTCTTATAACGGGGACTCAGTTAAAAATTGATAGCTAATTGTGATTTTCAACTTTAGATAGGCCTCTGTTCCTCGTTTATTTTGGACAGAAATAGCTTTGCTAACTTATGAATTCGCACCTTGTTAAAGAACCCTGCACGCACAAACAAGATTAAGTAAGTAGGTAACACCTCACTAATATTCAATTACATCTTGAGAATTTAAACCGTTTCTAATTCCCTCAAAATGTTCTGGGATTAGAGTTTGTATTTCGCACTGACTGGAATTTATACAAGACGGGGATGGAGAAGATGTTAGTTCTTGGAAGGGACGTTCTTGTAGAATTCTGTGATAATGTTGCTACCCTGTTAACATCTGTGGTGGACAAATGGCACTCACGTGAACATGCTAAGCCACGTAGGCTTAGCATGTTATCTATTTTCAAAGAACAGGAGGCAAGCTGAGTAATGGTTGATCATTTGTGCTCACATTTGTGGTAAGAAAATGAAATTTTAACAATGGAATTATTAAACATAGTGAAAGAGTAGAAGCAACCAGCAAGGATTTTGGAAAAGGAAGATCCCACTTGACAAACCTGATATGATTCTTTGACTAATGAAAAAACTTGGTGCCTCTTCCTAACAGCTTCCTAAAATACTTCTCAGTCAATGACTTTGAAAGATGGCCTGTACCAGGCCTGATGAAAATGCAGTGGATGCAGTGTACGTGGACTTTCGAAATTTATTTTAAAGAAACCAGAGTGAGAAGTTTCGGTAGTATGGAATTAAGAAGCTAGAATAATAAATGTTAGAGGGAAGGGTGGCAGACATAACTAAAGTGTGTTCCTCAGAATGGTTGGTAGAGTTTAAAGTTTATTTATTAGTAACACAAGTAGGCTTACATTAACACTGTAATGAAGTTACTGTGAAAATCCTCCAGTCACCGCACTCTGGAACCTGTTTGGGTACACTGAGGGAGAATTTAACATGACCAATACACCTAACCAGCACATTTTTCGGACTGTGGGAGGAAATTGGAGTACCCAGAGGAAACCCATGCAGACATGGGGAGAATGTGCAAACGCCACACAGAAAGTGACGCAAGCTGGGAATTGAACCTGTGTCCCTGACACTATGAGGCAGCAGTGCTAACCACCGTGCCACCATTCTACTTTGGGACATTTTTCTTCTCATTGTGTGCACATGCACAACTAGAGGAAGTGGGTCCAAATTTTTCAATGATACTAAAATAGGAAGTACAGTAAATCTGAGGACTGATGCTGTGAACAAACATTGAAAGGTTTGTGAAATGGGCAAAGGAATAGTCGATGGATCTTAAAGATGAATAAATATGAGGTAAATTCACTCTGAGGAGAAACAAATAACAATTGTACACAGGATGAGGGAACCTGGGTGATGTGGAAGAAATGAAGGAAGTTGGGGAGTCAAGTTCTCAGGACATTATAAATAACATCTCAACTGGGTGAGGCTACAAAGAAAGCTGATGGAATACTGGATCTTATGGAAAAGGAGATTGAATTTAAAAGTCAAGATATAAAAGGGAATTTATATAAATCCTCAGTAAATCCAAAGTTAGGCTACTCCGTGTCTTTGAAGCTCTGCATTCCAGGTCCAGGATTTTCCGAATATCGGCAAAGGCCGATGTTGGCGGGAAAAGTAACGTTTCGCCATGGGCGGCAATGGCGGTTTTACCCACCTTCTGATATGGCACTTTGAAAAATAAGTTCAAGTCACGGCTTCCACACTGGTGGGTCAGCCTCTGATTTGCCCACTCCTTCAGCAATGTGGGAACGAGAGGATTTTTTTAAAAAGTTTATTCGTCACAAGTAAGGCTTACATTACATTGCAATGGAGTTACTGCGAAATTCACCTAGTCACCACACTCCAGCACCTGTTTGGGTAAACGTCCCTAGACAGTGACCCAAGCCAGGAATCAAACCTAGCTCCCTGGCACTGTGAGGCAGCAATGCAATCGCACTACCCCAGATTGGGGCGCAGTTTGTAAAGGCCACCACAGTGCAGAGTGAGCAAACCAGTTCACCTTGGAAACCCCCTCAGCAGCTCCCTCTGGCACTTCCTGGGCATTGCCCCAAATCCTACCCAGGCACTGCTTGGTGCCAGAGTGTTTCCACAGGGTAGTGCCTTGGGATTGACCAGACAATGTCTGGGCATGACCCTCTCTCCCTGTGTACTGCTCTCACTTGTGCTCCCTTGGGAGTTCTGCTCACCAGGTGTACGCCTGGAAGACATTATGATTCATGCCTTGTTCCCTCACTCCAACGTGAATAGATTTCCTGACTGGGGGGAGAATGATGTTTTGGTAGGGGCCCAATAATCATATGTTAATTTATTATAATGATATTCCTAATGGTCACCAATGTCACCCCGTGGGAGGTGACAATTGCATTACATGTTTATGCTGATGTAAAACATGACTTTGCAGTTCATACGATAACTCACCACTCTCCCGCTGCCAGACCCATCCGACATGAACAGAAGCAGAATGCGTTGGCCTCAGAAGCATATTAAGGCAAAGAGACTGTTCAATGCAGATTCAATAAGAAGGAAATAAAAACTCGAAACATTGAAGTTGTTGTTCAAGAGAGATTAGAGGAAATTTGATAAGAGATCTTTCAATTTATGATAAGAGGAGACAGAATGGAAAGAAACACACTGATCTTAGACAGAGAAGACCAGAGAGAGGGGATAGTGGATGAAATTTAAGAGATTTCTGACATACAGCAAGAGCTGTTGAATGCATGACAGGAGTTAGTGATTCCAGTGTGGACTATTTGAACCCTTAAACATAACTTTGATGGGTGGTTGAAGTCAGGGAGATTAAAGAGATGCATAAGCAGGGTGGCACCCAGATTTAGAACGACTGCTGATGGAGGGGCTCAATATCAGATTGCATAACAGGCTGATGTAATGTCTGTGTGACTTGATGTTACTCAGATGCAGCAAAGGGACATAGAAATCAGGAGCGGAAGTAGGCAAATTCAGCCCTTCGAGTCTGTTCCGCCATTGAAACGAATGATGGCTGATTTCTCCCCGGTTTCCACCTCCCCACCTGTCCCCCATATCCCCTTTTCCCTTTTTTTATTAGAAATATATCCTTCTCCTTCTTGAAACCATTCAATGATTCAGACTCCACCGTGCTATGCGGGTTCCACAAAGCCACCACCCTCTGCGAGAAGTAGTTCCTCCTCATCTCAGTGTTAAATTAACCACCTCTCAACCTTTACCTGTGACCTCTTGTTCTAGATTGCCCCACAAGAGGAAACATTTGGTCTAGATTTACTTTTTCAATCCTTTTTAAAACGTTATATACCGCAATCAGATCCCCTTTCATCCTTCTAATCTCCAGCAAGTATAAACCCAAACTGTTTAACCTGTCCTCGTACATCAGCCCCTCCATCCCTGGAATCAATTTGGTGAACCTCCTCTGAACTGCTTCCAATGCCACTACATCCTTCCTCAGATAAGGTATTGGTGAGGCCACACAATGCTCCAGTTGTCTCACCAACGCCCTATACGACTGCAATACAGATCAATGGATTTTCATTTTCACTGCCTATGGGACTTATCATCCAAGGTACCAGTGTGCAGCAACCATCCCTGGTGTATGCAGCAAATGTAGAAATTCCTGGATGGCACCCGACCAGATCTCAAGGCAGAATTTGTGAGCATTATTTGTGCCTGTGTTGCAGCCGGTGGATGTTTGACAACAGAGCAAAATTCATCCTGTGGTGATATATTTTTCTCATTTCACTATTTTCTCCCACCAATTATTCAAAGCAGGAGGTCTGCTGAACATACTCCAGCTTGCTTCTGTGGAGGTAATGACTTGTTTATGTAATTAAAAAGGAACAAAGCTAAAGGTAAACTTGATTGACCCAATATCTCACTCCGGTTTATTTATTCCCACTGATGCGAACACACAAAGTGCACTGGTCCCATTTTTTGGGAAGCTATGAATACCTTTAAAGATTGGAAGCAGTGTCACATCACCTCCACACCTCCGGTGTGAGTTGCGTTAGACACCACATTGGTGAGGGCCAGTGAGTCTGCACACTGACAGTGAGGCTGGAATTTTACCGGCACGCCCAGCCCAGAATTGGGGCGGGCGAGGTTCACAGGACGGCATTCTCCGTTAGCCTCAGGCAGGCGAGGTTGTTAAATACCAGCTTGAGGGTCTGCTGGAAGTATGCAGGCTAGGATATCAATCGGCTTATAACACTAATTTAATGCTGGCACTGTCATTTTGGAGATTAAGATTTCAACTAAAGCTGTCTCTTAATCATGTATGGAAGAACATGTGCTCGATAGCAGAAAGATCCTAATGTTATTTAAAATGACCATCGGCTACTTGCAGGTTGTTGGTTCATTTCTATTGGCTGCTCCTACTATAGTACAAATATTAAGAACAAAGAACAACACAGCACGAGAAACAGGCCCTTCGGCCCAACGAGCCTGCGCCGCCATTTTAACATTGTGAGTGCCCTCTTCTACCTATGACCTTTGTCTACGCCTATTGGGGAAGATTGAGGGAAGACTAATTTAGGGACAATTTGTTAACATCAGCCTAAGAGCACGTTTTTGGGGTGTGGGAGGAAACCGGAGCACCCGGAGAAAACCCACGCAAGCACGGGGAGAATATGCAAACCCCCGCAGACACCGGCCCAAATCCATGTGTCTGCACAGCAAACAGTGATAGTCACTGAGCTGTCATGTTGCCCATCAGTTGGTCCAGTTTAACCGTACACTAACGACGTGAAGCACTAGGCAACTCTCGGAACAACATCCAAGAGCAGCTCTCGCACGACCCACCGCGTGTATGCCCCTTGTTGGACAACAAGGCGGACCAAATCACCTGTGGATTAAAAGAAAAGACATCAATAAACATGCAAAACTTAGACAGACATTTACGGAATCCCCAGAAGCTCAGCAGTAAGACAAATGAGCCATGAAATATGTTGGAAGGTCCATAGGAATCAATTGATTCCCAGGGACGTCCCAAAGCTCTTGATGTTTATTTAGAACAGTCTCCTGTATCCCTCCATCTCTAGTCCGCTCATGTGCCTATCTAAGTAAACCTTAAACAACCCCAGCGTGCCTGCCTCCACTACCCTACTTGGCAGTGCATTCCAGGCCCCCACCACCCTCTGTGTGAAAAACCTCCCTCTAACATCCGAATTATACCTCGTCCCCCTCACCCTAAGCCCGTGGCCCCTCGTAATTTTTGTATCCAACCTAGGAGAAAGCTTACCACTGTTCACTCTATCTATACTCTTAGTGCTTATTAGAATTTTTAAACTCATTATTGTCTACGGGGAATGGTGGGGCTGATGCTAAAGAACTTCTCCTAACTTCAAGGGTTCTGCACAAACCAGTTGTCCCTGGACACTCTTAACAGGACTTGGATAGTGAAAAGAGGTCATGCAGAGCGAGACATGTTGTCTGCAACTATACAGGGTGTTAGTGAAGCCACATCTGAAGTATTGGGTGCAGTTTTGGTGTCCTTAACTGAGTCCTCACTATAGAGCGAGTGCAATGGAGGTTCACTAGACTGATTCCGGATGGCAGGTCTGTCATTATGAGGAGAGACTAAATTGGTTAAGATTATATTCACTGGAATTTAGAAGTGTGAGAGGAGATCTTATGGAAGCATATAAAATTCTAACAGGGTAGATTCAGAAAGAAAGTTCCCAATGGTGGGGATGCCCTGCACTAGGAATCATAATTTGAGGATAAGGGATAAACCTTTTAGGACTGAGGTGAGGAGAATTTCTTCACCCAGAGGGTGGTGAATGTGAATGGAAAGTAGTTGAGATTAAAACATTGTGTGATTTCAAGAAGAAATTAGATATAGCTCTTAGGGCTAAAGGGATCAAAGGATATAGAGGGGAAGGTGAGATTGGGATATTGAATTTGATAACTAGCCATGATCAAAATGAATGGCAGAGCAAGCTCGAAGGGCCTACTCCCACTTCTAATTCCTATGTTTCTATATTTTTATGAGAGGGAGGAGGAGGCCAGTGGGGGGAGGGACAATGGCAGAAGGTTATATGCACAAAGGGTGCCCAGAGAGCCAAACTCCTGCCTCAATGTCACTGAGGAACAGTGAGCAAACTTCATTAAACTGCAGCTGAAGCTCTTCACGACACCTCACAGTTTGCTGAGTAAGGGGGAGGCAGTGAGGCAGTTTACAGAAAGCCAGCTGACTACATTTCTCCCTCTCTTGCCAGTGAGTAGCGGGCACAGCGAGGATTGCAGGTTCCTCGCTGATGCCAAGCGCCATTTGCTGCACACACATCACTCTGCAGGCACCGGACATTAACTTTGAGATTTACTTCAACAGGAGACGATTCCACTCCATCAGCTCCCAGCTGATGTGCGCCCACCTACAGCACACCTCATCCCTCTGTGAAGCAGTAACTCTTTCCATTCTCCAAGTCCTGTGACATTCTAAGAAGAACGTCCAGGAACAACTGGTGTGTGCAGTAGTCTTGAAGTTGGGTGAAATTCTTTAGCATTTGTCATAGCATTCCCTGTAGACATTTAAAAAAACTCTAGTTAGCGCCATTCACCAACATTCCCACACCTTACCTTCCCCCTGTCGCCATCTGCCTGGCCACAATACAAAAATAAAATCCAAAACAAAATAAATATTCATACAGTGCAGAAGGAGGCCATTCGGCCCATCGTCGACGCACCAACCACATCCCACCCAGGCCCTATTCCCATAACCCCACATACCTACCCTACTAATCTCCTGACACCAGGGTGAATTTAGTATGGCCAATGCACCTATCCCACACATCTTTGGATGGTGGGAGGAAACCAGAGAATGCGGAGGAAACCATGTGGACATGGGGAGAATGTACAAACTCCATACAGACAGTGACCCAAGGGTGGAATTGAACCCGGGTCCCTGGCACTGTTAGGCAGCAGTGCTAACCACTGTGCCACCGTGCCACCCAAACCACTTTTCTAAATAAAAACACATTATAAGCCGATAAGCATTAACTCATTACTCTCTGTGCCTCCCCTCAGTGCCTGCCTTTGTCTGTCCTAATGCTCCTACACTGATCTATCCCAGTGGCTGGTGCATGTCCTGCTGGATGGCTGCTGCCATTCTATACGAGCGGTTGCAGGATGAGCCCTGAGAAGCTCTGAACTTAAAAGTCGCATCTTTGGATGGTAGATTGAGGTAGGCGTCAGACTGATGACAGCACAGGCAATAGTGGCATCACATGTGCTGTGACTTTGTGCTTCATGGAGTAATAGTTACTCCCCTGGGACAATACCTCAATCCTAGTAATCTGAAACCCTTTGGGACATCGCTTTCCTCAGTTGCAATACACTGAGTTTGGGTAAGAGCTGTCTGAACTCTCATAGCAGCAAGCTGGCCTTGCAAGATAGAAGTCTGAACTTCCTCCACCTCAGCACATTGGATGGCTTATGATTGGATCTCCATTGAAGCTGAAACATTGGCCTTTTGGTGTGGCATCATGGATGGGCCCGCAAGTGCATTAATTGAGCTGCCCACCACTCATTGCTGCCAGGCAGGGGCTGCCAGGCCTGACCGAAGCTCTGTGTAAAGTTGGCGCTCCTTGACATTGTATTGTAGACTTTCTGACGATCCTGCTGATGCACCGAGCAGTCCACTGTGTATACTGAATGTATACTCATCAGTCTCTGTAACTGGCTGCAGCAGAGTGCTCACCTGTGTCCCCCACAGCCAACCCATGTGTGACCTTGCCCTCCGGTGAGCTGGAACCTGCACGGCCCTCGATCCTGGCTGCTCACAGTCAATGTTTCACCACTTGGAGGTCCAGCCTCAGTGTTTACCCACTAGATCAGACTGGGTCAGAATCCTGGAGCTCTCTTCCTAACAGCAGTGTGGGTGTACCTACACCACATGGACTGCAGCCGCTCAGGATCGACGCTCACCCCCATCTCCTCGAAGGCAATTAGAGATGGAGAATAAATACGTGCCCAGTTGTTTTACACAAAGGGTGGTGGAAGTCTGGAACGGGCTGCCCAGGGAGGTGCTGGGAGCAGGTGTCATGTAAGGAGCAACTAGACGAATACATGAATAGGGTGGGAATGGAAGGATACGGACTCCATAAGTGCACATGGTTTTAGTTTAGGCAGACATCATGGATTGGTACAGGCTTGGAGGGCCGAAGGGCCTGTTCCTGTGCTGTACTCTTTTTGTTCTTTGAGTCAGTGATGCCCACATTCCACTAACAAAATGAAGGAAAAATGCTCACTTTCTGACCAGCTGGCTGGACATGTTAAATTCAGTTACATTGATGGGAATTCTCTGTTCACGTCCTGGCGCTGCTGCCAGAGAGGACAGAGAATCTGATGCTCAGCCGAGTCTCCGGTCACTGCAGCGGGGCAGGAGAATCCCAGCTGGCATGAACAGCTGGAAAATCCCATCCACCCTTTCTTCATCAACAGTGCTTTCTGCCCTTGCATTCCTTTCCCTTCCACTGCTGCCTCCCCCTGTGGCAGCTCTGGGGTATCTGAACGGAGGAACCAACCAGGATAATGATTTGGTGAGGGCAAGGGTGCAGATTGAACCCATCTGCAGCTTGTTATTCTGGAGACATTGGGAGGTAAGAGGAGGATTAGCTTTGAAGATAGCATCATTCTCCATGACATTCTCCTATCGCTGACCTCAGCAATAAAGGTCCCAATGGTGGCCAGCGGCATCTCCTCCATGAGGTTGAGGATATACAAGCATGTCTGGCCATTCCTGGGTAGCTCCCGCTGCCTCTGGTTGTATGCCACCTTCTCCTGCGAGGGAGGCAAGTGAGTCAGTGAGTGTCATGGAGTTGGTTTCGGCGATGTGGCTGCCATTGTAGAATAATGAGTGTGTTGTCACTGTGAAATGTGGATGTGAGGTTAAGTTTCTAAAGGTGAACTGAAGCTTTCAGTGAAAGCCCAGGGTCTTGATCCATAGAGATTGGAGTCAATGATGGGGATGTGGTGAATTGAACACTGGCTGAGATTAGTGTTGACTGAGTTACTGAGACATGACGTTTACAGCTGCAACCACTGGCTCTGACCCCTCGAGAAAGGTCATTGTACCTTTTTGCACCACTGCATCCAATTTCTCGAGGATTAACTCTTGACATTGATCCCCACAGTGATTTGATCCCAGTTCCTTCTCTGTGTTTCTCTGGCAGGTCTGATTCATTATAAGTTACAATGCTTCTCCCCTCCTCCATCGCCTTCCAGGCTTGGGGCTGCTTTCTCCCATGTTGTGCCATTATTAGTCACAGAGCAATGCAGTACTGAAACAGGCCCTTCGGCCCAATGGGTCCATGCTGACCATGGTGCCCTCCCAGCTGGTTGTAATTGCCCACTTTGGCTCATATCCTCCGAATCCTTTCCCCTCCATGTGCTTATCCAAATGCTTTTTAAACGTTACTATTGTATCTGCATCAGCTACTTTCTCTGGTGTGTTGTAAGTGGAGAATTTCTTGTTTTCCGAGCTGTGATAGTAAAACTTAGCAAAGTTTTCTTTTAAAAAAATCAACTAGTTTTTTATTATCACAAGACTGCATACAGTATATGGCAGAATCTTGGAAACAGAGGGCAATCAGTACAAACTGCTGATTCTATCCCAGGACCGCGTCAACTACAAGAATCAATTCAATAGTTATACTTTTTTCTTATCAGCTTACATGACTTCAGGAATTCAATTAGTAATACAAGCAGCAGTACATCATTAATTGTATTATGATCTGGTGACCTCTGAGACCTCTTTGTCTCAACAATAATATCATTATCTTGTCCTTGGAGGGGACAAAAAGGTTCTGTGATCTCTGATCATGTCTTGTTTTCTGATGTAATAAAAAGTTCTGTGACTCCTTCATCCCCGACCTTATCTAATTTCTTGTATGTTATCTCAGGGTACATGGAGTCAACCTTATCAAGACAGACTGAGATCAAGCATTTGGCTTTCTCTGGTCGTAGTCATTTCTTAGGTTATTCAGAGTCAGTTTTACAGGGGTCTGGCATTTTCGAATAGCTTGGTCAGCTTTCCTTATTTCATACCAAATACTTGACCATTTTTCCCATCATGCCACTGCTTCATTCGTACACTATCACAGGCGGCTCATTTCATATATGTACCACCCCCTGTGTGAAGACGTTACCCCTCAGGTCCCTTTTAAATCTTTCCCCTCTCAGAAAGTCACAAAACAATACCTTATTCTTTCTTTTTCCACATCAGAGAGACTTGTACAAAGGCTCCCACCACCTAATCCAACCAAATGGAACTTCCCCTTCAATTAATTACAGGCTGGCTTTAAGTAGTGGCACAGTGGTTAGCACTGCTGCCTCGTAGCACCAGGTACACAGGTTCAATTCCCAGCTTGGCTCACTGTGTGGAGTTTGCATATTCTCCCCATATCTGCATGGGTTTCTTCTAGTGTCTTCCCACAGTCTGTAAGACATGCTGGTTAGGTACATTGGGCCATGCTAAATTCTCCCTCAGTGTACCTGAACAGGCACTGCAATGTGGTGACGAGAGGGTTTTCCCAGTAACTTAATTGCAGTGTTAATGTAAACCTTTTTGTGAAACTAATAAACTTTTAAAAAGTAGCACTGGCTACCTTTAATGCACACACTGCCCTCTCTCAACTCTGGGCTACCTGTTTCAGCTTGCAGCCCCTTAATATCACAGTTAACACTGGATGCCAGCTGCACCCGTGGCAATGAGCATGAAGTTGGCATGTTGTATGCCTCACATGCATGTAGCATGTGATAATTGCATAAGACTGGCCCCATGCCCACTTTTGTTGGGGGAGGGAATGGCCCAATTTACCCTCCTGCCACTGAAGCATCTTTTTGTTAACCTACACAAACCGAATCTATAGTATACCACGATCGCTCTCAATTCAGAACAATGTACAGTTCAGAACAATGTACGCAGCTGCTCCTTTGTCACTTCAAGATTATTGTGGGTTAGCCCATGATGAGACTTGTGTATAATTACATTTTTATGAGTTTTTTTTGTAATAGGCGTCTTATTCTCTGACATTTTCCTTTTTTTAATTGTTGGGTTTTAAATCGAAATGATTCTGTTCGCTGTGTGGTGACACATGGATATGTTGATTACACAGAGTGGGTGCCATCAGTACAAAATATGCTGTGAATTGATGGTATTGAAATGCTTTACTGCAACTCCAGGCATAACACAAGAACAATAGTAGGCGATTCAGCCCATTTAACCCGCTCCGCCATTCATTGAGACTGTGTTTGTAAGCTTACATCCATTTGCCCAGTTTGGTTCCATACCCCTTAACAGTCTTCCCTCACAAGAGGACAGGCTATTACGAGGTGGCATGGTGGCACAGTGGTTAGCACTGCTGCCTCACAGTGCCAGGGACCCAGGTTCAACTCCTAGCTTGGATCACTGTCTAGGTGGAGTTTGCACATTCTCCCCATGTCTGCGTGGGTTTCCTCCAGGTGCCCCAGATTCCTCCTGCAGTCCAAAGATGTGCTGGTTAAGTTGATTGGCCATGATAAAGAAACCCTAATGTCAGGGGGATTAGCAGGATAAATGAGGGTTACGGGAATAGGGCCTGGGTGGGATTGTACAGACTCGATGAACCGAATGGCCTCCTTTTGTAGTGTAGGGATTCTATGAATTCTGACATCATGCCATCCTAAACAATCTCTAATTTTCAGTAATTCAGTAATTCCTAATTGTCTCTTTGTTCTGGACTCTTGCAATCTTATTTTCTCTCTGTGTCCCCTATCAACCTCTTTAAGTGCCTCAGTTTAAATCCCCTCTAAATCTTCTACACTTAAAAGGATATAAGTCTAGCTTATGCAAAGTGACTTTGTAGCTTAACCCTCTGAGCCCTGGTATCATTCTAGTCCATCTGCTCTGCATCCCGTCCAAGTCCAATAGTGCTCAGAACCCAAGAAGGTTCACAGGAACCAGGATCCCTCAGAAGCTGTTGTGTTGAAGTTGTGATGTGGGTATGCTGGCGTTGGACTGGCGTAAACACAGTAAAAAGTCTGACAACACCAGGTTTTAGTCCAACCTATTTATTTGATAATATACTCGCAAGCTTTCGGGTTAGCCCCTTCGTCAGGTGAATGGAGAGTTCTGGCCTCAGACAGAGCATATAAAGCACAGACAGTTTAGAGATTACTGATTAGAATGCGAATCCTTACACCTAACCTGCTGTTCAAGACCTGAAGTGGCTGATAATGTGAGTGGAAGGAGCACTGATCACAGTTTAAAGAGATGTGTATTGTCTCCAGACAGTACAGTAAGTGAGGTTTTGCAAACCCAGGCAAGTCACGGGGGTTACAGATAGTGCGACATGAACCCAAGATCCCTGTTGAGACCGTCCTCATGTGTGCGGAACTTGGCTATCAGTCCCTGTTCAGCGACTCTGCGCTGTCGTGTGTCGTGAAGGCCGCCTTGGAGAATGCTTACCCGAAGGTCAGAGGCTGAATGCCCGTGACCACTGAAGTGTTCGCCAACAGGAAGGGAACAGTCTTGCCTGGTGACTGTCGAGCGATGTTCATTCATCCGTTCTCGTAGCGTCTGCATGGTCTCCCCAATGTACCATGCTTCGGGACATCCTTTCTTGCAACGTATCAGGTAGACAATGTTGGCCGAGTTGCAAGAGTATTTACCATGTACCTGGTGGACGGTATTCTCACGTGTGATGATGGTATCCATGTCGATGATCCGGCATGTCTTGCGGAGGTTGCTGTGGCAGGGTTGTGTGGTATTGTGGTCACTGTTCTCCTGAAGGCTGGGTAGTTTGCTGCGAACAATGGTCTGTTTGAGGTTGTGTGGTTGTCTGAAAGCAAGAAGTGGGGGTGTGGGGATAGCCCTGGCGAGATGTTCGTCTTCATCAATGATATGTTGAAGACTCCGGAGAAGATGTCGTAGCTTCTCCGCTCCGGGGAAGTACTGGACGACGAAGGGTACTCTGTCCACTGTGTCCTGTGTTTGCCTTCCTCAGAAGGCAGTATGAACAGTATGCTTTGTCTGTATAGCGCGCAAGAAACAATACTTTTCACTGTATGTTAATACATGTGATAATAATAAATCAAATCAAAGTTGAGTCATGTATATAGCTTGTGATATCATCAATGACTTTGCTGCAGTCTAGATCAAGCCTTTGTAGAGTAACAGCTATTGAATAAATCTCTTACTGTTTGCATTCAAACCCATCTGCTATCACTTCACGTTCTTTTATCCAACAATTGCAGTATACAACAGGATAAAAAGCATACTGGCAACGAGGAGTGGATTAAATTCTTTCCAAGCAAAAGAATAAAAAGAATTTCGGAGCTTCACTTGCTGACTGGAAACTTTGATACTCCCCACATTGGGGCAGAACCAACATTAAGTCAGCTGATTGCATCAGGCATTTGAACTGGTAGGGTTCTTGGCTAGAAAAGGAAAAAGGTCCATACTGAAAATGAAAACTGAAACTCCAAGGATTTTTGGCTGCAGAGCTCACAACAGGTACAGATAGATTGAGGCACAGAGAGAGAAAGAGAGATTTGGTGCATTGCAGTAAATTACATATTACAATTTGCACAATATGCTTGTCCTTTGAGATTAAGGGAAGCTGCTGAAAGAATATTGCTGAGCCCATTTTGGGATCACTCTAAAATGGTGGGAAAATTTGACTCCATTGATCCATTGAAGGAAGAATCTGAGAACTGGAAGTGCTAGCAGAAAGATTTGAGTATTCTATCCCAGAAAACTAGAACCCTGAGTATATTGTAGTCCTACATTCCACAGCACTAAAACTTTTAATTTATTCTGGAATATGGTCCAGCTCAAAAAACCAGCAAGACCTATCAAGAATTAACAAAGAAACGAGAGGATCATTATTCACCCAAACCATTAATCACTGAGGAGCATTTTAGGTTCCATAAGCGAAATCAGCTGTAAGGAAAAAATATAGATAATTTGTTGTGACACTAAAGCACCTTGTGGAGCATTGTGAATTTGACGACTCTCTGGATGACACGATCAGAGACTGTCTGGTTTGCGAGCTAAAGAATGAGACTATACAGCAGAAATAGTTAACTGAACAAAATTTAAGTGTGAAAACAGTCTTAGAAATAGATGTTTTGTTGACGTTTGCTACCAAGGAGACTTCTCAGCTCAGAGCAAGCATTAATATCCATAACATAGCTGCCACCCAGAGAAAGTCTACCCAGCAACAAGGATGCCATCATTGTGCAAGAACAGGCCGTTCACAGGTGGAGTCCTGGAGCAAAGACAGCCAATGCAAAAAGTGTGGCAAAACTGGCCATACAGCACAGGTTTGCTGGAAGAAACTAGTTTCACCAAAAAGGAATTTCAAAGGAAGAATCAGGATACACCAAACAGGCAGAATAGAAGGAAGTCCACTGGAATAATTTATAATGGAGAAGTATAGTGTGTGAATACACAGCACATAAATCTGATGTGGAATTGAGGTTAAATGTACTTTTAGTGAAAGATGAATCACACAGGTTTTGGGTAGTTCCAAATTAAATGGACATCCTATCAGAATGGAGGTCAACACTGGGGCTGCTATCTCCCTAATTCCCAAGACAAAATCCTAAATCCTATCCCTGTTCAGTATCATCTGCAACTTTTGAAATTGTGCCCCATATATTCAAGTCTAGATCATTAATATGTATGAACGTGGTGTTAGTCATTGACCTCAATGGGACTCCTTTCTCCAGTCAAAAAAAAATGTTTTTAAGACAAATGGTCTTCAAACCTTACATCCACTGGATTTTTTTCTTGGTGTCTTGCCTGGGAATGTTTGTTGGAGGTAGAGATTGGTTGCGATGATAATTCAACAACTGCATTTTTGTTGTGTTATGCAAGGACCAAGATGATAGTAGGTGAACTTTGACCTGTTCCACCTAGCAATGCCCATGCCCATGATTGGTCTATATTTCTGCAGTGCACAGGTGTTGTTGAAGCTGAGAACATGATTAATCTGAGTGGCCTAACCTTAACCAAGAAAGCTTCTGCTGTCTAAATACTTCCTTTTTATTCTGGTAACATATCGAACGCAGTAAGAAGTCTCACAACACCAGGTATAAACACAACACATATCGAACGGCCAACTTTGCAGGTTAGCAGAGGAAATCCATCACCTTTCTCCAGTCTGGCTAAGTATAACTTCATTCTCACACCAAACTGATTGGCTTTTAGGCGTCAATCAAGTTGTATCAAAGTCAATGACAAGAACTGCCTTTCACAAGGTGGCCCCAACTCTCTGGTAAGGAGAGGTGGGTAACAAATGGCCAACCTGCCTGTGAATAGATTTTTCCAAAATCAACCACTGCAGTGGCAGATCAGGCGATAAGGTGGCACAGTAGTTAGCACTGCTGTCTCACAGTGTCAAGGTCCCCAGGTTCAATTCTGACCTTGGGTCACTGTCTGTGCAGAGTCTGCACATTCACCCTGTGTCTGGGGTGGCACGGTAGCACAGTGGTTAGCACTGCTGATTCATAGCTCCTGGGTTCGAATACAGGCTCGGGTCACTGTCTGTGTGGAGCTTGCACATTCTCGTCGTGTCTGCGTGGGTTTCCTCTGGGTGCTCCGGTTTCCTCCCACAGTCCAAAGATGTGCGGGTTAGGTTGATTGGCCATGCTAAAGTTGCCCCTTAGTGTCCTGGGATGTGTAGGTTAGAAGGATTAGCGGGTAAATGTGTAGGGATAGGGCCTGGGTGGGATTGTGGTTGGTTCAGACTCAATGGGCTGAAGGGCCTGTTTCTGCACTGTAGGGTTCTATGATTCTATGGTCTATGGTCTGTGTGGGTTTCCTCTGGTTTCCTCCAGCCCGGAAGATGTGCTGGTTAGGATGCATCGGCCATGCTAAATTCTCCCTCGGTGTACCTGAACAGGCGCTGGAGTGTGGCAACTAGGGGATTTTCACAGTAACTTCATTGCAGTGCTAATGTAAGCCTACTTATGACACTAATAAATAAACTTTAAAAGAGAGGAGGAGAGATTAGAAGCAGACGCATTGAGGAAAAACCTAGATAAGAAAAGAGTAGAAAACAACATTTAGAGGAATGAGCAGCTGCTGAGATTAATGCAGGGAACCTGAGGTGGTGAAGTCACACCAGGCTACCGAGATCCAAAAACAGATGTGAGTGAGAGATTGGATTTTCTTTACTTGTTGCGCACACTGCTGGCAGATGCACACTAGCCAGGCAGGAGTGAGCTGTCAGCTGTTTCCTTCATGGTATTGTGAAGGGACCTGGCTGGTGTTCAAGAAATATAACACCCGCTGTTCAAAGTGACTTTACGACTCGAATGCAGTCACACACCGCCCCTTATAAATTGTGGCCTCAAGGTGCCTGCATTGGCCGTACACATTTTACTTCACTCTTGATCATATTTCAAAACCAGTTTCTCATCAAGGAATTGAAGGAAGAAAAGAGAATGAATTGTTTTAATCGAAGCTCAGATATCTGATTAAGGGAAGAGAACCTGCCTCTATTTCCACGTCTGTCATCTTGTCGCCTGGACTGTCTGAAGTTTTTCATGTCTCAGTGTCCTGCGTAATCAGAAACGATCAGAAGCATGGCAGGAAACTGCTGATGTTTTTGTCTGTAAAATGTACCAGATACACAGCAGCTAGTCTTGACCATTCACTGTCGTATTATAAGACTTCTGCACATCTCACTTTGAAATGCAAATGGGAATGTGAGCAACTTACATGCCCACGCCAAATCAGAAGCAAAATCTATCGAAAGACGTTGAGCTGCTCCTGATACCCTGCTGGGCTGGGCACTAGAAAGAGTTTTAATTGATAAATCCTCCCTCTGGTCTCCACATGTGTTTTATCAGTCCCATCATGTTATTGCTCTTTCAAACTATACTGTTCTCATTTCCACTAGCATCATCTGAAACATTCTTCCTCCTTCCCAACAGTTGGAAATCAATGCAGTACATCCTCCCATAGGAAAGGTTTAGATTGCCTTACCCGCCTCAATCTACTCTTGCTTCTCCAGTCAATTGTTTTTTTAAAATCCAAACATTGCAGCATCTCACCACTACCAGTTCATTGATTTCACCGCGTCACCTAATGTTTTCAATATTAACAATTGGGTCTTCAGCTAAATTACATTTACATAACTGCAACAAGACAATTTATTGCAGTAAAATGATGAAAGATGCTGATAGTAGATCAGGTATGGACTAAGAGCAGGTATGGGTTGATAATAGAGAAATAAGCAGGTATGGGTTGAGACAAGGCAGCTGTTGTTGTTGTTCGCCCATCGTCATCGATGAGGACCTCCACACCATTAGTCATTTTGAGGCTGGTTGCGGTGTGTCCGAAGATGACTGATCAGGGCCAATTTGGGCACGGAATGTCCTGGCATATATTGGACAGACTTGTGTAGACACTGTAGTTGTTGCGCTGGTGGATCTGGACTTGCGCAGCTCACGCTTAAGTTGTGCTTCAGCAATACACCTTGTTTTGTAAGCTTGACAGCCTTTGTGGATGAGGCAGCGCCAGATAGGGCGGTTTTGTGCCAGCATTTCCCAGGTGCTCGTGTCAATGTCAAGTGACTTCAGGGAGGCCTTGAGTGTGTCTTTGTAATGTTTCTTCTGCCCTCCATGCGAGCGCCTTCCAGCAGAGAGTTCCCCAAAAAGGAGCTGCTTGGGTATATGCTCACCTGGCATACAGATGACATGACCTGCCCACGGGTATGTGCTCTCATCAGCCAGTGTGTGGACTGATGTTAGACTTGCTCTAGAGAGAACTTCAGTGTCTGGTACTTTGTCTTGCCATCGGATGCGTAATATTCTGTGAAGATAAGTCATGTGGAAATAACTTGGGCATCGACAAGGCAGCAACATCCTTATCAACACCACAGTGCCTATCCTAATGATCATAGAATCCCTATAGTGCAGAAGGAGGCCATTCAGCCCATTGAGTCTGCGCCGACAATAATCCCACCTACGCCCTATCCCCATAACCCAACATCTTTACCCTGCTAATCCCTCTAACCTTCACATCCCGGGACACTAAGGAGCAATTTTGCATGGCCAATCCCCCTAACGCACACATCTTTGGACTGTGGGAGGAAATCAGAGCACCCGGAAGAAACCCACACAGACATGGGGACAATGTGCAAACTGCACACAGACGGTGACCCAAGTCAGGAATCAAACCCAGGTCCCTGGAGCTGTGAGGCAGCAGTGCTATCCACTGTGGCACCGTGCTGCCCTTAATGACTGAAGGATTTTGGCAATGCACAATTGAACTCCATAGAAGAAGTTTCAAGTTGCTTAATACTTTAGAAAGTTACCTATGTATTGGTGTACAACAGATCCTTGGTGAGATGGTGGCACAACAGTTAGCACTACTGCTTCACAGCACCAGGGACCTGGGTTTAATTCCTCCCTCGGACCACTGTCTGTGTAGAGTTTGCACATTCGCCCTGTGTCTGCATGGGTTTCCTCTGAGTGCTCTGGTTTCCTCCCACACACCAAAGATGTGCTGGTTGGGTGGATTGACCATGTTAAATTGCTCCTTAGTGTCAGGGCAACTAGTAGGGTAAATACATGAGGTTACAGGGAATAGGGCCTGGATTGAATTGTGTCGGTGCAGACTCAATGGGCTGAATGGCCTCCTTCTGCACCATAGGGATTCAATGAGGTTTGAAAAATTTTGTAGGAAAGCTCCATAAACTGGTCAAAACGCATGAGAAAGGTACAAATCTGATTGTGTTATTGTTCAGCCCATTCCCCTCACTCTCAGGCCACCTGACAACAGGAGGTTGTGTACAGCATCTTATGGGTACTATCTAAAAGGACAGGAACATAACTGCCCTTCCTGAAGTGCTGTGTCTCAGAATCTCATCATGGGTGCTGTTACACTGTGTGATATTCAGCACTGCAGACAATGGGAAACGTTGCTGCTTCCACTTATTGCAGCAGGTCATTCTTATCATGCAGGAGAAATACTGACTACAGCACTTGGACCTGTACTCAATATTTAATCACTCCACTAAAGTCTTTGCTATGAATTTGTGTCTGCCGTGGATACCTTCTCTAGTTCAGTGGTGTTACTGACGTAAAATTTTCAGTGCACTTACTGCATTTTCTCACTTTGTTCTATAATGTTGTACTTTGGTTGTGGGTTGTGGGAGTTCAATCTCCTCTCTGATCTAGACTGAATATCTCTGTACAACTGTTCAATATGATGGACTATATTAACATTGGATAAAGTGAGCTTTGGTTTGATTTATAAACACCTTTATTTCTCAGTAGCTGCAAAGTCACTTAGTTTAATCTTACAATTTATATTTGCATAATCATATTGGGGGTGGCACAGTGGTTAGCACTACTGCCTCACAGTTCTAGGGACCTGGTTTCGATGCCTGGCTTGGGTCACTGTCTGTGGGGAGTCTGCATGTTCTCCCCGTGTCTGCGTGGGTTTCCTCTAGGTGCTCCAGTGTCCTCCCACAGTCCGAAAGACGTGCTGGTTTGGTGGATTGGCCGTGCTAAATTCTCCCTCAGTGTACCCGAACGGGTGCCAGAGTGTAGCAACTCGGGGATTTTCACAGTAACTTCATTGCAGTGTTAATGTAAGCCTACTCGTGACACTAATAGGTAAACTTAAATAAATTGGCATCCTACTTACTTTAACATGTCACTCTGCATCCTGCCCAATGAACCCAGGACAATGTCATTTTCTCACTTCACTACCTTTTACACCCTGACTATCTGTTCTATTTTCAAAGATTACCTGATTTGTAATCTAAGTCCTCCTTTCCATCTGAGCATTCACGTTTGGGAAGATATCGAAACAAAGTCTGATGGAAGCAAATCACAAACTTACTTATTGCTGGGACTCTGGGGAAAAGAACTTCTGATTAGTGAATTAACCACCTTTCATCTGTGGATCTTCTACCGAGCACTGGGATCCTCTTAACATAGAATCATAGAAACTCTACAGTGCGGAAAGAGGCCATTCAGCCCATCGAGTCTGACCGACAACAATCCCACGCAGGCCCTATCCCCGTAACCCTACGTATTTACCCTGCTGACCCCCCTGACACTCCGGGGCAATTAAACATGGCCAATCCACCTAATGTACACATCTTTGGAGGGAGGAAACTGGAGCATCTGGTGGTAAACTCGCGCAGGCACGGGGAGAATGTGCAAACTTTCCACAGTCAGTCACCCAAAGCCAGAATTGAACCCAGATGCTTGGCATCTGAGAGGCAACATTGCTCACCATTGTGCCACCATGCCGTCCAACACTTTGTGCTCTTTAAAGGATACTTTAAAGCACGTTTGGATAATAATTCCTAACTACATCCATTCCACAGAGAAATAGTCAAATAATCGTATAAGTATGCAGTCTCCACTGCAGTGTACGGTACAGCTTGTTCTATCAAGATTTAAAGACTATTCATCAACATGATTTGGCAGCTACATCACAGGTACATTTGTGGAGTATTAACTGATGAGATTTGATCTGAAACTTTTACTTCAAGCAATAGAAAATATTAGCCAAGAGATTCATTGGTGCCACTCCAGTTCCTATGGCACAAAGCAGGTGTTTTAGCATCCAAGCTGGTATGTTCATTTTATGCCAGATGTGTGCACCCACCTTACTGGGTCAAATTGTTCTGTCGGTGCCCAAGGGCAACTGATATCACTAATTCAAATATTCAAATTAGGGTCTTACATTTGTTGTATGTTTATTTGGTAGGTTCCGGAATATAACTCACCATCTGGCAAACTCACCACAAAGTGTTGGCACTGAAGGGCAGAGAGAACCAGTCAGCAGTGATGATCTATAGGACTCATCCGCCCCATACTGCTTTGTCACTTGAACCTTCTGGCCCTGCATGGATGTATTCTGGCCTCTCTCCTGACTGACCGGGACATGGCATTTTGTGGGCACTGGGATAGTTGGATAGTCGGATGCTCTTTTCTAGGGTAGAAAAGTCAAGTACTAGGTTTAAGGTGTGGGGGAAAAGTTTAGAGGAGATGTGCGAGGCAAGTTTTTTTTGCACAGAGGATGGTGAATGGCTGGAATGCGCTGCCCAGGGAGGTGGTGCGGGCAGGTACGATAGCATCATTTAAGGGACAACTAGACAAATACATGATTAGGATGGGAATGGAAGGCACGGACTCTGTAAGTGCATACAGTTTTAGTTTAGGCAGACATGATCGGCGCAGGCTTGGAGTGCTGATGGGCCTGTTCCTGTGCTGGAATGTTCTTTGTTCTCTTTGTTCTCTTGGGACTATTTTTGCCTGCCTTGAAAACTGCTTTACTGCAGTCATAGATGGTGGAGTAAGATTTCCTTGGGACTGGAGGATGAGGGGATGCTCCAAGGAAGACAGGAAAAGGGGAGGGGGCAGGAATTGCACAGGTCTTCAGGAAGCTGAGTTCCTAACTGAACCTCACTTGTCAAGGTCACCAGAGGTCCACCTTTCCAGATCCTTCCAATCTCACAAGAGTGATATCTCTTATTCTTTAGTCCCGCGTTGTAACAGGAATGTCACCGAGGCTCTGCACATCAGGAGGAAATTGCACATCTGTTTCGCAGCAGAACAGGATAAGATTTCCCCAGGGTCCAAGGTGCCATTGACTATCTCTTCAAGTGCTGCCTACCAATAATCTGGTATCTGTCTTCATAGCAAGCAATCCCTCGCCATTGGGTCGCTTGGCGACCACAGAAAGCTCATTAAGCCCAGTTTTCTGCGAGTATCATTTATTTGTCCTGCGCTAATCCTCAATCAGCAGATAGTCCTCAAGCAACCCGTCACCACCTGGATCATCTGGGATGGGCTTTGCGGTACATTCTCTTTTTTCATTCGTTCATGGGACACGGATGTCGCTGGCTGGCCAGTGTTTGCCTATTTTCGCATTGCCCATCCCTGGTTGCCTGAGGGGAGTTGAGAGTCAACCATATTGCTGTGGCTCTGGAGTTACATGTAGGCCAGACCGGGTAAAGGCGGCGGATTCCCTTCCCTAAAAAAATTAGGAAACCAGATGGGTTTTTTCTGAGAATCGTTACATGTTCATTAATAGATTCTCAATTTGAGAGTTTTTTTATTGAATTGAAATTCCACCATCTGCCGAGGTGGGATTTGAACCCAAGTCCCCAGAACGTGAGCTGAGTTTTTGCATTAATAATCTAGCGATACTACCATTAGGCCATTGTCTCCTCCTAATAGGATACAGAAATTTATGGTCAACTGCATAACTTTGGCAGCATGAGGTAGCGACCTTTATCATTTTGTAACTATTTGGCAGGGGTAAAACTCTGATCAGGCAGGGGACAAAACTCATTAATTCCACTGGGGGTGTGCTGAACGCCTGCGATCGTGGTTTGTCTAAAGTAGGGTAGAGTAAAGGATGAGGGCAGCCAATGAGGTTAAACTGAGGCTTTATTTGGCCCAATTCTTCAAAGCCATCTGGGCCTTTTGGCTAAGATGAAGTATTAGATCCAGCCCAGGAGGGGATGCAAACCTTGTCTTGTCAGCTTGGATCTTGTTAGATCAAGCCCAAAATGGGGTGCGATATCTGGTCTTGTCAGCTTGGATCTGATTTGTCCCTCATGTGGAGACCATGTTTGGACTTAATTTGAGTTTTTTTTATTGAAACAGTGCCAATAAAAAAGAAATGAGGCAGGAGAAGGAGCAGGAAGAAAAGGATGAAGTGATCTTTGCCCCCAGTGCCCTGAGCTGCCAGAGGCAAGAATACTTCACATGATCCATCCCTCCATCCCCAACACTGCAACAGTCCCACAAACCTTTTGACCACTGTCTTTACGACCACAATCCAATTATCTTCTTTCAGTCCTGCCCCATGGAGTTTTCTCCATCTTCGCTACAAATGTAAGCAAAAAAAAACTCAAACTAAAACAAGTTTATCAGATAATTGAATCCCAGCTATGAATATCAATGAGTACAGATCCCACCAAGAGTAATGGACATGTCTGTGTTGCTCTACATGGTGAGGAGCAGAACCCTATCAGAACCTAGCAAATATCATTGTTGAAAATCACCAACAGCACCTCTGCATCCAAAGCCTCATTTAGGTTCAAGATTTTTTTTGCACATGGTGGGACGGTTTTGCATCAGCTTTTAAAAAGCTCAGACATGAGGTAGAGCAGGAGAAGTTTCCAGTGATCTGTCTGGCTCTCATACTTATTACTGGCACAGAATGACAGCTTGAATTTGCCCACCATCAGCAAGTCTAGAGGATGAACACATTAGGAGAATCATCACAATTTGCTACTTCCAGTGATGATGTGAGATATTATCAAACTTCACTCAATATCCCTGCCACTTTGTAGGTGCCACTTCTGTATTTGCCACCGATGGTAAATGTAAACTGGTTAGTGTCAACTGCCCGATGTACGCGTCTGTGCAAAGATGTGTGGGTTAGATAGATTGGCCATGCTAAATTGCCCCTTATTATCAGAGAGAGTAGTTAGGGTAAATGCCTGGGGTTATGTGGATAGGGCCTGGGTGGGACTATGGTTGGTGCAGACTCAATGGGTCGACTGGCCTCCTTCTGTGCTGTAGGGTTCTGTCAATAATAAGTGTGGATGGTGTCAGTAGTGGGGATTGCATCTCCATCTCTTTTAACACAACCTTATTGACGTTGCTTCTTTAGAACAGTCTCCCTTCATTCTCACAGTGCATCACACAAAAATGTTTATTTTCCCCCTGAATTTAGCTAGCTTAGATTGAATTCTTACTTTGCTTATTCCTCTGTCAGAAATTCCTCCATTTTATTGAACTTCAGTCTCTTTATCTCCATGGAATGTGTCCAGTCAGTTCTCAACAATTCATTCCTTTGCCCCCACCAAAGCTTCGTATTGTGAAACACCTGAAGAACTTGCTTGCTCTAACATTCAAAATGCTTTGTGGTACAGCCCAACATGCGTTAAGTCTTTCTGTGTTTGTGAGCCTATGCTTGGTGGTTTATATACCTTGATCCTCTCTTTATGCAACTAATCTGCTTAGTGCTTTTCCAATTGGTTTGTACATCCACCTGCCATTCTCACGTCCAATGTATATAACATCATACCTCACTGCATTACAGGGCATCTGCCATAATTCTGCCAATTCAATTACCAATCTACATACTTGTTGCAGTTTTCTCCATACCTCCTGGCTTTATTATTATTTGTGAACTGTACTACAGATGAATGCAGTCTGCATTTGTTCTTTTCAATTTTTTTTGTTCTCTGTCTATATAAGACACAATATTCTTCACACAGATTCTACAGCACAGAAACAGGTCATTTGGTCCATCTCTGTGCCGATGCTCCAGACTAATCTCCTTCTATCCTACTTTATCCAACAAACTTGGATTCCAATCTGTATTCTGTTCTTTCTCACGCACAGGACCCCTTCCTGGGTGTACACGGTGGCACAGTGGTTCGCACTTGCTGCCTCACAGCGCCAGGGATCCGGGTTTGATTCCTGGCTTGGGATCACTGTCTGCGTTCTGCCTGTGCCTGCGTAGGTTTCCTCCACACGCTCTGGTTTCCTCCCACAGTCTGAAACACGTACTGGTTAGGTGCATTGACCCGAACAAGCGCCGGACTGTGGCAACTAGAGGAATTTCACAATAACTTCATTGCCGTGTTAATGTAAGCCTTACTTGTGACGAATAAATAACTTAATACTACCTGTTCACACATGGTGAAAATTACTTCCCATCCAATTTTCTGACTTAAAAGTTTGATACATCTCTTCAGTTAGTTACAACCTGATTAAATAATTTCTGAAAATCAATGTATGTACCATCTATAGTCTGATACCTCACTGGCTCTGTCAAACATCCACAAGTATATAGACAAAATATATTACTAAAACTATACTGACTCTTTCTAATTAACTTAACATACAAACATATGAACCCAGAGCAGGCGAGGCCATTCAGCCTCTCGAGTCTGTTCCACCATTCATTTAGAACATGGCTAATCTGGTTGTAACTTCAACCCCACGTTCCTGTTCTGCTTATTCCCAATGATGTTTCACTCTTTTCTTAAAAGGGAATCTATCTAGTTCTGTCTGAAAAATATTCAAAGGGTGCGATCTTACTGGCCATTCACACCACACATCTCCTTTCACTGCAGTGGGATGGGAAAATTCCACCGGTGTGAGATTCCGGCCAAAGACTCTCCTCCCATTGCTTTTCAAAGAAGGGAATTCCAAAACCTCCCCACTCTCCGAGAGAACGGATTCCTCCTCAGCTCTGTCTTAAACGAGTGAAGCATTATTTTTAAACCGTGTTCTAGATTCTCCCATCAGAGCAAAACATCCTCTCTACATCCACCCACTCAAAACCCCCTCAGGATTCTAAATTCCAGTCAATATAATTCTAGACTGTCCAACTGTCAGAAAAGTGCAATGTTACCCAGAACCCCCCGAAATTCATGGGGCAGGGTTTTTCGGCCTTGCTCGAGCGAGGGTAGAAATTCCTACCCGAGGTCAACTGACGCTTCTGTTGTCCACCCAATCCAATTCTGTGGCGGGTGAAGTGACAGAATTCCAGTGATTATGCCCTCTATCGTCCTGAAACTTTGTCTGTGCAGCTGGTTTTGTGAAAGCGTTTGCAGGCGGTTTTGCTCAGTTGCCATCTCCATGGAAAGCTATCAAAGTTGGTCCCTCAAAGTTCAATTCATTATATTTTAGTCAAGAAAAAAGTAGCATGTGAAACTTTTGATTGTGTTGCTGGCCAGAGGCTCAACCTTTCAGAAGAGAAGGGTTTATAAAGAGTTGTCTTACGGAATGAATCAGTTGGGGTGGAGCCTATTGGAACTGTACGCACAGATGAAGGCCATTCAACCCATCACATCTCTGTCGGCACCTGCAAAGAGCGATCCAATTCATCCCAATCTCCCTGTTCCTTTGTCAATTCATCCCAATCTCCTGGTACACACTGCTGTTACTGTGCATCGGTTATGGAGGGGGTGAGTGTTGGAAGTGATAGATAGAATGCTGGCTATTTTGTTCTGGATGGTGTCCAGTTTCTTTGGTGTTGTTGGAGCTACACTCATCCCAGCAAGTGGAGAATATTCCATCACACTCCTGCCTTATGCCTTGGAGATAGGGAGTCAGATGGTGACTCCCTTGCCACTGAATTCCCAGCCTCAAACCTACTCTTGAAGCCATTGTATTTATACTCCCTGTGCACCTATAACAATGTGGCCAAATTCCCCTCCAACTCAATTTTCCAGTCCGCTGATGACACCACCATACTGGGTCAGATCTAAAACAGTGACAAGACAGAATACAGGGAAGAGATAGAGAATCTGGTGAACTGGTGTGACAGCAATAATCTCTCCTTCACTGTCAGTAAAATGAAGGAGTGGGTCATTGACTTCAGGAAGTGTCGAAGAGAACATGCCCTTGTCTACATCAATGGGGATGAAATGGAAATGGTCGAGAGCTTCAAGTTTCTAGGTGTCCAGATCACCAACAACCTGTCCTAGTCCCTCCATGATGACGCTATAGTTAAGAAAGTCCACCAACACCTCTACTTTCTCAGGAGGTAAGGAAATTTGGCATATCCGCTATGACTCTCACCAACCTTTACAGATGCATCACAGAGAGCATCCTTTCTGGTATAGCTTGGTATGGCTCCTGCTCTGCCCAAGACCGCAAGAAACTACAAAGGTTTTCTTTTTATTTATGAGTGTCACAAGTATGCTTACATCAATACTGCAATGAAGTTACTGTGATTGTGAACGAAGCCCAGTCCATCACGTAAACCAGCCTCCCATCCATTGACTCTGTCTATACTTCCTGCAGCCTTGGAAAAGCAGCCAGCATAATCAAAGAACCCAGTTGGAGATGTTCATTGCTTGTAACTTATGTGACACACTCGCCATCTTCTTCTGTCAGGAAAAAACATACAAAAGTCTGAGATCACTTACCATCTGACACAAGAACAGCTATTTCCCTGCTGCCATCAGACTTTTGAATGGACCTACTTTATATTAAGTTGATCTTTCTCTACACCCTATTTCTGACTGTAACACTACATTCTGCACCCTCTCCTTTCCTTCCCTGCTGACAATATGCTTTGTCTGTATAGCACACAAGAAACAATACTTTTCACCTCATTCCGATACATGTAACAATAATAAACCAAATCAAATCAAAAAAAGGCTGGTCCAGTTTGGTTTCAAGTCGCTAGTAACCCCCAGGATATTGATAGTGGGGAATTCAGCGAGCTAATGCCATTGAATCTCAAAGTGGAATGGTTAGATTGACTCGTTGGAGCTGTTCATTGCCTGTAACTTGTGTGGCACAAATGTGCCAGGCCAAGCCTGGATATTGTCCAGGTCTTGCTGCATTTGGACATGGGAGTACTTCAGTATCTAATGAATCACAAATGGTGCTGAATGTTGTATAGTCATTAGCAAACACCCCCCACTTCTAATCTTATGATGGAAGGTCATTGACGAAACAGTTGAAGATGGTTGGGCCAAGGACACTACCTTGAAGGACACCTGCAGCAACGTCCCAGAGTTGAGTTGTTGATCACCAACAATCATCTTCCATTGTGCAAGGCATGAGACAATTTTCTCCAGATTCTCAGCATTCATCGGGTTCCTTGATGCCACATTCGGTCAAATACAGCCTTGATGTCAAGGGCAGTCACTCTCCCCCGCTCCTCTGGAGTTCAACTCTTTTGCCCATATTTGAACTACTGTGATGATGGTGCACATTTTATTTAATTTATTCATATGTTTATTGCTCATTCCTAATTGCTTTTCAACAGAGAGCATGTGAGAGATGTGATTTTAGAGTCACATGGGGGCCAGAGCAGGTAAGGGTCCTCGCCTGAAGAACATTAATGAACCAGATGGGTTTTTAATGACAATGGTCACCATTAGGCTTTCAATTGCAGGTTTCAATTTCAGTTTTGAACCCAGACCATTACTTTAGGATCTCTGGATTCCGAGTCCACACTCTGGCACCTGTTCAGGTCCACTGAGGGAGAACTTAGCAGTGACACTTTGCCTCCACCATCTCCTCCTTCATGTGTTACTTGGCAGTTCCAGACCATGAACCCATGAACAAATGCTGAAATGTGTCCAGTCGGGATGACATATGACAACGGGAATTTTCAGAATATCCATTGTGCCATGAGAAATACATTACAGTTAAATAGATGCATCTGTTTACATTCAAAAAAATAACAGGGTCATGGTGAAATTTGAAGTTACTTCATGCATATCCTTTCAACTGCAGTAATTAACCTCCTGCTTCTAATGATAAGAGGCAGCATATTTAAACTACTTATCTTCAGAACAAAAGAAAGGTAATACATTAAATCATGTCTGCCCTCAATTTGAGGGCAATTATCCCAATTAGTAGTTACTCTACGGTGCGGCTGATAATTCCCTGTTTATCAGTTTGGGCAGTAACTACAGATTAATTGGAAAACAACCCTCCTCGATAGAGAATAACAGCTAGAAATGAACAGGACGACAACACATCCAGATGAGAGTGCCTTTTGAGTTGTGTCTGAGCACTGTACAACCTCTACACTGTTCTGAAGCATTGGGATTGAGCCAAGTTATTCCAATTCTTCGTAAAGTAGATATACTTAAAATATATATGTGTGTGTGTGTGTGTGTGTGTGTGTGTGTGTGCGTGTGTGTGCATGTGTGCGTGTATGCGTGTGCGTGTGTGTGTGTGTGTGTGTGCATGTGTGCGTGTATGCGTGTGCGTGTGTGTGTGTGTGTGTGTGTGTGAGCTTTTCCTTTTTTTGCCATAGGAATTCCCATTTTCCTGTAGAGCTGACAATTTTTCAATTACATTGCGATCATAAATCTGGGCATCGCTACATGACAGCAAGATCAACTCGTGAAAGGTTTTGTACTTTATACAGAGTACAATATATGAAGCCCGATGGATTCTGAATTCTTAAGTACTCGTACAGAGCTGTTGTGCTGCAGTGGCTGCCTCGGCACATTTGGGAGTATCCATCTGCAGTTGTTGAAATTGATCGCAGCCAGGTAGCTGTAAGCTCTTAAACTGTGATTCAGAAAACAATATTTCATGTGTTGAAACATGCTGAATGCTCTTTTTCCCCTTAATATTCAAAAGTGAGAATCCAGCAACGAGACATCCTTGCTGTCTGCAGTGATATTTTTCATCATTTTGGAAATGAGAATCGAGAAATCTCGATGTTTGGTTTACCCGTGTGAGGGTGCAGTGATCATTCCCAGCAGATAAATAAAGATCGGCGTGATACAAATATTGGATTTTACTTCTTTTAGGCGATGCGTTCTAATTTAGCAATCACCTCTGTTTTATTTTAAACCATTCATGGAATGTAGTAAGAACCAAGTACAAAGAACAACACAGCACAGGAAACAGGCCCTTCAGCCCAACAAGCCCATGCCGCCATTTTAACATTCAGTGGACGCCTCATTCCAATCCTTCTTCTACCTGTGACTTTTGCCTATGCCTCTAGGCTTCCACAATAAAGGTGTGCAAATTTAGAGAATTGTATATGTGTGCCAGATTGAGGGAGGTCTAATTTAGGGACAATTTGTAAAAGCCAATCAGCCCAAAAGCACGTTTTTGGGGTGTGGGAGAAAGCCCACAAGCACCCAGAGAAAACCCACGGTCTTTTAAGTTTATTTGTCAGTGTCACCAGTAGGCTTACGTTAACACTGCAATGAAGTTACTGTGAAAATCCCCTAGTTGCCACACCCCGGCGCCTGTTTGGATACACTGAGGAAGAATTTAGCATGGCCAGTGCACCTAACCAACACATCTTTCTGACTGTGGGAGGAAACCAGAGTACCCAGAGGAAACCCACGCAGACACAGGGAGAACGTGCAGACTTTGCACACGCAGTGACCCCAAGCCGGGAATCGAACACGGGTTCCTGGCTCTGTGAGGCGGCAGTGCTAACCACTGTACCACTGCGCATTTATTCCAATCCTTAATTCCAATTGAACTGAGTAGCATGCGAGTCCACATTATTGTGGATCTGGAGCCACATTTAGGCCAGGGTAAGGGCGGTTGAGTGCCTTCCCTAGAGAACATTAATGAATCAAATGGGTTTTTTTGGTCATCACGAGACTTGAATTCAAATATAACCATCGGCCATGGTGGGATTTAACCCAGGTCACCAGAGAGCGACCCCGGGTCACCGGGTCCAGCGACAGTTCCACTACGGCACCACCTCCCCTTTCTGTTGGGCAGGCATGCAAATTCATCAACAGGTCCAAAGTTAGTTCATGTTTGTCCCGAGTTCAGCTTCACACTATTAGTAAAGTTAATTGAAATGGCATTATCCATATGATTTTAAAAGTGAGTTCACTGCCTCTTGTGTGGCTTCATGAGATTTGATAAATGATTTGCTGAAAGCTTCTGACAAAATGCAAAGCGTCGAACATCCTGCTGGTTTTCATTAGAATCCTGACAGTACAGAAAAAGGCCATTCAGCCCATCAAGCCTGCAACAACAACGGTCCCACCCAGGCCCAATCCCCATAACCCCTTGGTGTTGTGAGGCAGCAGTGCCACTGTGCCACCCAACACCATTAGACTTTGAATCCCAGATCTTGATTGAATTCAAATTTCACCATCTGTCGTGGTGGGATTTGAACCTGGGGCTCTGTGTTACTGGCTCAGTGACTATCACAGATTAGACATTTTTAACCTATAAGGGAATCAGTGGTTGTGGGGATAAGGCCGGAGAGTGGAGTTGAGGATTAGCACATCAGATCAGTCATAATCTCATTGAATGGTGGAGTAGACTCGATGGGCTGAATGGCCTATTTCTTCTCCCATGTCTTCTGGCATTATGGCTACTGCCTCCCCCCCTCCCCGACCTACTGTTCCTATTGATCCTATATCAGAAATCCAGTCCCACTCTTCAACCATTTTGTCTTGTCTGTATCTAAAAAAATCCCACAAGCATCTCTACAACATTCTTTCAGCAGGATGGAGAATTCTATGAGACTTATGCGAGGCTTTCAGAATAAATTAAAAATTGCTTCAGTTGCCAGTCCGAGATAGGCAGCCCATTTTGTCATGTCCCTTTTAAATTTAAATAGCTGGCTATAAGAGACAGCAATGTGCAAAAAAAGACTTCAAAGCTCTCTGTCATTGTGATGGCAAATGTGGACCGATGATCTTATTTTCTGTGTTTTTCTGTGGGCTTGTCTGCAGTGTGCCCTCCTCTTTACAATTCAGTACCCATGGGGTCTCGTGTTGACATTATCTCATTGTTCGTCAAACTGTTTAGAAGAATTAGCCTTTCCTGGCTTTTTTTGAACATTTTTAATTAATATTTCCTGCTGCGCTGCACAGAAACGCAAATGTTTCATAAGCAACCGAACTGTGTGAACAAAAAAGTTGATTCATATTTGTAATCTATTTGAATGGTCGTAAAAGAGTATTTAGGGTTCATTTATACTACAGCTGCACTGTCAGTGTAAAGCAGTTTTATGTCTGACTGAAGCTGTGATTATGGTATAGAAAAGGTATCAATTCCGCCCACCTTTCTGTACAGGTATAAGTCGCAGTGCCTAATTTAAGTGGCCCATTTTTTAGACTGTCAGCCTGGAATAAAATCAGCACTGATAAAGTGTCGTCCAGACTCAAAACATTGGCTCTATTCTCTCTCCACAGATGCTGTCAGACCCGCTGAGATTTTCCAGCATTTTCTGTTTTTGCTTCCAGCATCCGCAGTATTTCAGTTTTAGCCTGGAATAGATGTTGTGCTTAGATTTGTAACCCAAAAGCCTAATTCCTGTCACTGAACCCTTTTGAGTGACGAGGTGCCATAGAAGAACAGGCATCATACAGAGATGACTCATGGATTTGTCAGTGGTACAAAGAAAAGCACATTTATGGGACTTTTATTTTCCACCTGTAGCCTGCTCTAGCTTCTCTTCCGGAACCTTCCTGAGTTCCATTGACGGTGAGGCATGGGGCCCGATTTTGGTTCTTCCCATAAATGCGAATGCGCTCTGAGTATCGAGACAAGACCCAAGGTTGATGTTCTATCCATCCGCAGATATCCTTTCGTCTTCTGCTTTCCCTCAGGAGTGCAGAGATTGGAACCAATAGTAGGCCCAGATAACCGCTATCCTGCCTGGATGCTCAGCCAGACCAAAGCTGACACGAGAATCAAGTGAGAGGAATTCTCCGACAGACAGAGTCTCCTTAGTGCTTTACCTCACAGTCAGTTTGCCCTTCACACCGGGAGCGCGCTCCAAGACTAACTCCGAGATTGGTGTAAACTGATTTTGGGTTTGTACCAGGGCTGAACATGCGGAGTCTGATTGCATTGTAACACACAATGGGAAGTAACACACAAAAGCAACTTGGTGAAAGCTGGTCATTAATTTATACTGGTGCAGTGCTTAGATCTGAAATTAAAATTGACATTACCTTGTTTTGAAATACGTCATTAGAAAAAAGAATGTATTAATAATGATTACGGGCGGCATGGTAGCACAGTGGGTTAGCACTGCTGCTTCACAGCTCCAGGGTCCTGGGTTTGATTCCCGGCTCGGGTCACTGCCTGTGTGGAGTTTGCACATTCTCCTCGTGTCTGCGTGGGTTTCCTCCGGGTACTCCGGTTTCCTCCCACAGTCCAAAGATGTGTGGGTTAGGTCAATTGGCCATGCTAAGATTGCCCTTAGTGTTCTGAAATGCATAGGTTAGAGGAATTAGTGGGTAAATATGTGGGGGTAGGGCCTGGGTGGGATTGTGGTTAGTGCGGACTCGATGGGCCCAATGGCCTCTTTCTACACTGTAGGGTTTCTATAATACTAAAGACTGATTTTTTCCTCACTGTTCAAATGAACACCTGTGTTAATCTTCCTGGAATGGCGGGGAAAGAATTGCAACTCACACTGTGAAACCATTTAGGGATTTATTCCTTCAGTGCCTTTTGCTATTTCATTCGAACCCAACTGTAATATTAGCATAGAAAGATTAAAATTTAATTAATTTAAAATTTAAAAGAGGGAGAGAGGTTATTATCTCTAAATATCTCTTTCTCTCTCTCTTTCTCTCTATCTTTTTCTCTATCTCTATCTACCTCTCTCTGGCCGTAATTTTATTGATTCCGGGGGGAGTGGGTGGGCAAGGCTCAGAGAACAGCATTCTCCGCTGGCCACGGGGGGGTCGTACAAACCTCAGGCAGACATGCCAGTAAAGTTTTGCCCTGTCTATCTTTCTCTCTCTACCTTGCTCTCTTTTTCTCTCTCTCTCTATCTATCTTTTCCTCCTTCTCTATCATTCTCTCTCTATTTTTCACTTGTTCTATCTTTCTCCCCATCTGTATTTAGAATATGGTGTTGTTGTAAATTGCAGTAAGACTATTTTCTACAATTCAGGGTGATTAGCAATGTATGATGACCAATGTGCTATAGGAAAGGTGAGATAGCAGAAAGTACAGGTAAATAAATGTGTTCTGTTTTTGACCAAAATAATGGTTTGAAAAGTCTCTGTTGTATAATGTATGTGCTAAATGCATCAGGTTTCATTGCCTGTCATTTCATTTGTTGTTTAATCAATGTGGTGTGTATGAAGTAGTATTTGGTGCAATGGTGCTGAAAACAGCAATCATGCAGCTTGCAGACTTTGTGGTTTAGTGTGAAATGGTTGGCTCTAAATCGTTCGTCACTTTTATATCTCTTCTGATTTTTTTTATTCGCTGAATTCAGCTATCATCCAAACTCAAAATGACTCCCCAAAGAGCTAAAAATAAAATACAAATAAGCTATGGGCAGCATGGTGCCTCACAGCGCCAGGGACCTGGGTTCGATTCTTGTCTTGGGTGACAGTGCAGAGTTTGTATGTTCTCCCCATGTCTGCGTGGGTTTCCTCCAATTGCTTCAGTTTCCTCCCACAGTCCAAAGATGTGTGGGTTAGGTTAATTAGCTATGCTAAATTGTCCCTTAGGTTACTGAGTGGGATGGTTCTCGATGGGCTGAATGGCCTCCTTCTGCAGTGCAAGTGATTCTAGGATTTCCTGATTGATGGCCTGGCAGTAGTGTGGGTGCTCTATGCCTCTGGCCACAGGCTGTCTTCCATTCCAATCTATTGCTCAGCGTGCTCAGAACATGACCGTTCTTTGTGAAACTTGTATTTTGATGAGACAGAAGCAATTTGTCATCTTGCTTTCAGAATGAACCATATTCGGAAATTCTGGTTTAATCCCCAGAACAGAAAGACAGGTCTGATATATAAACGATTAGATAATGAAAATACAAATAAAACAAGGTTAGATTGTGACCGGTTCCTATCCAGTCCACTCCAGTTGGCTAGTTACACCTCTCTACCTGGTGTTTACATGTTTTGCCAGTTGTATATACAGGCCATTCTGAGCAATCACTGTGTAAAAGGTGGGATGAGGGGCTCATCTGCATGATCTGGATAAAGCTACGTATCCAGTAGAACAAGCAAGACTTAAGAATTGGAACAGTGATAGAGAAACATGTGTTTAGTTACACAATATTGGCACCACATCAGTGGTTCAGGTCACCATCATCTTCTCAAGGGCAGTTACAGATGGGCAGTAAATGCTGACCTAGCCAGTGGCAACCGTATCTCATGAATGAATAGAAGACAAAGTAATCCAGGTAGGTAATAACAGTCTAACAACATTTCCCCTGTGATGCCTTTCCAAGGGTCAATTTTGACAGGTGGTGTACTTTCATTCATTTAAGCTTTGACAAGTAGAAACAAGATAAAACTGAGATTTTATCGAACTTTATATTAGAAGCTTGCTTTAATCATTTTTGCTGCTTCAGTGAGAGTTGAACATAGGGGGTGATTCTCCCAAAAAAGAATGCTAAGTGGTGAATTTGCATAAAAACTGCAGTAAATCATGCTTTTTTTTTATCAGTGGGATTTTTAAAATGAATCTCTCACACTCCATGCACTGCCAAGTGCACGAGCGTGACTCACACAGAAAATCAGGGGATGGGACCTATTCCTGCTGGAGAAGCTGGCAGCATAGTGCTGAGTGAGCCGCTGCACATGCACCGAACTATCAGAATACAAACCTGTACAATACCAGTAGCCTGGTATTGCTGGCTTCCTGATTACTGGCCAGCTCGATCGCTGGTCAGCACCGCAACCCCAGAACGCTATCCTCCAACCTCACCCCCTCCCCCCCAATCCCTCCCCCCAGTTGCTATCCTCCCAGACATGTCCAGGCCAGCCTTGAGCTCCCCCCGTCCTCCCAGCCTGCCTTGATCACCCCCTCCCACTGGCAGCCCCCATCTCCCAATCAACTCCCCTCCCTCGTAGCCCTGACTCCTCTGGCAATCCCTCCCCTTCCACCCTGATGGCCTCCCTCCCTCCCTCTGTCACTGACCCCTCTGCAGCGGGAGCTCCCACCACCACCAATCTCCTCCCCACAGAGGCCCTGCACCCCCTCCCCCCCCCACCAACTAGGTCCTGCCCCTTTGGCATTGCCAAGGAAACTAAAAACTGCGTGGGGCCAGGCTGGCACTACCACTCCCCACGGGGCACTTTTCTTACCCTCGACCACTTTGGGGTACCCCTCCCTTCACTCCAGCGGGGCTGGGCCATCAGCTCCCAGCAGGTGAGGAGCTATTGTAAACCCCACTGGAGTGAAAAACTCCTGGCGATGGGGGAGAGGCTAACAGTCCAGGAGACTTCAGTCCTGGACCCGCTAATTAGATGTAAAATATATTAAAATCAGCATTTTAGCAGGAAATCCAGCAGCCGGGGACTCTTGAAGCCACGGTGCGCAGCGGGGAGCTTGTTAAACAGCCTCTGCTTATGTCTCCCAATTGGGAGAATCATCCCATGATGTTGGTTTCATCATAAGGTGTTCAGAGAATAGGAACATTGGCAGCTCAGTTAGCTTGGATTAGGTTCAGGTTCATAGTTATTGAGTGTAAACTATTTCTTGAAAGATGATCTCCAGGCTTTTCTCATAGCTTTTTTCTTCTTTCTCTCCCTTTGTCCTTTGTCCATGTGTCATTCTCTTGTCACTCGCACCTCCTCCTCTCTGTTTGCAGATCTCTCGGTCAGCTTGCTTGCGGTGATACTTATTTTCTGTGGACTGGCCCTGGTGGCAGTCTTTCTGTTTGTGTTCTGGAAGCTGTGCTGGGTCCCCTGGAAGAACAAGGTTCTGTCCAACACCTCCGTTCCTGGGGACACGGTGAACGTCACCGGCACTGACTGCGACAAGGAGATGACGGATAAACCCAAGGAATCCACATCCATGAGCTTCCTTGAAGCAGCCATGAAGATCAGCCACACATCTCCCGATATCCCAGCAGATGTTCAGATGTCTATGAGAGACCATATCCTGCGCCACACACGGATCCAGAGACAGACAACAGAGCCAACATCTTCCTCCAGGTCAGTGTCTCTACTTTGCTTCCAGAGATTTATTGTGCATACACCTGCTGCCTTGTCTGGATTTTCAACTGTTGCGCTTTAAAAATTCTTTCATGGGATGTGGCCATCATTGCCAAGGCCAGTTTTTGGCCCTCAAACCCCAAGTGGTTTGCTAGGCCATTTCAGAGGGTAGCTAAGAGTCAACTACATTGCTGCAGGCCTGGAGTCACATAGGCCAGAGCAGGTAAATGATTTAAGATTTGATTTGATTTATTTTTGTCATTGTATTGGCATACAGTGAAAAGTATTATATCTTGCGTGCCACACAGACAAAGCATACCATTCATAGATGACACGGGGAGAAGGAAAAGAGAGCATGCAGCATGTAGTGTTACAATCATAGAAAGGGTGTAGAGAGAGAGATCAACTTAATATGAGATAGATCCATTCAAAAGTCTGATGTCAGCAAGTAAGAAGATGTTTTTGAGTCGATTGGTATGTGATCTCAGACTTTTTTATTTTTTTCCCCGACAGAAGAAGGTGGAAGAGGGTACTTCTTAACCTTAATCAGGGTGGCACAGTGATTAGCACTGCTGTCACACAGCACCAAGGACCCAGGTTCAATTCCAGCCGTGGGTGAATGTACAGAGTTTATACATTCTCCTCATGCCAGCATGGATTTCCTCTGGGTGCTCTGGTTTTCCCCCACTGTCCAAAGATGTGTAGGTTAGATGGATTGACCATGCTAAATTGCCTCTTATTGTCTCCAAGATGTGTAAAAAAAATGTATTCATTAGTCACAAGTAAGCCTTACATTAACACTGCAATGAAGTTACTATGAATATCCCCTAGTCACCACTCTTCAGCGTCTGTTCGGGAGGGAGAATTTAGCATGGCCAATGCACCTAACCAGCATGTCTTTCAGACTGTGGGAGGAAACTGAAGCACCCGGAGGAAACCCACGCAGACCCGGGGAGAATGTGCAAACTCCACACAGACAGTGACCCGAGCTGGGAATCAAACCCAAGTCCCTGGCGCTGTGAGGCAGTGGTGCTAACTACTGTAACACAGTGCCCCCTTCGGGGGGGCTGAGGAGGTAAATATCATGAGGATAGGGAAGGGGGGGTTGGGACTGAGTAAGATGTGCTGTCAGAATGTCAGTGCCAGACTCGATGGGACAAATGGTCTCTTCTGCAATGCAGGGATTCTATCTTCAATGATACATTAAAACATAAATTAAAGTATAAAATAATGCAATGTGCAGATACAGATTCCAGATAACTTTGCAATTCCTCCCGGTTCATAAAATGACAATTTGTACTGGGGGAACATGAGAAATTCCAGTTAGGGGAGAATTCCATTGGCAGAGTAGTGGCTACCACAATATTCACTGTGTGTTTAAGTTTTAATATTTCCTACCTGCTGTGCTCAGCAGATGATTATTTCTGCAAGGATTGACTCTAATCTTTAAGGATCGGTGTCCCAATCCTTCATTGGAGACATCTGGGATTTATGAAGTTGGGGGCCATTTTTCCATCTTCTGCTGCCTCATGCTCCTGTTTTGAAGGTGGTCCAACTCTTGCCTCTGCTTCAACAGTGCCACCTATGGGCACTATGCGGAACAGGAACAAGTGTTTAGAAATATTGGATGTTGAATTCACCTCAGTTTAAAATATCTTAACCTGGGATCGGGTCAGTTGTGTGGCTACCAGATCATCTGGGCAAACCCTTCTCCAAGGCTCTCTCCCACTCAGCCACCAAAGGCCAAAATCAGCAGATTTGTGGTTAACCCCATTGAAGGGCTGCAGGAGTAGTTCTTTCAGCCTAACTTCACAACTTTCTTTGGAGACTTAGACCATTTGTAGTCCATTGAGATTAACTAGCTGCGGTAGCTTGGACCTAATGCTAGAACAGCAGCTTGAATCTGGGCCGAACGGCCACAGCGATGGCAATGGCAACTCCAGCAGTTGAGAGACAAGGGATACCCACCAAAACTGCTGCTGTTTTGGTGGCTGCTGTCCCGCATGAGGAACCCTCCCACAGAGGCACAGAAAAGGTACAGCAAGAGCCATGTCAAACTAGGACAACCTTAGAGCAAGCCATTGAAAACTTCACAGTCCTTGTTGTTAATTTGGGAGATAAATTTGTTCAAAGCTTTCCTGGATTTTATGGTGTTTACCTTTCTGCTTTGAAGTACAACAAATCTGCAGTTATGTGGACTTGATTTAATTTGATTTGATTTATTATTGTCGCATGTATTAGTTTACAGTGAAAAGTATTGTTTCTTGCGCGTTGTACAAAGCATACTGTTCATAGAGAAGAAAACGAGAGAGTACAGAATGTAGTACGACAGTCATAGCTAGGGTGTAGAGAAAGATTAAATTAATTCGAGGTGGGTCCGTTCAAAAGTCTGATGGCAGCAGGGAAGGCGCTGTTCTTGAGTCGGTTGATACGTGACCTCAGACTTTGAAATCTTCCTGACAAAAGAAGATGGAAGAGAGAATGTCCAGGGTGCGTGGGGTCCTTAATTATGCTGCCTGCTCTGCCGAGGCAGCGGGAAGTGTCGGCAGAGTCAATAAATGGGAGGCTGGTTTGTGTGACGGACTGGACTTCATTCATGACCTTTTGCAGTTTCTTGTGGTCTTGGGCAGAACAGGAGCTTTACCAAGCTGTAATACAACCAGAAAGAGTGCTTTCTATGGTGAATCTGTAAAAGTTGGCGAGAGTCGTAGCTGACATGCCAAATTTCCTTATTCATCTGAGAAAGTAGACTGAGAAAGTGGACTTTGGATGGATTTTTCCTCTTTCAGTGGAGTGGGTTATCAGTGCCCTGAGTCATCATGGTAGTTATGCAAGGATGGACTCCTCCATTTTATGTACAGGAGTGTGCAGCGCCATTGGATGCTGACAGAAGGACACAACTTTCTTGTTCCTGCTCCACTTTTCACTGGTGACCCCCAGAGACTCGGCATCCACGTCCAGCAGAGGAGAGCTTGGAGTGACCTTCCCTTCCGAAGGAGACTCTCCACGGCTGTTCCTGTCTCCAGCACGTGCCCCAACTAACGTGATGGTCTCCACACCATGTCACAGCCTATCTCCCTGAGATGCTGAGCCATCAATGTATGTGTCTCTGTGCTGGTGGAGTCAGGTGATGATGCATCCTTGCAATGCCGAATATTCTCTGCAAACTCCTCAGACTCCTCCTGCACCCCAACCCAAATAGAAATTGTGGGAGAGAAAATTTGAGTGCTTAAACGGAGGTGAAACAGGGTTCCAAGTTAACATAGCACAGATCATACTCCTTCAATTCTGAGTGACTTCAATTCACTGAATGATAGTTAAGTGCCAAGAGGCAATGTTTCATCCAATGCTGTATACAAGTCTCTCAGATATCCCACCACCAACTTATGTTGCCCTGTCAATCTCAAGGGGTCACCATATCTGCAGATCCACCTCTGGCTTCCTGCATCCCCCTGGACCAACTTGTCTTGCAATGAGAAGGAGATATATCACCTTAATGGCACTCGCAAATGAATGAGGACTGCTTGAGTGAAAGTTTTTTTTTTGAATTCATTTATTAGCGTCACAAGTAGGCTTACATTAACATTGCAATGAAGTTACTGTGAAGATCCCCAAGTCGCCACACTCCGGCGCCTGTTTGGGTACATGGAGGAAGAATTTAGCAGCTAACCAGCACGCCTTTCGGACTGTGGGAGAAAGCAGCAGCACCCAGAGAAAACCCACGCAGACACGGGGAGAATGTGCAGACCCTGTACAGACAGTGACTCAGGCTGGGAATTGAACCCAGATCCCTGTGAGGCAGCAGTGCTAACCGCTGTTATGGTGAGCGGGCGGATAAGTGGAGTTGAGTCCACAGAAAGATCAACCATGATCTTATTGAATGGTGGAGCAGGCTCAAGGAGTCAGATGGCCTACTCCTGCTCCTAGTTCTTATCTTCTTCCTCTTATCATCCAATTCAAATTGACGGTGCATGTATTCCTCACGCCCAATTGTCCCTTAAGATTGCTTCAGTGTCCTATGTCCATCACTTACTTGCAGCTAGAAGGTCCACGCTTGATTCAAGCGAGTGCTTGGCCTGATAAATATAGCAGAGTTCGGGTTAAGGTACATTCACCACAGCTATTACAATTCTGCTGTCAGCCCATTACCACCAGGCAGACTGAGTTAAACCCGGCTTTTAATATTATTGATGGAACAGAAACACTTCCAGTACTTTTTTTTTAAGAAACAACTACTCTTGAATTCTACCACACTCCAACAAAAAGGCCACCTTGTACAACATGGTACAGAGTGCACAGTGGGACAAGCCTCTAAAACAGCCATGGCATCTGAATGATCTGTACTGAGTGGAAACAATCGTATCAGGTCACGTGTACATCCCTCCCCCGCTCTCTCCCCCACAACCATCCATGCTCTGGCACCAGAATACCTGCACACTGGTCCATTTTTACGATTCCATTGCTTAACTCTGAAAGGACTGGGAGACAGTCAAATTAATACGTCAAACGCCAATAGCTGCAAACTGATGCAAAAAATAGATCTTCATCCATCGTGTGGTCTGAGACAGAAAAAAAAAGCGCAGGACAAAAAGACTTGCTGTGTTCTTTTTTAAAGATTCAGGTTGCGATTCCTTCTGTGTGAGCTGTCAGCACATACTCCAGTTTGACACCTGCACAAATCAGGTTCACTGCTGAGAGATCTCGCAGCTTGCTGCATTCCATTGTCCCACTAAAAGGTTAGTCGTCTGGCCACAATTTCCTCACCCATAGAATCGCGACAGTGCAGAAAGAGGCCACTTGGCCCATCGATTCTGCCCCGACAACAATCCCACCCAGGCTCGATCGTCGTAACCTTGCATATTTATCCTGCTAATCCCCCTGACACTCATGGGCAACTTTGCCACAGCCAATCCACCTAACCAGCACGTCTTTCGGACTGTGGGAGGAAACCGGAGCACCCGGAAGAAACCCATGCAGACACGGGGAGAATGTGCAGATTCCACACAGACAACGATCTGAAGCTGGGAGATTGAACCTGGGACCCTGGCGCTGTGAGGCAGCAGTGCTAACCACTGTGCCACCATACTCCAATCTATTTGCTTTCGTTAAACCTCTCAAGGTTTGTGCAGCTGGAAGCAAGATGCACTCAAATGATGCAAATTATTATAATGTTAATGAAATCATTAACTGCTGCTTTCTTACAGCATACAATCTCCCTTTGTGGGCACATGTGCTTTGAGTGACAGCCTTTTCTTGTAGCTAATCTTCATCTCACATCTCCAGCAGAGCAGGATTAATCCACATTTTGTTTGCCCGTTTCCAATAGTGTTCCAAAGGTAAAATAACCTGGGATTCAGCCTTGCAAATTCTGGGATATTCCAAGATTGCCCAGCGGAGCTAATCATCATCAAAGGATCTGATGACGTTACACCATAAAATATGTTAAACCATAAAATCATAGAATCCCTACAATGCAGAACAAGGCCATTTGGCCCATCAAATCTGCGCTGACAATAATCCACCCAGGTCCTATCCCCCTAACCCCATATATTTACCCTGCCCCTGACATTATGGGGCAATTTAGCATGGCCAACAAACCTAATTTGCACATCGTTAGATTGTGGTAGGAAACCAGAGCACCCTGAGGAAATCCACATCGACAATGGAAAAATGTGCAAACTCCGCACAGACAGTGACCCGAAGCTGGAATTGAACCCAGGTCCCTGACACTGTGAGGTAGCAGTGCTAACCACTGTGCCAGCCGGTTTCTCACACATCAAGCTGCTATTTTTGACTCTGCTTCTGAACAAGCCAAGACGCACCCTTTGCAGGGGAGGAGAGAGTAGAATTTGACAGAGTTGGCTTCATTCTAATGAATGGATCATGGAACTAGGAACATTCCTTCCATTTTTATTGGGTAATGTATGAAGTGAGATGAATCAAAGCAGTCAAGTATGGGTCAGCCATGACTTCACTTCAAAATCTTTGCCCAGAGAGTGGCTTGAACATAGAAACATAGAAATTAGAAGCAGGAGTAGGCCATTTGGCCCTTCGACCTGCTCAGTCGTTCGTTTTGACCATGGCTGATCACCAAATTCAATATCCTGGATCCCACCTTCCCCCCTTATCCCCTGATCCCTTCCATCCCAAGAGCTAAATCTGGAACTCAGTACTATATGGACTGGTTGAGCTAAATGACAACACAACGAGCGAGATGAAGGTGATAAGGAAGGGAAGGATGGACTGATAGGACAGGATTCAGGTTAATCTGATCTAGTCTGTAAAATGGGTGATGGGATTGCACGTCTGGGTTCAAGCATCTAGGGTACTCCTGACGGGTCCAAAGGTTCTGAAAAGAGGCTGCCTTCCCCCCACCACCCACTAACTTGCCTGACACCAGCCTGCACAGTTAAAACTAGTGAGCCCCTGACATGGTGTGGGGCTCCCCTGTCACAAGTCAATATGGGCAGCATGAGGATGACGTCCTTAATCCTTTGCCACGATAAAGGCCCAAAGCTGATGCCGGACCTAATATTTCACATACTGTACTATACTATAGCACGTTTTAGTCTATCATAATGCTCCCACCGCCAACCATCACCCTTCACCCCTGCCAATCACCACCCCTGCAAAGTTCCCCCAATGCCTCCCCTTGTAGAGCTCCCTCCCCACCTTGCAGAGCTCCACTCATATCCCCCATGGAGCTCCTCCTTGCCTCCCCACCTTCTACCCAATTCATGTCCCTCCCCTACACAGACACCACCTCTTTGACACTTTGACACTGATGGGCAGTGCCAGGTGGGCATTGCCAGATTGACACAGACCCATTGACATTCTCCAGCTATGCCCCCAGCACCCAAAGTGCTTCAATGGTCTCCAATCCCCCCTCCATTGGTGGAGACCAACTGTGATTCTCACCATTGAGAAGCTCGACTGACGAGGGGGGGTAAGTGAGCCTAGACGATAGCTTCAGGGACTTGCTAACATGTCATTAATATTTAAACTGCCTTTGCATCCTTTTTGGGTGCAAGGACAATTTTGCCGACAAAATAGGGCCAGTAAGAAGCAAGAGAATGGGCACAAACCTAATTTTTTTTCTGCCACACAATCTTGCCACCTCACCTCACCAAACAATAGGTTAAGGTCATAAGAGCATGCCCTAAGACAAGAGCTTCTGATACAGCCCAGTGACATCCCCATCAAATCATGTGACCAGTTCTCAAAGCAATCATGCAACCACTTAAATATATAACACTACAAGATGCCAGTAAATCTTATAAAATGGTGCTGCCACCTTGCATTGTCTAACCAATGATTTAGTCTGGAATAAAAGAATCTATGAGAATGAATTCAAGAAAGGCGGCAGGGGATGTTTAAGTAGTGCTAATGTGCACTTTAATACTTCCAGGGGTGGGGGGCAGGTGGGGCAGTTAACCTGGGAGCATGGGTGACCTGCCTGCTGAGACTAGTCCCAGTTTCTACTTGACTCTAATATCACACAGTGCTCTCTGGGTCAATCCTCCATCTGCCTTCCATAAACCTGAGCTCATCCAAACCTTAGCTGCTCTTGTCTTAACTTGCCCCATCGACCCTGTGGCTTTCTGACCTACATTAGCTCTCGGTCAGGCAATATCTTGATTTAAAAATTCTCCTCCTTGTTTCCAACTTCTCCATGGCTTTGCCCCTGGCGTGCCCCAGAAAAACCCCATCTCTGTAATCTCCTTCAGCCCCACAATCTTCCCTGGTATGCACGCTTCCCTAATTCTGGTCTCTTTCACACCCCTGATTGCAATGTTACACACTCAGTCGTTGTACATTCAGCTGCCTTAGCCCCAAGCTCTGGAATTCCCTCCCTACACCCTCTGATTCCCAATCTCACTTTCCTTAGAATTTATGCAGGTCAGAAGGAGGCTATTCGGTCCATCAAACCCGTACAGTCCCACCCAGGTCCTATTACCGTAACCCCATGCATTTACCTTGCTAGTCCCCCTGACAGTAAGGGGCTCTTTAACATGGTCAATCAACCTAACCCCGCAGTCTCTTTGGACTGTGGGAGGAAACCGGAGCACCCAAAGGAAACCCATGCAGACACGAGGAGAATGTACAAACTCCACACAGACATAGCCTTCTTCCAGCTCACAGTTATTGGCCAGCTTTCTCCCTTTCTCACACTCCTATCTTTCGATAGACTCAATCCTTGCCCTCTGGGTATTTTTCTCACCTGTCACTCAACACTTGTATCTGTTGCTTGGTGTATCTCTCCCGTGGTTTCCACCAGTTCTCCTGCAGCACTCTGCTGTTCATTTGCACCGACAATGATGCCTTCTGTTTCTCCCGGACCCCTGTCTCAGTGGAGTGTGCGCTACATATGATGGTTCTCCTGTTGCACTTCCTGAACAGTTGATCTGTGTCGTACATAGGCTGCCCTCTGCTCAGGGTCCCTGAACGGCTGGTTAAAGTCCATTTAACAGCTTGGAGAGATGAAAAAGAGAAATGAACACCGCACAGGACCTACCCAGGGATCGCTATGACAGGCAGCTTTGCAAGTGGCACAAGCTGTGCCTCTTTACCACCTGTGCTGCTCAAATGCGTGATGGACCCGTCTGTGTAAACTCATCGAGCTTGTGCAGTCTGTGTTCATATAACAAAGAACAAAGAACAACACAGCTCAGGAAACAGGCCCTTCGGCCCAATGAGCCCACGCCGTCATTTTAACATTGTGACTGCCCTCTTCTACCAATGACCTTTGTCTACGCCTATTGGACTCCATAATAAAGGAACCATAACCAGATTGAGGGAAGACTAATTTAAGGACAATTTGTTGACACCAATCAGCCTAAGAGCACGTTTTTGGGGTGTGGGAGGAAACCGGAGCACCCGGAGAAAACCCACACAAGCACGGGGAGAATGTGCAAACTCCCACAGACACCAGCCCAAATCCATGTGCCTGCACAGCAAACAGTGATAGTCACTGAGCTGTCATGTTGCCCGTCAGATGGTTCAGTTTAAGTGTACACTAACGATGTGAAGCACTAGGCAACTCTCGAAGCAACATCCAAGAGCAGCCCTCACACGACCCATCGCATGTGTGCCCCTTGTTGGACAACAAGGCGGACCGATCTGCTCAGAGGCAGGGAAACCTTGTAAGAATTGCAACCTGAATTCCAGTCTGAATGTTGGCAACTGTGGCTGAATAAACTAGGCTTGTACTCGTTAGAGTTTGGAAGAATGAGGGGAGATCTCATTGAGACGTATAAGATGATGAATGGGATGGATAGGATAGAGGTGGAGAGACTCTTCCCGCTCAGAAAGGACAGTAGGACTAGGGGGCACAGCCTCAAGATAAAGGGGGGGCGGTTTAGAACGGAGTTGAGGAGGAACTTCTTCACTCAAAGGGTGGTGAATCTCTGGAATTCTCTGCCCGTTGAGGTGGTGGAGGCTGCCTCGCTAAACATTTTTAAGACGCGGGTTGATGGGTTTTTGATAAGAGAGGGGATTAAGGGTTATGGGGAGAGGGCGGGAATGTGGAACTGAGCCACGATAGATCAGCCATGATCTTATTGAATGGCGGGGCAGGCTCGAAGGGCTGGATGGCCTACTCCTGCTCCTATTTCTTATGTTCTTATGTAACTTCCGTGTGCTCTTGAAAGCAGATATTTTTATCCAGCCACAATTTAGTGTATCTCCCAGGACCTGTTGAGGAGAAATTACTCCTTATTGTGCCTATTCTAAGGGTGTAAAATAGATGCGAAGAGGATAAATTTTGAGAGTAATGGCCTGTGCCCCAAGCTGGTTCCTGAAAAGCATCAACCCTGTAATGACTTCAATCAGGTCATTGAGGTTGGCCGATTGGAGTAATAACCACCTGATTAAGGATCCAACTGATGGGCCAATAGGGTAGTCTTTGTCTTGTACTTAACGGGGATTGTCAGTTCCTCTGACACTCCCAGAAGGTAGACTGCCAGCACTCTGTGTACTGCTGTTAGAGTTTCTAAATAAAGAAATTTTGGTGAAGGGTTCTGCCTCTGCAGAATTATTACAAACCCAAAAGTGGTCCGGGCTGTCTCTCAGACATCCACATCAAACTAATGTTAGATCCTTGTTTCCACCAATGTAAGGTCTAGCATTCAACCTTGCAAGAAACTAGACAGGGCAAGCCTTAATGTGGCCACCACCATGGAAAATTTTGTTTTTTTAAAAAATCCTGTAGATCCAGGATGTGCCATTATGGCTCCCTTCCACTTCTGCTCCCTGTGATGACTTCAGCGAGGCTAATGGGATTGGCTGGCTAGAGTATGAACCATCTGATGAGTCACAATTGATGGTTAAATTACGGAGCCTCATGCTCCTTGTTTAAAGCAGGTATGTCAGACTCCCAGCCTGCATTCAGCAGTGAGCAATTAGAGACGTGGCGGTGTACAGATGTATGGTGTAATAAAGTAACTTGGTGATGGAACTTTTGCCTCTGTGGAGTTATTATACTCCTCAACTCCTGGGACTTACTAGACGGTCAGTATCTATGGGACAGAAAGGTTTAATTTGCGAGCTGCCAGTGGAAACACTCACCCTGAGGATAAGAACATAAGAAGTGTCACAGCACCTGGGATCCAGGTTCAATTCTGGCCTCAGGTCACTGTCTGTGTGGAGTTTGCACATTCTTCCCATGTCTGCATGGGTTTCCTCCAGATGCTCTGGTTTCTTCCCGCAGTCCAGAGATCGATGTGCGGGCTAGGTGGACTGGCCATGCTAAATTGCTCCTTAGTGTCAGGCGGTTAGCAGGTTACCATAACCCCTATGTGGGGTTAGGGGGATAGGTGAGATCATTGTCAGTGCTGATTCGATGGGCTGAATGGCCTCCGTCTGCACTCCAGGGATTCTATGATTCTATTGAGCCCATGAACCTGCTCTACTTCCAATAAGATAAATGATCTTGGCCGAAAATCCACTTTCCTGCTCGTTCCCCATAACACCTGACCCCCTTCTTGTTCAAAAATCTGTCTGTCTCAGCCTTGAATCTAATCATTAAACCAGCCTTGACTGCACTTATGAGAATTCCAAAGATTCACGACTCTTCAAGAAAACCCCTCCTCAATTCCATATTAGAATCTCTACAGTGCAGAAGGAGGCCATTCGGCCCACTGAGCCTGCACTGACCACAAACTCACCCAGGCCCTATCTCATGTGTTTACCCTGCTAATCCCCTGACGCTAAGGGTCAATTTAGCATGGCCAATCCAACTAACCTGCACACCTTTGGACTGTGGGAGGAAATCTGAGCACCCGGAAGAAACCCACACAAACACGGGGAGAACATGCACAGCCCACACAGTCACCCAAGGCTGGAATTGAACCTGGGTCTCTGGCACTGTGTGAGGCAGCAGCGCTACCCACTGTACCACCCACCGTGCTGCCCATCGATGAAAGTTTTATTGATGAAAGTGTTAAGAAAAATCCCGGGTTCAGGCCCACTACCGGGTTGTTCTTGCAGATTTACACTGCTCAGGAGCCGGAATACATTTATTGATGCTTTGATGGAAGCAGTGGGCAGTGTAGATACTCACTAACTGCAAAAATGCATCTGCTTCAGACTAGTATAAGGTGAGAACGGAAGCTCCTCTGTACTGAAATGTCCTGAGAAAGACATTTAGTCTGAATGGCTGAACACTTGATAAAAAATACAAGCACTTAAACAATACTGAACAAGAATATTGCGTCAATCAATCCACCTGGAATGTAAATGATTACTTTTACAAATCAATGATCATTAGACAGATACAGAATATGGTGGAACAATCCCAGTATCTTTTGGTCTCCATATAAATGCAACAAGAAATTACGCAAGAAATTGGTATGTCTCCTGCTCTATCCCAAACCGCAAGAAACTACAAAGAATCACGAATGAAGCCCAGTCCATTAGCAAACCAGCCTCCCATCCATTGACTGTCTACATTTCCTGTTGCCTTGGAAAAGCAGCCAGCATAATTAAGGACCCCACCCAGCCCAGGCATTCTCTCTTCCGCCTACCTTTTGGGAAAAAGATATAGAAGTCAGATCATGGACCAACTGACTCAAGAACACCTTCTTCCCTGCAGCTGTCAGACCTTTGAGTGGACCTACCTTATATTAAGTTGATCATTCTCTGCACCCTAGCTATGACTGTAACACTACATTCTGCATCCTCTCCTTTCCTCCTCTATGAATGTTATGCTTTGTCTGTATAGTGCGCAAGAAACAATACTTTTCACTGTAAACTATTACATGTGACAATAATAAACCAAATCAAATCAAAACACTGTATCTGAAGGGAAAAGATCATCTTTCTTAGGCTACAAAATTCAATTCCACAGAGCCAAGGTTTTCATTGCTTGAAGTGCTATTTTGCTTCACTGAATAAGATAACAGTTAAAAACAGGGAAATAAGAATACTGGTTCAAACTATTTTTTCCCGATTGGGTTACAAAATGGCCTCTGCAGTGCACACTCACACGTCAGATCCAGATGGTGTGCTGAGGAAGGTGGATAGTAAGTACACAGGGAGCGTCCACTGCAAGCACGTAGAGTCGGCAGATCATGACGCTTGGATGATAGTACTGTCATTTTGGAGCCCTACATTCCAAATAAGGCCATCTCTTAAACACACAAAACTGAAGATGCTTTAAGCAACAGGAAATACTCCCTTATAACCAATAAGGGAATTGAGGGTTATGGGGATAAGGTGGGAAAATGGAGTTGAGGATTATTACATCAGATCAGTCATGATCTTATTGAATGGTGAAGCAGAGTCAATGGGCCGAATGGCCTATTTCCTCTCCAATGTCTTAGGGCCTAATGCCTTACAATCTACCAGTGCTATTCAAAGGGAGCAATCAGGTTGGTTACTGACTGATTTTAATCTTGTTGTAATTGTCAAACGTGATGGTTTCTAGAGCTGTTTAAAGTTGCTGAACTCATACACTGAGTGATGTAACGTTTGCTGAAGTATTGTGACCTGACTACCAGTCTTTGCTTCATTCATTTGATCCCAGACCCGGGTGCAGTCGGTTACAATCCTCAGGACGACTGCATGACAAGAGTCACTGGCAGAGATGACACAGAACATGACAAGCTGCTGTAAGAGGGAGGGGGTGGAGGGAGAGACGGGTTCCCAGCAGGGGACTATATCATACCAATTCTCCTTCCTGAACCTCTGTAAACAACAGTGGGCAGAGTTTTAACTGTGAAGGGAGCAGTTGGTGTCAGATGTGGGCAGGAGGGTTTAAAAGTGGTGTTAAGTCAGAAGATCTAGCCCACTTTTGGGTTTAATTGTGTAATTTTTGCAAGTGAGTGGGAAAGCAATTAAATATTTAAATCCCCAATTTATTCAGGATTTAACCCAGAATTCTGGCTTTAACAGAGAGTGTATGGAGGTTTCCTGAGGGGTGTGGAACTTCCACAGATTAAGCAAATAAAGTCAGTATACATAAGAACATAAGAACATAAGAAATAGGAGCAGGAGTAGGCCATCTAGCCCTTCGAGCCTGCCCCGCCATTCAATAAGATCATGGCTGATCTGTCGTGGCTCAGTTCCACTTTCCCGCCCTCTCCCCATAACCCTTAATCCCCTCTCTTATCAAGAACCCATCAACCCGCTTCTTAATGTGTAGAATCATTGAACATAATGAGCTTTTTACTCACACGTGGAAGGAAATAGTTGAAATGAAGAGGCTGATATCAACAAAAAGGGGCATCTTAGTGATACGCCCTCGAAAAATACCAAGGTACAACTTGAGATCATTGATGCTACACACATTCCAATTTAAAAAACCCTCACGAGCTGGTTTACCCCAATTTACCCAAACAGCAGCAAGGATGTATTTCGGAAGGTTGTTGTGAAATTAAATGTGAATGTGAATCTTTTTTCAAGGTCATTTTCAAAGCAATGGACTCCAAACACAGGGCTTGGGGCTCTGCTGGAATATAGAGTATTATTTAGCGAATATCAAACCAATAAAAAGGATGCGATGTACTGACACATATGCAAGTTTGAGGAGGTGACACTGAAATGTCTGGTTGACGTTATTAAATGAAGTGAATGAGATAGCAAAACACAGCACCTTTAAAATGTGGATCGTTAACAATCGCTCACACATCAAGGATTCTCCAGGTAGTTGCAAGAATTACATCTTGATTGCTTACACTCGCCATAAGAAGGCTAGATCAAAGTCCCCAAGGTGCTTCAGTGCATTGTATCTTCAATGAGGTGGGATAAATGTACATCATTACATGATTCAGCGTGTATACTGTTGTTACACTAACTCATGTTGTTTTGAGGTTGGTTCCTATTATTTGTTGTGAAGGCCCATCAATGTCTCAGGTTGTTCATTAAACTCTGAACATTGAGATAAAAACAAAATACTGTGGATGCTGGAATCCAAAGCATAAACACTAAATGCTGGAAAATCTCAGCAGGTCTGGCCGCAGGAAGAGAGATTGGAGCTGATCTTTTCAATTTGGCTAACCCTTTGTCAGGGCTGATGGAAACCACAGAAACGTAGTAACCCTGTGGTGCAGAAGGAAGCTGTTCGGCCCATCGAGTCTGCACTGACCACAATCCCACCCAACCTTTATCCCCGAATCCCCACTTATTTACTCTGCTAGCCCCCCTGGCACTAAGGGTCAATTTAGCATGGCCAATCAACTTAACCCGCACATCTGAGGAGCACCCAGAGGAAACCCACGCAGACACGGGGAGAATATGCAGACTCCACACAGACAGTGACCCAAGCTAAGAATCGATCCAGGGTCCCTGGCACTGTGAGGCCACAGTGCTAAACACTGTGCCACCATTCCACCCTGAACTCTCTCAGTCATTCTCAACAGCTTTCAATGTCCTATCCTTTTCAAGTACTCCTACAGTGAATATATAATAGGTAGTCATTCCCAGGCTACCCCCCCCACATCAATTGACTGATTTACTATAAACCCATTAGGCATGATCTTACTGGCCAGCCATGCCACACTCCTGCTGCAGAGAGGTTGGAGAATTTGGTGCCCTGCCAAGTCTCCGTTCACTGAAGCAGAACAGGAAGATCCCACCAGCTGGAATGGCTGTAAAATTCCAGCTGCTATCTTTCTTGACTTTTAACATGGATGGTTATGAGATAATGTTTCCTGACATTGTATCACTGCTAGAAACACGTGTTTAATATGTGGTGTCACGTCCTATATTAAGAAATTTTTAATACTGCTGTTCTACCTGATACAGCTAAATGTACAAGGGTGCTAAATATATTTGGGATTTACTTTAAATGTTTCTTCCAAGTGTCTCTCTGGTATAACGAATAATTAATATAAATGTAAAATATTGCAGATGCTGGATATCTGAAACAAAAATAGTCAGCCATAGGATTCCTACAGTGTAGAAGGAGGCCATTCGGCCCATCAAGTCTGCACTAACAACAATCTCACCCAGGATCTATCCCCATAACCCCCATATTTACCCTGCTAGTCCCCCTGACAATAAGGGACAATTTAGCATGGCTAATGCACCCAACCTGCACATCTTTGGAGTGTGGAAGGAAACTGGAGCATCCAGAGGAAACCCACACAAACATGGGGAGAACATGCAAACTCCACACAGACAGTCACCCGAGGCCAGAATTGAATGGGTCTCTGGCGCTGCGAGGCAGCAGTGCTAGCCACTGTGCCACCATGCCACCCAAATGCTGCCCATACTCAGCAGGTCTGGCAGCATCTGTGGAGAGAGAAAGGGAAGTTGGAGCTGATAGAAATCATCATAGAACCCTACAGTGCAGAAAGAGGCCCTTCAGCCCATCGAGTCTGCACCGAACACAATCCCACCCAGGCCCTACCCCCATACCCCTACATATTATACCCACTAATCCCTGTAACTTACACATCTCTGGACACTAAGGGGCAATTTTCTTAGCATGGCCAATCAACCTAACTTGCACATCTTTGGACTGTGGGAGAAAACCGGAGTACCCAGAGGAAACCCACGCAGACACAAGGACAACGTGCAAACTCCACACAGACAGTGACCCGAGCTGAGAATCGAACCCAGGACCCTGGAGCTGTGAAGCAGCAGCGCTAACCACCAAACTACTGTGCCGCTCTCCCCACCCCACAGCATGTTTTGTAGCAGCGAAAGCAGTCCAATAGCAGGATCTATCAGTTCCACTGCTGAGAACAGCTTTTCCTTTCGTTTGCACCCTCTATCACTGGGGAACTGACAGCAGTGTGGGGGAAAGGGCGGGGGGAGGGGGTTGCTAACAGCGGGACTGGAAAAGGCCTCCAGCAGGAAGGCTGGAACATTTCAGCCAGAATTAAGATTTTGAGTCCATTGTGACTCTCCTTTGGATTTGAAGGGAGGGAGAAATGTGATAAATAGTATCTGTTGAAAAAGACGGGGAGGGTCAGAACGAACACAAGGGAAGGTCTAGAATAGGTTTGAGGGCAGGAGATGTCAAATAACAAGTATGTTGTAGAGTAATAGGAAACGAGAATGGTAACGGGTGTAGTAAAGAGGTAAACCACTTGTAAAGATGCTTGTTCACCAGTTTAGGGAAAAGGTTAAAGCTATGCAGAGGCTTGCAGCCTCGTGACTGCAATCAACTCCTGAAATGACCCAAAGTACAGAAACATTACCAAGGTGATGCCCCACCTTGCTCCCTAAGTCCAAAGATGTGCAACCTTAAAAGAGGCCAAAGTCCGAAGATGTGCGGGTTAGGTTGATTGGCCATGCCAAATTTCCCCTTAATGTCCTGAGATGCATAGGTTAGAGGGATTAGTGGGTAAAATATGTAGGGATATGGGGATAGGGCCTAGATGGGATTGTGGTCGGTGCAGACTCGATGGGCTGAATGGCCTCTTTCTGCACTGTAGGGATTCTGTGATTCTTTCTATGCTCCCTGATTGGTCTCATGGGTCACGTGACCTTTACTGTATAGGTTGATTCTTAAAGGGCCACCCACCACAGCACTGATCTAGAGTGAATGTTCACGGCAGAATAAAGGGCAGCTCTCTCTGAAAGGCAAAAGCGTGGAAAATGGCAAATGAAGGAAACAAAATGAAGGACATTTTTCACAGTCTGAAGTTAATGAACTCAGTGCTGAACTTAGAAGGCTGTAAAGGGCCTTATCTGAAGATGAGATTCTGTTCCTCAAGCTTGTGTTTGGCTTGACTGGAACACTGCCCCAACAACAAGAACAGGAATGTGAGCACGAGAGCAAGGAGCTAAATTCTCACGGCACTAAGCAGCAAGGTCAGGGCCATGCTTTTGGACCAAGCCTTGGTGTTCCACAAAGCAGCCAGCCTGCATTTGGTCACCCCTATCTGGAGATGAGTTAACACTGATAACTCCAGAATACACTGATGACTTAGTTGTACCCAGAACTTGGCGAAAGCATTTTCTGTCCTGCCCTGTGAACACTTTTCCACTGATATCAATTGCAAGAGGTAAAAAAATGAAATGCTTTTTCTGAAATCCATTCCGATTTTAGTTATTAGAGTTTGCCATATGAAGAGTCAAAAATTGATTTCTCTCAGTCAGGAGAAAGATCTAACCCACTTTGAACACTGCTGGCATGAAAATGTGGCATGATGTGTGAATGACTTCTCGTAACTGAGAATTGAAAGTCTTTCTTGCTGTCAAAAATGATCAAATCTTTGTTATTAGGCAGGCCAGCAGTGTTTTAAAAGTAAGCCCCATCGGGGATGTACATCAATAACACAAATGTCTCCACCCATCTCTCCCGATCGGTAAGGCCCAGAGAGAAACTAAAGAAATTTATTCACCAAGAAAATGGGATAAAGCACAAACAATGAAAATGAGGTGGCTTCAACAATTCCTCATTCTACAAATGCTCTGGTAGCTAATGTATGCAGTAGATACTGATTGTACACATGATGGAGGTTGTGCAGGGTTGATAAGGGTCCTGACCATAGGGATAATGCTGTGTTTTGGAATTCACATTCATTTAAACCAATACTTTATTTGAATGTTTAGCATATTTTTCTTTAGCTAGGGTTTTGTGATTCAATTCCATGGTGATTGTTAAAGGGGATTTTGAACAGCAGTAAACACTGAAAATGTGTTTCCTGGTTTGAATGGATGAGTCAGGAATTTAAAGAGAAAAACTGGCTTGTCTTCCAATCCCCTTCCCGCACCTAGTGTTTCCATAGCTAGTAATTCCCAGTCTGTCACCAGGGGCTTATTGGTTGAGGGAAGTCACTCCGCACCAAGCGTGTCTGACCAAGTTCTTACCACCAGCCATGAATGTGTTTGGAAGGGTTTTGCAGGTTGAAGCACCCTTATGTTTTGTAGCCTTATGAACACACCTCCCTTGGCTATGAGGGTGGCACAGTGGTTAGCACTGCTGCCTCGCAGCGCCAGTGACCCTGGTTTGACTCTGGCCTTGAGTCATTGCCTGCGTGGGGTTTGCACATTCTCTCCTTGTCTGCGTGGTTTTCCTCCAGGTGCTCCGGTTTCCTCCCACTCCACTCCAAAGATGTGCAGGTAAGATTGATTGACTGTGATCAATTGACCTCAGTGCCAGGTGGGTAAATATGTGGGGTTATAGGGATAGGACCTGGTGGGATTGTTGTCAATGCAGGCTCAATGGGCCGAATGGCCTCCTTCTGCACTGAAGATTATATGATTCTATCACGGCATAGTTGGGAGGTGGGTGGGGTGGTGGGTGGGTGGGGGAGACAAGATGGGACTTGAACCCATAGCCATGGAAAGAGATATTGTGACAGGTGATCAGATGTTTTGTTGGTGAATAAATTTGAAGGAATATCTTGAAAACAGGAACGATGTAGAGTGGCAGGGCTTTGGATGAGAATTCTAGAATCTAGGCCCTAGGCAGCTGAAAACACGGCCTCCAAGGGTGGAATGCTGAGATGTTGTGTAACACAAGAATCCAGAATTGGAGGAGTGTGGAGGTCACAAAAAGATTGTGGGATTGAAGGAAAGCCGGGAGAGGTGAGGACATAGAGGGAATTGATAAACAGAACGAGAATTTTAAGATTGAAGTGTTGTTGGTTTAAGAGCCAATGTTGGTCAACAAAACCAGTGTTCAGAGATAAGTGAAACATTCCCCGGCCAATAGACTGTGTGATTGTCACATTGAACAGTTGTGAAGGGATTCCATTGGTACATATTACATTCTCAATTATATTTAGTTTTCAGACTCAGAGTATAAATGAAAGTGTCCAAAAGTAAACATGACGTCTAATTTCAATTCTCTTCTCGCACCTGGCAGTGTACAATGGCAAACTTCATCTCCTTTCCATAGCTAGTAATTCCCTGAACAGGTCACTAGTTTGTCGCCAGGGGCTAACAGCTTGAGGAATGATATCCCACATCAGTCTGACTGTGTTATGGGCACAATTTCCTTGGCCATCAAGCCTGGGACTTGAACCCGGAACTTATGACTCAGAGGCAGGGACATTACCCACTGCATCTCCAGACACAAGTACTAGGAGCTGGAGTAAACAATTTAGCCCTTCATGCCTGCTCCACTATTTAATATGATCATGGCTGATCTTACCTCAGCCTCAGCCCCACTTACCTGCCCATTCTTCATAGCTCTTCAAACTCTTTCTAATTAAATATCTGCCCACCTCTTCCTTCAATTTACTCAAAGTCCCAGCATCCACCACGCTCTGGGGAATGAATTCCACAGATTTACAATTCTTTGAGAGAAGCAATTTCTCCTCATCTCTACTTTAAATCTGCCGCCCCTTATCCTAAATCTGTGACTTCTTGTTCTGGGTTGTCCCTCAAGAGGAATCATCCTCTCTACATCTACTTTATTAATCTCCTTGATCATCTTGTACACCCCAATTAGATTTCCTCTCATTCTTCTAACTCCAGAGACTATAGGCCCAAGCTGCCCAATCTCTTTCTAAGTCCTCATTAAATTAAATTAAGTCCTCATTAAACTCCTCATCCCTGGAATTAATCTAATTAATGTTTTGTACAGTAGCAGCTACGCTTCTGTACTTTTATGTTCAATTCCTTTAGCAATAAATGTCAAGATTCCATTTGCCTTCCTTATTACCTGCTGTACCTGCACACTAGCTTTCTTCGATTCGTGCACAAGGACACCCAGATCCCTCTGCACCAATGCACTCTGAGGTTTCTCTCCATTTAGATAATAATTTGCCTTTGTATTTTAACTACCAAAGCAGATAACCTCACACTTGTCCATGTTAAATGTCATCAGCCAGATTTTGTCCCATTGACTTAATCCATCCATATCCATTTGCAGATTTCTTATTTCATTATCACAACTTACTATCCCACCTATTTTAGTGTCGTCGGCAATATTGGCTGTGGTTCCTACGTCCAAGTCTTTAATACAGATTGTAAATAGCTGTGACCTGAGCACCTCACTAGTTATATCTTGCCGGCCAGAACAAGACCCATTTATCCTTACTCTCTGTTAGTCAGCTCTCTATCCCAGCTAATAAACTATACCTGATCTCATGTGAACTAACCTTGTGTGTTAACCTTTGTGTGGCGCCTTATCAAATGCCTTCTGGAAATACAGATATATTACATCTACAGGATCCCCATTATCCACTTGGCTTGTTACATCTTTGAAGAGCTCAGGCAAACTGGTCAAACAGGATTCCCCCTTCATAAAACCGAGCTGACTCTGATGGATTTAGTTTTGACTTTCCAAATGTCCTGTTATTATTTCCTTAATAATGGATTCTAACAATTTTCCAATGGCAGACCTCCAAGCACAAAATGGTGAAGGAAATAACCAGACCAGTCTTTAATTTACAATCTTTAACCACAGACTGAAACAGTATAGGTTTATTATCTCTTGATTCTTGTGTTAGGAAGTGTCTCTTTACCTGAGCCCCCAAAAAGAGTTGTCTCCTACCTCTATATACAACCTGTGATTTAATACAATTAACACTTCCTTCTTTCCTTCCCAACTCCCATTTCCCAAACCATTGAGGGCACTTACCAATTTAATTTTCTTTTAATGATTGATTCTAGGCACAGCTCTTTCAAGAGACATTTGCCGAGGCAGATGCACGTATCGAGTGTGGACTTCAGCACAGACTCTTTACCGCACAAAGAACAAGCCACGAGTATCGGGAGGATCAAACCAGAGCTGTACAAACAGAAATCCGTGGATTCGGAAGACACAAAGAGAGAAGATGGGAAAACCTGCGGGAAAATCAACTTCATGTTGAAATACGACTATGAAAACGAAATGTTGATTGTTACAATTCTCAAGGCTTTTGACCTGCCCGCGAAAGACTTTTGTGGAAGCTCGGACCCCTATGTAAAAATCTACCTTCTTCCCGATCGGAAAAGGAAGTTCCAGACCCGGGTGCACAGAAAGACACTCAATCCAACCTTCGACGAGAGCTTCCAGTTTCCTGTGTCATACGATGAACTCACCAACCGCAAGCTGCACTTAAGCGTCTATGACTTTGACAGGTTTTCTCGACACGATATGATTGGGGAAGTGATTTTAGAGAACCTGTTTGAGATCTCTGATCTTTCCCGGGATACTTCCATCTGGAAGGACATTCAGTACGCCACAACTGTGAGTATTTGAGTCTCTTTACCTCTACCTGTATCAATACCCATGAGGAATTTACCTCCCCCCAACTTGACTCAGTTGCTTGTACACTTGACTCTAGGTCAGCAACTGCAGCAGCACTGCAGGACCCGAGCCCACGTTAAGTTGGCGCAGTGGTTGGCACTGCTGCCTCACAGCGCCTGGGGCTCTGGTTCGATTCCAACCTTGGGTGACTGTCTGTGTGAAGTCTGTACATTCTCTTCATGTCTGTGTGGGTTTCTCCCCACTCTCCAAGGACATGCAGGTTAGGTGGATTGGCCATGGTAAAAGTGCGGGGTTACAGATTACAGGGAAGGGCCTGGATGGGATACTGTTTCAGAGTCGGTGGGCCAAATGGTTTCTTTCTGCACTGTAAGGTTTCAATGGTTCCAGGTGTGGCCTGTTGACCAGCAAGCTAGCTTACCTGAGACTTAACAAGTAAGAGACTGGAGAGGGAGGGCAATAGAAGCTGCCAGGAAGACAGAGGAAAGACACTAATCATGTTTACAAGCCAGGATGTCTAACTTCTAACTGTCGCAGTAAGAAGTCTCATAACATCAGGTTAAAGTCCCAAAGGTTTATTTGGAATCACGAGCTTTCGCAGCGCTGCTCCTTCTTCCCTTCTTCAGGTGACCTGATGACTTATCACTCACCTGATAAAGCAGCAGTGCTCTGAAAGCTCATGATTCTAAATAAACCTGTTGGATTTTAAACTGGTGTTGTGAAACTTCTTACTGTGCTTACCCCAGTCCAATGCTGGCATCTCCACTTCACTCTGTCAGACTAACAGTGACCCTGAAGGCTCCAGCTATCCAGGGAGGGAGTCACAGCAATCTGTGACCTGCTGGCTGTGGTCATTGTATCCAATGCCTGTGGCATTGAAAGTAACAGTGAATCTTTTCATCGCAGTCTTATGGGCAGGAAACCTGTGCAGCATTGTGGAACATCACTGCATAAATTTAGTGTCTGTTCAGGTGTGCGTATAAATTTAGTTTGTTTACTGACCATAACCCCAGTCAGGCTGTAAGGAGCAGAGGACCTGCCAGTATTACTGGTTTGCCAAAGGTGCACAGCACCATAGACTGCACACATGTAGCCATTAGAGTGTCTGCCGCACAGCCAGGGACCTAAATAGGAAGAGATATCATTCCCTGAGTGTGCAACTGATATGTCCTGTGATTGAAACTTAATAGAAGATAGGAGCAGGAAGAGGCTATTTGGCCCTTCGAGCCTGCTCCACCATGCGTCACGATCATGGCTGATCGTCCAACTAGATGAGTTCAGAGACATTGGCTTCCACAGGAGACTCGCTGGTGCCATTAGGAGATGGTAGGCACTTTCTGAACCTTATACACTTCCACATTCCTCTTTTAATTGTACAGTCACAGACATTAACCATCAATGTCACCTTCCCAGTAGCCTCTCCAGTTTCCATCCCCGTAAGTATTGTTTGAAGGATAGAGCTATGTGCCCTGAATCACACCACCCCAGGACATTCCTCCCACCTCATCTCAGCCACTAAATCTGCTCCTGCGATGAGCCTCCAGCTCCGGAACCTTCTTCTCTAACTGGCTGATCATTCCAGTCTTGGCCTATTCCCTCTCATTGTGCAGCCCCCTCTGGAAATGAGGAAGGACATTGGAGTGACGATGCTGTGCTGCAGTCGCCTCTTCACATCTTGGGTCTACTTTGCCAGTGAGCATTTCTCAATGCTCCCAGCCAGCTAACAAGTGTTCAAACTCCAGCCTTCTTTGCCATGCAGAGGGACATGTCTCTGTCATGCTGCTTTTCACACCTGGGCAGTGAAGGAGGGAACCCCATATTTGAGCCACTTCACACCCTCACATCATTGAAATGTAACACTGGCCTCTTCAGATGACACTGCAGCCTCTGGACAACTCCATAACTGCTGACCTCCACTGTGACCCCCAACCAGGATGCTTTGGTCAAGCTGGGCATTCTCCTCTTTTCATCTATATGCAAGGACATGAGGACCCCTGGCTTATATAGGTTGGACTAAAACCTGGTGTTGTCAGACTTTTTACTGTATTATCTCACATAGCCTGGGGAAGGACTTGCAGGGAGTCAACATCAAACCATGGAGCTGTCCTAAGTCTGGAGCCCTGACCACCTGGAAGTCCACTCTATCCTCTCTCTCTGGAGAGATGAAGAGAGTTTGAGATGGGGAGAGTTTGACCTGAATTGGAGAATTTTCACCAACACTTGCTACTCATAAGAGGAATAGGTCAGCTGTGTTCAAAATGTCCATTTCTCTGCGACAAGGTCCTGAATGCTCATGAACAGTCACCAACATTTCAATCTGAGCTCCTACTTGCTGCAAAAGATTTCAAATTCTTGGCAGGAGAAAGCTCTGAGCTCTGCCTATTGGTGGGGCTGACCTGTGCCAGGGTACCTTTAAATGGGTGGCCATACCACCCGCTACATAAGTTTAAAGTTCATTTATTAGTGTCACAAGTTGGCTTACACTAACACAGCAGTGCAGTTACTGTGAAAATCCCCTAGTCGCCACACTCCAGCGCCTGTTCAGGTACACCGAGGGAGAATTTAGCACGGCCAGTGCACCTAACCAGCATGGCCTGCCCCGTCAGTCCCTGGGCTTGTCATTGCTGGATGGGTATGCTGTCCACCATTCCTGGTCAGCTTCCTGGCAGGAGGTTGCTAATTGGATGAGGGATAAATTATCGCCAGTGTACAAAGGCGGGTGCAGGAATCAGTGATCCTCCCACTTCCGTGTCAGGCTCCAGCCCACTGCCAAGCAGCGTAAATTTCAGCCCAATCATTTTATGTCCCCAACATCACAAGCCCATTGCTGTTCATTACCATGCACTGGAACTCCTGATGCTTTTTTATAGTCTTTCACAGGGTCAGGGTGTCGCTGGTTAGGCCAGCACTTCATACCCAATTTTAATTCCCCTTGAGAAGATGGTGATGAGCTGCCTTCCTGTATTGTTACAGTCCATGTGGTGCAATGTTGATTGGGAGACATCCTATCCACTTAGCTTCCTCTATATCCTCTGGTCCTTCTACAGTTTCCCCTATTGGTGACATTTATACAGTAACTAGCATGTGACACGGTAGCTCACGGTGCCAGTGACCTGGGTTCAATTCCAGCCTTGGGTGTCTGTGTGGAGTTTGTAGATTCTCTCCCTGTCTGTAAGGGTTTCCTCCGGGTGCTCCACTTTCCTCCCACAGACTAAGGATGTACGGGCTAGGTGGATTGGCCATGCTACATTGACCTTCCGCCAGAATTTTAACGCCCCATGTGCCACAAAATTGGAGCAGGTGAAGGGTGGACAACGGAAATATTCATTGACCTCCAGCGGGCATTTACAGCCTCGGGACGAGTGCGGCAGTAAAATCCTGCCCTTAGTGTCCAAAGATGTGTAGTTTGGTGGATTGGCCATGGTAAATCCATGAGGTTTTGAGTTGGGGGAGGTGGACCTGGACAAGATGCTCTTTCCAAGAGAGACAAAGTCGATGGGCTGAATGGTCTCCTTCTGCACTGAAATGATCCTTTGACTTTACCTTCTAATGCGATGATCGAACCTTTCTGATGATTAAAGGAGATCTTCCTATCATACTTTTGTTTCATGGGTATTGTTGCTGGACTAATAATCCAGAGACCCAGGATAGTTCTCTGGGGACCTGGGTTCGAATCCTGCTGTGGCAAATGGTGAAATTTGAATTCAATAAAGATCTGGAATTGAGTCTAATGGCTACCATGAAACCATTGCCAATTGTTGGAAAAACCTATTTGGTTCAGTAATGTCCTTTGGGGAAGGAAATCTTACCTAGTCTGGCCTATAAGTGACTCCAGAGCCACAGCAGTGTGGTTGAAATGGCCTCGCAAGGCAATCAGTTCAATGGTAAGTAGGGATGAACACTAAACGCTGGCCCCACCAATGATGCCCACATCCCATGAATGAAAAAAACTCCTTTGTTGAAGTTGTAAAGAGGTCACTTGTTCTAGAATTTATGAATGAAACTGCGAAATGTGAAATAACCTGTTTTTTGTGATGATGATTGGGGGACCAGAGCACTGGGGATAACTTCCCTACTCTCCTTCGAAATATTCCTATGAGATCATTCGCATTCACCCAAACAGGCATGATGGGATCTTGAGTTTAATGTGTCATCATTGGACAGTGGTCCCTCTGCATTTCACTGAAATGTCAGCCAGGAATTCAGTGCTCAAGTCCCTGGAGTGGGATATGCACCTTGTGGTTCAGAGGCGAATGCGCCACAGGTACAGTGGTTGGGGTTTTACGTATCCCTCATGGTGTGTTTTGCAGTGGCTGAGATGGACCGCCATTGGCTGCTGGTGGATGTTATGGTCCCACCACTGTTAGAAGTCTCACAACTAGTGGCCCCGAAAGCTAGTGGCGTTTGCTACCAAATAAACCTGTTGGACTTTAACCTGGTGTTGTGAGACTTCTTACTGTGTTTACCCAGTCCAACACTGGCATCTCCACATCATACTCATCACTTTCAACAGGGTTTTCCATGGCTTGCACCCCAGGGAACCCGGGACCTTCCAGTTTTGCTGATGGGAACAGCCAGGAAATTCCAGCCAGCGTGTCAGATCTGGCTGACCTAAAACCGGACATTTTTAAAATCAGTTTTAACTGAGTGAAATTTTAAAAAAATAATTTAACTGGGCAATTCAGCTAAGCGCTATATAGGTGCAGTGTGGTACTGAACTAGTTATTTGCTTTGGTGCTTGTGCATCCTGTTTATTCCCATGCACCAAGCGACCCTTGACCCTAACTGGTCCAGATTGTCCTGAACGGCCCAGGGTCCGAACCGCCTAACCTGAAATCCAGTGAAATCCAAAAGTCAGCACAGCCTCATTGAAGACAGAGGGTAGCAGTGGAAGGCTATGTTTCTGAACGGAGGCCTGTGACAAGTGGTGTTCCTCAGGGATCAGTGCTGGGACCTTTGCTGTTTGTAATATATATAAATGATTTGGAGGAAAATGTAACTGGTTTGATTAGCAGGTTTGCAGATGACACAAAGGTTGGTGGATTTACGGATAGCGATGAGGACCATCAGAGGATATAGACCAGCTGGAGACTTGGGCGGAGAGATGGCAGATGGAATTTAATCCAGACAAATGTGAAGTAATGCATTTTGGAAGATCTAATACAGATGGGAAATATACAGTAAATGGCAGAACCCTTAAGAGTCTTGATAGGCAGAGGGATCTGGGTGTACAAGTACACAGGTCACTGAAAGTGGCAATGCAGGTGGAGAAGGTAGTCAAGAAGGCATATGGCATTCTTGCATTCATTGGCTGGGAGTTTGAGTTTAAAAATTAGCAAGTCATGTTGCAGCTTTATAGAACCTTAGTTATGCCGCACTTGGAATATAATGTTCAATTCTGGTCGCCACACTACCAGAAAGATGTTGCTGATTTTGAGACGTTTGTACCTGCACCAACTGAGCCACAGCTGTCCAACAAAACCAGTGATATTTCAATCCATTCTTATCTAAACAGAGTGCTGATATTTTGTATTTTAATTGATGCCTGGTACTAAAATTGTGGACATGATGTTGAATTTGAGTACAACTTGCACCTGTCAGTCTTTAATCAAACTCTTTTATGATTTCCCACAATTAATGCGGGTAGGGGAATTGTTCAAGTGGAAACCCTTCATTTTAAAACCTGTTTTGGTGTGGGGGAGAGGGGTGGTGTCAGGAACCAGAAGGCGTTACCATACATTTCGACTGTGTGTGAAATTGCACGGTGGGCTTGAACCTATCAAGTACAAGATGATTTGTGTGAAGCCAGAACCTGGGTGCTGGGGAGAGGGATAGTGGAGGTGTGGGGTATGGTGGAGGATATGTAGGTGAAAGCTTGCTGCATACGATCCGTATGTGCCCAACTGCTGGTACACCCTACCCTTCGAATCTTTCCCTAAGAGCTGATTTCAGTGAAATCTGTGCGATATTACAGGCACTCCAATTATAAACTCAGAAAGTGTGCCTTGTGAACTCACAGCAGCACATAACACAGTCTCAATAATATCATCATGTGGTCAACTTTCCCCTCATTAATTTTTGGCCATATTTCTCAGGTGCCTTGGTGCGTATTACCATTCACGCTGATTTGAATGGATAAATTCAATGCCAATATTATGTGACAAGCCTCCTTTCTTTTGCTGCCAAAGACCAGCTAAAATTCAATGGCCTGAAAATTAGCTTAGACCAGGATTTGAAGTGCTTCATCAGCACAGTGATAGGTCCCTGTGCCCAAAGATGGAGGCCTCAGTATAACACTAAATTGATCCTCGGAGTTCAACAGGCGGTATGTGATTAGCACTGCTGTCTCACAGCTACAGGGAATCTGTGTTCACTTCCAACCTCGGGTCACTGTCTGTCTGGAGTTTGCACATTCTCCCCGTGTCTGCATGGGTTTCCTTCAGATGCTCCGGTTTCTTCCCACATTCCAAAGAGGTGCGCGTTAGGCGGATTGGCCACGTTAAGTGCGCAGGATTAAAGGGATAGAGTGGCGGGGGGGTAGGGGGATATTCTTTTGAAGAGTTGATGCAGACGCGATGGGTCACATGGCTTCTGTCTGCACTGCAGGGATTCCGATGGTCACTGGTCCCCAAATTTGGACCTTCTCACCACCGGGATCTTCTGGTTCCACCGAGCAATTAGATCCAATTGATACACCCATCAATCTCAAAAATATAGCCTTTACATTTTGTTCAGTGTGTATTAAATATTAGGGATCTCCTTTTATGAATCTAAATTTTGAACCGTGAGGCGCTGAATCAGGAGCTTTTTGAATGGGAGCACATTGAATGAAGAAAGATTCTCACACCATCTTACCAGCAATGTATATTTGATTAAAACCTTCCAAACCGTGTCTTCTTTTCATTGGAGAGATAATGATAATTGAATGGAGACTTTCCCAGCACGCTGCTTCTAGTCCTGTCTCTGTGTTCTGATAATGTCTTATCCTGACACACTGGTGTAATATTGAATCATGTAACTCCCCATTTCTCCAACAGACACCTCGCAGAGCACAATGTTCTGACTTCCACGGTAAATTTATTGATGTCAAAGAATTGACATTTCAATCAGGGGATGACTGCTGTTAAAGGTTTTATTCCTGCATCATTCTACTTTGCAATCTGCATGAGAATGCTAAATTCTGACAGTGTCTCGTTGATGGAATACCCAGCATGAGAAACGTATCTCTGGGAATTTGTCTCTGTAGTGGGGCAGGTAATAATGCAAATAGTCACACCATACTTACTGAACGAGATGTTGGAAAACTTATCTCCTTGGTGCATTCAGCTAATTAATTCTGTCATTTATTCATGGTAATATTCACATTTTAAAAGCCACTGGTCACCAGTAATCATACCTCCTTATGTGGCTCGTTCTGACATTTTGTTTGATAATGCTCCTGGAAAGCACATTGGGATGCATTAAAAGTGCTGTCTAAACACGAGATGTTTACCCCAGGGATTAATGCTGACCTTAATGTAACAAGTGCGACCAATCTCAGCTGGGGTTGGCTTGCTCCAGATTTTCTGAAATGGTTTTGACTGTTATGTAACTGGTGCATTTAAGACCTGGCAATATAAAACCAAACTGTGTGCACTTGCAGGATTATCATATCTCAGTCACACACAGGAGGAACTCTGTCTAAACGTCTTTTGATTTGATTTATTATTGTCACATGCATTAGTATACAGTGAAAAATATTGATCTTTGTGTGCTATATAGGCAAAGAATACCATTCATCAGACCAGATTTTCCTGCCACATTCGTCCCAAAGCCAGAAAATCCCGCTCGAGGTCAATGAACCTTTACATGGTCCATGTCACATCCGCTACGATTCCCGTGACAGCCCAAACGGGAAAGTTCTGCTTACAGAGGGTACATAAGGGAGAAGGAAACAAGAGGGTGCAGAATATGGTGTTAGTCGTAGCTCGGGTGTAGAGAAAGATCAACTTAATATACAACAGGTCCATTCAAAAGTCTAATGACAGCAGGGAAGAAGCTGTTCTTGAGTCGGTTGGTGCGTGATCTCAGACTTTAGTACTTTTTCCCCAATGGAAGAAGGTGGAAGAAAGAATGTCCATGGTGCGTGGGATCCTTGATTATGCCGGCTGCTTTTCCGAGGAAGCGGGAAGTGCAGATGGGATGGGAGGCTGGCTTGCATGATGGACTGGGCTACATACATGGCTCTTTGTAGTTACTTGTAGATGTGCCCCAGGGAAGAACGAGAGGGTGACTTGCTGCACTCTGTGCATGTTAACACTGGAAAGGTCAGATGTCATCCTGTTCTGTTGGCAATGACCTGCCTGTGCCAGGGGTGAAATCAGAAAGAAAGAAGGTCAACAATGCACAAATGTCCCTGGTGAATCATCGTTGATGTATAGAAGCAAAGCCAAGGATAGATAGAACTTTCCATTTTTGGCTGGTTGTTTATCGTCTCAGTGGCATAATGCCACCACAACATAAGGCAAATGTACCAACAGTTAAAAGGAATGTGCAAATGGGTAACAGATTGTGCAGACCCATCCCTGCATATGTGAAACAGCATGGTTGCTCATTTCAATACATGGAAGAGCAGTTTATTAAAGGCAGGTGGCACTTTGAAATGGGAAGAGTGACTTATTTGATACGTCAATATTTATTAATGCACTGTGCTTGAAATATTATGAATGAATTTGCGTAGCCCTCATGGATTTTAATTAATTGAAAATTTACCTATCTACCTAGATCGTCTTTTACTCCTGCAGGGAAAGCAGCTCAGTCTGTTCACTTTACTGTTCGAGCTAGCACTGAGGGGGATGGTTATAAGAGAAATCCCAGCTGTCCTTGAATGTCCATCAAGTTTAACATATTGTCCAAAGAACATAAGAACATAAGAACGTAAGAACATAAGAAATAGGAGCAGGAGTAGGCCATCTAGCCCTTCGAACCTGCCCTGCCATTCAATAAGATCCTCATCTGAAGTGGATCAGCTCCACTTACCCACTTTCTCCCCATAACCCTTAATTCCCTTGTCTATCAGAAATCTATCTACCAGTGACTTAAATATATTCAGCGAGGTAGCCTCCACCACTTTAATGGGCAGAGAATTCCAGAGATTAACCACCCTTTGAGTGAAGAAGTTCCTCCTCAACTCTGTTCTAAACTGACCCCCCCCTCCCTTATTTTGTGCCCTCTAGTTCTGCTGCCCTTTCTAAGCGGGAAGAATCTCTCTACCTCTACCCGATCTAGCCCCTTCATTATCTTGTAAGTCTCTATAAGATTCCCCCCTCAGCCTTCTAAACTCTAACAAGTACAGACCCAGCCTATTCAATCTCTCTTCATAGGTTAACCCCCTCATCTCCGGTATCAGCCTGGTGAACCTTCTCTGCACTCCCTCCAAGGCCAATATATCCTTTCGCAAATAAGGGGACCAAAACTGCACACAGTACTCCAGTTGCAGCCTCACCAGTGCCCTGTAGAGTTGCAGTACATGTGCAGGTTAGGTTGATTGGCCATGCTAAATTGCCCCTTAATGTCCTGAGATGCATAGTTAGATAGATTAGTGGGAAATATGTAGGGATATGGGGGTAGGACCTGGGTGGATTTGCGGTCAGTGCAGACTCGATAGGCTGAATGGCCTCTTTCTGTGCTGTAGGGTTTCTATGATTTCTATATTGGTCATACAGCATTGTGTAATGCAGTCACAGCACAATAACATTCATAATAACATTAAACTGCATCCACTGGAAACAAGTGCTCCACTGGAAGGTCTGTGCATTAAAGTCTCAAAGTGGGATTTTATAGCCTCACTCATCCCGCAACCCCAAAGTCCCACCCAAGATCAACGGATCTTTCCATGGTCTGCCCCTGGCCTGCTCTGATTCCCGTGACGGTAAAATTCTGGCCTCAATATATCTGAATGGTATATGGGTAACAACTTAAGTAGCCTGAATGACGGGGTAATGAAGAAAGGTTCTCCAGTAAATGGGCAGCAAGTGCCAATTGCCAAGGCACACAGTAGTTCAGTAGGCAGCACTTTTAACCTCTGAGTCAGAACATTGTATTTCCAAGTTGCTTGCCCAGACCGAGCACAATCCAGTGTGAGACTGAGCCCGTGGAACACGGATGTATTTGGAGAAGCATTAAGTGGAGGTTTGATCTGGCTTCTTCGCTAGATATAAAAGATGCCGTGGTATGGGATACATAGATGTTGCTTTAGAGGCCTGTCCAATGTTTACGTCTCAAATGATAGCTCAGAAACTAATTATCTGGTCATTATCATATTGCTGTTTGTGGGAGTTTGCAGTAAGCAACTTAACTGCTGCATTCCCCCCAATACCACAGTAATTACACTTCCAGAGTGCTTCACTGGTTGGAAAGCACTTTGGTGGGGGGTAGGAAATCTCACATTATGTAAGGCGCTATATAAACGCAATTTCTTTTTCCTAAGACTGAGACTATCTCTCATGGATTTTCAGCCATTGATATCTGAGGTGTCAAACATTGAGAACCAGTCTGCATCTTGCCGCTAACCCAGAAAGAGAGGCTGCGTAGAAGCTCATGTGAATGCATAACTCCGTGCTTCCCATGAACTTATACCTTCCCGTGGACACAGATAGTCAAATGTGCTGAATTTGAGGCTTGGCTTCTGGATTAGCGACACTCACTGAGCCCAGCAGCGTCAGTAAGCCCTTGAATTAGAGTCTGTGATCTTGAGATGAAAAGGGAACTGATTGAAATGTTTCAAGTTGCGTAAAAACAGAGAAACACCTATCATCCTAGGATTAGATTGGAAAAGGTCAGAACATGCAGCACCTATGGATCAGATAGATTAAAACATAGCCTTGAAAAGAAACAATATAATCAATGTATAAAAGTACAGAGGTGCCAAGAAGTGACCTTTAAACAAGCTTAAACTTTATTTATTAGTCACAAGTAGGATCATATTAGAACTGCAATGAAGTTAGTGTGAAAATCCCCTAGTCGCCACACTCCGGCGCCTGTTCAGGTACACTGAGCGAAAATTTAGCATGGTCAGTGCACCTAATCAGCACATTTTTCGGACTGTGGGAGGAAACCAGAGCATGCAGAGGAAACCCATGCAGACACGGGGAGAATGTGCAGAGACTGCACAGACAGTGATCCAAGCTGGGAATTGAACCCGGGTCCCTGTGCTGTAAGGCAGCAGTGCCATGCCACCCCGACCTCTGACCTGCGCTGATTTCCTGTTGAAGTATTGTCCAATATGGCAGCTGATTACTATCCTATCAGTGTTGTTCTTAGAGGGATGTTAGCGTTTGGAACTCCCTTCCTCAGCAAGCAGCGGAGTCACTGAATTTATTCCCAGTTAGAGGGTTATCAGGGACAGACAGGAGAGCGGAGTTAAGGCCATAATATGACCAGGCATAATCTTACCGAATGGTGGGGCAGGCTTGAAGGGCCAAATGGCCCACTCCTTCTCCTTTGTGCTCTGAGATTGTCCGAGACACATGGATAAAATATTAAATTGAATCACAGAATACTACAGTGCAGAAAGGGCCCTTTGGCCCAACGAGCCAAATCGACACATGAAAGGCTCTGACCTGATCCCAACTTGCCAGCACTTGGCCCATAGCCTTGAATGTTATGATGCGCCAAGTACTCATCCAGGTACTTTTTGAAGTATCTCACCTCCGCCACCCTCCCGGGCAGTGCATTCCAGACCATCACCACCCTCTGAGTACAAAGGTTTCTCTTCAAATCCCTCGTAAACCTCCCAGCCCTCACTTTTAACTTGTGTCCCCTCGTAACGGACCCTTCAACTAAAGGGGGAACAGCTGCTCCCTATCCACCCTGTCCATGCCCCTCGTAATCTTGACCACCTCAATCAGGTCACTCCTCAGCATTTCCTGCTCTAGAGAAAACAAGCCAAGCCCATCCAACCTCTCTTTATAACTTGAACGTCCCATCCCAGGCAACATCCTGGTGAATCTCCCGCACCCCCTCCAGTACGATCACATCCTTCCTGTAATGTGGCGACTGGAACTGCACACACAGTACCCCAGCCTCACCAAAATTCAATACAGCTCCGTCATGAGCTTTCTGCTTTTGTAATCTGTGGGTTGCCCAGGATGTGGGCTCCTGGCGAGACGCGCCATCAACAGGTCCAGGCAGCGGGCAATTGGGGGGGGGGAGGCGTCTGTCCCGACTGTCTGCCCCTCTTCTGAGGCTACGTTCGCGGCCGGGTGTCCCTGGAGAGGGAGCACGCGGTGCCCGTGGGCACAGTCGACGCATTCCGCGCCCGTTGGGCACCGCAGGGGCTGAGGTGCGTTATAGACCGCAACAATCACATTTTGATTTGACGTGTCTTAAGTTTCTTTTTGTTTCTGTTCGGGCCGTTCCCCCTCCTTTTTCTTTGTCCTAATGTAATTTGAGTTTGTTTACTTGGTTTGACCCGAAAGAACCCCCCAGGATGTGGGCTGCACTCACTGCCCATCCTCAGTTGCTTTGTTTTTAGTCAGATGAGGCTGTCTAAGTGAAAAATTGGAGACTGGAGTCAACAAGGAGCAGACAGCTTCACTCCCCTGAGGCAATTGATGAACCAGCTGAATTTTTATGACAACCAGTTTTCATGGTCTGTTGCAGATTTAATTAATTCAGTTTCACAGAACTTGCACATGATCAAGTTTGCATTTTGAGCTGCCAGCTCAGTGCTGGAGCCACAAAACAAACACCCTCAGCTTACTTTAGTGCTTACACTGCCGGACAGAACCATTCAATGTTCACGGAAAGGGCAAAAGAGTTTTCCAGTGTTTTGAGCAACAGTTCCCTTGAAATCCACTCCACCAGAAACACATGAGCCACTCACTCACCTCAGTTAACTGGCAGCTGTGTCCGCCTGGGGACCAGCGGCGACCACAGTTCAAATTGCAAGACAATAAGGGCTACAATATGGTCTGCAGTTTCTGTGCTGGAACCACATTGCTGACCAAAATGGATTGCTTCAGAGTAGATGAAAGAAGAGGCACTCACATTCTGCACCCGATCCAGCCGTGTCCCATTCTCTGCTGGGAATGTTGGAAAGACCAGCAGTTTGGGCAGAGGGCCTAAATTAACCCTACCTATGTGTGGCAGTAGGGAAAGTGGATTATGATCCATTGACAATGAGGAAAACATGTCACTTGATGCCTGCGACATCCTGAGGGCCAGTGTTGCTGGGCAGGAAAGGGAGCGAGGCAATTCATTGCTCCAGCTATCACCATCGCAAGATGCCAAGATGAGGTTCTTCTCTTTCAAGGTTCCCAGGCCCTGTGACGAACCTTGACACTTTGCAAAGTGCTGTAGTGAGATTCCACTCCTCACTCTCAGTCCCTCAGACCATAAGACATAGGAACACAATTAGGCCACTCAACCCATCGAGTCTGCTCCGCCGTTAAATCATGGCTGATATTTTTCTCATCCCCGTTCTCCTGCCTTTTTTCCATAACCCCTGTTCCCTTTATTAGTCAAGACCCTAGCTATCTCTGTCTTCAAGACACTCAACGACCTGGCCTCCACAGCCTTCTGCACCAAAGAGTTCCGCAGATTCACCACTCTCTGGCTAACGGAATTCCTCACCAACTCTGTTTTAAAGGATCCTCCCTTTAGCCTGAGGTTGTACCCTCTGGTTCTAGTTTTCCCTACCAGTGGAAACATCCTCTCCATGTCCACTACATCCAGGCCTTGCAGTATCCTATAAGTTTCAATAAGATCCTCCCTCATCCTTCTAAACTCCAACGAGTACAGACCCAGAGTCCTCAACCGTTTCTCATACGACAAGTTCTTCATTCCAGGGATCATTCTTGTGAACCTCCTCTGGACCCTTTCCAAGATCAGCACATCCTTCCTTAGATACTGGGCCCAAAACTGCTGACAATACTCCGATTGGGGTCTGACCAGAGCCTTATACAGCCTCAGAAGTACATCGTTACTCATAGAGTCATAAAGGTTTACAGCATGGAATACTCTTATATCCTAGCCCTCTTGACATGAATGCCAGCATTGTATTTACCTTCCTAATTGCTGACTGAACCTACGCATTAACCTTAAGAGGATCTTGAACAAGGACTCCCAAGTCCCTTTGTGTTTCTGATTTCCTAAGCATTTGCCCATTTAGAAAATAGTCTATGCCTCCATTCCCCCTTCCAAAGTGCATAACCTCACGCTTTTCCATATATTATATTCCATCTGCCATTTCTTTGCCCACTCTCCTAACCTGTCGAAGTCCTTCTGCAGCCCCCTGCTTCCTCAATACTACCTGTCCCTCTACGTATCTTTGTACCATCTGCAAACTTAGCACCAGTGCCTTCATTTCCTTCTTCCAAATGGTTAATGTATATTGCGAAATATACAGCACCGATCCCTGAGGCCCACCACTAGTCTCAGGCTGTCATCCTGAAAATGACCCCTTTATCCTCACTCTCTGACTTCTGCAGTCACCTCAATTCAAGCAGAAATTGGCTGGAATTTTACTGCCTCGCCTGGCCGAGGCTAATAAGATTCAGCCTGAGGCCAACGGAGAATGCTGTTCTGTGAGACTTACCTGCTCCAGTCAAGTTCCACTCACTCCCACCCGGGGCCCAGGACAGTGGGGCACACGTGATGGGGCCTATGTTTTTGGGCTCTCAGGCTGATTGGGTAAGTTTGATTGGACATCAATTTGGATGTCCAAAGCAGCCAATGTGGTGTGCAGACCATCTCAGTTGACAGGCCACTCGGTCAACGATTGCAACTGTTCTGAACAGCAGCAATCACTGGCCAAGTGGGATGCGCCAAGTTCCCCAGTCCCTCCTTAATCCCCTTGGCGGGTGTTGTGTGAGGGACTGTTCTGTCTCTATTCTGTAGGAGCTTGCTTCACCTCAGACCTGCCTGGAGGCTGCTGGAGCACAAGGTGAATTAAAGCACCTAGTTTCTCATCTGATGGAGGCCAATCCCGACCTCCTCCCTCTCTCTGGTACGTGACCCCCCCCCCAACAAAGCTCCACCTTGCTGTGATCCCCCTCCCCTCCAAGGTGAATGCAAGTGACCAAGGGGGAGCAAATGTTTTCCACTGTACTCAGGCTAACACTGAGGTCCTGCAAAGCCCAAAGCTCACAGCAAAACGATGCATTAGGATGCAACAGATACTGAAAGCTTGACAACCTTGCAAGACAGCTAACTTTAAATAGTCTTGTTGAGTTCACATTAATCTTTGACACTGAGTAGAATCCTGTCGGAAGTGGAGCCTGGCTGACGTTAAATTATTGTGAAGCATTAAACCTGCACTGATTTAAACTCTTATCAGTCAATCTCTATCTATCAAGTGTTTAATTACTTGTCTGGGTCCTTCCAGAGCCAATCTCCTCCCTCTCATGATGTGGCTCTGGTTCTGCTTTGCCCTTCAATTGGTTTCTAGAGGGCCTTTCACATCCTAACAAACATATTTCTCTCAGGAATCTTTAGTGAAGTACTTTTTAGTCAGTGTCATTACGTGTGGGATTCTGATACCTGTCAAATCTCTTAGTACTGAGGCATCTCCTCAAGAACTACTCCACAGCCAGGTGTCAGGAAACACACAAATCTTTATTTGGTCTACTGATGCCACACTCCAAACATTGTCTGCCCACCAGCTCATCCCAGAACCCCCCAGGTCATATGACCCATTCTCTTAAAGGGGCTACGCCCCAACATTCTTATCAATACCCAACTTGTACTTTATGAGATTCAGTGAGAACAGAAAGGACCAGATGCTGGGATTGGGGGGTGACATTGGATTTTTGGGTGCCACGAGGCATCTTAAAAGTTCCAAAGTGGAGCTTGCAGCACATGCAAACACATCAGATACAAAGGGCAGGATCTTATGGCCTTGCTTGTCCTGAAACAATAGAATCTCACCAAAGGTCAATAGACCTTCACATTGTCCACCTCTCGCCCGCTCCAATTCCCCTGGTGGGTGGGATGGTAAAATTCCAGCTAAAGTGTGCCAACTGACATCTGGTTGTCATATTAGTAAGGAGTTAGTGCCCTTATGTTTCCCGGAAATATACCGAGTAGGCATACCCTGACATCAGCCAATGAGTAACATTGATCTAACACCCTTGCTGCTATTTTAGAACAACAAGATTAAACCTGTGTTCTCTCTTAACCTCACGCATGCATGATGGATGGGGAAAGTTAAAGGTTGGAGGGGGAATAAAGGGTTCAGACACAGGAGAAGAACCAGGGCCTGTGATTTCTCACTGGCCTCATGGCTCTCACACCCCTACGCCCCTCCAGGCATTTTCAGTAACGGTAAGTCTGAAATGTGAAATGGTTACTTAACCTATCAAGTTTACTCCATCCATATTCTATATACAATGTTTTACATTAATTCTCAGGACATGGGCACTGTTGGCAAGGACGATGTTTCGTTTTCATTGAGAACTTGTGATAAGCCTTCCTCTAGAATTGCTGTGTACACAATGCTGAAGTCAATCCCATGGTGTGATTGCAGAGGGACGCCTAGAACCTTTACCCAGTGACAATGAAGGAGCTGATATATATATGTCCTGGAATGATACATAACCCGAAAGAGATTCCTGTCTAACAGACTTCCCTCCAACCATGTGCGAGCCATTTACTTTATTAAGTCGCTTCCCATAACTCCATGCTCCTTTCAAAAACCAATTAATTAATGCCATTAATATATCTATAGCCTTCCATTCAGCTCTCGAGAGATGCCACTAACCCACAGCACGTAATGAAAGTCAGGAGTAGTTGGCGATGTAGTGTTAATGTCACAGGAGTAATAATGCTGAGATCCAGGCTAATATCCTGAAGACATGGGTTAAAATTCACAGCCCTGGGTGGAATTTAACTTCAGTCAAAAAAATATGGAATTGCATAGCGCGTCTCGGAGGCCTTGAAAAGCGTTGATTGTCATGAAAATCTCATCTGATACATTAATATCCTTTCAGGGAAGGAAATCTGCTATCTTTGACTGGTCTGGCCTATATGGGACTCCACAGCCATGTGATTGACTCTTTCCAAAGATGTGCGGATTAGGTGGATTGGCCATGCTAAATTGCCCCTTAGTGTCAGGGGATCTAACTAGAGTAAATGGGGATAGGGCCTGGATGGGATTGTGGTCGCTGCAGACTTGATGGGCTGAATGGCTTCCTTCTGCACTGTAGGATTCTAACTGCTCTCTGAAATGGTCCAGTGAGCTCCTCAGTTCAAGGGCATTTAGGGAGGGGTAATAAATGCTGGCCTTTCCAGCAATACCCCATGAAAGAATAAGGGGGAAAAGAGTGAAAATCCATCCACTTTTAGGAAAGTTCAGAAACAAACTCTCCTCGCCTCAAATCCAGGGGGAGGGAGGAGAGAAAGATATAAGTAGAAAAAAAATATATAGGGTAGGATTCCCCAGTCTCCCAGCTGTGTGTTTCCTGCCTGGGGGAGGTGGCACGTTATCTGCTAGCAATGGATTTCTGGTCCCACCGCTTGTCAATGGGAGTTCCCACTGATGTCACCCCCCTCCATCTGGAAACCCGGGGGTGTGTGGCCAGTGGGACTGGAGAATCCAGCTGACTGGAAATGGTCAGAGAATTCCAACCACAATTCTGAATTTTGTTAAATTACAGTTATTTTCTTCTATCTTGTTTTATCTTCTAAAATGAGTTATTGATGTTGCAGGTTTTGACCAGTAACTATGCAGCTGCAGTTTATCAGATACTTTTTAACTGCAAGCTTATAATTAGGGAGCAATCCTAAGCCTTCTGTCAGATGGTGAAAGCAATTGGTGAAATGATACGGAACTGATGACATTGAAACTAATCCACGCAAATGATGAATAAATGTGGCAGTAATCAGTGCAGGTTAAAACAGGCTGGTCAGCATCGGGAGAGAGGTGAAATCTTCTTTCACGATGTGATGAGTCAATAAAACAAAATCAATTGGAAACGTTGTTAACTTCCTTTATTGATGTACAAATTTGAATTGTACTGAACACCAAAGATTTGCCGATCCTTCATCTCCCTCGAGCCTGTGCTGTAACATCTGAGATCCTGGCCTTATCCAAATGGAACATTTTTCTAACCAGAGGAAATTAGAATTCAGATAATGTGGAAGATATTGCGATTTGATGAAGCAATGCTTACCTTTTGACACAAGTGGCTTATGGAGGACTGCTGTCAAGCTACATCAGGTTTTTCCAGTCCCACCCACTGTTGGGATCTTCCAGTCCCGCCAAAGATCTAAGGCTTTTAGCTCTCCCATAGCTCAAACCTCCATTCAACCACGCTCCCCCACAACACCAACCATCCCCGCCACATCGGCAACAGCGCTCCCCGCCTGCAGCAGGACCCACCACAGCATTGCTGGAAAATCCCAGCCTAAATCAGAGTTAAAGAGTGGAACTCTCCAGCTGTTCACGCCAGCAGGATTCTCCGGTCCCGCTGCACTGAACAGACATTTGGCTGAGTGCCAAACTCTCCATCCTCGCTTGCAGTGGCGATGGGGTATAACCGCCGGAAAACTCTAGGCACCATCTGTTTTTGGTTGTGCTTCCCCAAGTAATGAAGATGCAGTAGACCAATATCCTGAAATTTCCCCTCTCACTCCCCTCAGCATTTCATAAATTCCCTACAGTGCAGAAGGAGGCCATTTGGTCCATCGAGCCTGTGCCAACAACAATCCCACTCAAATCCTATCCTCGTTACCCCACATATTTACCCCGCTAACCCATGCATCCAGGGACACTAAGAGGCAATTTAGCATGGCCAATCAACTTATCCCACACATCTTTGGAGTGTGGGAGGAAACCCGGGGTACCCGGAAGAAACCCATGCAGACACGGGGAGAATGTGCAAACTCCACACAGACAGTGACCCAAGCCGGGAATTGAACCCAGGTCCCTGGAGATGTGAGACAGCAGTGCAAATCACTGCCACCATGCCGCCCCTTGGTTCACAGTAGCATTGGTAGAGGCTTCAGATTGTTAGATCCCAGATTGCTAGGTGGTGGAAAGAAAAACTGGAGGCAATGCTTACACTCTTAACAGCATTTATTTGCAGAGATAGACAATACAAACATACAGCTCCTAAACCAACATCAATCTGATCCCATTTAAAAGAACATGGGGGAATCCCCTGTAAATGTGCATAATTAAATACAATAAGTGTATAATTAACAGGATTAGGGCACCCTCAAACTTCTTGGCTGCATTGTCATTGGATATGATGTAGTACCAGTGAATTCAATTGGAATTTCTAAGATGACAAGCTTGTGAGCTTAACGAGTGTGGAACTCTTGAAGAGGGATTATAGCTGTGGGGAATAATTGCTGGAGTAATTTATTTTCTCGCCTTTCTGGTTACTTGCAAAGCCTTTGCCTGTGGAATGTGAGCATGTTGGTAGAGTGTGATTCCCCACCCTCACTGCCAACAGGGATCAGTCTTGAACAAGTCTGACACTTTCTGTGGGAAGTGGGCATTCCAATGTGTGCCATTGTCCTGAGGGAGAAGCAGGAAGGGACGGAAAAAGAAGGACCTAATTGCTAAGTGCATATTTTCTAACTATTGCTCATTCTTGAAAATGTCATTTGTCCAGTATCCGTAGCCTTTGGGCAAGGAAGCCTCAGATTTCCATTCCCTTTGCTGTGAAAAAGTCCTTCTGAATTTTGTTCTTAAATAGCCAAGCCCTAATTTTAAAATGATGCCCTCTGTTCTGGATTTCCCCGTAAAGACAGTAAAAAGTCTGACAACACCAGGTTTTAGTCCAACCTATTTATTTGATAATATACTCGCAAGCTTTCGGGTTAGCCCCTTCGTCAGGTGAATGGAGAGTTCTGGCCTCAGACAGAGCATATAAAGCACAGACAGTTTAGAGATTACTGATTAGAATGCGAATCCTTACACCTAACCTGCTGTTCAAGACCTGAAGTGGCTGATAATGTGAGTGGAAGGAGCACTGATCACAGTTTAAAGAGATGTGTATTGTCTCCAGACAGTACAGTAAGTGAGGTTTTGCAAACCCAGGCAAGTCACGGGGGTTACAGATAGTGCGACATGAACCCAAGATCCCTGTTGAGACCGTCCTCATGTGTGCGGAACTTGGCTATCAGTCTCTGTTCAGCGACTCTGCGCTGTCGTGTGTCGTGAAGGCCACCTTGGAGAATGCTTACCCGAAGGTCAGAGGCTGAATGCCCGTGACCACTGAAGTGTTCGCCAACAGGAAGGGAACAGTCTTGCCTGGTGACTGTCGAGCGATGTTCATTCATCCGTTGTCGTAGCGTCTGCATGGTCTCCCCAATGTACCATGCTTCGGGACATCCTTTCTTGCAACGTATCAGGTAGACAATGTTGGCCGAGTTGCAAGAGTATTTACCATGTACCTGGTGGACGGTATTCTCACGTGTGATGATGGTATCCATGTCGATGATCCGGCATGTCTTGCAGAGGTTGCTGTGGCAGGGTTGTGTGGTATTGTGGTCACTGTTCTCCTGAAGGCTGGGTAGTTTGCTGCGAACAATGGTCTGTTTGAGGTTGTGTGGTTGTCTGAAAGCAAGAAGTGGGGCTGTGGGGATAGCCCTGGCGAGATGTTCGTCTTCATCAATGATATGTTGAAGACTCCGGAGAAGATGTCGTAGCTTCTCCGCTCCGGGGAAGTACTGGACGACGAAGGGTACTCTGTCCACTGTGTCCTGTGTTTGCCTTCTGAGGAGATTGGTGCGGTTTTTCGCTGTGGCGCATCGGAACTGCCGATCTATGAATCGAGCACCATATCCTGTTCTTATGAGGGCATCTTTCAGGGTCTGGAGGTGCCTGTCACGATCCTCCTCATCTGAGCAAATCCTGTGTATACGGAGGGCTTGTCCATAGGGAATGGCTTCTTTAACATGTTTAGGGTGGAAACTGGAGAAGTGGAGCATTGTGAGATTGTCTGTGGGCTTGCGGTACAGTGAGGTGCTGAGGTGACCGTCCTTAATGGAGATGCGTGTGTCCAAGAATGCAACTGATTCTGGGGAATAGTCCATGGTGAGTCTGATGGTGGGGTGGAATTTGTTGATATCATCATATAGTTGTTTCAGTGATTGTTCACCATGAGGCCAAAGGAAGAAAATGTCATCAATGTGTACAGCATCGGTTGAAGATTCTGTGCAGTGAAGAAGTCTTGTTCGAACCTGTGCATGAAGATGTTGGCATATTGAGGTGCAAATTTGGTCCCCATGGCTGTTCCATGTGTCTGGATGAAAAACTGGTTGTTGAAGGTGAAGACATTGTGGTCCAGGATAAAGCGGATGAGTTGTAAAATTGCATCTGGAAACTGGCAGTTGTCAGCATTGAGTACTGAGGCAGTCACAGCAATGCCATCGTTGTGGGGGATGTTGGTGTAGAGCGCTGAGACATCCATTGTGACGAGGAGTGTCCCTGGTTCAACTGCTCCGTGTGTGCTGAGTTTCAGTAGAAAGTCTGTAGTGTCGCGACAAAAGCTGGGGGTTCTTTGTACAATGGGTTTCAGGATGCCCTCGACGTAGCCGGAGAGGTTCTCACACAGAGTTCCATTGCCCGATACGATGGGACGGCCAGGTGTGTTTGCCTTGTGTATCTTTGGGAGGCAGTAGAGATCTCCAATGCGGGGAGTACGTGGAATGAGAGCACGGAGGATGCTCTGAAGGTCCGGATCAAAGGTCTTGATCAAATTGTTGAGTTGACGAGTGTGTTCTTTGGTCGGATCTGTGGGTAATTGTCTGTAGTGTTCCTCATTGTTTAGTTGTCGGTACACTTCTTTACAGTAATCCGTTCTGTTCAGTATGACGATGGCCCCTCCTTTGTCTGCTGGTTTGATGACAATGTTGCGGTTTGTCTTGAGAGCGTGGATGGCGTTGCGTTGTGCTTGGGTGATGTTCGGGGCTATTTCCCTTTGGAATTCCTTAATCCTTTTAAACTCCCCTCAGCCTTCTAAACTTAAGGGAATATAAGCCAGGTTTCCACATGCTGGCTTTGTAAATTAACCCTTTCAGCCCTGGTGTCATTCTGGTGAACCATTGTTTTTCCCCCTCCAAGACCGAGATATTTTTCTGAAGGGTATGCTGATCAGAACTCGGTGTCCAACATGGGGTCTGACTCTGCACATCTAGAGGAGAATTTCCTCAATTTTGACTTCTATGCTTTCTAAAATAAAGGCTAAAATTTCAGCAGGCTTCTTGATTCTTTCATGGGATGTGGATGTTGCTGGCAAGGCCAGCATTTCATGGCCATAATGCATTGCTCTTGAACTGAGCTGCTTACTAGACCATTTCAGAGGGCAGTGGACAACAATACTGTGGGTCTGGAGTATGGAGGCCAGATCAGTTAAGAATGGCAGATTTCCTTCCCTAAAGGACAGATGGGTTAACACCACAATAAAAGAGTTTTGCCCTAGTCACCATCCCTAAGACTAGTTTCATATTCCAAATTTATGAATTGAATTTAATGTCACTAGCTATCATGGTGGGATTTGAACACATCTTCCAAAGTATTAGTTAACTTTGGATTACTAGTTCATTGACATTACTGTTAGGCCACCATCTCCCCTAAATTAATTTGATCCATATACTTTGCAGTATGGAAGTGACATTTTTTGCTTCCCGCTACCTGAAGTGTTTGGACAAGTAAAGATATAAGCTCGGATTCTCTCACTTGTCACGTTTTATAGATATATTCTCTTCCACCTTCTGGCGAGGAAAAAGATACAAAAGTCTGAGGTCACATACCAACCTACTCAAAAACAGCTTCTTCCCTGCTGCCTCAGACTTTTGAATGGACCTACCTTATATTAAGTTGGTCTGTCTCCACACTCTAGCTATGACTGTAACATTATATTCTGCACTCTCTCTTTTCCTACTCTCTGTGTGCTTTGTGAACAGTATGCTTTGTCTCAGTGAATACTTTTCACTGTATCCCAATACATGTGACAATAATAAATCAAATCAAAAGGAATCAATTTAAAATTGGGTTAAAACCAGCATGAAAATTATCAGTTAGAAAGTTTGAGTTCTAATGTTAAAGGTGCACTGTCTAACCTTTTTTAAGTGCTCAGTAGACTGTACAATTGTCAAGTCTATTGATTCTGGTACATAAGTGCGGCATGGTGGCACAGTGATTAGCACTGCTGCCTCACAGCGCCAGGGACCCGGGTCCGATTCCTGGCTTGGGTCACTGACTGTGTGGAGTTTGCACATTCTCCCCATGTCTGCTTGGGTTTCCACCGGGTGCTCCGATTTCCTCCAACAGTCCGAAAGACATGCTGGTTGGGTATTTTGGCTATGCTAAATACCTGAAAAGGTGCCAGAATGTGGCGATTAGGGGATTTTCACAGTAATTTCATTGCAATGTTAATGTAAGCCTACTTGTGACACTAATAAATAAACTTTAAAACAAGTATTCAACCTTTTCTGCAGGAGACAATCACGCACCCTTGGTTTTGACATTGCAATATTGAACAGAGTTTAAAAAGTATCGAGGGGTCTGTTAGGCCTTCTGGGCTCTTTGAAACTTAGGATAGAATTCACAGAATTGCTGTGGTGTTGGAGGCCATTTGGCCCATTCTGTCTGCACCTAGTTCTTTCTTATAATACTTGAAGGGTTTGACTTCCATTGTCCCTCTCTGGCGGCATTGCAGATTGTACAGATCTGCAAACAAGTGGAAGCACGCATACACAGGGTACTAACATGGTGGTAAAAGAGGTTCACAACAACAGGAAAGAAGTCTTTCCAAAGATAAATAGATCCCTGACACTCTAGGGACTCAGGCCAGCTTCCTGGCCTAATGTACAATGCCAAAATTGGAACCCCACATTTACCATTATTTTTCCAACATCGTGAGATCCACAACTCATCATTTCTCCACAGATAATCGTTAAGGCAACAACATTTTTGGAGTTCCTTGTGCTCAGCGAGACACCTGGTTGATTCAATAAAAACCATCCCTAAAGATTCAGGCAGCTTGCAAATTCAAGTAAACCTTGCCATAAAGTCGTACATACATATCTAAATATTTATATCTTCCCTGATGTGAATAATCAATTTACGCAGAAATGACATGTTTGCTGCTCTGGTGGAATAAATTGCATGTTAAACATGCTGGAAACCTTAGTAGCTGCAATAAGACTTGCAAACAGCTTACAGTGATAAAAACTAACACGGTCACAGGGGAGGCGATGTTAACAAATTAGCCATTAACACACATTGGATGCTCATCATGGGTGGACAGTGGAATGTACTTTGGCTTCAGAGACTGCTTCACTTTCCTCTGGAGAGTCATCAGGAGGGAGATTGTGGATTCTTCTGCATCTTTTTTAAGATAATTGCGCACATTTGAGCTTTCCCACTACACCTATTAGTTGCGGTCTGAGAGTTCTAGGAGATGAGAAACTTTGTGCCAGATAGTTGGAGAGAGAGAATCAGCTTGGATTCCTTTCAAAGGCACCTCAAAATTAACAGGATGCTGTTAAGGGTTTCATTTCCTTTTATAAAGCAGCGTTTGTCAGAGAGATAGGAAAGATTGTGAACAAGCTCAAAGGTTTCGATTGTACTTTGGTCAGGACAGGTCGTCTTTAAAAACAATTAGGTTTTGCAGTAAAGAAATGATGTGCATTTGTATAGCACCTTTCACAACCTTGGGATGCTCCAAAGCACTCAGCTAATCAAATAGTTCTGAAGTGTAATCACTATGGTAGTTCTGGAGCACCAAGGGGCAGAATGATGTTTTATATTGGCTATAGGGTGCAGTGCTTTGCCAGATGAACAGAACCATGGCCAATCAACCCAACCCGCACATCTTCGAGCTGTGGGAGGAAACCAGTGCACCCAGAGGGAACCCATGCAGACATGAGGAGAATGTGCAAACTCCACACAGGCAGTGACCCAAGCCAGGAATTGAACCCAAGTCCCTGGAGCTATGAAGCAGCACTACTAACCACTGAGCTACCGTGCCACTTCATATAGACTGGCACAAGCTAGAAACCTTTGCTGCAAACATATTGAGGGTCACATAATGGAGCAGAGAAATGGAACCTTGCAAAGGTCTCTGGTCTTGAAGCAGTTTACCTGTAACCTGAGGTGCAAATGTCCAAATTGTTCCCAGCCAGTACTCCCTAGGTTGTATCGACTCTGTATATTGGGATTAAATATAACTACCTCAAAGGGGAAGAATGGGTAATAAAATAATGTGATGTGTTGGATGCTGTACTCAATGTGCTGAAGGACAGCATAGCTTACAAGAATCTTGCCAGTTACTGGGGTTAAATCAGCAGACAAATATCATCATGTAAGCACAACAATCTGCTACAGATCATCAGTAAGTGACAGGTTTTGGATGGCTGAAAAACATGGCCTGCCTGTTGGAGAAACAAGCCAACAGTTCCCTGAAAATGCAGAGCATCAGCCTAGGAGACAGAATGGAGAGGCAGCTTGGGACAGGGGAGAGGGGAGTTGGCTCAGTCAGTGACCAGGACCCCCGCTTAGGGAAGTGGTGGACCTTAGGGATCATCCAGCTCACACAGGGACAGGGAATCGGGAAACAATACAAGATCCAGAAGGCGATGAACTTTGAGAGGTCTGGACTAACAATCTTGCTGTTTGAGTAGCTTCCCCATCCCAAAGATTTGGAGATCACGCTTCCAGTGTTCCCATTAACACAAGCTGAAATCATCTACTTCAGAATGGACCAAGCATTGGTACTGCCTGGCTTGTGAAGCTTAGAAATCTATGCGGAAATCCACCAGCCCACTGGAGAACAAGAAAACATTGTTAAATTGAAATTCATTCACTTTTGGTGCTCCCTAGTCATCATGGGGAACCTTTGTTGTGTTCCATTGTAAATCTGCCTCTGACTGGACATGAATCACACATGAAGGAAACCCTAACTCAGCAGGGCAACAGACCCCATTTTCACTGGAGGGAGGATTTTATCCTGCAGTGTGTGAGTTATGATTATTTTAGAGTAGTTTATATTCATTAGTGTCACAAGTAGGCTTACATTAACACTGCAATGAAGTTACTGTGAAAATCCCTGAGTCGCCACACTCTGGTGCCTGTTCCGGTAGACTGAGGGAGAATTTAGCACCCAACCAACACATCTTTTGGACTGTGAGAGAAAATCAGAGCTCCTGGAAGAAAACCATGCAGACACGGGGAGAATGTGCAAACTCCACATAGACAGTGACCCAAGCCGAGAATCGAAACACAGGTCCCTGATGCTGTGGGACAGCAGTGCTAACCACTGTGCCACCCAAAACTTTAACTACAGGCTCCAACCAGAATTGAACTCACCACCCCTGGTGGTGATATGTACTCTAACCACTGAGCTATGGAGCCAATTGATATAGATGCTCATAAAAAGTGGATAAGGTCTGTGGATCCGTCAAGCTGTCAATTTATCTGAATGGACAACACTTTAAATTCTGAATGAAAACACTATCTGCTTATGTCTGTGAGTTGAAAACAAAATCAGTTTACTGCAGCCAACACATTCAGTTCCCCTCAATGAAATTAACAAGTGCTTGCAAAATCTAATATCAGCCTGGATATTAGCAGCTGTTAAATGATCATTCCACATTTACAAACTAAAGCACTGTCAGCCTTACTGTGATTGACTTTCACATCAGTAATAAGGCTGTACATTCTCGCAATATCGCTCAGTGGTGAGGTTCGAGAACTTTGCAAACAAACTGTTGTGATCGTTTGCTTGTGAAAATTCTGCTATTAAGCCATGTTTATTGATGTAACCCTGTGTTATTATTGCAACATTATTACTGCATGACTGCTATCATTAATACAGTGGGGGCAGTAATTTCACAACTTTATTAACAACTCCAAGAGGTTATTACCATCAGCTGCCTTTAATGTGAGGTTAAATGTTTGTATTTATAAGGGATTAACTACTTCAGGGAATTTAAACATATTGAATGGGCTTTTATGAGTAACATTATTACAAATTACATTATACAATGTTATTTGTATGTTTGGAGCTCTGTAAAACACACCTAGAACTTCATTTTATTTAATCATAGCATGGCTCCTGATGCCTGCCTATGGTGGTTACTGGGTGAGTTAGCGTGAAGGGTGTAAGGGTAAAGGGTGGTAGATGGTGGGCATGAATTGACATGAGTTAGCATAGAGGCCATGGCGACGGATAGCTGGTGTCATGAGTTGGCATATGTTGGCATTAAGTTGGTGTAGGGATGATAAAGGGCCATGGGAATGGATGGGGTCATTAGGTGGAACTAAATTGGCACATGGGTAACAAGAGGCCATGGAGATGAGTGGAGATCATGAGTTGGCACTAAGCTGGCACAGGCTATTGCATGGATTTGCAATGAGGATATGAGGAGCCATGGGCTGGGTGGCAGTTCTGAATTGGCATGGATGGGCATGGAGAAGGGGTGGGGTGAGAGGGATGAGGGCTGTAAGCCTGATATTTAATGACTTAGCCTTTAAATCAGTTCACCTTGGCACTTGGCAACCCCTTGGGCTGCCTCCAATCTGTGTTTGAAGTTGGGGAGCTTGACTCCAGGGTGCCCCTGCCCGTCCAAACCCCTACCCCAAGAACAAAGATTCTGCCACTTCTTTCCTGAGGCAGGTCAGGAAATCTTGTGAGTCCATGTTACCTATCTCTGGAGGGACAATTAAAGTTTGTCTAAACTCTCTGATACTTAAATGTGCTCTTCAAACATCTACGCCGTACAGACCATGAGCAATGCGGGACTGAAAGCCCTGTCCTGGTTCAGCCCCAGCTGAATGCAGGCAGCTGGCCAAAAGATACTGCAGCTGCCAAACTGAGCTATGGTCTAATGGCACCCTTAGCTACAGGGGCCTGTAGTGCTGCGTTTCAGAAGTAACTGCAGTGCCATAACTCTTAATCTGTTTGGACCAGCATAAGCAAACAAGGGACTTGGAATGCGGTGCTCAAAATGTGCCTTACTAGGACAACTCCATCTTTTAAAACCGCCAGGCTTCATTTTATTTTGGAGATCACGTCAGCAAAGATCTCGAACCTCACCACTGAGTGATATTGTGAGGATGTACGATCTCATTACTGATGTGAGAGTCTATCACAGTAAAGGTTGACAGCACTTTTGTAAGCACTGAATGATCATTTAGCAGCCGTTAATATCCAGACTGCTTTTAGAGTTTGCAAGTGCTGCTGATTTGGTTTGAGGAGTGCTGAATGCGCTGATGGGATAAGCAGAAGGATTGTTATAGACATATATTTGCTCTTCAGTTCAAATGTTTTAATGAGATATCAAATAAAGGCTTTCACCCGATAAATGAACAGGAATGAAATGAAAACTGGCTCAATAAAATTTGCAGTGACCAAGACAAGCAAATTCTTTCCGCAGGTTAATTTTTAATTAGGTCCTAATGTGCAGCCTGCAGGATCATTGGCAGGCATTCATAAAGCAACAATGCCCCTTCTGCATAAAGTTGACAAGGGAGATATTTCCTTAAGAATCTATAAGGGGGCTGGATTCTCCGGCCTTGCCCACAGCAAGGGTTCTCCGGTTCTGCTGCAGTGAGTGGAATTTTGGCTGAGTGCCAACTTTTCTATTCAGGGTGGCAGGGCATGAAGTGCGGGAGAGTTTGGCCAGGCAAGGCCAGCTGGGCCATCAAACCAGTCACATACTCACAGTGCATTTCTCCTATCTCCTCCAATCTTACTAAGTTAAAGCCTTTTCTACCCCCTATTTAAACTTTCCACTCTGATCTGACTCCCATGCTGGGTCAGGTGTAGCCTATCCCACTGATAGAGCTCTCCCCTGAGCCAGAACTGGTGCCAATGTCCCATCCCCTCTTTCTCACACCGACCGCTTAGCCGCATGCTAATTCTCTTCTACTCTTTGTTTCTATCCAATTTGCATGTGGCCCAGATAATAATCCAGAGATTAACACCCTCAATGTCCTGCTTTTTGAGTCAGAGACTAATCGCTGATACTCTTTCCATAGAACCTCCATCCTGTTCCTACTTGTGTTATTTGTTCCAACATGAACCACAACACCTGGGTTTCTGTCTGCATTTCCATGATTTGATTTGCCCCCTGCCCTCTCCACAAGTTACATATACTGTGGTGATCGGAGCTATGTACCAGGTTGCAAGTGTGGTCTACTCAAGGCTCAATACAAGCGGGTATAACTTCTCCACTTTTCAATTCTATGCCTCTAAAAACAAATCCTTATTTTCCCCTCAGTGTCAAGATTTGTAGATTAGGGGTATCAGTGGAGTAATACTTAGAGTCATAAAATCATAGAAGTTTATAGCAGGGAAACAGGCCCTTTGGCCCATCTTATCCATGCCACCCTTTTTTTCAAAACCCCTAAGCTAATCCCAATTGCCCGCATTTGGCCCATATCCCTTTATATCCATCGTATCCATGTAACTATCTAAATGCTTTTTAAAAGATAAAATTATACCCGTCTCTACTACTATCTCTGGCAAACATGGGATACGGTGGACAGAGTACCCTTCGTCGTCCAGTACTCCCCCAGAGCAGAGAAGCTACGACATTTTTTCCAGAGTCTACAACATATCACTGATGAAGACGAACATCTCACCAGGGCTATCCCCACACCCCCACTTCTTGCCTTCAGACAACCGCACCACCTCAAACAGACCATTGTTCGAAGCAAACTACCCAGCCTTCAGGAGAACAGTGACCACAACACCACACAACACTGCCACAGCAACCTTTGCAAGACGTGCCGGATCATCGACATGGATACCATCATCACACGTGAGAACACCATCCACCAGGTACACAGTACATACTCTTACAACTCGGCCAATGTTGTCTACCTAATACGCTGTAGGAAAGGATGTCCCAAAGCATGGTACATTGGGGAGACCATGCAGACGCTATGATAACAGATGAATGAACATCGCTCGACAATCACCAGGCAAGACTGTTCCCTTCCTGTTGGCGAACACTTCAGTGGTCACAGGCATTCGGCCTCTGACCTTCGGGTAAGCATTCTCCAAGGCGGCCTTCACGACACAGGACAGCGCAGAGTCGCTGAGCAGAGACTGATAGCCAAGTTCCGCACACATGAGGATGGTCTCAACAGGGATCTGGGGTTCATGTCGCACTATCTGTAACCCCCGTGACTTGCCTGGGTTTGCAAAACCTCACTTACTGTACTGTCTGGAGACAACACACATCTCTTTAATCTGTGCTCAGTACTCCTTCCACTCACATTGTTGACCACTTAAAGACTTGAATAGCAGGTTAGGTGTAAAGATTCACATTCTAATCACTAATCTGTAAACTGTCTGTGCTTTATATGCTCTGTCTGAGGCCAGAAGTCTTCATTCACCTGACGAAGAGGGAAACCTCGAAAGCTTGTGAGTTTACCATCAAATAAATCAATTGGACTTAAACCTGGTGTTGTCAGACTTCTTTCTGTGTTTACCCCAGTCCAACGCCGGCATCTCCACATCATGGCCTAGCAAGCCAATCAGTTGAAGGGCAACTAGGATGGGCAATAAATGCTGGCCAGCCAGCAATGCTAATATCCCATGAATAAAAAAAGAACCCAGGCTGTGTAAGCTTTAGATTCTCTACTAGATTTAGAGAAAAGCTTTTAAAAGGACTTTGTCTTGGAAATTAATGGACAAACATAATCTAGGATAAATATATTGAAATAAATGCCGTCTTAGTGCTTCAAACTTATATATGAATATTTGTTCATGTTCTGTCATTGTACAGTGTGCTTGAGGTGATGTGAAAAATGACCATGGGCCTGTGTTTCCCTCATTAGTTATCCGTAAGGACCAATAGGCCATGAAGCCATTCCAACTAAAAGCAAAAGACAATGCAAGCCAGAGAAGCTACTTTACTGAATAATTTGTGAGCTGGCTTTTGGGAAAAACTAGTTAGTATTCGGATAGTGTTGAGATATTTCTCACCACAACCGAGGATATGTCTTGCCCTTGTCTATAGACCTTCCTGTACTTTACCAGTGCTGCCCTAGTTCTCTTCAGTTTACATAATCAACTTGGCCAAGTGAACGGGAGGAGAGCATTCGAGGTCAATATGGCTTTGCCTGCAGTACCTCTGAGGCTTGTGAGGAAGAAATCGAGCAAAGTTCTAAATAGCTCAAAGAATATCAAGGCCTGTGTTTTCCTGTGTTGCGAGTGATATTTGAGAATGAGGTTGGGTAGCCTGACTGTTGGATGCTGTACTAGAATTGTAATAATGGTGAAAGAGAGAGCTTTCTCCTTGCTGAGAAACGCACTTTAAAAGTTGAATGGGTCTCATGTTGCTGCTATCACCAGTGCTGAATGAAGATCAATTTTCCAATTGCCCAGCAGGGTTAGTCTACATCACCTCTCAAACATGAACCTCACACCCGCTCCAGGGCAATTAGGGATGGACAATAAATGCTGGCCCAGCCCACATAAAAAGTCTACATACACTAATATATGATAAATTACATTAATTATAAATATATAGGAACATTAATGCAGAAGTTAGGCATTATGCCCCTCGAGTCGAATGTGCCATCAGTAAGATCATGGCTACTCATGTAATTGTGGATCCTCCTCCTCCAGTCAGCTATTTTAATGCCCACCATCATTTGTGACTGGATGTGGCAGCAGTGCAGAACTTAAATTTGATCTGTTAATTGTGGGATTGGGAGCTCTGTCTATTGCATGTTGCTACTGCTGTTTGGCACCAAAGTAGTCCTCTGTTGCGGCTTTACCATGTTGACAATTCATTTTTAGGTGTGCCTGGTGCTGCTGACATGCCCACCAGCACTCTTCATTGAGCTAGAGTTGATCACTCAGTTTGATAGTTTGATTTGATTTATTATTGCCATGTATATTAGTATACATTGAAAAGTATTGTTTCTTGCGCATGATGTAGACAAAGCATACTGTTCATAGAGAAGGAAAGGAGAGAGTGCAGAATGTAGTGTTACAGTCACAGCTAGAGTGTAGAGAAAGATCAACTTAGTGCAAGATAGGTCTGTTCAAAAGTCTATTCTTGAGTTGGTTGGTGTGTGACCTCAGACTTTTGTATTGTAAAGGGGGATACGCTGGGCCATTAGGTTACAGGTTGTGTACAATTTTGCTGCTGCTGAACGTCCACACTGACTCACAAATGACCAATTTTGAGTTGCTGGATCTGTTTGAAATCTATCCCATTTAGCATGGTGGCAGAACGACACAACACTTGGTCTCTATACTCAAGAAACCACAAGCATAGAACTCTCATGCCAACCAATACCATTCCTCCCATCACCCTTTGCCGTTAACCCCCTCCATGCCAAATCATCAAGCATCGGTTGATAGTTCCTCAACAATTTGACAGTTTCAATTCCAATGGGTTTTCTAAATTCCAACAGTTTGACAATTCCAATAATTTTTATGCACAATGAAATTTACTTTTAACAATTCTAAAGGGTGCCTTGCTACCCTCAATAGTTCCTTGCATATCTCAAAGGGTGTCTTCCACCCCCAAGGTCTCCTGGGACCAGATCCAAAGAGGAACATTACCTCTCCAAAGGGTACCCTAGCTATGCAAACAAATCTAAGTTCAGACCAGCTTTGATCTGAGCTAATTTATGCACTAAGGTTTCACACACCTTCCTACAAAACTCCCTATTCAGTGGAGAAAGCTGGTATGTAAATGGCTATCTGTTTCTGTTCACTCTGCTTCCATGAACCTTATCCTCACTCCACTCCCACCCCGGTGAAAGTGGAACGTGCCATGTTAAAGGGGGACTTTGAATTTTCAGCCATTTCTGTACCATTTCTGTACCATGATGGAAAAGTTTCCGACTATGCAGAAATCTGGGCCTTCGTATCAGGCACGTCAAATGTAAATTGGGTTGTTTCCCACTTCCAAGGCACACACTCAAATTATTACCCACTTTTCCTGGGATTTTTATTTTCTCATCAGATTTCTGGCAGTCGCGTAGGCAATGATGGATAGTAGGATGAGAGCAGCTGTTGAAATAAGCTGGTTAGAAAGCCCGTCTCTGTCCTCATTTATATCATTTATGTCACCGCTCAGCCCCCTCTATGCACTCACAGATCCCCTACACCACCTCCGTGCCCCCATACATCTCAGACCTCTCTACCGCCCTGATCAGAATCTCTGTAAAACTACCTCCAGCCCACCATGGAGGCCTCGAGGCTCTCCTCCCCCCCCACCGATCGGAGTCAGCACTCCTCTATTCCCCTCCCAATCATTGACCCCTTCCTTCCCGCACCCACCCGATCATCATCCCCTTCTCCTCCCCACCCTGATCGTTGCCACGTTCCCCTGCAAAACCACCACCCCCCCGTCCCCACAGTCTGAGCTGGCACCCACCTCCACCCTCTCCCACCAACAGCCATTTCCAGCACCCCCTGCTCCTCTGCCACTTCCAGCCATCACCACATCTAAATGAATCCCCCTCCCCCTGGGGCCCGCCCTTTGGCGCAGGTTGGTATTGGTGTGGTGCCAACCTGGCAGTGCCAGCCTGTGCCAAGGGGTAATGACAGTGGTCATTGCCAGGGCACTGCCTGGTCATATCCTTCTCCCCCACCCCGCTGGGGCTATACTTAGCTTTACATCCCCAGGGTGATGCCCATGACAGGTTCATGTCCAGGTGAACCTATTGTAAACATCATGTCAGTGCAGTGTCAACATAAGGTACGGGGGTCAGTATCTGGTGAGAGGGCAGATTAATAATGTTTAAGTGCATTCAAATTCATGTAAAAGTGGGTTCGTGTCCTGGTGATGTCACTGCCAAGGGGCGGGAAGATCAAAAATTGTGTTCTCGCCGGCGAGAACTTGCAAATCTTGAGCCCCTTCTGGTATTTGCACGGACAGCGAGCGTGAGCTGTAGGTCACCCCCTCATTACCAAATCTAACTTTGGAGACTGTGGGGGTGACCTTTACATTCCTTTTAGGTGCAAGCCTCATTATTAAACAGGAGCATTAACTGACCAATTCGAATTGATGTTGAGAAGGGTCAAAGTGGATCTTTGTCTTTGCTACAGTACCTGTAGTAAGCTGTTCCCATAATGCTGTTATAGAGGGACTTGCCGGACTTTAAACGAGAAAAACAGTATTCATCCAAGTCACTACAAGTGTTTTAAAGTTTGTTTATTAATGCCAAAAGTAGGCTTACATTAACACTGCAGTGAAGTTACTGGGAACATGTGTGGTATAAAGGAGCCAGTCCATCATTCAAACCAGCCTCCCATCCATTGACTCTGTCTACACTTCCCACTGCCCCGGCAAAGCAGCCAGCGTAACTAAGGACCCCACACACCCTGAACATGCTGGCTGGAATTTTATTGCCACACCCAGCCTGGAATCAGGGTGGGTGCGGCTCACAGAATAGAATTCTGTGTTGGCCTCAGGTGGGATTTTACGAGCCTCGCCCAATCGAGGTCCTAAAATACTGGCCTCTCTCTTCCATCTTCTTCCAATCAGGAAAGAAACACAAAAGTCTGAGGACACGTACCGACCAACTCAAGAACAGCTTCTTCCCAGACTTTTGAATGGACCTACCTCGCATTAAGTTGATCTTTCTCTACACCCTAGCTATGGCTGTAACACTGCGTTCTGCACTCTCTCGTTTCCTTCTCTATGAATAGTATGCTTTGCCCGTATAGCGCACAAGAAACAATACTTTTCACTGTATACCTATACGTGTGACAATACTAAATCAAATCAAATCAAAAGGATACATACCTGTTCCTTTTTAGTGTTTGAGATAACAGGTTTGAGATGTATAAAGCACCAGAAAGCTGGATTACGATCAGATTTCAGAATGGAAAATAAGAGATAGATTCAGCTCAGTTTAATTTGGAAATTGACCAGAATGAGAAGACTTTACACAATTCAATTTATTCCTAACCCCTTGTAAAGATTTCCTCATATACAATGATGAATGATACTTTGATCCTTCACGCTCCATGTAACAATCATTGTATTCAGGCTGAAAGTATACACTTGAAAGAGGTGGAGCGATCAGTAAGTGGCTCCACTGGCAACTTCCAATCTACACGATCAGAAGTTGTCTTTGATTGTGGAAGGTTAGCTTTGCAAATCTCTAAATCAGGAGAAAATGATGTGAATACCCCATCAAAGCAAATTACTTCAGTTGCTGGGATCTGGAACACAACCAGAAAACGCTGGAAAATCTCAGCAGGTCTGACAGCATCGGTGGGGGGAGAATAGAGACAGCGTTTCATGTCAAGGTAATCCTTCATCAGAGCTGAAGACAATAGAAGATGGGATGAGAATTATACTGTGTGAGTGTAGGAGCTTTTCTGGAGACCCAGTACAGAGACAGTGTCTGTGATTCTCACGTCCCGACCGGCACCTTTTCTGGCAGGTCAGGGTGGGAGATGTGCGTCACCAGCCTTGTTCCGGGATTTACACACGTGCCGGGAACTCATGGGCATCTCCCAGCGAACAGTCACCAGTTGGCCCACACTGGAAACCAGCAGGAAGATAGGGAAGTCATTTGAATCTCTTTAAATGTATTTTAGATATGTTTTCAATATAATTATCAGGAACTTTCCTGGTCCTGTTTGAATCTCCCACCCCGCCAGCAGTACATCATTCCGGCAGGGTTCAGATTACCTCTCCAGGGAACGAGCAGGAGAGCCCGCCGGAATGAAGGGGGACAATCGGGACCCCTCTGAGCCTCAGGTGGCAGGAGGGGCCCTAGCCATGGGCACCCTGGCAATGCCAGCCTGTATCCCCAGTACTGCCCAAGGGACAAAGTTCCCATGCCCAGGGGGCACCTTGACACTGCCCATCAGACAGTGCCAGGGGCGGGGCCTATTATGGGCAGGGTGATTGGATAAACTGGTTGTTTTTCTGTTCTCTTTTGAAACTGTGATCTATCTTTTATAATTGGAATGCCGTGACACCTGATGTTCCTTTCAACGAAAATTCTCCACAATATGTTCAAAATGTAAAAGAGTTACGCTCCCGAACTTGAGATAACAGGGAGAGAGAGATGATGTTCCATCCTGCAATCGTCTTTTGGATATAACGGGGCCTTCTGCAGTCTTCTCTGCTGTAACAAACAGACAAGTTTTCAGGCTTTTCACAAGTGTGGTTCCGATCACTGCTCTTGCTCGCAGTGGAGGGCAATCCAGATTAATGAAGCGCTTTCAATTGTCAAATCGAACAAGGTGCCATTGAAACAGGGAGGGATTTCCTCCTTGCATAACGAGTTTTGTTAGGCCTTCTGTTTCCCTGACAGGTTTTGAAGTTTGGTGGTCTTCCATGCTGATATTTTGCAGCGAGTTCAGATGATGGCAGGTGTGAAATCCATTGGGGAACTGCCTAGACATGTCGTCTGGTCATCCACGTTCGGAGGCTTTGAAAAACCTGGCCAAATTGTGGGTCAGGTGACTTTGCCGCCATTTTAAAAATCTGTGTCTTTGCAGTTCAAGGTGGGCCTTTTCTTATGTTGGGAACAAAATCCAAGACATTAACCAGCCGATGAAACTAACGGCTAATATTCCACATTGCACAGGACACATCCTTGTTTCAACAGCTAAAGAAATCCTGATCAGTCCCAAGTGATGAATGCAGCATCCATCCCATTGACCAACGTCGATGAGTAATGATGCTGAAGGCTGTAAAATTCTAGTCACATCAAAGGAAAATATAACCATCACCTTGAATGACGGCGACTATCTCAGCAGCCCTGTAAATCCCATCTGGGGATAAGAATAAACTGTTTTGAAGACTTGCTTCTGACTGAGACTTGTGAGGAAGAATTATGCTTGCCTTGTAGCTCTGACCTGAGAGAATTTCCCTGCTACAGCAACAAAGCTATAAACAGCGTTACAGCTGCCACGATGTGGAATAGGATTGTAAGATATTACAGCCTCTCTCTCTGCATTGCTGACCAAGAATATGAACAGTTGCATTATTGCACAGGCTCCTGAAGCTATTTGTTATTTATACTGAGGGATTTGAAAGGAGTATGCTAGCAATACAAGAGGTACATTGCAGGACAAGCCTCATATCCATTGGGTTTCTGTAGTAATGCTGTAGGTTTCATCACACAATGCAGCCTTGCTGAGGAGGGCGCGTTGACACTGCTGCATTCATTCTGCAATAAACACTAATGGAAACAAACACCATGGGGAATACTAAGGAGATCTTACTTTCACTCCTATTGTGCCAAGTCTAATTGACATTGGCCTGGATTTTCCTTCCGCAGTGTTGGTGAACACAGAGATGTTTGTTGCTATTTGTAATGACTTCAATCAGGTCATTGAGGTTCACCTATTGGAGTACAAACTCCCTGATTAAGGATCCAATTGATGGGCTAATCAGGGCGTCTTTGCCTTGGATTTAACCAGGGGTGTCAGTTCCTTTGGCACCCCCAGAGGTAGACTGCTAACCCCCATCACTCTGTGTACTGCTAACCACCATCACTCGGTGTACTGTTAACCCCCATCACTCTGTGTACTGCTAACCACCGTCACTCTGTGTACTGCTAACCACCGTCACTCTGTGTACTGCTAACCCCCATCACTCTGTATACTGCTAACCACCGTCACTCTGTGTACTGCTAACCCCCATCACTCTGTGTACTGCTAACCACCATCACTCTGTGTACTGCTAACCCCCATCACTCTGTGTACTGCTAACCACCATCACTCTGTGTACTGCTAACCACCATCACTCTGTGTACTGCTAACCCCCATCACTCTGTGTACTGCTAACCCCCATCTCTCTGTGTACTGCTAACCACCATCACTCTGTGTACTGCTAACCCCCATCACTCTGTGTACTGCTAACCACCGTCACTCTGTGTACTGCTAACCACCGTCACTCTGTGTACTGCTAACCACCATCACTCTGTGTACTGCTAACCCCCATCACTCTGTGTACTGCTAACCCCCATCACTGTGTACTGCTAACCACCATCACTCTGTGTACTGCTAACCCCCATCACTCTGTGTACTGCTAACCCCCATCACTCTGTGTACTGCTAACCCCCATCACTGTGTACTGCTAACCACCATCACTCTGTGTACTGCTAACCCCCATCACTCTGTGTACTGCTAACCACCGTCACTCTGTGTACTGCTAACCCCCATCACTCTGTGTACTGCTAACCCCCATCACTCTGTGTACTGCTAACCCCCATCACTCTGTGTACTGCTAACCACCGTCACTCTGTGTACTGCTAACCCCCATCACTCTGTGTACTGCTAACCCCCATCACTCTGTGTACTGCTAACCACCGTCACTCTGTGTACTGCTAACCACCGTCACTCTGTGTACTGCTAACCCCCATCACTCTGTGTACTGCTAACCCCCATCACTGTGTACTGCTAACCACCATCACTCTGTGTACTGCTAACCCCCATCACTCTGTGTACTGCTAACCCCCATCACTCTGTGTACTGCTAACCCCCATCACTCTGTGTACTGCTAACCACCGTCACTCTGTGTACTGCTAACCCCCGTCACTCTGTGTACTGCTAACCCCCGTCACTCTGTGTACTGCTAACCCCCATCACTCTGTGTACTGCTAACCACCGTCACTCTGTGTACTGCTAACCCCCGTCACTCTGTGTACTGCTAACCCCCATCACTCTGTGTACTGCTAACCCCCATCACTCTGTGTACTGCTAACCACCGTCACTCTGTGTACTGCTAACCACCATCACTCTGTGTACTGCTAACCACCATCACTCACTATTAAAAGATGTAGTGTCACCGCAACTTCTGCAGAGTGCACTTACACAGAAACCCCGAATTGTGGTACACCGGTATGAACTCCAGAGGCACACACGCTGATCGCCCCGCTGCTCCTCTTCTTCAAGCAGCAAGGGATCAATAATGCAAGAGTTCTGCCCACATTCTGCATGGTTAGGGTCCAGAAACCAAGGCATAAGTCTTCCCGTCTTTCTTAACCTAGGTCACAATCAGTGCCTGCCCACTCCTGCCGCCTGCCCATGCCCTCTGTGGTGTGGTTTGCACAGAATGAGTTGATTTCACATTGCCAGAAGGATGGATTGGTGGTGACTGCATACAGCTCTCTTGGTTCCCCAACCAAGACCCAGATGAACCATTGTTACTTGAAGATGCAAATATCAAAACTCTAGCTAATAAACATGGCAAATCACCTGCATATTATCCCAGTCAAAAAGTTTGCTAAGAATTGGCTTTCAGTTATTCATGTAAACACAGTAGGTGCATGGGTGGGTGCATTCTGTGCCCAGCCGCCTAGTCTGCTATGGGGATCAGCTCAGGGGTAGGCAGGAGGGTGCTGGGCTGAATTGGCTGCTTTCAGTCAGGCAGCAGTAGCACCGTATCCAGTTTGGTCCCTGGAGTTAGAGAGGGGAAGATCAGCCAGGATTTGCCTTCTGAACGTGAAGCACATGTGCAGAGCTTGGCAGCAATTTCCCTCCCTCCCTACCTCCCCACCTTGTGTTTGACAAACCTACGGTCTCTCAACTGACCTGCAGAATGGCAAACTGTGTGGACGTGTTTGGGAGGCACATATAACATTATGTGGAAGAGTGACTGCCTTCAGAGCATGATCATAGATCATAGAACCCTACAGTGCAGAAAGAGGCCCTTTGGCCCATCGAGTCTGAACCGAACACAATTCCAACCAGGCCCTACACCCATACCCCTACATATTATACCCACTAATCCCTCTAACCTAGGCAACCCTGGACACTAAGGGGCAATTTCTTAGCACGGTCAATCAACCTAACCCACACATCTTTGGACTGTGGGAGGAAACCGGAGCACCCAGAGGAAACCCACGCAGACATGAAGAGAATGTGCAAACTCCACACAGAATAGTGACCCGAGCTGGGAATCGAACCCAGGACCCTGGAGCTGTAAAGCAGCAGTGCTAACCACTGTGCTAGCATGAAAGGAGAGGAGGAAAGAAATGCCACAAGCCTCCAACTTCTTTAGATTTCTAGACTGGATTAACTTCCAATGGTGAATCTACAGCAAAACATAAATACATTATTGATTTGGCCATTTCATTCTTAATAAATTGCAACATCTTTTCAATGGCTCCTGCCTCAGATGTGACTGGTGCAGTAACTTATCTGTCAGATCAACATCAAAAGAAGAAGGAAGCTCCCAAGTCCCTGGGAAAGTGGTGGTTATGCTAATGGTTCTGTAACTCTTACATAGGATCGTTACAGAGCATCGAGCCTGCGCCAACAACAATCCTGCCCAGGCCCTATCCCTGTAACGTCTCGTATTTATCCCACAGCCAATTCTATTGGCTCCATCATCCACACACTCCAAGAACTGAAAGGGAGGAAAGAGAAATGTGAGCATTGAAGAGTGACGTCACTGCTCTCACTCTTTGCCCTATCAAGACATGTGACGTCCACCCAAGCGTGTTCCCCTAAGTGAGCATCTTTCCAATGAGCTTCACTCCATTCCCTCTAACACAATGGCCGTGTTCCCATATGAGCCTCTCCCAACCCTGTCTGCCAGATGGAATAGCTTGGAAAGCCTTCGTGGCCCACAGCCGCTAACCTCTGTTATGCAGAATTATAGAATCCCTACAGTGCAGAAGGAGGCCATTTGTTTTGATTTGATTTATTATTGCCACATGCATTAACATATGGTGAAAAGTATTGTTTCTAGTGTGCTAGACAGACAAAACATACCGTTCATAGAGAAGGAAATGAGAGAGTGCAGAATGTAGTGTTACAGTCATAACTAAGGTGCAGAGAAAGATCAACTTAATGTAATGTAGGTCCATTTAAAAGTCTGACAGCAGCAGGGAAGAAGCTGTTCTTGAGTCAGTTGGTGCACGACGTCAGACTTTTGTATCTTCTCCCAATGGAAGGAGGTGAAAAAGAGTTGTGCGTGGGGTCCTTAATTATGCTGGCTGCTTTGCCAAGCCCATTGAGTCTGCACTGAACACAATTCCACCCAGGCCCTATCACTGTAACCCCACATATTTACCCTGCTAGTCCCCCTGACATTAAAGGACAATTCAGCATGGCCAATCTACCTAACCTGCATATCTTTGGACAGTGGGAGGAAACCGGAGCAAACCCATGTAGAGACAGGCAGGATGCAAACTCCATACTGACAGTGACCTCAGGCCAGGATTGAACCTGGGTCCCTGGCGCTGTGAGGCAGCAATGCTAACCACTGTGCCACCATGCTGCTCACCTTTGCCACTTCTCTTGGGGGCTAAACCTGTGTCACATCTCTTCGAGCTTGTTCCCCAGCTTTGGCGAGATTTTGGGCCTGGGTTGGCATGAAGGCTGATGACCTATGTGGGCTCAAAATTTGCCTGTTATAAATACAGCCCAGATAAACATTCAATATGCAAGAACGTATGAAAAATAAAGATCATCATCTGTTGCAGTTTTAGGTATATATTTTGCCTCTCAATACCATTTAAAGTTGCCCTTCCACCCTGAGAGAGATTTTGGGGCACACATTCACATTGTCCAGTAGCACAAATTGAGCAGCAGTGAGTCAACCAACCCCTGTTCACACTGAGGACAATGAACCAAGAAATCAGATGGCGTTTCAAAGGAAACATCAGTTTAGGAGCACAGAGGCAGAAGCATGATCCTTCAGTGTATCGTTACAAGTTTATAGCCTTCAATGAAAATGAATTTTCAAAAACAGACAAAAGAAATTTGTGCTTCCAACTTCCATATTTTTCTTTACTAAGATATTCCATTTGCCTCAAAAGTGAAGAACTTTTAAATTGAGTTTTCTACAGCAGACAAAGTGAGTGATGAGGAACAAATCTATTTTTGATGACAGGCTCTGTAAATGTCTCTCACTCGGACAACAAAGAAAAACCCCGCATTTAAAGTTTATTTATTCGTGTCACAAGTGGGCTGACATTAACACCACAATTAAGTTACTGTGAAAATCTCCTGGTTGCCACACTCCAGTGCCTGTCTGGGTACACTGAAGGAGAATTTAGCAGGGCACAGCATGTCTTTCGCACTGTGGCGGGAAACCCATCAGGCACGGGGAGATAGTGACCCAAGCCAGAGAACCGAACCTGGGTCCTTGTTGCTTTGAGGCAGCAGCACTAACCACTGTGCCACCATGCCAACTTGTATAACCTCTGGACTTGGCAAATCTGCTTACAGCCAATGAAGCTAATTAGTTACTGTTGAAATACAGGATACAGAGTCACCCAATGCTCTCTGAAAGGAGCTCAAAATGCAGAGAAGGAATTAAAAATGCATTATCATTATTAGCCTGAAATAAAAATCTTTGAGAATTTAGTCGTGAGCTTTTTTAAGAGAAGTGAAGGCAATCTTAAATCCTCAGTAATTAGGGACTCTGCAAATACGAAGATTTATGTGAGAAAGTTATATAAGTTATGCATATGCCCAGATGTGATTAAGTGCTCTGCAATTGTTCTAAGGTTAAAGAAACATCTCCAGTTGAAAGCCAGGCTTTGGGACAGTGAGGCTAAGGCCTGAAAAGCAAAGCTTTAACTAAAGATTTAACTTTAACTTTTAGTTGGGGAATTTTCTACTTCAGAACCATTAGAGGCTCTTAATCACATTTCTGCTTTACAAATATAAAACTTCCAATGTTAAATCTATGCATTCTAATTTTGAGATAGTGAAATATTTTCTTAATTGTGATTATAGCCCTTGGGAAATTTTGACTCTCAGACAATTCAGTTATTGACAATCTGTGGTTTCAATTCCTCTTTTGCAAAGCACTTCATAAAGGGAGTGAAACCACAGGCTATTTATCAGGATTAAAATCTGTCTACATTGTGGTCAGAATCAATGGAGTACTTGAGGTGCAGTCAACAGTAAAGGGAAATCAAAATAAACACAGGTGGCTGGAGGATGATAGAAATCCACTAATCTGACAGCTGAATCTTTTACGAGATGCTACACCTTGAATTGTTACAGATCAAAATGCCTTAAGTGCAATGGAGAGGGTTTCAAAGATTTCTGCTTGCTGGGAAGACACAGCAACTTCACATCAAAGCTGTGTGCACACACTGGAGCGGAGTGCATAGCTGGGAAGACTGGTAGCCCTCACCCCAACTCCCACCTCTATCCCCCCCACCTCCACCCTCTTTCCCAAAGGAAACTGACATTTCCCCTCTATCAGGGTACTTCAAGAGGGTCTGCTCTCACCTGCAGCTTCCGACAGAGAGAAAGGAAAATCCCTTCTGCAGAATGGAGTGCTGCAATGATTTAACATCTTGCCAGGTGACTGGGGGGGCGTGGAGGTTGAAGTGACCTGGCCAGAATTTGCTGACAAGCAGGAATGCGGAAATTGATCTCAGGGCTGCCTGAAATCACCACAGTAAGTAACCTCAGAACACTGGGTCAAAGTCCATCAAGTTTATTTGGTAGCCCAAGCTTTCGGAGTGTCACTCCTTCAGGTGAGTGAGAAGTTGTTTCACTAACAGGGCATAACATAGACTCGAGCTCAATTTGCAAGATAGTGGTTGGAATACAAGTTCTGCACACAAGGATGGCCTCAATCGGATTCTTGAGTTCATGTCACACTATCTATAACCTCCACGACTTTCCTGGGCTTGCAAAATCTCACTAACTGTCCTGGCTGGAGACAATTCACATCTCTTTAACTTATGCTTCACCTTCTCTCCATTCACATTGTCTGTACCTTTAAGACTTGATTACCTGTAAAGACTCACATTCCAACCATTATCTTGTGAATTGAGTTTGTGTCTTTATATGCCCTGTTTGTGAACACAACTCCCACTCACCTGAAGAACGAGTGACACTCTGAAAGCTTGTGCTACCAAATAAACCCGTTGGACTTTAACCTGGTGTTGTGAGACTTCTTACTGTGCTTGCCCCAGTCCAACACCGGTACCTTCACATCATGAAATCACCATGCCAGGGGTGATCTTCAGTTGTGCCAGGGCTAGAAGGGGCAGTCCAGCCACGACATCCCCCATCTCGGCAGAGAATGGTGAGGCCAACCCCTTGCTCCCAGCCTGAAGCCACCCAATACCCAGGACTCTTGAGGGAACTTCTCTCTGTAGCCCAACAACAGCAGAGGGGCAAATGGCCACTGGATCTACCTCCTTGACCCCCAGGGTAATACTGAAAAGACAAGGGGGTGGGACTAACAGACTTGCTCTTACAGAGGGCCAGTATGAACATTATGGGATGAACAGCCTGCTTCTGTCCAGTAACCGTTCCCTTTTTCCATCATTAATCCAGTGTGAAGGAACATTGGACTGTGGAAGTTTGATTTATCTTGGGATTCACCAATCATTCAGTCGGTGGTATAAATCTTCATCTCTGCCTCCAGGCACATGTCAGACAATTGCAACGGTTCCTTACTCCTCTCTCCATTGATTTGATTTAATCAGGCTGTTAGCACAATGACAGGACAAGACTGGTGAGCTGAGTGGAACCTTTCATTCACTGGAGTTGTTTCTGAGCCACTTGTGGGAAGCAATTATTTTTATGTCCAAGGAAATGGTGAGTTTGCTGGAACTGAATGTTGTAATTCATGGTGTGATGCATTTTCAAGGCAGGACAAAAGTAGTGAGCCAATACCTCTCTGTTATCTATTCTGTCTTCACTGTTAGTTATCTCTACCCTTGATCTACCTACATTTCTATCTTACCGATCTATCCAAAATTTAACAACAATATAATGCAATGTTTGTTACAGCTTGCAGTTTCTGGCTACACTGTTCCCTGTGCTCCCTTTCTGTTTGCCAGTCGAAGATTCAATTTGTCTTTCGATTCAACTATTTGTTTTTTGTCCTCAATTACTCCTGGATGGTATTGTCTTCACCATTGATGCAGATGGTGGCTTCATTTTCAGTCATTTTTTAGCTGCTGTTTGTGTCCGCACTTTGCTTTTCTCTTCATTGTTTGATTCAAACAGAAATATTACCGGCATCACACCTCTAATAGTGTGCAGCACGGTAGCACAGTGGTTAACACTGCTGCTTCACATCACCAGGGACCTGGGTTCAATTCCCGGCTTGGGTTACCGTCTGTGTGGAGTTTGCACATTCTCCTCATGTCTGTGTGGGTTTCCTCCAGATGCTCTGATTTCCTCCCAGAATCTGAAAGACATGCTGGTTAGATGGATTGACCCAAAAAGGTGACAGAGTGTGGCAACTAGGGGAATTTCACAGCAACTTTGTTGCAGTGTTAATGTAAGCCTACTTGTGACTAATAAATAAACTTTAATACCTGGAGATAGTCTGTGAAACACATCAACCAACAAGACAGCGGAAGGGTGGCATGGTGCCGCAATGGTTAGGACTGCTTCCTCACAGCTCCAGGGGCCTGGGTTCAGTCCCTGGCTTGGGTCACTATCTCTGTGGAGTTTGCACGTTCTCCCCATGTCTGCATGGGTTTCCTCCCACTGTCCAAAGATGTGCTGGTTAGGTTGATTGGCCATGTTAAATTGCCCAGAATGTTAGGGGGATTAGCAGGATAAATGTATGGGGTTACAGGAATAGGGCCTGGGGGATTGTGGTTGGTACAGACTCAGTGGGCCAAATGGCCTCCTTCTGTACTTTATGGATTCTATGGGAAGAAGTTCAAGCGATGCAAAACCCAACTCAAAGGCAAAAAGGGGAGTTAGAATTGTTCTGTATGGGAAAGAGAACACTGCTGTTCTTCTAAGGTGTAATGTAGTCTAGCTTATTTTTATTTTTTCAATACTACCAAGGAACTGCCTTCAAAATTGTGTTCCAATTTCTATTTGGAGAAGCTGTGAGCACATCCTCTTGTTTAACTGTGTATTACAAGCTTGAAAGAAAGCCAACATTACACTTCATCATGATTTGATTTGATTTATTTTTGTCACATTTTGAGATACAATGAAAAATATTGTTTCTTGTCCACCGTACAGGAAAAGCATACCATTCACAGAGTAAAGTTTATTTATTCGTCACAATTAGGTTTACAGTAACACTGCAATGAAGTTACTGTGAAAATCCCTGAGTCTCCACTGTCTGATGCCGATTTGGGTACACTGAGGGAAAATTTAGCATGACCAATGCACATAACCAGCGTGTCTTTCTGATTGCGGGAGGAAACCAGAGCATCTGGAGAAAACCCCTACAGACATGGGGAGAATGTGCAGGCTCTGTACAGACAGTGACCCAAGCTGGGATTCGAAGCCAGGTCCCTGATGCTGTGAACCATCACGCCACCTAACAGGGTACACAGGGGAGACGGAAAGGAGAAGGTGAATATAATGTTACAGTTACAGAGAGAGTGAAGGGAAAGATCAAGTTAATATATGGTAGGTCCATTCAAAAATCTGATGGTAGCAGGGAAGGAGCTGTTCTTGAGTCTGTCGGTACACGTTCTCAGACTTTTGTATCTTTTCCCTGACGGAACAAGTTGGAAGAGAGTATGTCTGGAGTGCGTGGGGTCCTTGATTATACTGGCTGCTTTTCCAAGGCAGTGGGAAGTGTAGACAAAGTCAATGGATGGAAGGCTGGTTTGTGTGATGGATTGGGTTAATGGGGAATTTTTCATTTGCTCTTGATTAGATGAGAGATGGTTCCTTCAGTCTTTGCCAATTCCAGTCATTTCAATGGATGAGTTTCAATAGGTTCAGTTCTTAGTACTCGAATTGTAGCTGAGGGGAAACTTCTTCCTTCTCATTGATTAAGGGTGATGAGGGGTCAAAGTTACTCATAGGAGATAAATAAATACAAAGCAGCTCTGTTAGCTGTTTCAGAACCTCTGTCAAGACATTTTGTTAGAAATAGTTCAGACAGATGCATTTGATATTTCTGGGTATTGTGACATAAGGTGTTTTTGATGGATTTAAAAAATGTTGTTAGAACCCCCATTCCTACCTAACTGGGGGGGGGGGGGGGTTGGGTTTGACTGGGTTTGCTCTGCAGGGAACGAGGGGGCACTCGGTGAGCGGAATGGCTTTCGCCTGGGTTGGATATAATTCCACGCTGGGAATATTGGGAAATGTTGAAGGACATTGTTTATGCAAAGTGGTGTCTGGCAAACTTGTGTTTAGTTTGTTGAGAGAAAAATCACGACAAGTGGCTGAAGGCATATTTTGTTGGAAGTAATCCTTCCTGAATTCCAGTAGGATGAGAAATTCACGCTCGGAAGATTTTGGATGGGTGAGCATTTTGCCTCAATCACTCCATGTTCTGGATATTCACAATAAGCAACATTTCCCAGTGGAAAACCCCCATTTATGTTATTGCAAAACAAAGGTCAGAGTTTTCCAGCATTCCCCCCACCATGGCGGGATTTTCCATGGCAAAGGCAGATTACCATTGTCCACCAACGGGATGGTGGACAATGGCAATCTTTTGGCCCCATGCCACTTTGCATGGCTTGCCCATCCCACCGCCAAGGAACCCGTGGCAGGGGTCAATTTCAGCAGGACTGGAAGACCTGCAATGGGAAGGGCTGGAAAATCCCACTCAAAGCGTCCATAACCCAGCATCTGGATGCCGTCCATTCCAAGAAATCTGGTCAATGGATTCCAAGATGAGGCCTACAGCTGAAACATGAAGCAACATTTCTTCTGCTCCCATTGGACCTTATCATCAGCATTATAGATCATAGAACACTACAGTGCAGAAAGAGGCCCTTCGGCCCATTGAGTCTGCACCGACCACCATCCCACCCAGGCCCCACCCCCATATCCCTACATGTTTTACCTGCTAATCCCTCTAACCTACGCATCTCAGGGCACTAAGGGGCAATTTATCATGGCCAATCAACCTAACCCACACATCTTTGGGCTGTGGGAGGAAACAGTCCAAAGGAAACCCATGCAGACACGAGGAGACCGTGCAGTCTCCACACAGACAGTGACCCGAGCCGGGAACTGAACCCAGGTCCCTGGAGCTGTGAAGCAGCGGTGCTAACCACTGTGCTACCGTGCTACTGTTGCAGAGAGATGTAAATCCCCTCATATTCAGGCTGTTTGTCCAACATCCAGTACTGGATGAGCAGAAATATCCCCCATTAAATATTGAGAATCCAAAGACATTGGGTGGAATTTTCCTGTCCCGCCCACCATGGGAATCATAGTGGGAGACGGGGGTCAGGCCATACAGAAGTACGTTGATCTCGGGCAGGATTTTCTGGTCTTGGGGCAAGCGTGGAAGGAAAATCCCATCCATTGTTATTTGTCCTCATTCCAAATTCTGTTCCCCAGTTACCAACTCCATCCCTCTCCTTGGCAACAGTTTATGATTAGACTGATCTGTGTGTGGGCTTGAACTCGACCTAATCTTGAGGTGAGCTTCCGAGTTCCCATTTGTGTTGCCACTATTTCCATTAACATAATAACTTATATTAACAATATATTCCATTGCCTGACTTTGCCTCCTGTCATCTGCTGCTGAAACCTTCATTCGTTAATTACCTCAACTATTCCAACACATTGGTCTCACACATTCCACCCTCCAGAAGCCTGAGAACATCCCAAAATCTGCTGCCTGTGTCCTAACTCAGAGCAAGTTACAATCCCCTCTCACTCCTGTGTTCACTGAACTACACTGGTCCTTGATCAAGCAATTGCTTTTAAAACTCTTATCCTTATTTTCAAATCCCTCCATTGCCTCGCTACTCCCTATCTCTGTCACCTCTTCCAGCCCTACAACCTTCCTAGATATCCATATTCCTCTAATTCCGTGTATCCCTAAGATACTTGCTCCACCTTCAAGGCCATGCTTTTAGATGCCTAGCCTCTAAGCTCTGGTTTACCCTCCCTACACATCCCTACCTCACTTCCTTTCTTTAACACAGCCCCTAAAACCTAACTCCTTGAACAAGGTTTTAGTTATTTGACAACGGGCTGTCTCTCCTGGGATGATGGGCTCCCCATCTGAGGAAAGGTTGATCGATTTGGGGCCGAGACACACTAGGGGAGGGGGTAATTTTCCCATTCCACCTGCCATGGGAATTGGAGCAGGCAGTGGCAAGGGTAGGGGGTGAAGGGGGGTGGGGAGGGGCGAAACCATGCAAAGGTCCTTAGATCTCGGGCGGGATGCAAGATGTTATGGTTTTGGAGTGAGTGCAGCTGGAAAATGTTGATCTTATTGAAACCTGTAAGATCGTGAGGGAATGTGATAGGGAAGTTACTGGGAAGATGTTTCCACGTGTGAGGGAACCATGAGGCATGGTTTAAGATGAAGGTGAGAGAATTCGTTTCTCTCAGAGGGCTGTTAATCTGTGGAATTCTCTTCCCAGACAGCAGGGGGTGCTGGTTCATTGAATTCATTCAAGGGAGAGTTGAATAGAATTTTGATACATGAGGGAATCGAGGGTTTGCAAAGCTGACAGGAAAGTGGTTCAGACAACAACCCGATCAGTCACAATCTTATTAAATGATGGAGCAGGCTCAATGGGCCAAATCATCTGTTCTTAAACCCTACGATCTTATCGTAGAATCCCTGTAGTGCAGAAGGAGGCCTTATGCTCCTTACGTGGCTCTGTACACTTCCCTCCAAATTGGAGGATATAACTCCCCGCTTTCTACCACTCAGTCAATTTTTAATCCTTGCTGTTATTGCCTCTTTGGGTTCGAGTTCATTGAGATCATTATTCATAAACACCGATTGAAAGCCCAGATGTAGCTATCCTCCTGATGATCTCATTAAGAAAAACTCGGTCATAGTCACACCTAACATCCTCTTAACAAGTTCTGGCTCTCCTCTATTGATCGATGCTTGTTTAGGTGGCTGTTAACTTTTCTCCCAAGTAATTGATGCTGGAAACGTTCCATCGGCAATGTTCAGCTGACTGGCCTGTAATTACTACGCTGATCCTGCACCCACTTTTTGGTACAAGGGTGTAGCATTTGTACCCATCCATTCCTCTGGGACAATCCTGTCCCGAAGGAAGATTGTGGCTGGTATCTCTGCATATCCCCTCCACTTACGTTCCTCAGTGTTAGTGTTCAATGCTATGGGTGGGGGGGGAGATTCTTCAGCCACGCTGGCCTGAAAACTGGAGACTCCCGCCTGACTTCGATGGACCTTTACATGGTCCGCACCCCTCCCCCCCAACCCCTCCCCCCCCACCCCCGCTAGAATTCCAGTTTCAGGTGGGTTGGGAGAATTCCAGCCATAATGTCTACAGGATTTGGAGGCTGTGGAGATCGTGTAGAAAAGATTTACCAGGATGTAGGCTGGTATGGAGGATATTGGGTGTGAGGAGAGATTGAATAAACTGGGATTGTTCTCCCTGGAAAGACGGAGGCTGAGGGGCGACCTGATAGAAGTTCATAAAATTATGAGAGGTATATACAGGGTGGGATTCAAACCCAGAGTTTCTTGGTCACAGGTACAGATGTTGCCCTCTGCAGGACAAAACCTCATGCTGCACTTCAATAGACTGCAGGATCCTTACCATTACGTTTGTGCTAAAAGTATGAATCAATAGATAAGAGAGATAGAGAGAGATGGATAAAGTTCAGAAGTAAAATTAGGCAGGGTTAAGTACATCGATAAATGACCCAGTTTGACCCGCCAAACTGTTTTCAGTTATGAGTTAACCTGGAGGGGGAGGTTGAAAGTGGACAGGTTTGAGGTGAAGTCGCTCGGGTTGTTAACACTGCAGCGTAGTTAATGATTTAGTAGATCAGTGTGATTAGTGCTGCTGGCACTTGGAGTGTTTGAAGTCTATTCTTGACTTGAGGTTTGCAATCTGTGCAGGAGGAATGACTAAACAATCCCCTGACATCCTGGAGAAGCAATGTATTCACTGTTAATGAGGCCCCCTCATGACCTGCCCTAAATCCTGCAGTGCCAGTTAGTGCTATCCTTTAAAGCAGCATATTCTGTCGATCGTTTGAGTTAAGCTCCATCTTTGGACAATCTTTGCCAGCAGATTTATTAAGTAACTGTCGGAACTTTCCCTCTGAGACAAGAAGTGTCCATTTTTGTCTCACTATAATTATTTTGAAATCTTGTGGATAGTTGTTCCCTAATTTCCGTTCCTACAATCAAAGCCAACCACTGGCTGAAATAATAACAATTAGAATGAACTTAGCCTCCCAGAAACTCTTCCATTCTCTCCTAACTCAGCAACCTCTCTGTCAATCGCCATTGGTATTTGTACCAATGACCTGCGCAACTGTCTTTACAAATTGGGCCATGATCAAATAATAGTGGGGACTGGTGCCACTGGCAGGTTGGTTTTCATCAAATTGTGATGAACTGTGAAGCTACAATCCTTCAGGCTTTTCTTACAAAAGCTTTGTAGCATTTGAGAATGGATGGGCTCTTCAATAAGAAACAAAGCAGCAAAAAGACTTCCAACATGAAGAAGGATATGTCACTCTTGCTCACGCGGTCCAATGTTTCCCTCTGGACAATGTACCTGTGAGGACAGCTGAGGTCACATCTAAAATGGGTCCCAGTGTTTGAACTTACACATTGTGAAAAGCAACAAGGAAAGTGCACAAGACTTTTCCTATGCAGTGCGCTTCAAGCCCAAGGAAAGAAATAATGCGAGATCTAGTTCTGGGGAATGAAATGGAGACGTGGAACATTTTTCAGAGGGGAGCATTTGGGGAATACTAATCATTAGATAGTTATGGAAAAGCACAAGGTGCAATCTAGAACCAGAAGCGACGCAAGGAAGGATTTTTGTTTTACATACAGAAGTTGAGTCCACAAATAGATCAGCCATGATCCTATTGAATGACGGAGCTAGTCGAGGGGCCAGATGGCCTAATCCTGTTCCTAGTTCTTATGCTCTCATGTTTTATGTTGCTATCTGGAATGCACTGTCTAAAAGAGCAGTGAAAGCAGGTTTAGTATTAACATTGAAAAGAGATTGGATAAATTCTTGAAAGGTAAAATATCTTTGTATTATATAGAATACATAGAGGCCATGACAAAGGAGAAGGGGAGTGGGATTAATTGGATAGCTCTACAAAAGAACTGACATAGTACTATGGGCCGAATGGTCTCTTTCTGTGCTATATCACTTCATGATTCTATCTGATTCTAGTTTTTCAAATAATAAGGCAATTCAATCTTCCTTTCTCTTTTCACTTTGTGGGGAGAAAGTTAATTTGCTTTCTGTTTGAATGTAGTGACTAGATTTGGTAACTTGATGCTACTTTTAAGTCTGTCCCACTCAGTTGGCTCCCACTGAACACATCCTTCATCAAGCAGTCCATTCTGTCAATCTTCACTCCCCTCAGTTGGATAAAAACCTAGTTCCCAACTAATTACTTCTTAATGTTAACACACCAGGGTACATTCTCATCTTCACAGCTTGACTATCAGCCACGTGGCTCAGATACCTTTATCCATCCATCGAGATTCTATTCCACTGACTAACGCACATCCTGCCAAACTTAACTGAGCAACGCCAGCAGATTTACTGAGGTTCCTGTGCGTCTGATCTTTTTTTTACAACGTCAGTAATGGACTGAATCACTGATTGGTAAAAGTTTTGAAAGATTAAAGAGATTGCATTTATTCAATTCACTAAAATTTTAATTCCAATGTAACGCTTAGTTAAACCCAGTTCTGACACTGATCTAATGACCTAACTTTATATTTCAAAAAAAGAACCCACTTGCCCTGCTGAGTGTTTCCAGTCTTTTCAGTTCTGCTGTTGCTTTGATTTGTTGAACAATATGGTCTGGCACTCAGTAACAGCAGGTACCATTCTGACAGATTAGAGTCAGTAAAAACAGACTGTCAATATAGCAACAGTCACTAATGGCAGGTTTCATGCTGGCAAACATCAACAGAAGTGTATTTGATGAAATCTGTGAGATTTACATTTACCCTGAATCTAATAATGTAGAGAAGTTTTTAGTTACTGAATCCTGTTAAGTGCGATACATTAAGATTTCTACCTAATAAAATTGGCACTTGACGTCATATTGTGTACATGACTGGGATTCAGGAGGATTTTAATTTGAAATTAGAACAATAATTGTCACTATACATTGTATGAAAGATTGATCTGCAGTGGTTTTAGTTATCTGTCGGACAAGAAGTGACGAATGTTAATATGTGGCAAGTTTAAAAGGTTTACCTCTTATCCTCAAACTATGACCCCTAGTCTGGACTCCCCCACCATCGGGAACATTCTTTCTGAACCTACGCTGTCTAACCCTGTTAGAATTTTAAAAGCTTCTATGAGATCCTCTCTCACTCCTCTAAACTCCAGTGAATATAATCTTAACCAAATTAGTCTCTCCTCGTACGACAGACCTGCCATCCCAGGAATAGTTGCACTTCCTCTGTAGCGAGGACATCTTTCAAAGAACAAAGAACAGAAACAGCCTGGGAAACAGGCCCTTCGGCCCAACAAGCCCGTGCCGCCATTTTAACATTACCAGTCCCCCCTCCACCCATGATCCTTATCTATTGTTTACGGCAATCCTCAGATAAGGACTTCAAACTGCACACAGTACTCCAGGTGTGGTCCCACCAGGACCCTGTCCAGTTACATCCTGCCTGACGACCCTTTGCAATTGGTGCCTAGCCGCTGACCTTCCTCCTGAGGCCTTTGACCCCACCAGCAAGCTTCCAAACTTTTCCCTCAGTAGGACCCTCCAACCATCCCCCAGTGTGAACTCCTCCCTCCCCCTAGGGCCATTTGCTGACCCAATTGTTACCCCCTGTTCCCGCTGAATCCTCATCCTGATCGATTCCCCATCTTCTCACCTGACCAAGCATTTCCTTCTATCAGTCCATCCTCCATGCTTCCTGCAATCAACCAGCTCCCTCATCCGCAGTTGACAACTGTTCCCGCATGATTGCTCCTCTTCCCCCTGCCCCGATCTATCGTGCCATCCCCTCAACTTTGAATAACATGCCTTCCTGATTAGCCCCATTTTTCCCCAGATTACCCCCCTGCCATTTCCTCTTACCTTGATTAGCATCCCTCCCCTCAACTGATCCGTCTTTCTCCAGGTCAAACCCGATTTCCTCTCCATCCCCAATTCATAGATTTCATAGAATCATCGATTTCATTGAATCCTACAGTGCAGAAGAAGGCCATTCAGCCCATCTGAGGCTGCACTGACCACAATCCCACCCAGTCCCTATCCCCATAGCCCCATGCATTTACCCTAGTTAGTCCCCCTGATACTAAGGGGCAATTTAGCATGGCCAATTCACTTATCCCACACATCTTTCGCAACACTTCCTCAGGATTGAACTCCCCCGCCTTACCCTAGCTGACCTCCCTTCCATCATTTACCCCCTTTCCCTCTATCGCCAACCCATGCTACTCACTCTGCCCCTCCCCAACTCCTTGCCTTGGTGACACCTTACCTTGCTCTGACCTTCATTAACCCCAGTCAGACTGTCCCCCAGATGGGGTGGGGAGACCGATTGGTAGCACCACAAAACCCTGAATGTCTTTCTGACCAACTCATTGGCTGCGCGCTCCAGCCTTAGATCCCAGGGTTCTGTCGCTGTGAATAGCTGTATTAGTTGGTCACTACTTCAGAGTGGCGCGGTAGCACAGTGGTTGGCACTGCTGCTTCACAACTCCAGGGACCTGCGTTCAATTCCCGGCTTGGATCACTGCCTGTGTGGAGTTTGCACATTCTCCCCGTGTCTGCGTGGGTTTCCTCCAGGTGCTCTGGTTTCCTCCCACAGTCCAAAGATATGCGGGTTAGGTTGACTGGCTATGCTAAAATTGCCCCTTAGTGTCCTGAGATGTGTAGGTTGGAGGGATTAGTGGGTAAATGTGTAGGGATATGGAGGTAGAGCCTAGGTGGGATCGTGGTTGGTGCAGACTCGATGGGCCGAATGGCCGCTTTCTGCGCTGTAGAGTTTCTATGAATTGTCTGTCCAGGTTTGGCGATTGAGTACTCAGCTGAAAAACTAAAATCCAGCCATGATCATCTTCAGGGAGAAGCAGAGGATTTGTTTTATGAGGTGAAAGACTTTATACATATTGGATACAATTTATAATTGGCATGACCATGATCGGAAAGTGACCATCTGAATCTGAATCTATTTGGACAGAATGTACCAGCTTTCAGACCCTGGCTCTGTAATTTCTCAGATGTTTGGGATCGGAAAACATGGGAAATAATGAAGTTATAATTGATCATTAAATCATGGAAGATATTTTCTCTTGATTGGTGCTGAGCTGTTTCATTGACTTTATAAACACAGGTACTGTTTAATGCAGCATAAATTGATAATCTCATGTGGGTCATCCTAGTGAGTGGCATTACTGGTTAACACATGGCTGGGTGCTGTTCTGAGATCAAAACGAAGGAGTGGGTGGCACGGTGGCACAGTGGTTAGCACTGCTGCCTCACAGCACCGGGGACCCGGGTTCGATTCCGACCTCGGGTCACTATCTGTGCGGAGTTTGCGCATTCTCCCCACGTCTACATGGGTTTCTTCCGGGTACTCCGGTTTCCTCTCACACTCCAAGGATATTGCGGGCTCGGTAGTTTGGCCATGAAATTGACCCTAGTACCCGGGGGATTAGCAGGGTACATATGAGGGGTTACGGGAATAGGGGGTTGGGTGGGATTGTGGTCGGTGCAGACTCAACGAGCTGAATGGCCTCCTTATGGACTGTAAGGACTCTGTGAATGTTGAAGGTAAATGTTGACACTGGCTGCAATAAATGGTGGAGGTTTCTGTTCTCGGGTTTGATGTTGGATTGTATAAAATCCAAAAGGGGTAAAAGGTGCTTTTAAAAGTTGCTGGGGGGGTGGTGGGGGAGGTGGGGTTGTCTATATTCAGTTTGATTTGTCAGCCTAGATCAGAGCTTCATCTCCCCATTTTAAACAGCACTGACTGTTAATGGGTTGACGTAAGCTGCACTTGTGGCTTCATAGCAACTTGTGGCTTCATAGCAACTTGTGGCTTCATAGCAACTTGTGGCTTCATTATTTTCCTTCGCGCAATAGAGTGGGGGGAGTGGGGGGGGGTGCGGGGGAGGGACTGCATGAATTCGCTTTTTAAAAACTAAAAGACAAAACTAATGTTGGTGTGTGTGGAGATTTCTTCAACTCCCAAGTTTGAATGTTGAGTTCAATAGTGCACTGAAACCTCGATTGAGGTTAAGGATAAGGAGGAATCCTTTATATAAAAACAGTTCAGGGACGCTGGGCGTGGTCTCCTTTGGTTGCTGCATGTGCTTAGTATCATTTAGCAGGACCACTTCTGTATTCAAAACACTTCCAACAAAATGGTGACTCCCTCTTTCCCAAACTCCCTCTCAAAATGATGGCACCAACAGTCAATGTTTTAAACACCAATAACTTTAAAAATGCATTGACCCCACACTACAGATCTTCCTACACTGAAAGGCTACAGGTCTACACCACTTTGATTTTCGCATTCCAGGTCTCCACCAAAGCTGTCTCCATGATCTACCTTTCAGTCGCTGTTGTCTCCATTTTCCAGGCCTTGGTGGTGCTGCCTTCATGTTCCAAGCTTCTAATTCCTCCATGTTCCACATCTCTGCCAACGTTGGCTCAGTGTTTCTGGACTCTACCGGTGTTGTGTCAGTAAGACAAACCTCTTCCAGTATTGGCCCTATATCCCAGGTCTCTTCTGCTGTTGTCCAGGATTCTTCCAGTGTTGTATTGGTGGTCCAGACCTCTCCCAATGTTATCTCCGTGCCCCAGGCCTTTTCCTGTGCTGTCTCGGTTCCCCAGAATCCTGTTGGCATTGACTCCCTTCTACAGGCCTCTTCCAGTGTTGCCTCACTATCCCAAGACACTGTTGGTGTTGCCTCACTATCCCAGGGCACTGTTGGGGCTGCCTCACTATCCCAAGACACTGTTGGTGTTGCCTCACTACCCCAGGGCACTGTTGGTGCTGCCTCACTACTCCAGGGCACTGTTGGTGTTGCCTCACTACCCCAGGGCACTGTTGGTGTTGCCTCACTATCCCAGGGCACTGTTGGTGTTGCCTCACTACCCCAGGGCACTGTTGGTGCTGCCTCACTATCCCAGGGCACTGTTGGTGTTGCCTCACTACCCCAGGGCACTGTTGGTGCTGCCTCACTACCCCAGGACACTGTTGGTGCTGCCTCACTACCCCAGGGCACTGTTGGTGTTGCCTCACTATCCCAGGACACTGTTGGTGCTGCCTCACTACCCCAGGGCACTGTTGGTGCTGCCTCACTACCCCAGGGCACTGTTGGTGTTGCCTCACTATCCCAGGACACTGTTGGTGCTGCCTCACTACCCCAGGGCACTGTTGGTGTTGCCTCACTACCCCAAGACATTGTTGGTGCTGCCTCACTACCCCAGGGCACTGTTGGTGTTGCCTCACTACCCCAGGGCACTGTTGGTGTTGCCTCACTACCCCAGGGCACTGTTGGTGTTGCCTCACTATCCCAAGACACTGTTGGTGTTGCCTCACTATCCCAAGACACTGTTGGTGCTGCCTCACTATCCCAAGACACTGTTGGTGTTGCCTCACTACCCCAAGACACTGTTGGTGCTGCCTCACTACCCCAGGGCACTGTTGGTGTTGCCTCACTATCCCAAGACACTGTTGGTGCTGCCTCACTACCCCAGGGCACTGTTGGTGTTGCCTCACTATCCCAAGACACTGTTGGTGTTGCCTCACTATCCCAAGACACTGTTGGTGCTGCCTCACTACCCCAGGGCACTGTTGGTGCTGCCTCACTATCCCAAGACACTGTTGGTGTTGCCTCACTACCCCAGGGCACTGTTGGTGTTGCCTCACTACCCCAGGGCACTGTTGGTGTTGCCTCACTACCCCAGGGCACTGTTGGTGTTGCCTCACTACCCCAAGACACTGTTGGTGTTGCCTCACTATCCCAAGACACTGTTGGGGCTGCCTCACTATCCCAGGGCACTGTTGGTGTTGCCTCACTATCCCAAGACACTGTTGGTGTTGCCTCACTATCCCAGGACACTGTTGGTGTTGCCTCACTACCCCAGGGCACTGTTGGTGTTGCCTCACTACCCCAGGACACTGTTGGTGTTGCCTCACTACCCCAGGACACTGTTGGTGTTGCCTCACTACCCCAGGGCACTGTTGGTGTTGCCTCACTACCCCAGGACACTGTTGGTGTTGCCTCCTTACTCCAGGACTCTATTGGTGTTGCCTCAGTGCCCCTTGACTCCATTAGTGTTGCTTCAGCTCGCCAGGAATCAGTCAGGGTTGCTTCAGCTCTTGCGCCCTCACCACTCCAGCACTCTGTCTCAGGCCTTGGCACCTCTTTCTGTGTTGCCTTGACCTCCACTGTGCAGGCCTCTCTCACTGTTTGCTCAATGCCCCAGGACTTGGTCAGTGTTGCTTCTGTTCCTGAGGCCTCTGCCATGGCTGCCTCAGTTTGCCTGGACTCTGTCAATGTTGCCTCAGATCTCCAGGCTCCTTCCAGTCTTTCCCCCGTGCTCCAGGGCTCTGTAGGGGTTGCCTCAGTTCGCCAAGCTCCGTCAAGTGCTGCCTCAGCGCTCCAGGACTCTTCCAGTAATGTTGCGGTGCTCCAGTTTTCTGCCAGCATTGTGTTGGTGCTCCAAGCCTCTGTCATTGCTACCTCAGTGCCCCAGGATTCTGCCAGTGTTGCATCAGCGCTCCAGGCTTCCTTGAGTGATGCCTCCAAGCTCCAGGATTCTGCCAATGCAGCCTCAGTGCCCCAGGATTCTGCCATTGTCATCTCCATGCACCAGGTCTCTGTCAGTTTTGCCTCCATGTTCCAGGTCTCTGCAGTGCTTTCAGTTCTCAAGTGGTCTGTAGGAAACTAGGGAGGATGTTATGTTTTGAAAATGTTAGCAATGACTGATCTCACAATATTACAGTACCATGAAACAGTTAATACACAAACAAATGGGATTTAATCCTATAAGAGACAGTCTTTCCTTATTTCCTCATTCATTCCTGTTATTTTCACCATAATCTCAAGAATTCTCCCAATAGCAATCTTGACTCCAATATTAAGTGTATATTAAGCATAAGGTTGTTCACACACTACATTTTATAGGGACCTATTAAACGAATGTTAATTCGGTTAAAAATGACAAAAATGTAGTTGGTTCTACTCTTCCTTTCTCTGTACCTTTTGTTCAACCACACTTATTTTAACCTATATTCCCTGTTAGGCATTAACAAAGCATTAACTCCATCACAGCATGTGACATTGCATGTTAGGAAGGCAAAGCTTAGCAAACAAAGTAAACTGGTTCAACAACAGAAACAGAAAATGCTGGAAAATCTCAGCAGGGCTGACCCTTCGTCAGAGTTGAGAGCAAAGGGAATCAGCGGAGATTTATACGTTGAGAGTTGTGGAGGGGTGGGGGGAGAAGGTGGGAGGTGTTTGCTGTTCTTGGACAAAGGGAATGTAAAATCTCTCCCCTCCACTTTCACTCCAGTTCCATTTATTTTGTTTCATTTTGTTTCATCCCAATACATTTTTATCATCCTTCATTCTCACCTCCATTTTTCCACTTTCTATTCCAGCTCCCCTTCTTGCCCCCCTCTTCCCCCCACCCTTCCCCCCTTACCCCCATTCCTAAGGCAATCCTTTAACCATCTATACCTCCGTTTTTGCCAATCACAAATTCTGATCACTTGACGGAGACTTTCAGCATCTTTCCAGCCTTCATTTACATTCTCTTTGTCCTTTTCCACCACCCAACTCCTGCCGCACCCTCATAGCTTAAACCTCTGCCGGTTCTCTTTGCCCTCGGCTCTGAGGAAGGGTCATCCAGACTCGAAACGTTGGCTCAATTCTCTCCCCACAGACGCTGTCAGACCCGATGAGATTTTCCAGCATTTTCTGTTTTTGTTTCAGATTCCGGCCTCCGCAGTATTTCGTTCTTTTTGTTAAAGTAAAACCACTTGTGGCGGGAAACAGCTGTTATGAAGGTCACCCTGTATTGTAGAGTCCAATAGAAGAGATGCAGCATCGAGAGTAGAAGTTTGTTATCAGTGATGACTCCCGAGTTATGTGTGTTTCAGATGCAACAAAAAGGAATAATTTACAAGCATGGTGCTTCTGTCAGGACAGAATATACAAAAATAAAACCCCACACTGGTTAGTTTAACATCTATGAAGAAATTGGCTAAGGGACCCAACAAGGGACTCAAATCATTTATCCCAAAACAGCTCCAATGAGTAAAGTGTCCCCTGTGGAGACAGTCATAGGGGAGCAGGCATTTCATTACCTTCAAAAAAGCCTCAGGCCAATGAGGTTACGTTAGCCTGGAACCGTTGTCTATATAGTCAATGTGTACTGGAGAAACACTGCAGACTTTAGGGGCAGGATCAATCACAGTGTCCCACAAGGATCAGTCAACACAGTTATCTATTTTGGTAATTAACGGGCATCAGCCTTGTTTAATGTGGCCTGATTGGCTTAAGCAGATTAAACTGAATTGGTTGAGGGAGTTGAGGGGATTGAGCTATGAGGAGAGGCTGAATAAACTGGGCTTGTACTCGTTAGAGTTTAGAAGAATGAGGGGAGATCTCATTGAGACGTATAAGATGATGAATGGGATGGATAGGATAGAGGTGGAGAGACTCTTCCCGCTCAAAAAAGACAGTAGGACTAGGGGGCACAGCCTCAAGATAAAGGGGAGGCGGTTTAGAACGGAGTTGAGGAGGAACTTCTTCACTCAAAGGGTGGTGAATCTCTGGAATTCTCTGCCCGTTGAAGTGGTGGAGGCTGCCTCGCTAAATATTTTTAAGAAGCGGGTTGATGGGTTCTTGATAAGAGAGGGGATTAAGGGTTATGGGGAGAGGGCGGGAAAGTGGAACTGAGCCACGACAGATCAGCCATGATCTTATTGAATGGCGGGGCAGGCTCGAAGGGCCAGATGGCCTACTCCTGCTCCTATTTCTTATGTTCTTATGTTCTTATGGTTAGAGATATTAGCCAAAATGTTACCACTCTACTCACCACGGGAATCATAGCTGGCAAGGGGCAGGAAATTGGAAAGGTACGTTGATCTTGGGTGGGATTCTATGATTTTGGGGGGGATCTCGCCTATTAAATCTGCGGGATGGATGTTTTCAGGAGCTGTCATATAAATATTCCAAATTAGAGCATATAAGGGGAGCTCGAGCTAAAATATATCTGAATCCAGAGGCAACACCAATATTTTTCAGGGCTTGTCCCCATGCCTTAAGCGCTTCATCATAAGGTTGAAGGGGAACTTAAGAGTCTAGAAGATTTGGGTATCATAAAGCCTGTTTAGTTCTCAGTGTGGGCCTCACCCATAGCTTCTATTGCAGAAATTGGATCAGACTGTAGAATTTGTGGGGATTATGAATTGACGGTTAATAGAGGAGCCCAGATAGACAGAGAGCCCATTCCTGAAATTGAAGAGGTCTATGCAAAACCAGCTGAAGGTTTGGAATATACCAGATTGGACCACAGTGATGCCTCCCAGCATTTGGAATTGGATGAGGACTCATAGAGACTGGTGACATCAATACTCACAAGGGTTTATATCAATATATACGCTTGTCTTTTGGAGTCTCATCAGCATGTGCTATTTTCCAACACACTGGGAAATCTATTATGATGCATCCTGAATGTAGTGGTTAATCTCAACGCTGTTCTAATTACAAAAGCCATACCTGGAGAACACAGGGCAAACTTAGAGTAAGGTTTGAAGCGATTTGAAGGGGTTATACTGAAATGGGAGGAATGTTCCAAGCAGACAAATTGCCTATTTAGATGGACACAAAAGATTTGCACCCTTTGGAAGACAAAGTAAAAGCCATAAAAGAGGTTCCACAGCCAGCAAATACATGGTGGTGTGAATTAAAGCCATTTTTCGGAATGGTAAACTATAGCTTTCTACAAAATGTACCAATTACCTTAGCCCCACTCCAGCAACTGTTAATGAAACATCAACGATGCAGGTGGGGAGAAGGCCAGAAAGAGGCATTCACAAAACTTAAACAGGCTTTGCAATCTTCGGCATTATTGGTGCTCTACAATCCAACCAAGCCCTTGGTGGTAACTTGCAATCCATCACCATATGGAATGGGAACAGTTTTGTCCCACAGAATGCCTGATGGAGCAGGAAGGCCTTTGCCTCGAAGTTGTCTGAGATGGAAAATAAATATTCCCAAATCGATAAGGAAAGTTTGGCAACCATACACACAGTTAAAAGGTTCCATCGCTACATTTATGTTCAGAATTTTACAATTATTTTGGACGCAAGCCATTCTGGGCTTAATTAGAGAAGATAACGCAATGCCACCAATGGCTTTGCAAAGTGTGCAGAGGTGGGCTTTCTTACTGGCGTGTACAATTATACTTTCAGCATCGCCCAGGGGCACAGATATCTAATGCAGATGTCCCTGCCAAAGACAGTTGCATCACCGCTTGTTCCACAAAAGATAGTGCTGGCACTGCCTGTGATAGAGTCCTTGCCAGTGAAGCACAGGAGGATATGGACAGAAAGAGACGTAGTATTATCAAAGGTCAACAAAATGGTATTGCAAGGGGAGTGGGGGGAGGTATGAGAAGTCTGAGCTGCTTAAGCTGACCAACAATAGAGGATGGAGATAACTTGTGAAGACGGGTTTGTTGTGGGGGGCTAGGGTTATTGAAGACAGCTTTAGTTGCAAGAGCTGTAAGACTCACATCTAGGACAAAGCAGAATAAACTCAAGTTATGTGTGGTGGCCAGGCCTTGATGCAGAGATAGGGAGGATGGTTGGTCAATGCCCTGGTTGTCAAGTTCAACAGGCCCTGTTGTCGCCTACTAATCTGCACTCTTGGGAGTGGCCAGGGAGACCCCGGGGAAGAATGCATATCGACTCTGCAATACCTTTGACATGGTCCGTCATGGCAGGCTGATACAGAAAGTGAAGTCACATGAGGGTACTTTCCTGCCTGGAGATCTGTGGTGTTCCGCAGGGATCAGTGCCAGACCCTGTTGTGTATAACTGATTTGGAAGAGAATGTGGGTGGTCTGATTCGTACATTTGCAGACAACACAAAAATTGATGGAATAGCGGATAGTAGTGGATTGCCAGAGGATACAACAGGATATAGATTAAGCTGGAGACTTGGGCGGAGAAATGGCAGATGGAATTTAATCTGGACAAATACACGGTGATGTGTTTTGGAAGGTCCACTGCAGGAGGGAAGTGTACAGTTATATATATTACAATCAAGTATACAGTAAAAGACAGAACTCTTGGAAGTATTAACATACAAAGGGATCTAAGCATACAGGTCCACCGTTCCCTAAAAGTGGCAACACAACTGGATAAAGTGGCCAAGAAGCCGCATGGCATGTTTGCCTTCATTGGTCAGGGCAGAGAGTATAAAAATTGACAAGTCATGTTGCAGCTGTATAGAATTTACTTAGGCCACATTTGGAGTATTGCATACAGTTCTGGTTGCCACACTGCCAGAAGGATGTGCAGGTTTACCAGGATGTTGCCTGGTTTGTAGGGTATTAACTATGAGAAAAGAGTGGTCAAACTTGGTTTGTTTTCACTCAAATGTTGGAGGCTGAGGGGTGACCTGATAGAAGTTTACAAAATTATGAGAGGCACAGATGGCATGGAGTCTTTTTCCCAGGGTAGAAATGTCAATATGACATAGATCTATGGTAAAAGGGGGAAAGTTTAAAGGAGATGTGAGGGGCAAATTTTTTTACACAGAGATTGATCATTTTCAGAAACGTGCTGCCAGAGGTGGTGATGGAAGCAGTTACAATAGCAATGTTTAAGAGGCATCTTTACAGATACATGAATTAACAGGGAATAGAGGGATACAGATCGCTTAGCGGTAAAAGGTCTCCGGTGCCTGTTCGGGTACTCTGAAGGAGAATTTAGCATGGCCAATGTACCCAACCAGGACGTCTTTTGGACTGTGGAAGGAAACCACATTGGCCTTTATAGCAAGGGGGATAGACTATAACAGCAAGGAGGTCTTGCTGCAACTGTACAGAGCACTGTTTGAGGCTGCAACTGGAGTACTGTGTGCAGTTTTGGTCGCCGCATTTGTGAAAGGATATATTGGCCTTGGAGGGAGTGCAGAGAAGGTTCACCAGGCTGATACCGGATATGAGGAGCTTAGTCTATGAGGAGAGACTGAATAGACTGGGTCTGTACTCATTGGAGTTTAGAAGGTTGAGGGGGGATCTTATAGAGACGTATAAGATAATGAAGGGGCTAGATAGGGTAGAGGTAGAGAGATTCTTCCCGCTTAGAAAGGATAGCAGAACTAGAGGGCACAGCCTCAAAATAAGGGTGGGGGGGTGGGTTAGCGGGGTGCAGTTTAGATCAGAGTTGAGGAGGAACTTCTTCATTAAAAGGGTGGTGAATCTCTGGAATTCTCTGCCTGTTGATGTGGTGGAGGCTACCTCGCTAAATATATTTAAGTCACAGGTAGATAGGTTTCTGATAGACAAGGGAATTAAGGGTTATGGAGAGAAAGCGGGAAAGTGGAACTGATCCACTTCAGATCAGCCATGATCTTGTTGAATGGTGGGGCAGGCTTGAAGGGCTAGATGGCCTACTCCTGCTCCTATTTCTTATGTTCTTAAACCAGAGCACCTGGAGGGAAGCCACGCAGACACAGGGAGAACGTGCAGACATCACGTAGACAGTGACCCAAACCGAGAATCAAACCCAGGTCTCTGGCGCTGTGAGGTAGCTGTGCTAACCTCTGTGCCACTGTGCCACAGTGCACAGTCGCATAGTTATTATGTTTGGACCTATTTGTATATGTAGTGAATGGCAATAAAACTCTTGTTTTCTTTGAAGCCTCATCAAGTGGCTCTCAATTTATTGCATCCACCGTGCAAAATTCCTTCTGGATTTCAAAATCCGTCCTTAAAATCATTCTCAGAAGCTGGCGGTTGAAATCAGCTAATAAGAGAGAGTTGAACAAATGGGACATCACAGAAAAGAAGCAAGTGTGCCTGTGTGTGAACAGAAACTAAACAGCCTGTCAGTTTTACCAAGATAAATCATTTAGTTCAGTCAGCAGATCACTGGTGGTTGATGTGAATCTGTCACGTTTATTGAGCATGGGGTGCCTTATTATGAGCCAGTGATCCTCCCTGACTGAGTTTTGGCTCCACTGTACCACGTCTTGTGGTCTGGTAGGTCTAACCTTAATGATACCACCTTCTAATCAGTTCTCATTGTGCGATGGAGTGGTTGGCAGCTTTGTGAGCTGATGGCTACGGTTTTCTACATTCACACCGACCCTCTCAGAGATGAAATTGTGTGTAAAAGCATTCCAGAAATGATTACCCAACGCTTTCACAGTCGGTTGCCGTTCAGTCATCAGTCATCTTCTCTCTGTCCCCTCGGGGCCGTGCCCCCGTTGAGAGAACGGTCGCGCCATTATCTGCAGTCAGCAGAAGCAGCTTGTTTAGGAAACTCAGCTGTGGGCAAGAAAACCACACAGGAAAACTGGAAGAATTTGCAGCGTAAAGGACCCTGTCTGAGGCCGATCCTGTCCTTTACTTGGTTGGAGAATACCAGGACCGGGAACGTCACGGGAGCTCAGGCTGAGGGATCTGGAGGAGACGGGGAGAGGGGCTGTAGGGTTGGGTGCACGGGACATCTATATTAATGTCGTTACAGCCCTGTTAAACCTGAAAATGGATCCAAAAAATAAATAAACAGTCTCACTGACATATCACTGATTGTCCTCTTGGCCCAGTTTGTGAGTAGAGTCCAATGTAGGCCAGGGTTTGAACTTGTTGCTGTTGGCATTGCAGTCCTCCCTCAACTCAACACTGGTGTCAGCCTAAATCATGTGCTGAAGTCTCTTCAATGGAACTTGCACCCTCAATCTTCTAACCCAGAGGTAAGAGTGTAACCAATGGGACCAAATCTGACACTACAGTTTAAGTTTATTCATTAGTGTCACAAGTAGGCTTACATTAGCACTGCAATGAAGTTACAGTGAAAACCCTCTGGGACGGAGCTCTGAGGTTTGCACCACAATTTAAGGCTGTGTCCACTGTGACCGTGCCATCTTGCCGGCTCCTCCTCACAACCCCAATTTCCTTCGGACTGCAGAAGTTTTCTGGTAAGGGCAGAGTTACTGATGGTAGAGGAGATGCTGATGGCAAGTTGGCCATTGCAGCTGAGGTGAGAGGGATGCGGGGTTGGGGGTGGGAGTGAAAGGGACAGTGGTGGAGGGGGGTGGGGTAGTGTTTGCGGGGTGGGCCACAAACAGCCCAATTGGCAGGAACGTAGGTGATGGGAGATCCAATTGTCCAGCCTTTCAAAGGAGGAGAGGCAGCTGGGGTCCCGAAACCTGCTTTGCCCCAATACCAACATCACTGGGGCGATCTTGTCTAGCTGCTCCTACAAGAAGGAATCTCCAGTGAGGCGACCACAGAAGGTCAATTATTCCTTCCTTGTTCACCCAACTGTTGTGAACCAATATCTGGTCTCATGTCAGTCTGTTTTTGGGAGATTGGGGGAACGCATGGTGGGACACATATAAGATTCTAGTATCCAGCTCATTTAAGCCAATGTCCAGTCGCATACACAGAGATCTGTGCTGAGTCTCCTATTATTCATCATTTATATAAATGACATTGCTGACTATGTGGGGGTAAGATTAGTAAGTTTGCGGGTGACACAAAGATTGGCGGGGTGGTTAACAGTGAGTCTTGGGTACAGAAAGATATAGACAAGTTGGTCAAATGAGCAGATAAGTGAGAGATGAAATTTAACCCTGAAAAGTATGAGGTGACACATTTTGGAAGGACAAATTTGACAAGGAAGCACTCAACAAGTGGCAGGACATTAGGAAGTTTGGTGGAACAACCGGATTTGACGTGTTGTCCACAGACCTCTGAAGGCATGTCAGTAGGGTGGTGAAAAAGGCATATGGGATACTTATCTTTATCAATCAAGGTATAGATTATAAAAGCAAGGTGGTCATGATGGAGTTGTATAGAACTTTGGTGAGACCACAGCTGGGGTCCTGTGTGCAGTTCTGGTCATAAGAAGGATGTTATAAGAAGGATGTGATTGCACTTGAGGGGGTGCAGAGCAGACTCACCAGGATGCTGCTTAGAACATAGAACATTACAGTGCAGTACAGGCCTTTCGGCCCTCGATGTTGCACCGACCTGTGAAACCAATCTAAAGCCCATCTAACCTACACTATTCCATATCATCATTCATTGAGTGCCTCCTTGTTAATATCAGGCCTAGGACAAAACATTTAAGTTGTGAAGAGAGGTTGGGTAGGCTTGAGGTGTTTGTCATTGGAGCAGAGAAGACTGAGGGCGACCTCATCGAGGTGTACAAGATTATGAGAAGCATGGGCTGAGTGGATAGGGAGCAGCTGTTCCCCTTAGTTGAAGGGTCAGTCACAAGGGGTCATAGGTTCAAGGTGAGGAGCAGGAGGTTCAGGAGGGTGAGGAAAGACTTTTTTATCCAGAGGGTGGTGATGGTTTGGAATGCATTGCCTGGAAGGGTGGTTGAGGCAGGTTGCCCCACATCCTTTAAAAAGTATCTGAATGAGTACTTGGCACATCATAACATTCAAGGCTATGGGCCAAGTGCTGGTAGATGGAATTAGGTGGGAGTTCAGGCATTTCCTGCTTGTCAGTGCAAACACGATGGGCTGAAGGGCCTCTTCTGTACCGTATGATTCTAACATGGGACTTTAGTAGGACAGCCCTGAATAACACTGCTATGTCACAACATAGTGAATTCCTGAATGGTGTATAGGACATAGCATTGATCAACAGGAGGGATCGGTGATGTTGAACACATTAAGTTTGAAATATTCACCTTCCTCTATATATCTTCCTTATAGATATATCCCATACATGTTACAGAATGGAATTCAGCTTAATTCCTCACTCTCCACTTGGGTTTTACCATGGCAGCAATGGTATTTACCTCAATTTAGTGAACATCATTTACATCTCAGTCTGGACAGTAAACGGTGGACAGGGTTCAACTCTAGCCTGCTTCTGTCTTTGCTCCGTAGTCACACAGGCGTCCGTTCCGGCAGCAAGTATTTGATTTACCATCTGCAGCCGAGCGTAGTTACTAATCAGTTGGTTTAGTCAACAGCAGGAATTGAAATTGGGACCTTTCTCTCTCTGCGTAGCTCGGCGCCTCACTGAATGATGCGTTCATTACTGAGACTAGGAGTGAGCAACTGGGGCTATGTTGCGTGGTTGGAAAATGTATTGATTTGAGATTGAGGTTAGTGATCATGATGATGGTAGATGCTCGCTGGTGCACTGTGGGTAACCAGGCCTACCAATTCACCAGTGTGACGTCACAATCTGTTGCCCACTCCCTCAGTACTGCCCCGGGGTGTGTGCTGGTGCTTGGTTCACAATCTCTCCACCCCCCCCCCCACCTTTTGCTGTCACACTAACATGTACTGAGGCCAGTCAGTATGGCTGAACTCTCACCCAAGTCATTGGCTCAAGTGTAGCAGTTTGATCACATAATCCAGGCAGCCACCCCAGCGCAGTACAGCTGGGGGGGGGCTTCTTATCTTCGGATAACCTGTTTAAACCCAGGTCCCTTCAGTCCTCTCAACTGGGCTTAGAAATACCCCATGGTGTTATTAAAAGAAGAGAGGGCCAACCCTGTCGATGTCCTGGCTACGCTCCCCACCCCACCAGCCTCGCTAAAACTGGTCACTTGACTTGTTGCTGTTTGTGGGATCTTGCTGTGCGCTGTTTGGATGTCATCTTTTCCCTAAATGACAGCAATGACTCAAACTGGTAGCATATTGGCAATGTTGCTGGGTGAGTCAGCTAAGTGCCCCCATTCACGCCAGGAAAATAGGAATTCAAACTGGTGGGGGGGGGGGGGTGGTGGGGGAATGTCCCAGAGAGAGTGCTCGCTATTGACACGCTCATATACTTAAATGACCGTTCTGCGATCCCACACTTGTTTCACACCAGTCCACCAGCGAGGGGGCCAAGAAGATGGGAACTCGGAAACTTGCTGGAGGAAATTTGATCTTGTGCCATGGTACCTGCAGGTGGAATGTGCAGGCACAAAATCACCCCCCAAGGGGAAGTCAGTGGTGGAGATCATGGTTAGGAAGGGCGCTAATAGCGGCCATTAAGCGAGCAGAATGTGTAAATGGCAGGGCAAAGGTGAGCAGAGTGACAAAGGGCAATGTGGAAAAGGTAACAGATGGCTTTGGGTGGGTGGGGGGAGGACAGTCAGTGCTACGGGAAAAAGCTGAAATTCTTAAAAAGTGGCAAAATGAGATGACGGAGAAAATTAAAATGATAAACAAGTAAGATAAAATGAAATAAAATTAAATAAGATAAACGGGATGAAGATGGAGGAAAGAGTTCACAGTCTGAAGTTGTTGAACTCGTTGTTCAGACCGGAAGCCGGTGCCCAAAGCTGTTCCTCCAGTTTGCGTTGGGGTTCACTGGAACATTGCAAAAAGCCAAGGACGGACACGTGGACAGGAGAGCAGGGTGGTGTGTCGAATGGGCAGGATGTCTGGGTGCTACTTGCAGACGGACTAAAGGTGTTCAGCAAAGCGGTCACCCAGTCTACATTTGGTCCCTCCGATGTAGAATGGACTGCTTTGGGTGCAACAAGTGCAGTAGACCAGATTGAATGAGGTGGACGTGAAACACTGCTTCACCGAAAAGGAATTTTTAGGTCCTTAGATGATGAGCAGGGAGAAAGAAAAGGGGCAGGTATTGCACATTCTCTGGTTAAGGCGCCATGGATAGGGGGTGAAGCGTTGGGATGTGATGGAGGAGTGGACTAGGGTGTCCCGGAGGGAATGGATCCTGGGGAATGTTACAGGGGGAGAGAGGGGAGGATGTGTTTGGTGGTGGCATCACGGTGGAACATTTGAATGAAGGTGGCATCAAGGAGACCCAGCAAAATTGGAGTCAATAGATTCACTGGGAGAAGACTTATCACTGGCTGGAGTCAGATCCAACACAAGAGGGAATGGTTATGGCTGTTGCCAGATCACCTTGAGAGGTTCAAGTGATTGACGAGGGAGCCAAGGGTTATGTGGGATGGTGGGAAGGGGAGATGGTGGGTGTGGGTGGGTGGTAATGTGTGGGGTCAACAGGAAAGTAGAGGCCATAATCATGGTCTTATCAAATGGTGTAGCAAGCTTGAGGGGGCGTCCTCCTGCTCCTGAAGGAAATGATGTCTCACATGAGCTGAGAGTTGTGAGTGCAGAAAGTACACTTTTACTTCGGGTTAATCCCCAGCTGGTTGCCAGGAGATGCAGGCATAACAAACAAAACTTCCAGAGTCAATTTTCTGACCACATTCACCCCAAAGCCAGAAAATCCCACCCGAGATCAACGGACCTTTACATGGTCCGTGTCCCGCCCACTACGATTCCTGTGATAGGCAGCATGGAAAATTCCACCATTAATCTTTGGGATTTAGCATCAAGAGAAAGCAGTCTCATTTATGAAGTCTGATATTGACCATTTAATCCCTTTATTCAGTCTGTTTAATATGATTGAAGTCTTGCAAACTCCTGACCTTAATGTAACTTTTTTTCTCTATTTTAAGGAAAGTGTGGACCTGGGGGAAATCATGTTCTCTCTCTGCTACCTGCCTACTGCTGGACGATTAACACTGACTGTCATCAAGTGCAGGAATCTCAAAGCCATGGACATCACTGGCTACTCTGGTGAGTGTGCACTATTATCTTAAAAGCTGTGTATTTATCAACCTCAAAGTTTCAGGGTCAAACCTTGTGCAGCCAGGCTTGGCCGTGCATCTCCAAAAGTTTCTGCTTCTATTCCAGCTCACTCCGCCTCTGCTACTTGAGCTGGAATACAAACAGAAACTGTTAGAGATGCACGGCTATCATATCTGTAAAGGGAAAAGGCAGCTCGCAATGTTCCAACTGTGTGTCCTGAACTGAGGTAAATTAGTGACCCTGGTTACTAAGCAACAGCCCATTCTTTCTCCAAGCTCTTGTTTACTTTTCATGTTGTAAACTCTCTAAGCACAATAGAGACACAACTCGTTTAGCATGAACCTAATCAGAGTTTTTACCCTTTCTTACATACTAAATATTAAATTAAACTCACTTAAATATATACTTTATTTCTAACCTCCAATTGTTAATTATAAGGGAGGCAATGGCCTAGTGGTATTGCCGCTAGACTATTAATCCATAAATTCCATCAGCGTGAAAGGCCGGAAAATTCCGCCCATGGTCTGCCATGCAGAAAACAAGTACAGAAGCCAAGTGGTTGTGATGAACGTCAACTCTAAGGAAAATGAATAGTTAGTCAGGGATTTGTTGGGAAGTGAGTGAATGGATCTTGGGAGAGCGCTCTGGAGCCAGCCTCCCTCCCACTCCAACCACCTCCTCGCCAAGGGCTTTAAGAGGGCCCAAAGCTCCAAATGATCCATAGGCCCATTCGGAGGGTTGGATGATAAGGCAGCAAAGCAGGTGGATGCCGCAAAATGAAGACACTCTATGAAGCACTCTGAAATGTAAAAATCATTAAGGACCACAGTCTTTGGGCCATCAATGCGGAGGAGGAACCCTTCCTTTCAAGGATTGCCTGCAGGCATGGCTGTTGCCTCCTCTCCCAGTGATGACGCTACGCTGGAATAATTAGGGCGAGGCTCAATCACCTCCAACCCAACCTGCCGAGGGAGCCCCCTGCCAGTTACTTTCCATCATCATTGGGAAGTACTACTGTGATACCAGAATGACCTCCTCCATGGGCCTAATTGGCTACCTCTGGTTGCCAGGAGCACAGTTGCTCCGGATGGATTGTTGCTCCCAGGCGGGTAGCTAAAAGATAACCTCCTGATTTTAAGGGCAAGGCCAGTAATCCAAGAGAATGCCAAGTGAGATTGTTGAGGAGAAGTTTGTTTCTCCTGCCCAGACTGTAATGGAGAGCTCACTTTGTAACTGATAGCACTGAACAGGAATGTTGTCAACACAATGACCAAGGCTTCAATTGTGGCTCAGCTGTGATCAGAAAGTTGTTGATTCAAGTGCCACTGTTACATATTTGGTGTCATTGTTTTATTACACTGTCACTTTAAGAGTCGAGCCACATGCGCAGTTCGTGATTTCATCAGTTACTTCGTAGGTTTTTACCTTAGTGTAGATCAAGCCTTTGTAGAGTTATCGGCTATTCAATGAATCTGCGTTGCTGTTTGCCTCCAACCTCACGTGTGACCACTTTACTTTGGTTCTTATCCGAAAAGTGCCGTATAAAACACAGCAAATAATCCTGGCTGACACCTCAGTGTTGGACTGTTGGGAGAACCACCTATCTGATGAATTGTTAATCCGAGCTCCTGTCTATCTTCCCGGATAGGTGTGAAAAATCCCACTGCACTATTAAAGGGAGAGATGAAGGACGCAAAGTTTCCCCAAAAAATCTAAGTGCTCAGTGGGCAGGAATACGGGAGTTTTTCCCACTGGTTTTTTTTGGGCAAGCTTAGTTGAATGAGTTTTCGACACTCTGTGCATCATAGAGGTCATGATGTGGAGATGCCAGTGTTGGACTGGGGTAAACACAGTAAGAAGTCTCACAACACCAGGTTTATGTCCAACCGATTTATTTGATAGTAAACTCACAAGCTTTCGAGGTGTTTCCCTCTTCGTCAGGTGAATGGAGAGTTCTGGCCTCAGACAGAGCATATAAAGCACAGACAGTTTACAGATTACTGATTGGAATGCGGATCTTTACACCTAACCTGCTATTCAAGTCTTAAAGTGGTCGACAATGTGAGTGGAAGGAGCACTGATCACAGGTTAAAGAGATGTGTATTGTTTCTAGACAGTACAGTAAGTGCGGTTTTGCAAACCCAGGCAAGTCATGGGGGTTACAGATAGTGCGACATGAACCCAAGGTCCCTGTTGAGACCGTCCTCATGTATGCGGAACTTGGCTATCAGTCTCTGCTCAGCGACTCTGCGCTGTCCTGTGTCGTGAAGGCCGTCTTGGAGAATGCTTACCCGAAGGTCAGAGGCTGAATGCCCGTGACCACTGAAGTGTTCGCCAACAGGAAGGGAACAGTCTTGCCTGGTGATTGTCAAGCGATGTTCATTCATCCGTTGTCGTAGCGTCTGCATGGTCTCCCCAATGTACCATGCTTTGGGACATCCCTTCTTGCAACGTATCAGGTAGACAACGTTGGCCGAGTTGCAAGAGTATTTACCATGTACCTGGTGGATGGTGTTCTCATGTGTGATGATGTCATCCATGTCGATGACTCGGCATGTCTTGCAGAGGTTGCTGTGGCAGGGTTGTGTCTGTAACCCCCATGACTTGCCTGGGTTTGCAAAACCTCACTCAGTGTACTGCCTGGAGACAATACACATCTCTTTAACCTGTGATCAGTGCTCCTTCCACTCACATTGTCGGCCACTTTAAGACTTGAATAGCAGGTTAGGTGTAAAGATGTGCATTCTAATCAGTAATCTGTAAGCTGTCTGTGCTTTATGTGCTCTGTCTGAGGCCAGAACTTGCTATTCACCTGACGAAGAGGTTAACCTTGAAAGCTTGTGAGTTTACTATCAAATAAATCGGTTGGACTTAAACCTGGTGTCGTCAGTATTCTTACTGTGTCATAGAAGCCATCAGGGAAGGGAGGGAGAGGGAGAGGTGGGGGATCTAATCCCACCTGAGATGTTGGTGTTGGCGTTTCCCAGGCTGATTTTGTTCTTTGTTCTTTATTCTTTGACTGCAGAGGGAGCTAGTGCGCATGCGTCAATCTCCCAATATTCTGAACAATTGCGTCCCAGGCTTACTAAATAGATGTAAATGTACATTCCCATTTTGTAATCAGCATCGCTCTGTTCCCCGGTGCTAGGCTGATTACGTCCAAAAAGAAATAGACCAGCGGATCTCATTTTTCCCTTCCACTGATATTTTTAGATCGGGAAAATTACACCCATTGAGTTTGCCAAATGTCCTGCATTTGTCCGATATTTACCTTTCAAGCAAAACTACGCTAAAAGATCACTTGGTTACTGTCGCATGACTCTTTTTGTGACCCTGTTCACCAAGATTGGCATCTTCCTTAGTTACAACAGTCGCTACACTTCCAAAGTATTTAATCGGTGGTAAAGACTGCCAGTACCTCCTGTGGTGCTGGAATGTGCTGCATAGATCTTTTGTTGTTAACGGGAGAGAAAATATTTACTTCTAGAAAGGATGGAAAATATTGTTTGTATTCTCAAAATCAGATCACAGCTGTAAGGAGGTGGGCGTAGATGCAATAAAAAAAACATTGTTAAAATTAGCCCTGGCTGGCAGGAGAGGTAGAGTATTGCAAACACATAGACAACAAAGGTGACATTTATATAAAAAAAAACCAAATATCCTCCAATTTCCCACTGACAACTTTGGCTGCTGTAATTCCAACCATTGTTATAAACCATTGAATTAACTTTCAGCTTTGTCTGAAAAAATTAACCTAATAGAATGAAAAGGGCACACATGAGTAATGATTGTTGAGTTGAAGGGTTGAAGCAAATGAACTGAGAATTATTTGGATTGTCATTAAACGGTGTTTGTTAAAAGAGCATTTCACCCACAAAATATGCTGCCACGTGATGAGAATTGGAATTACCTTCCACTGCTCAGGTCGGGAATTTAAAGAGTAAGTTCACACACCGTCCCACTGTTAAGCTATACGGCAATGGGAAAGACTGATCCTGGAAACTGGCCTTCCTGCCTGAACTGACATGACAAGTTTGGTATCGAGGTGGCACAGTTAGCACTGCTGCCTGACAGGGACCCGGGTTCAATTCTGACCTAGGGTGACTGTGCAGAGTTTTCACATTCTCCCTGTGACTGTGTGTGTTTTCTCCGGGTCCTCCCGTTTCCTCCCACAGTCCAAAGATGTGCGGGATGGGTGGATTGGCCATGCTAAATTGCCCATTAGTGCCCAAAGATGTGCGGGCTAGGTGGATTGGCCATGCTAAATTGCCCTTTAGTGTCCAAAGATGTGTGAGCTAGGTGGATTGGCCATGGTAAATTGCCCATTAGTGTCCAAAGATGTGTGAGCTAGGTGGATTGGCCATGCTAAATTGCCCATCAGCGTCCAAAGGTGTGCGAACTAGGTGGATTGGCCATGCTAAATTGCCCTTTAGCGTTCAAAAATGTGCAGGCTAGGTGGATTGGCCAAGCTAAATTGCCCCTGAGTCTCAAGGGGGCTAGCAGGGAAAATACATGTTACGGGGATAGGGCCCAGGTGGGATTGTTGTTGGTGGCAGGCTCGATGGGCCGAATGGCCTCCTGTTGCATGATTCTGTGATTTTGTAGAACAGTGATTAGCAGTCCCATGATGCTCATCGCCTGTTCCAACTCCATACTTCAAATATTGCAACTGGGGTCCTGTAATGCATTACAACCTTGATTTTAAACCACCTACCAACCAGATAAGTGGGCCTGCTGTTTACCCATGCTCAGACCTAAATGAAAATTACATCAGTTGGGCCTCAGGAATTTTGCATGAGATGTGGGCATCACTGGCTTGGCTGATGGGTAATTAATTACTCATCCCTAATTGCCCTCGAGAAGGTGGTGGTGAGCCACCTTCATCAGCCACTGTGGTCTATGTGGTGTAGATACACCTACAGTGCTGTTAGGGAAGGGTCAGGAAGTTGATCCACTGACAGTGAAGGAATAGCAATATATTTCCAAGTCAGGACAGTGGGTGGCTTGGAGGGGAATTTGCAGCTGATGGTGCAAATTGCCCCCACTAAGCATAAAGTTGTCTGCCAGCTTGCTAATGGGAAGTCTTATGTTGCAGTGAGTAGTGTCCCTCCTGGGAGCCAGAAGCTCTGAGTTTGATTCCCACTCAAGGACTTAATGCCAAGGAAAGTGCATTTGTAACAGGTTGTGTGGTTGATGGCAGTCAGTAAGAGCAGGAAAATCTCCTGGTCATCCATGCTTGATGTGGAATGGTGCCCCTCAAACGATAAGCCTCCGGCAACAGACTAGCAACCTACCCCAGGAAAAAATTCACAATGGAACAGGTGTAAGTCTGCCTTGTGTAACATTAGGTGCAGCAAGAGAAACAACAACCTGATAAATGAAGAAACTGTACTGAAACAGAACTGGTTTCATTGATTAAATTATGATAGTTACTTGGTAGTACAGAATTTAATATTGCTGAGAAAAGAGACATGCTGTCAAAACTTATCATCTTGTACTCAACAGGATTGACACAAAAGTGCTAAATTTCAAAGAGAGCAACAATCTATGCTGCATGAGAAAAGGGAACTCACTGTTGGTTGAGGTGCTACCATGGAGATTGCACCAGGGAACTATTGTCCACATGTTTTTGTTGAATTCATAAAAGATGCAATGCCTGCAGGAGACAGACCCCTAAATGTAAGCCTGAGCCGTAATCTTAAATTTACTATTAGTGTAATTCTCAGCACACACATGGTTGTTTAGCAAGTCCTGCTCAGTTACGGAATCACACCTGATGATAGAGATTAGGTTCTGAGCTTTGCAAGCACAGGCTGGTGATGTACTACTACTCATGTTAGATGTGATTTTGCAATCGGACAGCACTTGCTGAACAATCCTGTGGCCACTGGAGGTGAAGTCCCACCCCCACCCTCCCCCACCCCCTGCGGCAGGTTCCCCAGTGGTGCAACCAGCGAGCAATGCAAATGGCCATTGACTTCAGCGGGACTGGAATAGCTTGCTGGCAGCCGATGGCATGCTGCCTCCACCACTGGAAAACCCTCACAGGGCTCGGAGGGGGTGTGGGTTGTGCATCAGTTGGGTCGGGAGGGTGGAATGGTGCTGGAAAGTCCCGGTCCACATAACAATTAACAATCAGTTCCAATACTCCACAGATACCAATAGCTCGTGCTGTTTTGAAAGCAGCACCTTTGCCCAGGTTGTTGAATTTTTATTCACCACAAACAATCTGATTAATGTTGATTTAACAAGCCTCTTTAGGCAGATCGATGAGCTTGTTACAATCCTGTTTTCTGCATCCGAGCTATACTGGCAAGATCCTATCTGCTCCCCTTAAGCAGTGATTCCCAATAGGTTCACAAAGCATTCCCCTTACATACAAATTCTCTTAATATTCCTCCCTAGTGTCCTCTACACACAGTTTGGCTGATTTAACATCTGCTATCTCAATCTAATTCATTATTGATGAGAGCCCTCCCTCAGGAAGGCAGTGGTACTGCATGCATAAAGCAGTTCCAGTGTGCAATCCCTAGAAAGAGTGATATTGCCATTAACATCCTGTGCTAGCTCTTGTCATGGTGTCATCTGACAGTTACTATCATTACTGCGAGAGACAAATGAGCAGGAGCAGTGCAGTGGGATTTTCTGTTTTGCCTGTAAGCAGAGCCGGGATTGGAAGAAATGCAAGTTGATAAAACAGCGAAAGATAAAGAGGTCATTTATACAATATCTTTGATAGCCTGAAGATCTCCAGAATCGGTTCGCAATGAATGAAGGATCTTCTGGGATGTAATCTCTGATGTAACATAAAGAGATGCAGCATCCAACTGACACACAGCAAAAATCCCACAAATAGTAATGGAATAAATGACTGAATAATCTGTTTTCTAATGATATAATGACAGAAAATTCTAGGAAAGCTCAACGGTATCAATGGAGAGAGGAGGAAATAATTGCACGCTGTTCCCTCATTGTTGGAGATGCCTTCAGTTGCCCAGACCCCAAGTTCAGGAATTCCTTCCCAACACCTCTGCACCTCTCCATCTTGTTTTCCTCCTTTCAGACACTTAGGACTGAAGGACAATTAGGGATGAGCAGTAAATGCTGGCCTAACTAGCATGGCCTATAAATTTATTATTAAAAATTTAGAACCTAACTCATTCTCCAAGCTTTTGGCCAGCTGTCCAAATCCCCTCTTTTGTGCCTGAAACTCATACTTATTTTTATAACATTTGTGTGAAGTGCATTAGCTACTTCTCTTACAGTGGAGGTTCAATCAGATATAAGTTCTTGCTGTTATAGTACTGCACAGTAAGAGTCTCACAACACCAGGCTCAAGTTCAACAGGTTTATTTCGTATCACGAGCTTTCAGAGCGTTGCTCCTTCATCAGGTGAGTGGACAAGTTGTCCACTCCTTCATCGTGCACCTGATGAAGGAACAACGCCCTGAAAGCTCGTGATATCAAATAAACCTGCTGAACTTTAGCCTGGTGGTTTGAGACTGTTACTGTGCCCACCCCAGTCCAACGCTGGCATCTCCACACCATGACAAGTAGGATTAGGTGATGGTCATGGAGAGGTATAGCCGAGCCTGGTCGTGAGCAGAGAAATTATCGAGCTTGGGGATGTGAAATACTTGAATCGGTTTGAACCACCCACCCAGCAGCCAATCAGAGTGACTGCCTAAGGCAATGGCAGGGGCAGTAAGTCATGCCAGGCGTGCCTCCCACCCACCCCCTCCCCTGCAGCTGAGTGGGGTGGGAGGAGGCCATGGGCAAAGGCAGAAATTCCAAACAGTAATTAAAACTTACTTGGCAAGCTGATGATTTAATTGTGAGGATTGGGGGGGGAGTTCCACCTGTCCCACAGCGAGTGCTGACAGCAGATAATCTTCACAATTTAACCTGGGGGAGTCAGTGACTCTGCCTGGGATTTGCTACAAGAATACAAGAGGGCCTCCAACTGACCTACAGTTTAGTTAAAGCATTGATGATATTTGAAGGCTGCAACCTTTGAATGTCAGTTAGGCCCCCGACATCATCAATCACCTGATTCGGATTAAGAAAAAAATTAAACACTGATTTGGTTCAATTCACTGTGGTTTCTGTTTTCCGTTATTCATAGTATAGAGTTCCCTACAGTGCAAAAGGAAGGAATTCATCCTGCACCAAGTACAGTCCCACCCAGGGCCTATCCCTGCAAACGTAGAAACTATTCGTCCCTTCGAGCCTGCTCTACCATTCATTTTGATCATGGCTTATCACCAAATTCAATATCCTGATCCCAGTTTCCCCTCATACCTCTTGATCTTTCTCACCTAGAGCTATATCTAATTTCTTGTTGAAATCAGACAATGTTTTGGCCTCAACTACTTCCTGTGGCAATGAATTCTACATAATCACAATCCCTGGGTGAAGAAGTTTTTCCTCACCTCAGTTCTAAAAGATTTATCCCTTATCCTCAAACTATGAGCCCTAGTTCTGGAGTCCCCCACCTTTGGGAACATTCTTTCTGAATCTACCCTGTCTAATCATATTAGAATTTTATAAGGTTCTATGGGATCTCCTCTCACTCTTCTAAGCTCCAGTGAATATAATCTTAACCAATTTAGCCTCTCTGCATAATGACAGACCTGCCAACCCAGGAATCAGCCTGGTAAAGCTTTGCTGTACACCCTCTATAGCAAGAACGTCCTTCCTCAGATATGGAGACCAAAACTGCATACAATACTCCAGGTGTGGTCTCACCAGTGCCCTATGCAATTGCAGCAAAACATCTTATTCCTTTACTCATATCTGCTCATTATGAAGGCCAACACACCATTTGCCTTCTTCACTGCCTGCTGTACCTGCACGCTTACTTTCAGCGACTGATGCAAGAGGACTCCAAGGTCTCGCTGAATATCCACCTCTCTCAATTTACAACCATTCAAGTAATAATCTAATCCCACGTATTTATCCTGCTACTCCCCCTGACACCAAGGGGTAATTTAGAATGGACAATCAACCTAACCGGTACGTCTTTGGACTGTGGGAGGAAACTGGAGCACTCGGAGGAAACCTACGCCGACACAGGGAGGACAGTCACCTGGGGCTAGAATTGAACCCATGTCCCTGGAGGCAGCCCATCGTGCACAGTGAAATATGGAACATCGAGGTACATAGAACGTACTTTTCGTTTGTCCTCTTGTGTCAATGAGAGCAGGTGTTCACCTGTCTTTTTGGACATAAGGTGGCCCACTCCTGCAGCCGCACATTCTCCAGAAACTCCCCATTTCACCACGCTTGCACCAGTTCTTCTCGTTCTTATTGAGGTTCAAAGTTTGTTGGAGGTGATGGAAGTGGGGGAGGTAAAAGTGAGGCCACCATTCCACTCATTGGTATTCGACAAATAGTATCAATAAAGCTCTTCAAGTATAAGGTGGTGTGTCTCCAAGTAATACAGATGAGCCGTAAGGAGTTGTGTGAGAGGAAGAATTATTTCGGGAATGGGTATCGTATGGAGTGTCTGAGAGATCGGTATCTGGGTCTCTGCTATGTGTGCTTGGATTCAGGAATGTTTCAGGGTGACACTAGACTGAGGGTGAGAGACAAACTGAGCCTGATAAAACAGTGAAGGAAGGCTGGAGAACCCAGAAAATGTTTGCAGAAACGTGGCAGATGAAAATCAATCCAGACAAGTGTGTGGTTTACACATGAGAAGAAAAGATGTGGACCATATCAATTATAAGGTCAAGTTCCAAGGGGAGATGATTAAATAGATTGGAGAGTGATAAAATCAACTAGACATCACAACATAGCAATTACACCATTGAGTCATTAGAGATGGCAGCAGTGAGAATGGTCAGTTCACCGTGAACAAAGAACACAGAAAAGTATAGCACAGGGACAGGCCCTTCAACCCTCTAAGTCCGTACTGATCATGATGCCCTAACTAAGAAAAAAACCTTCTGCCTTGTCTCAGACCGCAGCTCTCTATTCTCTTCCTATTCATGAACCCATCCAGATGCCTCTTAAATCCAGAGACAAAAAATTAGGAAACTTAGAAATGTATGGAAGATATCTCACCCAAGAGAAGACATTGACGAAACTGAAGACCAACAAGTAGAAGAGAAATGAAAGGAAACATTGTGTGTAAGTATAAAACCAGAGGGAAATGCTGGGTCTTTCAACCAGCTAATTATGTGTCTTGATGCCTTTGATCGTTGCACGGTGGCAACAGTGGTTAACACTGGTACCTCACAGCGACAGGGGCCCGGGTTCGAGTCCCTGCTTGAGTCACTGTCCGTGCACATTGTCTGCGTGGATTTCCTCCTGGTGCTCTGGTTTCCTCTCACAGTCTGAAAGATGTGCTGGTTAGGTGCTTTGGCCACACTAAATTTCCCCTGGGTATACCCAAGCAGGCGCCAGAGTGCAGCAACTAGGGGATTTTCACAGTAATTTCATTGCAGTGTTAATGTAAGCCTACATGTGACACTAATAAATAATTTTCCTACATGTTCTTTCCTTGCCCAAAGAACCTATCCACAAGACCTTTGGACAGACGCAGAGGTCCAGTGATTTGACCCTGTGCATGCCCTCTTTACGAGACAGAGCATGCAACCTGCGGAGAAGATAAAACTTAATTGGTCACTGAATTCCTGATCCATTACTCTGGAAATGTGCATACCATCAGACAAAGTTAATTAATCCCAAAAACGCAGTGTGATGTGTACCAAAATTAGGTTTTTAGTTGAAGCACATAAACAAACAGATGGCTTATAGAAATCAGTATTTGGGCACCGGCGTCTGTTTAACATGGGCACTCAAGCAAATGGTTCTGTTCATGTTGTGAACTAGGGTTCCAGCTGGATTATGGAAATCGCTGGTAGATATCTTAGAGAAGAGAATTTAATTATGATGCTGGTAAAATTTAGACTCTTCAACAAGAAAGCGATCACAAAGGAATCTCGTAGCAATATGTAAGATGACAATGTTATCTACCTGTGATGCTACCCTCAGCTTCTCCGCTATTGAAACTTCCATCAGCCTCAGTCCTAACTACTTTGATTTTCTCCTTATGGTCCATTTGTTACAATTCCCCTGGATAGCTTTTAAGAAGAGATTAATTGTGGGTGACTGAAGGTGCCAAGGACAATATTTCATGTTTTAAGGCTTTTACTGTAACAAACAAACTGAAATCAACATAGATAAAACATTAATTAACAGGCAAATGATATACCAAAGTAAAGAAAATATTTGTTTTTCTTTCACTAATGCCTTATGAAACACTTGTGCACAATACCTGACTTCTGAGTGATATGCTACTTTACAGGAACGGTTCCATAGTTACTCCCAGCTTGCCAGTGGAGGCTCACTTTCTCCTGCCACACCAGCTCAAAACTTCCAGTATCTTTCAACAATCACTCTACTCAACCTGGGTTTTCTCCAGATATGATAATCATCAGCAAGGCACACCTTGGTGACTCTCTGTTCCTCAATTCTCCAAGGTCCCTGTCTATTCTGCTTCCTTTCTTTCTTTCAGAAACGGAACTCTCACCAGCATCCTGCTTGGTTGTTCATCCACAAGAGTTTATTCTGTAGCTCTTTTGTTTCTGTGTCTCCAATAACAGCTGACTTTTTCTGTGATGTTCTATGAGCAGCTGCTAAAGCTACTTGACTTCAATGTTTCTCTTTGAATTCTCCCCATGGCAACTGGATCACATGGGTTTATCTCTGAGTTAAGATTTACCCATAATCTTCCATTTTACTACATTTCAAGATATAATGCTGATGTAAAGTTCATTTGTGACGATATGTTAAGATTAGAGATTCACAGGGCTTATTGTAGAATGTTTTATGTCTGCAATCATTGTCCTTATAACATGTTAATGAAGAGTTTTGCTTATCAAAGGCATAGATTCAACAAATTGAATTGGATTAAGTTTGGAGGTCAGTATTTTTCATTCATTGCAGTTTTAAATATTTGGCCATTAATCTCAGCATGTAGAAAATTAGGAGCACCATGAATTTAAGGGGAAGGCAATGGCCTAGTGGTATTATCATTAGATTATTCATCCAGAAACTCAGCTAATATTCTGGGAAACTATATTCGAATCCTGCAACAGCAGATGGTGGAATTTGAATTCAATGAAGAATATCTGGAATTAAGAATCTACTGATGATCATGAAACCATTGTTGATTGTTGGAAAACCCATCTGGTTCACTAAAATGGGCAGCACAGTAGTTAGCACTGCTGCTTCACAGCGCCAAGGACCCGGGTTCGATTCCCGGCTTGGGTCACTATCAGTGCGGAGTCTATATGTTTACCCCATGTCTGCGTGGTTTTCCTCTGGGTGCTCTGGTTTCCTCCCATATTCCAAAAGATATGTTAGTTAGGTGCATTCACCATGCTAAATTCTCCCTCAGTATATCCAAACAGGTGCTGCAGTGTGGCGACTAGGGAATTTTCACAGCAACTTCATTGCAGTGTTAATGTAAGCCTACTTGTGACTAATAAATAAATAAACATTAATGTCCATTTAGGGAAGGAAATCTGCCGACATATGACTCCAGGGCCATTGCAATGTGGTTGACTCTCAACTGCCCTCGGGCAATTAGGATGGGCAATAAATGCTGACCAACCAGTAACACCCATGTCCCATGAACAAATAAAAACAATTTCCTATCATTCTCTACACTCACTGCACAGTTAGCTGCCAAAATACCACAAATTTGAATGCAAATTTCTGAAATGATCAGAGAGTGAACGAATATTTTGCCTTAATAATGGGGTACATTCCTCTATTAAAGAAGAGCAGTCAACACATCTGCGATTATAATGCAGCATGACCTATCAACTATTTACAGGTTTTACTGAAAGCTATAAAATATACACCAACAATCACTTTATTCTTCTCAGATCGAAACATCACCTTTTTACATCTATCCCCATTTCGCACCAGTATTGCATCTGGTGACCCTGACGTCAATGGTAATACTCTGAGTAAAATACAGTGCCCACCACCTCCCACTACCCAAACTGCCTTTCCTACCCCACAGAAGAATAGAAAGAATCATTTAAAGATGCAATGTTTAACTGCTGCACTGGGTGCAGATCCTGACAGATTAACTCTATTGGGTAAAAGGAAATAGCATTCAGAGTTTAACAGGTATAACTGCTGAAGAACCATAAAATCCCTACAGTGAAGAAGGAGGCTATTTGGCCTATCAAGCCTGTACCCACTCTCCGAAAGAGCATCCTACCCCGCCCTTTCCCTGTAACCCCACACATTTACAATGGCTAATCCACCTAAACTACACACTTTCAGACACAAAGGGGCATTTTAGCTTGGCCAACCTACCTAACCTGCACAATTTTGGAGCATGGGAGGAAACCAGAACACCCAGAGGAAACCCACACAGAAACAGGGAGAACTTTCAAACTCTACACATATGGTCACCTGAGGCTGGAATTGAACCTGTCCCTGGCACTGTGAGGCAACAGTGCTAACCATTGCACCACCATGTAAAAGTAGCCATTATGTCAACCTTATCAACACATTGCCATTATGGTATAACTGGAGTAAACCAAACTCTGCTGATGAAGTTTGGATTCTTCATAATAGTGAAGTGAAGGTGAATGAATCTGAGTCCTTTTTGCACCTCACTGAGCTGTGGGAGAGAACCACAATGTTGCTGTCCCCTATATATGATTCTTTAGGAGTGATGTGGAGATGCCGGTGTTGGACTGGGATAAGCACAGTAAGAAGTCTCACAACACCAGTTAAAGTCCAACAGGTTTATTTGGTAGCACAAGCTTTCAGGGTGTTGCTCCTTCTTCAGGTGAGTGAGAAATTGTGCTCACAAACAGTTCACACATTGACACAAACTCAATTTACAAGATAATGGTTGGAATGTGAGTCTTTATAGGTAATCAAGATTTTACAGCTACGTGATGTGAGTGGAGAGAGGGTTAAGCACAGGTTAAAGAGATGTGTATTGTCTCCAGCCAGGACAGTTAGTGAGATTTTGCAAGCCCAGGAAAGTCATGGGGGTTACAGATATTGTAACATGAACCCAAGGTCCTGATTGAAGCCGTCCTCATGTGTGAGGAGTTTAGTTATCAGTTTTTGCTCGGCAATTCTGTGTTGTCGTATGTTGTGATGGCCGCCTTGGAGAACACTTACCTAAAGATCAGAGGCTGAATGCCTGTGACTGCTGAAGTGTTCCCCAACAGGAAGAAAACACTCTTGCCTGGTGATTGTTGAGCAGTGTTCATTCATCCATTGTCACTGTGTCTGCATGGTCTCCCCAATGTACCATGCCTTGGGGCATCCTTTCCTGCAGCATATCAGGTAGACAGCGTTGGCTGGGCTGCAAGTGTATGTACCTGGTGGATGGTGTTCTCACGTGAGATGATGGCATCCATGTCAATGATCCAACGTGTCTTGTAGAGGTTGCTGTGGCAGGGTTGTGTGATGTTGTGGGCACTGTTCTCCTGAAGGCTGGGTAGTTTGCTGTGAACAATGGTCTGTTTGAGGTTGTGCAGTTGTTTGAAGGCAAGAAGTGGAGGTGTGGGGATGACCTTGGCAAGATGTTCATCTTCATCGATGACATGTTGAAGGCTCTAGAGAAGATGTTGTAGCTTCTCCGCTCTGAGAAGTACTGGACGATGAAGGGTACTCTGTCTGTCAAGACCATGCAGGTGCTATGACAACGAATGAATGAACACCGTTGGCAATCACCAGGCAGGAGTATTTTCTTCCTGTTGGGGACACTTCAGCAGTCACGGCCATTCAGTCTCTGATCTTTGGGTAAGCGTTCTCCAAGGCGGCCTTCATGACACACGACAGTGCAGAACGGCTGAGCAGAGACTGATAGCCAAGTTCCGCACACACGAGGACGGCCTCAACCGGGATCTTGGGTTCATGTCACACTATCTGTAACCCCCGTGACTTGCCTGGGCTTGCAAAATCTCACTAACTGTCCTGGCTGGAGACAATACACATCTCTTTAACCTGTGCTTAATGCTCTCTCCACTCACATTGTCTGTACCTGTAAAGACTTGATTACCTGTAAAGACTCGCATTATTTTGTAAATTGAATTTGTGTCTATGTATGTCCTGTTTGTGAACACAGCTCCTCACTCACCTGAGGAAGGAGCGAGACTCCGAAAGCTCGTGCTACCAAATAAACCTATTGGACTTTAACCTGATGTTATGAGACTTCTTACTACTCTATAGGAGCCCAGACTATCTGTTGATAATATGTACACGTCATATGAAGCCTCTGCTTTCTTTTTTAGATCCATATGTTAAGGTGTCTTTGCTGTGCGAAGGACGACGGTTAAAAAAGAAGAAAACAACCATAAAGAAAAACACACTCAATCCTACTTACAACGAGGCAATTATCTTCGATATTCCTCCAGAGAACATGGACCAGGTCAGCCTGCTGATCTCAGTCATGGACTATGACCGGTGAGTACCAGAGTTCTGATCGTACTGACTAACAGGCAAGACACCAGATTCCACTTCAGGCCAGTGTGTTACCTAGGGAAAAGCTTCTGATTCCAGCTTGAAAAATTGCTGCTCTGAGCTCTTATTCTGTAATGTGTGGCATGAGTGAGACACTGGGACCTGGATAATAAATACATTTTCAAGTAAATTATTATTTTGATAATCCATTTCAGCCAAAATTGTCATAAGCATTGTTAATCCTATTTTACAAGCAGATGCTGGGCATTTATTCATACCCTATATTCCAACTGGTGGAGGCAAAGTCCATTGTATCTTCTCCCACTGCCACAGTATCAATTAATTGCAGCCTTCATTTGACCCCTCCTCTCTCACCTGATCATCCCCACATTTTCCTGCCCTTATCCAGTCCAACTGCCCCGTCCCATCCAATTTCCCTGTATCTTGCCCAACCCCCGAATATGCTACACTCTCCAGGTTGCGTCCCTTTACTGATGGGGAGGCACGGTAGCACAATGGTTAGCACTGCTGCCTCACAGCGCCAGGGACCCGAGTTCAATTCTGGCCTCAGCTCACTGACTGGCTGGAGTTTGCACGTTCTCCCCCTAGTCTGCATGGGCTTCCTTTGGGTGCTCCAGTTTCCTTCCACACTCCAAAGATGTGCGGGTTAGGTTGATTGGCCATGGTAAAAATTGCTTTCGTGTCAGGGGGACTAACTGTGTGGGGTTGCGGGGATGGGGCCTGGGTGGGATTGTCGTCTATGCAGGCTCGATGGGCCGGGTGGCCTTCTTCTGCACTGTGGGGCTTCGATGATCACCCTACTCTCAACTTTCCAGTGCTCCACCCCTACGATCACCTTCCCAATTACCCCTCACATCGTCAATCACACCCTCTCTCTCAGTTGCCTTTCCCCATCTCCTCTAGTTGCCGTGCTCCACTCTCACAGGCGATCTCCCTATCCCTTCCACCCCCACCTCCTGCCAATCCAACCCAATCACCATCCTCCCCTCCCAGTTCTAACATGATCTCCAATAAGCAATTAATAGCGGTTACTGTTCATTGCAATGCAGGAGTAGACCATTTGGCCCATCATGCCTGTGCCAGCTCTTTGAAAGGGTATCCAGTCAGACACACTCCCCTTCCCATTCTTTCTCAATCCTGCACTGTTGTTTTCCTGTTTAAGTGATTATAAAATTCCCTGTGAAAGTAAAAGGAATGCTAAACCTGGGGGTTACACTCAACCAAGTGCCAGGATACAAAAGATATAGGGTGATATTTTCCCACTTCCCACTGGCAGGAGGTGGCGCGTTGTTTGCTACCAGCAGGATTCTTTGGTCCTTCCCTTCTTCACTCAGAGAATTGTATACAGATTACCCACCCCTGCACAGTGCCACAAAAATCAGCTCAATTGTCCTTCTTCCTTCCTCCTTCACATTTGAAAGTATAAATTCAGATCGGCCTCAGATGCACATGCGTTGGCTCCCCGCTACATCAGCTAAATCATAGTCTTTAGCTGTGATCCCAAATTGTGCTCACAAACATTTGAGGTGAATCCTTTCCCCATGCACATATTTCCCAGCTCGATACACTGGGAATTGACCAGAAGTAGAATCTCTGGCTGATTTTACATCTTCCTGGCTCAGGGGTACTGAGGTCAAGATCCACGGCTTTTGACCTTCTGGAGATGAGTGAACTCAACGCAGGTTGGGGCTCGAATCATGATTTCTATAGGCCAGGTTTACTTTGGACAGCCAACTGGATACTTCTTTTTTCATTTATTAGTGTCACAAGTAGACTTGCATTAACACTGCAATGAAGTTACTGGGCAGGATTTTACAGCCTCACTTGAGTGAGACTGGGAATTCCTGCCCAATGTCAACAGACAATTCCATTGTTGGACCCTGGCCTGCTCCAATTCTGTGGCACGCAAAGTGGTAGAAGCTCCGGCTACTGTGAAAATCCCTAGTTGCCCCACTCGGGTACACTAATGGACAATTTAGCGTGGCCAATACACCTAACCAGCACGTCTTTTGGATTGTGGGTGGAAACCGGAGCATCTAACCCATGCAGACGTGGGGCGATAATACAAATTCCGCGCAGATAGTGACCCAAGCCGGGAATGAACCTGGGTTCCTGGCGCTGTGAGGTGGCAGTGCTAACCATTGTGCCACCATGCCATTGAAGGAGATTGGCTGGTTCCTCCCTGCCATTGCTCAGATGTGTTCCAATTCTGCTGCTGTGAATAACTGAGGTTGCACAAAGGAATATGTGTTAATGAGAATGTTCTTCCCTCCATGGTGATTAGTGTTGGGCATAATGAGATCATTGGAGTGTGTCGTGTGGGCATTAATGCTGAAGGCCTAGGGAGGGACCACTGGAATGAAATGTTGGCATATCCACGCAAGCCAATTGCACATTGGCACCCCCTGGTGGAGGTAAGAGAACTTCAGACCGCTTATTGGTGAATATACAACGATATTCAATAATAGTATATACTCCAAAGATTTATCATGTCTTTGTATGTAGTCTTAAAGTTGAATTAAAACAAGTTGTACATATTGCTGTAGCTGAAATAAAAAATCTACATGTTAAATAAGATGTTATGTACTTAAATCATGTATGTCCTAATGAGTGTTATATACAAAGGGGTTAAGTTTTTTGGATGCTCCCGGCTGGTGGTAGTGTATATTGGGTGTAAAGACCAATAAGTGTCATTATTATCTTTACCAGTTGAGCAGGAACCTGTCAATTGATAATGCAGCTGGTTATACAATGGGCACTGGGTCCCAGACTGGCACTCAGGTGTTGAAGGTGGAATTTATCCCTATTGGTTTTCCCATCAACTCCAACCTCCTGTAAAATCTGGGTCCTTTCCAGGACCTCCATTCAGCTCCCAAATTTATCCCATTCTTTCACAGGATGTGGACGTCGCAGCCCGTTGTTGCCCTTGAGGGGGCGGTGAAGGCTGCCCATATAAAGTGTTGCAGTCTACGAGGTGTAGGTACACCCACAGTGCTGCTAGTAAGGGAGTTCCAGGATTTGACCCATCAACAGTGAAGAGACTGCAAGTCAGGATGGTTTGTGTGTGTCAGGAGGGCCTGCGAGGCTGTTTGAGTGGGTTGTCTTCACCTCCATTCAGAGTACAACAGAAACTCATTGGTCAATGGGAACTCTTTTTCTCATCTGGAAGGCAATCTCTCGCTCCATCACAATGTTCATATTGCTGTTGTCAACACTGTACTTTCATCCCCCTCGTACTTCCAGGGCATCTGTGTTGCACACGGTTCCTCATTGTGTTAAAGTCATCTCAATCTCTCATCCTAATTATCTAAACATCAAAACTGTGGAGCTCCTTAGCTTTCAATCTCCTTTTTACAGCTGTTACAGTTTTATCATTCAACCATCACTAGTTCATTTTTCCTCACATTCTCTCCCTTTTCATGTTCTTAATCTTTTAAAGTTTATTTATTAATGTTGCAAGTAGGCTTATATTAACACTGCAATGAAGTAACTGAAAATCCTCTCGTCGCCACACTCCGGTTCCTGTTTGGATACACTGAGGGAGAATTTAGCATGGCCAATGCACCGAACCAGCACGTCTTTTGGACTGCGGGAGGAAACCAGAGCACTAGGAGGAAACTCATGCAGACACAGAATCCGCCAAGACAGTAGCTCAAGCTGGGAATCGAACCTGGGTCCCTGGCACTGTGAGGCAGCAGTGCGAACCACTGTTGTACCTTACAGACCTGGAGCCTTTTGCACAAGTTATTACTGATGTAGCTGCGAAAGGTTTGACAGCATTGTTCTGCCTCAAAACACAAACTCACTCCTAAACAGAGCATACAGAAGCAATGGGTTTATTGTAACATCCTAACTTTGTTAGGTGTTGTGAGTTTTAAGCAAAAAGAAAAAGATGTGATTTGTACACATAGATTCAAACCACAGATTTATAGTCAGAACTCTTGTCTGTAATGAGTAGAAAATGAAACTAAGACAAGAGCCCATGATACACCCCAATGACATCACCAATAAATTATATGTCCAGCTCATAAAGCAATCATACAACCACTTAAATATGTAACAGTTATGGTGAATATTTCTAAAATCACATTAAGAAAGATGTGAAGACTTTAGAGAGGTTGCAGAAAATAGAAACAATATTTGATCCAGGGATTGGAGAATTCAGTGATGTGGATAAGTTGGAGGGAGATTGTTCTCCTGGCAGAAGGGAATTTGAGAGAAGATTTAATAGATGTTCAAAAATGTGAGGGGTCTAGACAGAGTAAGTAAGGAGAAAGCCTTGCCATTTGTGCAAGAAACGCAAGCCAGGAGACACTGACTTTAGGAGGTTGGTAAAGGAAACCATGGCAACATGAAGAAAACCCATGTTTACACACTGGTGATTAGGACCTGGAATCCACTGCCAAAGATTGCCACAGATTCAATCACGCTTTTGAATAGTCAACTGTGTCAATCAAGGAGGAAAAAAGTTACAAGACCACAGGGAAAGGGTGGGTTGTGGGAATAGCTGAGTTATTCATGCTAGTATGGACACAATGGGATGAATGGCCTCCTTCTGTAACCACATCATGATTTGAATATGAAAGGGATGGGGGTGGGTATAATGATATATTTGGCCTGATCCCCATTGGTTGATGGCAGCAGAGTCTCACCTCCTTGTGGATCCTGTTGAAATCCCATTGGATTTACTGGACTCCGTGTCAAGCTGAAATCCTGTACCATGCCGCTTGGTAAATGAGAGGACAATACTGGCAAGGTGTTATAGTGTGAGGCTTCCTAAACTGCTGCAGGAATAATAAACTCCTCGAGCGATATATACTCTGTACCTGAGTAAATATGAGGTGACAACAGGATTAGCGAGCCAATGGCCGAGTGGTATTATCGCTAATCCAGAAACTCAGTTCTGGGACCTGGGTTCGCACCCCACCATAGCAGCTGGTGGAATTTGAATTCAATAAAAATATTTGGAATTAAGAATCTGCTGATAACCACAGAATCATTGTCAACTGGTTCACTAATGCCCTTTAAGGGGAAGGAAATCTGCGGTCCTTACCTAGTCTGGCCTACATGTGACAATGTGGTTGACTCTCAACTGACCTCTGAAATGGCCTATCAAACCATTCAGTTCAAGAGCAACTAGGGATGGACAATAAATGTTGGCCCAGTCAGTGATGCCCATGTCCCATGAATGAATAAAGAAACCTTCAGTGCCATTACCTTCTGTTGCTTTGACTGTATTCATCTTGACAAGTCCCCAGCCTTGATTCAATATTAGTTTCCTTGGGATGTCCAGTTCATTTACTTCTTCCTGTACTGATTATATCAATGTGAAGTAATGATGTAACTTGTTTGCTATTTCCTTTCTAATCATTATAATATCACCACTCTGTTTATAAAGGCCCACACTGTCTTAATCACCCACCTTTGTCTAATACAATTGTAAACACTGTTTTGTGGCTTCAGTAATCACATGTGGGTTTCCCTTTTTGTATTCTATTTCTTTATCTGGTTTTGCTGTTCTTTGCATTGTCAATTGCAAGTATCTGTACTATGTTTTTGCATTCTCTTTCTTCTAGTTTTGCTTTGTTTCTTACAATTTAAATCATTCACAAGTAAAGATTTTGATCCTTGGGGTATTAGCTAGTACTTAACTCCCCCCATAGTGTTTTTATGAACAGCACCAACAGATTACCTGTTGTTTTATCCAATAACAGATTTTCTCACTCTCTTCTCGGTCTTTGAATCATCCTGTTGAAATCTAAATTTGAACTTTAAGTCGCTATCTTATATTTTTCCCTTTCAAACACACCATCGAATTCAATCATAATACGATTGTATTACAAAATTATTTGCAAACCATTTATCCATTGACTGGCTCATTATCATAGCTGACATGGACTTCCCCTTGTAGGATATATCATAGCAGAAAATTGTGCTGGACACACTTAAGAAATTTACCAGATTTCTGACATATGTTAGTCTGAATGCTCTAATATTGAAGTTAAAACTTCCTGCTACACCCATCCAGCCTTAGCTATATGCTGGTAGATTTAGTTCCTCTGTTCAGTGTCAGTAAGGGTCAGCTAACACAGGCTGAAGTTAAGCATTAGCTTTGGTTGATTAAAATCTTTATGAGGTTATAATATGCTATTTTTTTCTTTAATTTGTTTTGGAAAAGATTAAGAGGTATGAAGTAGGATAAAGTTCCATTATTGAAACCATGAATGGCAGTATTTGATTACAACCTTTTATAAGGTTGTAAGAGCAACAGTTTCTTTTTCAAAGCAGTTTTCTGAATGGGTGTCTTTTCATGAGCATTTTTAGACTTGCCATTGTTATTATGTGGCTCATTGGATCTATAGTTCATATTGGCATGGAGGATACGGGGAGGCATGAGTAATAGAACACATATGGAATGGGCATGGCGAGCATGGAGAAGGAATGGGGGAATGGAATGGGGACTGGGTGATGTGAGGTGACTTGGATAAGAATTTTCAAAGATACTTTCAAAAAGGTGCCAAACCCAGACCATCATTCATGACTCCACTGAAAGAACGTGCTCCATGATGCTCGAGAATATGGCCTAAATCCACGGGATTTACAGGAGAGTGCAGTGTGAGATGTTGGTGCTGGAGGAGATCCCAGAATCGGGTCCGACCCATCATTTTAAAGGTCTCCATAGTCTACAAAACTCCATGAAAATCTGGGCCCTCATCTTTCAATTCAGCTGTATGTATCCAGTCATCCTCTGTATGCTTCTCTGAGGCTCATTACCATTCCCCTCACTGTGTGTGCTTGTCTCTGTGCTGGAGGGAGTGATTGGCGGTAAGAGTAAAGAGTTGATGGTAGTATCTCAATTGGGAGCCAAAGTGCTTTGCTGTTCCTTCTCTGCTTGTCTCTCGGAGCACACAAAGAGGGGAGGTAAGCTGGACGTTGGCCATTCCTCCTGCATCGCCTCACAAGTGGTTAATAATGTTTAGCTGTTGCTGTTTTCCTATCTTCATGCTCTATCTCTGGTGCAATACGCGGAAGGATTCTCAGGTTGATTAACAATCTGACAAACGGTGATGAAAACATAAGTTTTGTGCTTGGAATCATTTTTATACTAATCGATAGTACTATAGAGCAGGAAGGTCTAACCATCGGACCTGAATACGTCAACCCTGAATTCAGAGTCCCAACCCTGGTCTCTGTTTGTCAGGAGTGTCTGGGATAAGGTTTCAACTCTTCATCTCTAGGTTGAGATATGGAATGCTTCCAAAGGCTCCCTGCAAAGTGCTTATTGATGACAGGTTATATATGTATCCTGTGGGAGCTGAATAGAATTGGGATGATGAAACGGACAACTAAACTGTACCTAGCACCATTCCCCTTATCACCCCATCTCCCACTCCTCCCCTTTACCTGTCCAAGAATAACCAAAGTTCCTCCTCTTAAGGGGTGGAACTTCAAAGGTTGAAGGGCACAGTTTATTGCAATTCTTTGAGTTTGGTTCTGGGTCATTGCTTACTTAAAAATTAAAATGGGTGGTGCAATAGACCCTCTGTCACAAGTCAGATGGCAGAAAGTACTCTCGAATGGAAAGGTGAACGTTTTGGGGGGTTGGGTGACAGGGGGTAGGTTGAAGACAGGTGCAGGAAATGAGGAACTAAATATCCTGAGGCTTTTAATGCTTCCCCTTTGTCTTAGGCGGTGGGTGAAGGCACTCTTGCGGGGGAAGGAAGCGGTTGTGAAGGGTATAGTGCTCCCTCCTGCACGTTGCTGGTAAGTTGTGGGTGGTGTTCAGTATTGTGAGGGTAAGCGGGTGGGAAATGAGAGATAGATTGATGACAGTGCTTTGTTGAACTGTCTTCTTGTACCTTGGCTGCCCCAGTGGAGTCATTGAACTTCTTCTGGCACTGAGTTATCAGACGGGAGTTTGTGTAGGTGGCGCTGACTGCCTAGGCATCCTCTGTCCAATGTGCCCTTTTTTAACTGGACTCCTTCCCTCTGCTTTGAACATTTTCTCAGAGATTTCTTAGATACCGTTGAGCCATTTAGGGAGACCATCCTTTTTGATTCACGATTCAAAGTGCCTGCTCCCCAGTTTGAAATTCGGAACCATTTTTCCTGTAAGCTGCTGCAGCAGCGATTGAAATGCTACAGCTGGATTACCCGGTCCACCAGATCTCCCAATATGTAATACTGGGAACCCACTTACAATCTCTGGCTCTTGGCAAAATTCAGCAGATGCAGGACCTACTCCAAGCACCTCTGTCAGGAAGCCGACTGAATTGGAAAATCCAGCCTAAGTGGCCCCTTTACAAAGGAATTTACCCCTGCAGTGGCACTATGCAAGGAAGCACTCCCCCCCTCCACTTATTAAATGCAAATTTGTTACTTTAATTTGTTTAAAGAAACAGTTGATTCCAAGAGGTAGATAAGCAGCAGCCACTTTGTACGGTAGCTGAACATTTGGCTACCACCTGGTGAAGTTATGTATTTCTTTTTCCCCTGCCCCACAAACAGTGTGAAGCAAATATCCTCGATCACAGCCAGCCACTGTGAGAGGTTTAAAGGATAGCACATTGTCTCATCCACTGCTTGACGGTGGTTCCTTAGTCCCGGAGTGTTTCTTGTAATGTAAATGTATGATAAATTGGATAAATATGCCAATATTTGTTTGTTGCTGTCATGGAAAATGTGTTGTGTGGTCTTTGACACAATTTGTGTGTGCTTAAACTGTTTGTCCTTGGACCAGCTGCAAATGCCCTTCAGTGAAACACTGGGAAGGCTGAAGCAATAGTCTTCAGCTCCTTCCACAAATTGTGACCCTTTAGCATTGACTCAGTCCCCAGCCGTGGTAGATTGTTTGCAACCTCAGAATCCTGTTCAACTCTGAGCTGCCTTTCTGACCCCGTATCTTCTTCATCACAAAGACCCCCTGCTTCCCAATCCTCGACACTGCTTGCTTTAGCCCACCTACTGCTGCGACTCTCACACGTACCATTATCATGTAGACTCATTTACGCTGCTGTTCTCGCCAGCAACCATTCCAGGTACGCACAGCCTTGAGGTTTGTCTCGACCTTGCTGCCACTTGCCTATCCTGCAGCCTATCCTTGCTTTGCCATCACCTCATCTTCGTTGGGATAAGGGGTTCTTGGCCCGCCAATACTTAAGAATTAAAATTCTTGTCCTTGCCTTTAACTCTTCTTTGGCATCTGGTCCACCACCTCAAGAGTCTCTTCCAGTCCTGCATCTGCCCTCCCGAAGGCCAATGATTTTAGCCCCATACCTATCCCTCCCTTCTCCCTCGCTAGCGCTCACTCTCTGTTATTTCCTCTCTAAATATTTCCACCTTACCCTTCTCCTTTGAAATCTTTGAGAATGCTGTTAGTCACTCTTCCTATTCCCTCCATTGGCTTCGCCTCCATTTTCAATATGTGTTCCTTGAAGCACCATGAGATTCTGTTCTACGTTAAAGTCTTTATGTAAATACAAACCTGTTCAATTAGAGAATAACACAAAGGTTTCTTTTTTCCCCTCTTTTCTTTTCAGTGGCAAGGACGTACTGCCAGCTTTGACAGCCAAGGGTCCTGTCCATCTCCGAAACCTCCAGCAACACCATGAATCCCAGCGCAGGGAGAGATTCTGTGGGTCCTTCCGTGTTCTGAACATAATGTAATGTCAGTAGTTCAGCCTCCTTCCTTACAGGAAAAACCACACATTGTACTCTGCCAAATGGACACAAGTATCTTGGAGGTGGCTTGTCATAAGCTTGTTGCTCGGATAGAAAGCAAATCCAAAAATTGGGTGACTTTCAGGTGTTGCACAAGGATACAGGATTATTATTGTGGAGCCATAGGTGTAAATAAGGGGAAGAAGGCACAAGAGAACTCTGTGTTCTGCTCTAGGGAGAGAAGTGGAACCAAATGTTGTTGGTGATTTGTGAAATTTAAATCCATCTGTATCACAGTTTGAACCAATGCATAGGTTTGAGTAACGTGCCTCAAAAAATGGTTCTGGTCTGTGTTCAAACTTGCATTACTGTGTTTTATTTGTCATGGAGTCAATATAGTTTCTCTGTTCCATAAATGATCAAACGATAGATTTATCATGGATTAAAACTCGCAATAGTTCAGCAACCTCAGGCTATCAAAATACTTGTCAGGCAACTACATTTTCAATGTTTTTATCTTGTAGAAAGCATTATTGTTGTACGAATAATAATTTAAATTTTTATTTGGCTAAAGTATGCTTTAAAGGTGATGCGTTGCCATATGCTATGTCAAAGGAAGCAAAAGGATTCTTGGTTTTGGCTTGCCGGATGCTTTCAGGCTACTGAAATTAATGAAGAGTTGGGGTCCAATGAATGAAAAAGTATTTGTTGAATCAGTTGATTGAGGTATGTTTCTTCAGGGTTTTGTATGGTCCTCGATCTCCCCTACAATCCCCTCTTCAACACCTAATCAAACGTAAAATCTCTACTCCGTTTTGTGTGCGGAGACTTGGTCGGTGAGAATGGAGAAGTGTTTGTGTTGGTCACAGAGAGGTCTTGAACCTATAACACCCGCCCGCCATTGGAGATATAAGGGCTCTTTAACAAAAGCTGAAGTGTAGCCCCATCCCAAGTGAATGGCCTAGAAAGTGTATAGATTTTTATTGCCCCAGTGTTGTGGTTTGAATCTAGCTCTAGCAAGCAGGTGCTCCCTCGTGATTAAGAACACTTTTATATTATCAGATTTTTTTGAGAAAAAGACGCAAACATTATGGTGAAGAGAAACTGGGAGAAGCTTCATAAATTCACCCTTACATGGCATGGGTACAAATCAGATGCTTACCTCTTTTTAAAATCTGAAATTTGACAAAATATGAATATGATTTATAACTGAAAGATGCAAAAATGTTTAGGTTCGTTCTGAAGATAACACCAGTGTAATGCACCCCTAAAAAAAATGCCTATTCACCATTAACTCATTAATACTTATTCCCCTATTTCAAAGTGCAATTGAATGTATTAGCCTGTCCCATTTTAACCAGTATCTCACCCAAACTATTGCTAGCTAGAAGAATGTGATTAAAATCCAATACCTAAATTTTATTTATTAGTCACAAGTAGGCTTACATTAACACTGCAATGAAGTTACTGTGAAAATCCCCCAGTCACCACACTCCAGCAACTATTCAGGTACACTGAGGGAGGATTTAGCATGATCAATGCATCTAGCCAGCGCATCTTTCAGATTATGGGTGGGAACCAGAGCACCCGAAGGAAACCCACGCAGACACGGGGAGAATGCGCAAACTCCACACAGACAGTGACCCAAGCCGGGAATCGAACCCGGGACACTGGCGCTGTGAAGCCGCAGCGCTAACCACTGTGCCAGTGTGCCGCCCCTAGCTACACGTTGACCGTCATTTTTTAATCCAGGTTACAAATGAACTGGTTCCTCTCCATTTCCTGTTAATTCAGAAGAGAAAGAAGACTCCTCTCCCAGCACTGATTTGTGATGGTCTACAGTGAGTCTTTTATCTTGCATTGAATCAAAAACATTTGGAGAAGCTGTCCCGGTTTGTGACAGAGCAACAGGCAAGATTCCAGTTGCATCTGGTAAACTGACAAACCACACTGTTAAACAGTCAGATAAAAGCTAAATACTGCCAAAGCTGGAAATCTGAAATAAAAACAGAAAGTGCTGGGCAAACTCAGCAGCTCTGTGGATGAAATTCTCCCACCATGGCTGCTCTCTGGAGGAAAGCGGGGCACCCAGAGGAAACCCACGCGGTCATGGGGAGAAGGTGCGAACTCCACACAGGCAGTGACCCAAGTTGGGAATTGAACCCTGGTGCTCTGGGGCAGCAGTGCTAACCACTGTGCCACTGTGCCACCCACCTGAGAGAAATCTCCACAGATGCTGCCGGATTTGTGGAGAGGGTACAGAAAAGATTTACCAGGATGCTGCCTGGTATGGAGGGCATTAGCTATGAGGAGAGGTTGGAGAAACTTGGTTTTTTCTCACTGGAACGACAGAGGTTGAGGGGAGACCTGATAGAAGTCTACAAGATTATGAGAGGCATGGACAGAGTGGATAGTCAGAAGCTTTTTCCCTGGAGGAAGAGTCAATTACTAGGGGACACAGGTTTAAGGTGCAAGGGGCAAGTTTTAAAAGAGATGTACGAGGCAGGTTTTTTAACACAGAGAATGGTGGGTGCCTGGAACTCGTTGCGGGGAGAGATAGTTGAAGCGGATATGGTAGTGACTTTTAAGGGGCTTCTTGACAAGTACATGAATGAGATGGGAATAGAGAGATATGGTCCTCGAAAGCGTAGGGGGTTTTAGTTAAGTCGGGCAGCATGGTCAGTGCAGGCTTGGAGGGTCGAAGGGCCTGTTTCTGTGCTGTAATTTTCTTTGTTCTTTAATTTATTGACTTTACACACCATTTTCTACTTAAAAGTAAAATTTATTTATTTAAAGTTTATTTATTAGTCACAAGTAGTTAACACTGCAATGAAGTTACTATAACATTCCCGTAGTCGCCACATGCCAGCGCCTATTCGGATCAATGCACCCAACCATCACATCTTTCAGAGTGTGGGAAGAAACCGGGGCACCCGGAGGAAACCCACGCAGACACAGTGAAAACATACAAACTCCACCCAGACAGTGACCCAAGCCAGGAATCGAACCCGGGTCCCTGGCGCTGTGAGGGAACAGTGCTAACCACTATGCCACCGTGCCACACCCAAATTATTAAATTAGACTGCAATCCTCTGCTAAAATGTATGGTTGGTACAGATAGTTTCTATCCCGGGTGGGACGCGTATTGGAAGTTAATACGGACCTAATTATTTTTAAATTTAAGTGTTACCTTTGGGTTAAACTGCTCTTCATGTCAAACTGTGTCGCGTAGGGGAGCCTACAAAGAACCTATAAGTTATGACTGGAAGGCTACAGACTGAAGGTGAGAACCGTGCACAGCTGGAGGTAAAGAACAAACATAAACATAAGAACATAAGAAGTAGGAGCAGGAGTAGGCCACCTAGCCCTTCGAACCTGCCCCGCCATTCAATAAGATCATGGCTGATCTGAAGTGGCTCAGTTCCACTTTCCCGCTTTCTCCCCATAACCCTTAATTCCCTTGTCTGTCAAAAACCTATCTACCCGTGACTTAAATATATTCAACGAGGTAGCCTCCATCACTTCAACGGGCAGAGAATTCCAGAGATTCACCACCCTTTGAGTGAAGAAGTTCCTCCTCAACTCCATTCTAAACTGCCCCCCCCTTATCTTGAGGCTGTGCCCTCTAGTCCTTCTGTCCTTTCTGAGCGGGAAGAACCTCTCTACCTCTACCCTATCCATCCCCTTCATTATCTTATACGTCTCTATAAGATCCCCCCTCATCCTTCTAAACTCCAATGAGTACAGACCCAATCTATTCAGCCTCTCTTCATGGTCCAACCCCCTCATCTCCAGTATCAGCCTAGTGAACCTCCTCTGCACTCCCTCCAAGGCCAAAATATCCTTGCGTAAGTGCGGCGACCAAAACTGCACACAGTACTCCAGCTGCAGCCTCACCAATGCCCTATACAGTTGCAGCAAGACCTCCCTGCTTTTATATTCAATCCCCCTCGCTATAAAGGCCAACATTCCATTCGCCTTCTTGATCACCTGCTGCACCTGCAGGCTGGGTTTTTGCGACTCATGCACAAGGACCCCCAGGTCCCTCTGCACCATAGCATGCTGCAGCTTTTTGCCCTTTAAATAGTAATCCCTCCTAACAACAAAGAAATTGTACAGCACAGGAACAGCCCTTTGGCCCACCAAACCTGACACAAATGCCTCCTTAATCTAGTATTTTCTTGCCTCTACATGGCCCATATCCCTCTATTCCCTGCCTATTCATGTGCCTATTCTTGAACATTGCTATAGAATCTGTCCCACCACCTCTTCCGACAGCATGTTCCAGGCACTCACCATCTTCCTTGTGAAAAACCTGCCCCTTACATTTCTTTTAAACATTACCCCTCTCACTTTCAACTTATACCCCCGAGCAACTGATCCTTCAATTCTGGGAAAAAGACTTTGACTATCCATTCTATCCAAGCCTGCCATAATCTTGTAAACCTCTATCAGGCCCTCCCACATTCTCTGACACTCCAATCAAAACAATCCAAGTTTGTTCAATCTTTCTTCAAATTCCATATCCTCCAAACCAGGCAACATCCTGGTAAATCTCTTCTGCACCCTTTCCAATGCATCAACATCCTTCCGTTAGTGTGGCGACCAGAATTGTTTACAATACTTCAAATGCAGTTTAACCAAAGTCTTATACAGCTGCAACATGATTTTCCAATTCCTATACTCAGTGCCCTGACCAATGAAGGGCAGCATGCCATACGCCTTCTTGACCTGAGGTGCCACCCTCAGGGAACTGTGGAAATACATGCCTAGATCCCTCTGTAGGCTAATATTTCTAAGGGCTCTACCATTTACTGTGTACTTTCCTTCTGCATCACCTCACATTTGTCCGGGTTAAATTCCATCTGCCACCTTTCAGCCCAGGTCTCCAGCTGATTTATATCCTGCTGTATGCTCTGGCAATCCTCCTCACTATCCGCTACTCCCCCAATTTTTTGTATCATCTGCAAATTTACTAATCAGACCACCTACGTTTTCCTCCAAATCATTTATATATATTACAACAACAGAGGCCCCAGCACTGATCCTTGTGGAACTCCACATGTCGCAGACCTCCAGTTAGAAAAGTACTTTTCCACTGCTACTCTTTGCTTTCTATGCCCAAGCCAGTTCTGTATCCATCTTACCAGCTCACCTCGGATCCCATATGAAGTTGCACCCAGCACCATGGAAATCGGGAAAATTTCCCTTAAATCTTCTCAGTCATAGCACAATGGACATTTTGGCCTTTATAAATTGGAGTATTGAGTATAAAAGTTGGAGTGTTATGGTAAGGTTATATAAGGCATTGGTGAGGCCGAATTTAGAGTATTGTGTACAGTTTTGGTCACCTAGTTACAGGAAGGATGTACATAAGGTTGAAAGAGTGCAGAGAAGGTTCACAAGGATGTTGCCAGGACTTGAGAAGCTGAGTTGCAGAGAGAGATTGAATAGGTTAGGACTTCGTTCCCTGGAGCGCAGAAGAATGAAGGGAGATTTGACAGAGGTGTATAAGATTTTGATGGGTATAGATAGAGGAAATGCAAGCAGGCTTTTTCCACTGAGGCTAGGGGAGAAAAAAAACCAGAGGGCATGGGTTAAGGGTGAAAGGAGAAAAGTTTAAAGGGAATATCAGAGGGGGCTTCTTCACACAGAGAGTAGTGGGAGTGTGGAATGAGCTGCCGGATAAAGTGGTAAATGCAGGGTCACTTTTAACATTTAAGAAAAAGTTGGACGGGTACCTGGATGAGAGGGGTGTGGAGGGATATGGTGCAAGTGCAGGTCAGTGGGACTAGGCAAAAAATGGTTCGGCACAGACAAGAAGGGCCAAAAGGCCTGTTTCTGAGCTGTAATTTTCTATGGTTCTATGGAGTGCACTTAGTGGGAACGCCATTTTACAATTAGGGATTCTACTGAGGCAATATAGAAAGAGCCTTGGCTTGCATTAATCATGTTATCTAGCTAACTTGGAGTTCTTAAATGATGAAATGAAGTCCAAGGAATAAAAGCGATCTCTTTATTACAAGCATCCTCTCTTTCAGGAGAACAATATTCATTCTTGAAACATATTTAAAATAAATAAATACCATGGTTGGTTGCTTTGCGAAGTCCAAGTAAACTGACGCCAGATTTATCTAACAGATGATATTAATAAGACTTCCAAGCTTCCACATCAGCTTCATTTGTTACCAGCGGCTGTTTACAGTTTGATAATGTATTGCACAAAATTTGGGCATGTTACGATAGTTAGCATACTGAGCATGATTTTTTTTGGGGCAATAACTTTATGGTTTCAAAAAGTAACTGGTGACGTTAGCTGTACTTACTGGTCAGTCTGCACATGACAGGACTGAGCTGGAGGCCACAATAAGACCCACTCTTGAGTGATAAACTGAACTCCTAATCCACTCAGGGACCATTGATGGTCACGCTCTCAAAGATATCGCTGAGGTAGAACATTTTGTTTCACCATCTGTAAGAAAACACACGATGACAAATAAGGAATGACTTTTCACAAGATTCATTTGCTAATGTCTTCAGATGTGTGAATTGTAAATACACTCTTTATCAACTGTGGCAGAAGAGTTTCCATGACTATTGCTCTGACGCTGAGCAAGTTTGAGGTCTGCATGTGATGTTGCTATGGTAACATACGTCTGAACAACTAACACAAGCTGTCTCCAAGGTTAACAGGGTGCAGGGGAGTTGGTAAAATTTTGAACCTGGAGTTTCAGGATAATGAGACCAGTAGGGAAGAGAAAGAGTGGGATTGAAAGGTATGTAAACTGCTGTGCCACTCAAAGTTTTCCTTCTGGATTCTAACAAGTTGACACAGATTGCTTTTAAACAAGTGAAACATTGCGAGATCAAGTGAGCTCTGAGAAGTGTTGGTCAGTTGGGACTTGACTAATCCTTGACCACTTTGTATTTAATTTTCGCCATTGCAGCCTCCCCTGGTAGATTCAGGTCTTCAAAAGTGCGACAATTCAAAGCTCTCTTAAGACACCTCATTGAAAGTTATTAAATGGAACCTAACGGACAGTGACTGGACTCAGAATGAGCTCATGTCTTTTGTGCCTAGAGTTAGCAAGATAGAGGCAAGGCTATTGATTGGTGAAGTGTTTAAATATGTCATTCAGATGCATTGCATTGCCCTGTTTTGTACTGAGTAATGCAATGCTGGAAAACCAGCTCTGAGCTTAATTTGCACAGGTCTAAAGACTCAGTCACACTCCAATAATCAGGCCATCTTTAGACTTTTGTTAGAGTCAAAATACCATAATGAGATTTGCCTGAGTGACTAACTCAACTGGTTGAATTAGCAGTGTGGCAGTAAGGTTTCCAGATGTCCATTAACATCACTCTGTTTGTCCTTAATAAGATGCTTCTTTCTGGATCATTCTCAAAATTTCCACCTGATGCCTAGAAGATAATGATGCAAAGTTGTAGCTTAATATTTATTGCAAAAGTCTAGTCAGCACCCAGTTACTTATTAAATTGTGTCTGCTTAGATAGACTGAACACAAACAACTGGCGACAGACATGCGGAAATGTTTTTAAAATCATCACCCTTGTTTTATGGATTTAAGCGTTATATCATGTCATATAGGTGATCTCCCTATATATAGTGCTGGTGTCATTAAAATTCAAGGTGCAGTTAAAACTGTGCAAAAGTAAGGTGGCACTACTAGACATGTGAAAAGTATTTTTAAGTGATTCATATCACTCAGTTAGTCCCATTCACCCATCTGTAGTAATGTGAAGATTAACATGGGTAGCTTTTCACCGTAAATATTCTGCCATTGAGATTTAGGGATTTCCCTTCATTAATGCCTAGTGTTCTGATGCACTGATTAAGCAAAGATTGCATTGAAAATTATCTGCTCATTGACTGCAGCATGTTCATTTCTCAAGTGAATCACATGACAACTTTGCTAGCTCTGTATCACTGTAAATCGATGGGTATAACCAGGAGATTGCCTCAGGGTATTAAGCAAGTAAGCATAACATGAAAGAGGCTTTAAACTGCCTCCAAAGAGTGAAGTTCCTATCACTACAGAAGTTTCTCAGGTCTGAGGCCTCAACTATCTTCAGCTGCTTCCGCAATGACCTCCCCTCCAACCTAAGGTCAGAAACGTGAGGTTCGCCTACGATTGTACAATGTTCAGCACCATGTGCGATTTCTCAGATATTGAAGCAGTCCAAGTCCGTATGTAACAAGGCCCGGACAATAGTCAGGCATGGGCTGATAAGTGGCAAGTAACATTCGCGCCAAACAAGTGCCAGGCAATGACTGTCTCCAACAAGAGAGAACGTAGGGTAGCTAATGTCACTCCAATATTCAAAAAGGGAGATAGAGAGAAAATAGGGACTAACATCAGTACTGGGGAAAATTCTCAAATCCATTATCAAGGGCTTTATAGTGGAGCATTTAGAGAGCAGTGGCAGAATCAAACAGAGTCAGTATGGATTTATCAAGGGGGAAAACTATTGGAATTCTTTGACGATGTAACTAGTAGAGTTGACAAGGGGGAGTCAGTCGACATGGTATATTTGGACTTTCAGAAAGTGTTTGACAAAATCCCACATAAGAGATTCTCATGCAAGATTAAAGTGCATGGGATTGGGGCAAGTGTACTGAGATTGATAGAAAACCGATTGGCAGAGTGGAAACAAAGAGTGGGAATTAATGGGTCCTTTTCAAGTTGGCAGGCAGTAACTAATGAGGTGCCACAGGGATCGATGCTGGGATTCCAGCTATTCATAATATATATTAATGATTTGGATGAGGGAACAAAATGTAACATTTCAATGTTTGCAGATGACACTAAGTTGAGTGGGAAGGGTCAACTTTGATGAGGATGCAGAGATCCTTCAGCATGATCTAGATAGATTGGGTGAGCGGGCTAATCAATGGCAGATGCAGTATAATTTGAATAAATGTGAGGTTATTCACTTTGGAAGCAAAAACAAGAAGGCAAATTACTACCTGAATGGCTGTAAATTGGGAGAGGGGAGTGTGCCATGGGACCTGGGTGTCCTTGTTCGCCAGTCACTGAAGGTAAGCATGTAGGTGCAGCAGGCAGTAAAGAAGGCAAATGGTATGTTGGCCTTCATTGCGAGAGGTTTTGAGTACAGGAGCAGGGATGTGTTGTTGCAATTATACAGGGGCCTTGGTGAGGCCACACCGAGAGTATTGTGTGCCGTTTTGGTCTCCTTTTCTGAGGAAGGATGTTCTTGCTCTCCAGAGAGTGCAGCAAAGGTTTACCAGGCTGATTCCGGGGATGGTGGGGCTGATGTATGAGGAGAGATTGACTAGGTTAGGAGTATTTTCACTGGAGTTCAGTGAAATGAGGGGGGAAACCTCAGAGAAACTTATACAATTCTAGAAGGGTAGATGCAAGGAGCATGTTCCCAATGGTGGGGGAGTCTAGAACCAGAGGTCACAGTCTGAGGATTCGGGGTGGACCATTTAGGACGGAGATGAGGGGACATTTTTTCATCCAAAGATTGGTGACTCTTTAGAATTCATTACTACAGGAAGTAGTTGATGCCAAAATATTGAATGTATTCAAGAGGCGACTGGATATAACATTTGGGGTAAATGGGATCAAAGGTTATGGGGAGAAAGCAGGATTAGGCTATTGAGTTGGACAATCAACCATGATTGTGATGAATGACAGAGCATGCCCAAAGGACCAAATGGACTCCTCCTGCTCCTATCTTCTATGTTTCTAACTAGCGCCCCTTGACATTCAATGGTATCATCATCATGGAATCCCCGACTATCAATATCCTGGGGTGTTACCATTGACCAGAAAACATATGGGACTAGCTATATAAATACTGTGGCTATCAGAGCAGGTCAAGAGCTGGGAATTAAATGGTGAGTAATGTAGGGTCATAGAATCCTATGTCGACAACAATCCCACATAGGCCCTATCCCTGTAACCCCGTATATTTACCCAACTAATTCCCCCTGATACTGGGGGACAATTTAGCATGGCCAATCAAACTAACCTGTACATATTTGAAATATGAAAGGAAACCAGAGCACACGGAGGAAACCCACCCAGACATGGAGAGAACATGCAAACTTCACACAGACAGTGACCTAAGCCAAGAGTTGAACTCAGATCCCTGGCGTTGTGAGGTAGCAGTCCTAACCATTATATCACTGTGCCGCCCTAATTCACCTGTCTTCCCAAAGTCTGACAACAAATTAGAAGGCTCAAATCAGGGATATGATGGAATTCTCCCCACTTGCCTGAATGAGTGCAGCTCCAACGACACTCAAGCAGCTCAACACCATCCAGGACAAAGCATCCCATCCACCTCCTTAAAAAAAATCACCACTTCCACCTCTGCTGTACACTGGCATCTACAAGACAACTCACCAAGGCTCCTTTGACAGCATTCACCAAACCCATGACCTGTACCACCTCGAAGGATGAGGGCAGCAGATATACAGGAGCACCACAACCTGCTAGTTCCACTCCATGTCATCCTGACTTGAACGATATTGCCATTCCTTCACTGTCACTGGATCCCAATTCTAGTGCTCCCTTTCTAACAGTGCAAAGTCCCTGAGTGTTGTTGTAGCTGCACTCATCCAGGCAAGTGGAGAGTATTTCATCACACTCCTGATTTGAGCCTTGTAATTGGTTGTCAGACTTTGGGAAGGCAGGTGGTGAGTTAGAGCAGCACGGTGGCAGAGTGGTTAGCACTGCTGCCTCACAACACTAGGGACCCAGGTTCAATTCTGGCCTTGGGTGACAGTATGCTTACAGACCAGATAGACTGCAGCAGTTTGAGAAGATAGTTCACCACCACTTCCTGGAAAACAATTTGAGATGGACACCAGACCTTGGTGCATTACTACCTGCATTGCCACTTTCAGCGACCTGTGTACCTGTACACCCAGATCCTTCTGCCTATCAATACTCTTAAGGGTTCTGCCATTTACTGTATATTTCCTATCTGTATTAGGCCTTCCAAAATGCTTTACCTCACATTTGTCTGGATAAAACTCTATCTGCCATCTCTCTGCCCAAGTCTCCAACTGATCTATATCCTGCTGTATCCTCTGATGGTCCTCATCGCTATCCGCAAATCCACCAACCTTTGTGTCATGCGCAAACTTACTAATTAAACCAGTTACATTTTCCTCCAAATCATTGATGTATATTACAAACAGAAAGGTCCCAGCACTGATCCTTGAGGGATGCCACTTGCCCTCCATTCAGAAATGCAGCCTTTCACTGCTACCCTCTGTCTTCTATGACCGAGCCAGTTTTGTATTCACCTTGTCAGCTCACCTCTGATCCCGTGTGACTCCACCTTTTGCACCAGTCTGCCATGAGTGAACTTGTCAAAGGCCTTACTGAAGTCCACATAGACAACATCCACTGCCCTACCCTCATCAATCATCTTTGTCACTTCCTCAAAATACTTGATCAAGTTAGTGAGGCACGACCTCCCCTTCACAAAACCATGTTGCCTCTCACTAATATGTCCAGTTATTTTTCAAGTGGGAGTAAATCCTGTCTTGAAGAATCCAATAATTTCCCTATCATTGACATCAGGCTCACAGGCCTGTAATGACCTGGATTATTCTTGCTGCCCTTCTTAAACAAAGGAGCAACATTGGCTATTCTCCAATCCTCTGGGACCTTCCCTGAAGCCAGTGAGGATAAAAGATTTCTCTCAAGGCCCCAGCAATGTTCTGGGGTATATCCCCTCAGGCCCTGGGGACTTGTCTACCTAATGTTTCTCAAAAACCCCAATATCTCCTCCTTTTTGATCTGAATATGATTCAAACTATTTCCACATCCTTTCCCAGACTCATCATTGACCAAGTCTTCTTTTTGGTGAACACTGATGCAAAGTACTCATTTAATACCTCGCACATTTTCTTTTGGCTCCACACATAGATTCCCTCCTCTGTCCTTGAGTGGGCCAATCCTCTTCCTGGCTCCCCTCTTGCTCTTTATATATGTATATAAAGCCTTGGGATTTTCCTTATTCCTGCTGAGCGATGACTTTTCATGACTCCTTTTAGCCCTCCTTACTACTTGTTTAAGTTTCTTTCTACTTATTTTGTATTCCACACTTGTTTCGTATGTTCCCAGCCTCCTAGCTTTGACAAATGCTTCCTTTATCTCTTTGACTAGGCTCACAATATGTCTCGTTATACAAGGTTCCCAAAACCTGCCATACTTATCCTTCATCGTTACAGGAATGTGCCAGTCCTGAATCCCTATCAACTTACAGTTGAAAGCCTCCCACATACCAGATGTGGGTTTGCCCCCATTCTCCAGTTCCTGCCTAATATTGTTGTAATTAGCCTTCCCCCAGTTTAGCACCTTAGCTTGAGGACTGCACTTATCTTTATCCATCAGTACCTTAAAGCTTACTGAATTGTGGTCACTGTTACCAAACTGCTCCCCTACTGAAAGATCAACCACCTGGCTGGGCGCATTCCCCAATACCAGGTCCAGTGTGGCTCTTTTACTAGTTGGACTATCCGCATACTGTTTCAAGAAACCCTCCTGGATGCTCCGTACAAACTCTGCCCTATCCATGCCCCTAGCACTAAGTGAGTCTCAGTCAGTATAGGGGAAGTTGAAATCTCCCACCACAACAACCCTGCTACTTTTACACCTTGCCAAAATCTGTCCCTCCCGCAGGCTGTTCAGCGTTCTATGGTGAACATTGTGACTACACCTTTCCTGTTCCTGAGTTTTACCCATACTGCCTTGCTGTATGCGCCCTCCAAGGTGTCTTCCCAGAGCACAGCTGTGATATTCTCCTTAACCAGTAGTGCAACTCCCCCACCCCTTTTACATCCTCTTCTACCCTGCCTGAAACATCTGTATCCACACATGCCAGGCATCCTTACCATCCACCCTGGAACACATCCTGCTTATACTATCCCTGTATTCCCAGGACAAGTTGGCACCCTACAAGAGGGAGAGACCCTAAACTGGCAAAGGGATGTCAGAACTTAAGGTTCTCACATACCTCGAGACATGAGCCACCCAGCTGGCTGGGGAGGACATCGACTGTCCGTGTACTGATAGTGATGTTGGTGACAACAAACTAAATGTACACTGCATGATAGACAGCAATGTTGTGAGTGATGTTTCTAAAAGCTCCAGCCATGCAAGACGACTTCTTTCCTTCGCAGGCACACATCTGGGAAACACCTGGAGGACTCCATCAGTCCACTTAACTCCAAGCCCACCAGGAGTGGAAGACTCGTCATTGTGTTCACCCACACCCTCTATGCGCGCCAAGGCACACACCTCGGCGGGACATAGTTCGCGGGTTGCCTGAGGGTGGCAATCTGGCAGGTACATCACACTGTCTGATCAACAGCAGGCAGAGGCAGGGACTCAGAGGTTTGCTGGGGGCCTGGAACCTGCTGAGTCCCAGTCAGAAGACAAATCTCTGGACTCGGTCATGCCGAGTTGCTGGAACTCCAAAGGCAAGGTCAGAAACATCAGTGATGGCTGCACCCTTCAGATGGGAAGGCTGCATAGAGGAGGAATCCGTCTGCCCTGTGTCTGAGGTGATTGTGCCAATACTCCAAAGTACCGAGGCCAACACTGCCAGCGTAGCGGATACAGCAGAGACCTTGGTCCAAGATCTTTGCCCTGCCCTGCTGCACAAGTTGCACTCCATGGTGCAGGCACTCGCTGGCATCCATCTGTATCGATGCCAGAGGGGGGCAGAGTTTCTCAAGCTCACTCCAGCTGCTCCTTCCTCTCAAGGAGGCAGCCAAGGACTTCAGGCATCTATAGGGAGGAGGATCAGGTGGTGCACACCTCAAGGCCATCCACCCATGCCCCACCCATCTGAATCCCCTCTTCCTGAAATTCTATGAAATACTGGCCACAGCTAAACCAAAGTTCCTCTCCTGTCATACAGCCCTATCGGTGAATGGGAATCTATTGTGCTCATTCGGATCTCACCTCACAAATTTGTACATCACACACCAGAGTCCAAGAGGGGCCCCACATCAATGTTATCCAAATGCCAGTCACTCACCTGTAAGTGTCAGTCAGTCCTGTGGAGTCATGATGTGGACTTCCCAGCGTTGGGTTGGGATAGATACAATAATAATCTCACAACACCAGGTTAAATTCCAACAGGTTTATTTGGCAGCACGAGCTTTCGGAGTGCTGCTCCTTCATCAGGTGACTGGGCCTATACTCATTAGAGTTTAGAAGGCTGAGGGGGGATCTTATAGAGACTTATAAGATAATGAAGGGGCTGGATACGGTAGAGGTAGAGAGATTCTTTCTGCTTAGAAAGAAAACCAGAACTAGCGGGCACAGCCTCAAGATAAGTGGGGGGGGGGGGCAGTTTAGAACAGAGTTGAGGAGGAACTTCTTCACTCAAAGGGTGGTGAATCTCTGGAATTCTCTGCCCGTTGAAGTGGTGGAGGCTACCTCATTGAATATATTTAAGTCATGGGTAGATAGGTTTCTGACAGACAAGGGAATTAAGGGTTATGGGAGAAAGCGGGAAAGTGGAACTGATCCACTTCAGATCAGCCATGATCTTATTGAATGGCGGGGCAGGCTCGAAGGGCTAGATGGCCTACTCCTGCTCCTACTTCTTATGTTCTTATGAGTGTCTATTAAATCTATGCCCCCTGGCACTCACCTGATGAAGGAACATAAGAACTTAAGAACATAAGAAATAGGAGCAGGAGTAGGCCATCTAGCCCTTCGAGCCTGCCCCGCCATTCAATAAGATCATGGCTGATCTGTTGTGGCTCAGTTCCACTTTCCCGCCCTCTCCCCATAACCCTTAATCCCCTCTCTTATCAAGAACCCATCAACCCGCTTCTTAAAAATATTTAGCGAGGCAGCCTCCACCACTTCAACGGGCAGAGAATTCCAGAGATTCACCACCCTTTGAGTGAAGAAGTTCCTCCTCAACTCCGTTCTAAACCGCCTCCCCTTTTATCTTGAGGCTGTGCCCCCTAGTCCTACTGTCTTTTTTGAGCGGGAAGAGTCTCTCCACCTCTATCATATCCATCCCATTGCTCCAAAAGCTCGTGCTACCAAATAAAGCTGTTGGAATTTAACCTGGTGTTGTTAGACTGTTTACTAGCCCTGTGGAGTGTTTCTGGAGGTGTTGTGGTAAGTTCCTGGATTTGGGAAGATGTGTTTCTATTTCTGCATCCTAACAAGGAGGATTAAATAACCTGGTCACAAGGAGGTTGCAGTAGGTTTGGGAGCTGCAGTTGCAATGTCTCTGGATTGCAGGATCACAGCCAGATGTCCTTTGCCAAGCTGCTGCCATGATCCTCCATTCTTCTTAACATTGGCAGGCCAGTTAATGTGCGTAGCATCTTGATGCGCAAGCCCATTAACGCTCTGATGTATGCCAGTCCATCGCTATTCTCATCAAATCCTCTGCAGCAGAACTCATTTCTGATCCCACCTTCTGGTGAGCAGCTAAACAAACCATCCTTTAGCCCTGCCTCGGTCTGGCTGCTTGCCACACAGGCCTGGCGATGCCAACTCCACATTAGCTTTTGAAGGAATGTGCAGTGCCAGTGTCTGAGCTGGTGAATGTGAATGTCAGATCTTCCTCAGTACTGTGCTGTTGCTCTCTCTGTCTCCTCCTGGAACTGTTGTCACTGGAGTCAGCGGCAATTTTTGAATGTTTGAAAGTAGAAAGCTTGGAAGGGGAAGATTGGGGTGGTGGGGGCAGGGGTGAGGGGTGGGGAGGGGGGGCAGTTTGGAGGTGGTGCTTTGGTGGAAAGGAAGAGGTCCATGATAAGATAATCTGTAGCTGGTTTGCCGAGCCAAATTGCTGGGTGACAGAGAGCGGGATTTGATAAGGGTGGGAAGTGCCATCATGAATGTCTTAGCGATGCCAGGTTCGCCAAGCTCTGAGGCAGCTGGCTGCATGATGCTGATAAACATTTCTTTAAGGCTCAGGAGATGCAGGCATACTGTTCCCCCAATGCCCCTTATCCCTGCAAGAGAGAGGGAAGAATGTCATTGACTGTGTAACACATGGGTGTGTGTGCCAAAACCAAATAGCTAAATGTATGTGGAGAGAGACAGGGGTGAGTGTGGATCTGGCAGGATTGGAAACTATGTGAGAGTGAGTATCTGAATGTCTGGCCTAAGCCCTCTGTTTTGGGCCTGGTGATGGATGATGATGGTGTGCCCTGCATTGGGAAGTATGAGAGGTTGGCAGTGTGGTGGTGAAGACATGGCATGTGAAGATTACATTCTCAAATCTTGACAACTTGTGCGAAGACAATAAATGCCTTGTGGCACCAATGCCAGGTTTTCAGGTGCAGACACAAGGATTTAGCCAACTATTCAATTTTTCTGAGGGACAGGCTGGCTTTAAGAACAAAAGCTAGCTGCTCTACTTGCTTTCAGCACAAGATTACTCGGCTTCCTGATAGGAAAGGAGTGTGACCACACAGATGTAGCCAGTTGTGCGGGAGCTGCTTGGTCCAATGCCACCCCTCGGTAAGTGAGGTGGAAACACTCAATTTATGAGCTGCCTACTTCCACAGGAATACCACTGAGACTGGCTTCTCAATCTGCAGCATTTTCTCTTTTCTCAATTTAAAGGGAGGCAGTGGTGTAATGGCATTATCATTGAACTAGCAATCCAGAGATCCCTGACTAATACTTTGGGGACCCGAGTTCGAATCCCACCACGGCAGATGGTGAAATTTAAAATCTTTAATTGAAAGATGATCATGAAACCATTGTCAATTGTTGTACAATGGTTCACTGATATCCTTTAGGGAAGGAAATCTGCCGTCCTTACCTGGTCTGATTGCAGACTCACAGCAATGTGGTTGACTCTGAGAATGCCCTCTGAAATGGAGGGCAACTAGGGATGGTCAGTAAATGCTGCCCCAGCCAGCAATGCTCACATCCTGTAAAAATAAATTTAACAAATTCAGGCAGGTTGTGACTCACAATCTCTGTGCCTGAAAAATGGTGTGGAGATGACAGCGTTGGACTGGGGTAAACACAGTAAGAAGTCTGACAACACCAGGTTTAAGTCCAACCAATTTATTTGATAGTAAACTCATTAGCTTTCAGGGTTTGTCCCTTTGTCAGGTGAGTGGAGAGTTCTGGCCTGAGACAGAACATAAAACAGCACAGACAGCTTACAGATTACTGGTTAGAATGCAAATCTTTACACCTAACCTGCTGTTCAAGTCTTAAAGTGGCTGACAATGTGAGTAGAATGAGCATTAAGCACAGGTTAAAGAGATGTGTATAGTCTCCAGACAGTAAAGTTTGTGAGTTTACTATCAAATAAATCGGTTGGAGGTCAACGAGACTTGATGCTTATCTCATTACCCCTGTCCATAAACTTACAGAACATGTCACCCTGAGATGGGGCAATGCCTTAATGGCATATGATAGAATCCTCCAGCACAGAAGGTGGCCATTTGGCTCACTCTGGGTGGAATTTTACCGGCACATCCACCCAATGTTCGGACGATCCCTCCTGAGGCCAACGTTCTCTGAGCCTCGTCCGCCCCCGGGATTGGGGCAGACATGCCAGTAAAATTCCAGCTAATATTCGTACCAACTCTTTGAAAGGGATTTTCCAGTTCACTCCGCAGCCTTGCCCTTTCCCCATATCCTGACATTTTGTTTTAAGCAGACGTCCAATCTTGAAAATCAATAACAAATTTATCTCAACTAGACTTTCAGGTGACCATTCTGGATACCCATCACCTGTATTAAAAAAATCCGAGAACCTCTGGTGCAGAAGGGGATCATGTGACCCACTGAGTCTGCGCTGACAATACTCTCCCCCAGGCACTGTCCCTGTAACCCACGTATCTACCCTGCTAATCCACCTGGCTAAGAGTCAATTTAACATGTCCAATCAACCCAAGCCTCCCACCTTTGGACTGTGGAAGGAGACTGGAGCACCCGGAGGAAACCGATGCAGACACAGGGGAAACACGCAAACTCCACATTGTTTTCCAGTGACCTGAATTGAACCCGGGTCACTGGCGCTGTGAGGCCCCTCCAGCTCTTTACAAATGTTCACTGATTATCATCTCTTTGCCATTGAATTCAGCTTCTCCATAGCTGACATATCAAAACCCTTCAACGTTTTGAACACTTCTTTTAAATTTCCCCATAATCTTCTCCACTCTAAACAGAAAAATCTGAACCTGTTTAATCTCTCCGCCAAACTGAACTCTGTCGCCACTCATCCCATTTGAGTAAACCTCATCTAGAGGCCTTGCCACCCCTCCAAAAGTGTCTTGCCCAGAATTGGGCAGAATAACTATCGGAGGTTTAACTGGTGTTAAACCTCCAATAGGCCCCCACAGTCCAGACGGGTAGCATGGTGGCACAGTGGTTAGCACTGCTGCTTCATAGTGCCAGGGACCCAGGTTCAATTCCTGGTTGGGGTGTCTATGCCAAGTCTGCACATTCTCCCCATGTCTGCGTGGGTTTCCTCCAGGTGCTCCAGTTTCTTCCCACAGTCCGAAAGATGTGCTGGTTAGGCGCATTAACCATGTTAAATTCTCCCTCAGCGTACTTGAACAGGTGACGGAGTGTGGCGCCTAGGAGATTTTCAAAGTAACTTCATTGCAGTGTTAATGTAAGCCCACTTGTGACACCAATAAATAAACTTTAAACTTATGAATGTTTAGCGTTGCTCTCTTGCTTTTGTGTTCTGGGGCACCTATTTATAAAGTTGCCATAAAGAGTGTTATCTACCTGCAGTTTTTACAGAATCGAATTGAGGAGTAGGCGCTCAGAGAAATTTAAAAAAGGGAAATTGCTGCAGATTCAGAAGCTTATCCCAGCAGGAATGAGCAGCAAGAATCCATAGAGAAGGTTAATTGTGGAAATGGTACGGGGGTGAACTTTTAAGACGGGATTTTACAGTCTTGCTCGAGCGAGATGAAATTCCTTTCCAAGGTCACAGGGTATTTCTATTGTCTGCTCCTTGCCCACTCCGATTCCTGGATGGGTGGCGCGGTAGAATTCTAGTGTTAGATTCTGGACACAGATGGAAAAATATTAAGTTAAACTTGAAACTTTAAGTTCAACTTTAAGTTGAAAATAACTGTGTTAGTGATGTGCACACTGTTGTTCATTCAACTTATCTTTTAAACCAAGCGTGGAACACCTTGCCTACGATGTGATGTTTAGTCACACCTAAGCTGCGGCTTTAATCTGATAAGAATGAGAGAAATATCTGTGCCATCACTCAGATCTCTCTGTCAGCAGATCACAGAAGTAACATTAGAGGTGTTTTTTTTCCATGTCTCAGACAGTCTAACCCATCTTAACTACAGATGTGGGGCACAAAGAACTGAAAGTTGCAAGGGATTTGGATTATTTCATCATTTTTAAGCTAATGCTCGCTAAAACCAGAAAATTCAACATCACGTCATTTCATTTGTACCTTATCGAAAACCTTTAGAAATTTCGCCAAGTCTGCTTATCATGTTGGTTTTGATACTTGTACGGTACAGCAAAATTGTTTGATGTTCTTTCTGCCAGTGCCCAGGTTCAGACTCAGAATCGAACTATCCAATTCTGACCCCGTAAAATTCATCACACTCTGCAAAGGTGTGATGTCAAGCTTTCCATTTAAAAGTGGTTAAATCCAGCAACAAATCTATCAGTTCTATCATTCGCATACCGTTTCCCCACTCCCCCTGCCTGCATTTAGATTAAAATTGGCATCACTAATTTACCCATTTTCTGTGACATCTGTAATAACAGAAATTACCAAGCCAGTCAGCCTGACTGATTGAGTTTCAGCTAATCAGCTGGGAGGCACAATTATGAAACAAAATAAGTGGACCTGTTCATTTTTGAGGGATATTAAGCCCTTCATAAATCTTTAATAAAGGCAGCAACAAATATTGAGCTAATAAATTCAATCACACTAGTGCGGAATGTGTAATTTTGAGAAATTTTATTTATTCAAGCACTTATTTTGGTCATTAGAAATTTTAGATTCTGAGGGGAAATATATTGGCGGAAGAAAAAAATCCTGAATGTATTCTTGGGAAGCCAGAGGTCATCGAACCATCCGATCATGGATCAGTGCATTGTCATTGGAAAATTGTAACTGTTGTGGTGTCCATTATAACTCAACGTAGATGGGCACTTGCACGATATCTCCTTATCTAAACTCAGATAGAGGGAGTGCAGCAAAGATTCACCAGACTGATTCCTGGCACGGCAGGATTGTCACATGAGGAGAGATCGGGTCAACTGAATCTATATTCATTAGAGTTAGAATGAGAAGAATGAGAGGGGATCTCATTGAAACATATAAAATTCTGGCGTGGTTAGACAGACTGGATGCAGGAATATTGTTTCCTCTGGTAAGGGGTGTCTAGAAGAAGGGAGTTACAGTCTCAGGAAAATGGTTGGGCCATTTAAGATTGAGCTGAAAGAAATTTTTTCACTCTGAGGCTGTTAAACCTGTGGAATTCTCTACCACAGAAAGCTACGGAGGAAAGGTCACTGAAGATATTTAAGAAATGAATGGATAGACATCTGGATTCCAAAGGTGTCAAGACTTATGGTGAGAGTGCAGGAGTATGGTGTTAAGATAGAGGATCAATTGCAATCATGTTGAATGATGGAGCAGGCTTGAAGGGCCAAATGGCCTATTCCTGCTCCTGGTTTCCATGTTTCTACATTTCTAATATGCTCAATGGCCTAATTTTCAGGCCTAAAATACTTTGACTGCCAGGCTCATTGCCCTTCTGGAACAGGCAGCAAGAGGGCCCAGAGTGACCGCCAGAAGCTGAAGATTGGGCATCCCTTTCATGCCCACCAGCTTGCTGGCACAATATGGACAGTACATTTCAGGAGGCAAGGTAGGAACCCAGGCCAGGAGGAGCTGTGAACTTCCTTGTGGGTTCTGCTTCAGGCGGGCACCTTATTTGCCAAACCCAGCGTGCCAACATATTAGTTGAGTAGGGTTAAGATCAACCCATTTGTGTGGCACCTCTAGCATTGTGTAGGCTAAATATGGCACCAAATACAAGAGTAATTCAAATGACTGGTACTTTAAAAGAGTTTTCACATGCCAGCTTTGACGTAATGACTTATAGATATGTGGATGTCTGTGCGCAAGAGAAATGAGAACACATCAGTTCTGACTATTACGAGGCCAGGGTTCTTCCTCTTTACCCATCCACATAATGATTACTTCTAATGTTTTTTCAGAAGAGTATGAAGGGATAAATCTGTCCAACATCCTCAGCTTGTATTTCGGACTCTCGATCACCCAGGGTCCTTTATTCGTCACTGTGGTACGGTTAGACCACATATTTGCTGAGAAGCCCCCAATTCTGCTTCCAGACCTACTTCAACCATTGGTCTTGGGAAAAGCACCAAGAATGCTCTGTTCCAACAGAACATGCCTTGTTAACTACTAAAGGTGATTCTATTGATAGCACAGATTTTCCTGGTGGTCTCTCTGGTTTAGTCGCAGAGTGAATGATTCTGCCTTTCCCAATAAGGGGAGATTATGTGTGAGCGTCAGAAGTATTTCCCAAACTGTAAATTGTACACTGTTTTTTATCCCGGTTTTAACTTCCTCTTTTAACTCGCATTTCTGTCGTAGTTGATTTAGTTCCTGAACAGTGTAACTTTGTCCGCATTTCCGCGTGAGAATTATTTGGCTTGTGTGATTTCTTGTGCGCTGACACTTTTAGAAGCCAATCCGTGTGTTATCATTTATGACAGAAGTTCAGAATTTTGTACAAAACAATGATTGTATTTGTAATATGAATGTTTTGGGTTGGTCTGTATTTTAAATAAAATGAATAAAAGTGTTAGTTCTTCAGCTATGTCTTCCCTAACCTGAGTTGGCTGTTTTATTCATGGCTTTCAGAAGGGATTTCCTTGAATACCTGAAGGAGAAAGAATCTCCAAGGAGATGGAGAAAACACAGGGGAGTGGGACTAACTGGATTGCCCCTCCAAATAGCTGGCACAGTCTCGATGGGTCAAATGGCCTCCCCCTGTTCCACAGTATTCAGATTCTTTCGTTTTAAAATCTCTCTGCAATGTTAGGAATTTCACATGGATTTCAAAGGAACATCTCCCCACAATAGCCTAGAACAAAGTTCCCCACAATTAGATATTCAACATGCTACAGGCAGGAGGGGGTTAAACAGCCCTGGTTTCTCCTCTCACCATCCATCGCACCATTGAATTCTGACAGTTCAGAAAGAGACCTCCCGGCCCATCGAGACTACGCCGATTCTCTGAAAGGGTATCCATGCAGGCCCACTCTCTGCCCTATATTCATAACTCTACACATTTACCATGGCTAATCCATATAACCTGCACATCTTTGGACTGTGGGGGGAAACTGGAGAATCACGCAGACGCGAGGAGAACATGCAAACTTTGCACGGTCACCCAAGGCTGGAATTGAACCCGGCTCCTTGGCGTTGTGAGGCAGCAGTGCTAACCACTGTGCCACTGTACCACACCCTCATGTGTAAACAGAAAGTGTTTTGGTTTGCTTCTTCCTTTATACGTGGTGACGTAATTGTCAACCCCTCAGTTTTGGTGTGACTACAATTCCCATTAATAACTCCCACATCAAATGCCCAATAGGATGAATGTAGAGGGTTAGCTTATTTTGTGCACACTCGAATGTGGGAACAGGGTAGTAACATTGTCTACTTTTCATGTGGTAAAGGAGGGAAGGAGAAAGAAAGATTTGCCGTGCAAAGACCATAGAGAAAACAATTATTGTTTCACATCAGTCCAGAGTCCAGATTCAAAGTTCAGTGGTGTATTCCTTGAACTAGTTCTGGATAATTCATTTTTCCAGTAAAATTGATTTCCACAATCAGATAGGCACATAAAGATGAGTCGGTCTTGTAGACATTGGTACAGAAAGTCTAATAGAATGTAGTTGGGGGCTAGGCATTCTAACCAGTACAGAGTCCCTTTTCTATGCTGCCACTTAATAGATGGGAAGCTAAGTATTGCACTGCAGTAAGACAGGATAACTGGCACTTCCAGCTGAAGATTCATGACATATGGCTCCATTTCCCTATAGCACTTTTGACATAGGACCGGTATTCCTGATCTGGGTCACCGAGGTTGATAAATGTCCTGGCCATCTATTCAGAAAGGTTGCATGGCCCTTTGTCCTAGCAGGCTAGTAGACTCCAGTTGGCCAAGCTGGGCTATGAAGTGCAGATAGTCTTTGTATAGTTCCCCTTGAACTTGGTCTTGTAACCTGCGGGAATCATTGAAATATCTTCAGGAATAATAAAGTGCCAATTTCCTCAATACTGCCAAATAGTCCCTTTTGTTCAGGGTCACATACAGACATAGCGTCTGTCATTTAAAAAGGTCTTTGTCCAGTTTTTAAATTATTAGAAATTAATCATGAGTATATATATATAAACATATATACTCATTATTGTGTGAGGTCTTAGTCTTTTTTTTCTCAAGATGGTGCCAGAACAAGGTGACTTCTTACAAGCTGTGCCCACCATACCTTCTATTCTAGTCCTGTTATGAATTCATGTTGGAAAATGAATTGTCTCTTGCGCACCCTCTCACTTATAATGATTTTGAGACTGTCTCTATTGAAATATGCTTTTAAGGACAGCAGCAGTACATCACTCGAGGGGAAGTGTGTCATGCAATCTGGTCCTATTTGCACTTTTACGCAGCTCTGCTGCTGATAGCTTCAGGCTGTCTACCTTTGTATAAATGTTTTCAGGTGCCTGGTCTTAATAAATGAACCCACTCAGCGTGAACCCATGTAATTTGATACATTTATCATAACTTCATTGCAGTATTAATGTAAGCCTACTTGTGACACGAATAAATAGACGTTAAATGTAAAAAAAAACTTTAAACCTGCGCACATACAGTCTCACGCAGCATTACACTACCTTAGAGAGCCTGCTCCTCTTGGTCACATAGCTATTGCAGCCTTGCTATCTTCACCTTGGCCAGAATTTTACTGGCACTCTGCCCAAGGCTTGGACAATCTCACCGAGGCCAATGGAGAATGCCATTCTATGAGCCTTGCCCTCCCCAATTTCGGGGCAGTTGTGCTGGTAAAACCAGAGCCTTGGAGTCTATTGTTTTGTTGCTTGGAATTTTCTTTTCCTCTCCTTTATTGCTCCGAAAAAAACTGGGAGCAAGTCTAAGGAAATGTTACGGAAGTAATGCAATAAAAATTCAAGGTATGAAATGGCATAGCACTCCATCATCAAAAAACTTAATTTATAAACGGAAGGAAGAAAACCTCCTCACCGTGTTTCCAATTTCTAGAATGTCCTTCAAAAATATGCATCATGACTGATTAGCTCCAGGTTTTATTAAAGGACATCATGAACTCCCAGCTAAACAGTTCCATCTCCAACTTGAGTCCAGAATTATAAAGCTAGTGCAATCATAAGAAATGCCTCAAAAGCTTATTTTGTGTAACAACACAAATGTTACTTACGCTGTGAGGATTAATGAGTGAAGGGCATAGTAATAAGAAGCAGGAGAATTAAATCATCCATCTAAACTAAGGTACTTCTGAAAGCTCTCAAGAAGAGTTAGTGGTGCAGTGAAACCTCATTTGATACAGGACAAATAAACACTCAATTTGCTTCACTGCAAACTAATTTTTCCTCTAATGATAGATTATCCTCAAATATTCTTTCCCAAATCTGTTTCTCCCCAGTTTACGTTGCATTCCAGTGGTATTATTTAAAAGCTATACCATGACACGTATCATTCATCTACTCTGTTCCAATCTGCACAATAATAAGGCTAAGTATCCTCTATCTCATAATTTTACTCAAATATATCTCATCAGCAGAAGCACAGGGGAAGCCAGGGGAAGTTAAGAAATGCATTATAAAGTGCCACAATGCATTTACAGCTCAGAAACAATATATAATCCAAATGGTCGAGAGTGTTTCTTCTGGTCCACTTGAGGTCCAGTCCACTTTTAACCCCTTTAGCAAAACCAATCAACACATCCTTCTAGATATCAGGTGACCTTATAGCTGCTATTGCTCCTTGGATCTTCAAGATTTCAGCTTAAGTCATGATCCAGAATCTTACCAGTGTCCATGCTAGTGGGACCTGCTCATCCTGCCACAGTGAACAGAGATTTGGCTGGCTGTCCAGTTTGCACCCAGTATTTGCACCACTTTGCATCAATTGGTATGATTTGTGCTTCTGAATCAGGAGATTGTTGGTTCAAAGCCCAGTCCAGCCACAAAAGTCTGTCACTTCACAGTGCATTACATAAGAAGGGTTGTGTTATGGGCCTTATCTAGCAGATATGGATGGGTCAGGCCAACTTTAAAGATCCCACAACATGGTTTGGACAAGAGCCAAGCATTGGAGTTGGAGCTGATTAGAGACTAAAACAGAGATCTATTGGTAAAGATGCAAGGCATGGCTGAGGTTGTAAATGAGTTCTAGTTAATGGTGCTCACCAAAGAAAAATTTAGCAAACATATAATGAATGAGGATTTTAACATGTTCCTGAATGTGATAAAAATAGATAAAGAGGAGGAACTGGGAAGGCTGACAGTATTTAACAAACATAAGTCAATCAGTAGGGGGGTAGTGGTATCATGGTATTGTCACAGGCCTAGTAATCCAATGACCCAGGATAATGTTCTGTGGGCAAATGGTGAAATTTGAATCAATTAATGATAACCCCTGAAAATATGATCATAAAATCTCACCCATTTCATTGACGTCACAGCAGTGTGGCTGACTCATAAATACCCTCCGAAATGGCCCAGCTAGCTCTCAGTTCAAAAGCAATTAGGGATGGGCAATTAAATAAGAAGCCTTAGCTAATGATGAGAGAAATAAGGATGGGAATTGCAGGAGTTCTGAACAAAAATCTTTCAATACTCCTTAGAAGCACATCCTTGTTCAGAAGGGTGATGAACAAAACTGTCATATACAGGCCAGCCAATCAATGCCGATTGTAGGGAAGCAGTTAGAAACCATAATCTAGGATGAATAAAGGAGATCCAACTTGGATTTATTATGGATGAATCATGTCTGATTAATTTATTTTTGATTTAAAAAAAACAGAGGGTTGATGTAGGTGACGTAGTTGATGTGGAATAGATTGACTTTCAAAAGGCTTTTTGATAAGTTGCTACATAATAAGTAGGCTTGTCAGAACTGTGGTTAGTACTGCTGCATCACAGCATCAGGGACCTGGGTTCAATTTCGGCCTTGGGTCACTGTCTGTGTGGAGTTTACACATTCTCCCCGTGTCTGCTTGGGTTTCCTTCAGGTGCTCTGGTTACCTCCCACAGCCCAAAGATGTGCAGGTCAGGTTGATTGGCCATGCTAAATTAACTCTAGTATCAGGGGGATTAGAAGGGTAAATATGAAGGATTATGGGAATAGAGCCTGGATGGGATTGTGCAGACTCAATGGGCCGAATGGCCTCCTCCTGCACTGTTGGGATTATGATTCAAATTTGAAACATTTGAGCAAGAAAGAACAGCGGCAGAATGGATACAACATTGGCTAAGGGATGGAAAAGAGAGAGTGGTAATAAATGGTTTCTATCATACTGGAAGGATATTCATGGTGGTGCATCAGGACTACAGCCATTGCTGATTTTCAAACACATTAATAACTTGAACTTGGGGTACAGGCCACAATTTTACATTTATCAAATGTCACAAATCTTCACAATGAGGAAGATAGTAATAGATTTCAAGAGGATATAATAAGGCTCATGGAATGGGTAGACACAGAGTAGATGAAACTCAATGCAGAAAGATGGTAGATGATGTAGTTTGGCTGGGAACTATGGTCAAATAAGATATGATGTGGATATGCCAGCATTGGACTGGGGTAAACACAGTAAGAAGTCTGACAACACCAGGTTTAAGTCCAACCGATTTATTTGATAGTAAACTCTCAAGCTTTCGAGATTTCCTCAGGTGATTGGAGAGTTCTGGCCTCAGAGCATATAACAGCACAGACAGTTTACAGATTACTGATTACAATGTGAGTCTTTACAACTAACCTGCTATTCAAGTCTTCAAGTGGCCGAAACTGTGAGCAGAAGGAGCACTGATCACAGGTTAAAGAGATGTGTATTGTCTCCAGACAGTACAGTAAGTGAGGTTTTGCAAACCCAGGCAAGTCACGGGGGTTACAGACAGTGTATGTCGCACTACCTGTAACCCCCATGACTTGCAAAACCTCACTTACTGTACTGTCTGGAGACAATGCACATCTGTTTAACCTGTGATCAGTGCTCCTTCCACTCAGTGTCGGCCACTTTAAGACTTGAACAGCAGGTTAGTTGTAAAGATTCGCATTCTAATCAGTAATCTCTAAACTGTCTGTGCTTTATATGCTTTGTCTGAGGCCAGAACTCTCCATTCACCTGACAAAGAGGTAAACCTCGAAAACTTGTGAGTTTACTGTCAAATAAATTGGTTGGACTTAAACCTGGTACAAATAAGATATCATAGTGTTACACATGAGGAGGGTACAGATGAAGAGAGACTGAGGGGTTAAGGATTTGTGCACATATCTCTGAAACAGCAAATGTTACAAAGAAGGAGTGGAGGGTCCAGAACCAGAGGGATTGTAGTTTGAGGATAAGGGGTTAACCTTTTAGGACTGAGTTGAAGAGAAGTTCCTTCACCAAGAGAGTGGAGAATGTGTGGAATTCATTAAAACATGAAGTAGCTGAGGACAAAACATTGCCTGATTTCAAGGAGAAATTAGATATAGCTCAATGGGCTAAGGGGATCAAGGTAAAAGTTTCCTTATTAGTTACAAGTAAGCTTACATTAACACTGCAATGAAGTTACTGTGAAAATCCCCATAGTCCGGCGATTGTTTGGCTATACTGAGGGAGAATTTAGAATAGCCAATGCACCTAACCAGCGCATCTTTCAGACTGTGGGAGGAAGCCGGAGCACCTGGAGGAAACCCGCGCAAACACTGGGAGAAAATGCAAATTCCACGCAGACAGTGACCCATGCCAGGAATCGAACCCTGATTCCTGACACTGTGGGGCAGCAGTGCTAACCACTGTGCCACCATGCTGCCCCAATATGGGGGATCAAGATATTGAATTTATTGAGCAGCCACGATCAAAATGAATGGCAGAGCAGGCTCGAAGGGCCAAATGGCCTGCTCCTGCTTCTGTTTTCTATGTTTCCATGCCTATGTTTCTATGTAAAGCTGTTAATAAAGCACCTGGGATGTTGGGCTTTGCAAAGAGAGGACCCTGACTGGATTTTGCCGACACCCCACCCCCGTGAGCAGCCTGGAAATTCCGGTCAAAGACTTTGGAGAGGCTATGAGGAGATTTACTAAAATGATTCCATGGTGGATTACAGTTGTACAGTTAGACTAGAGAAACTGGGCTCGATTCTCTTTAGAGTAGTGAAGACTCAGAGGAATTTTATTTAAAGTCATGAAGGTTTAGATAGAATAAATAAATAACAAATAAAGAAAAACAGTCTTCGAAATCTGAATGGTCACCAACAAAGAGGGTACAAATTTAAGGCAATTGATAAAAGAGCGAGAAGCAACATGAAAAAATGTGTAATTTTATGTAATGAGTGGTTAAGACTTATAATGTACTGCCTGATAGATACACATCCAATCAAAGAGGAATTTGATAAAGAGCTAAAAGAGTAAAAAGTGGTAGGATATGGGGAAAGAGTGGAGGCAGTAGGACTGACTGGATTGTCGCTGGGAATTCCAGATCTTGGGCTAATTCCTTGGGATGTTCCTGCCTCTGTCTGCTGTGGATCTTCAGCTGGGAGCTATTCACTACTGAGTGACCCAGAAGCCTGTCTACTTAGCAATTCCACTGAGGTGTGAGTATCTGCGCTGGGGCCAGGTGTGGGTGACAGCTGCGATGCCTGTTCAGTGGTTCAGTAAGAGAAGCCCCCTCTGAGCTGCTGGAGTCCAGTGGGTCCAGGGAGGGTGAGGATGGACCAGTCTATTCTACTGGCTGGCCTGCAAGAGAAGGGAGGTGGTATCGGTGCATTACAGAGGAGGCGGAGGGAACATTAATTACTGACGTGGGACTTGAGGAATGACAGTATATCTGTTGAAGATTCTCATTTCTCTGCTGCCTCCACTTCACCAGCAGCTCCAGCACAATCATCCTCCACTTGGCCAGCTTGAGGACTGTTCCTCAAAACATGTGAGGGTTCTCAGCTGGGGCACGATTTGAGTTGGCTGTGCCTGCTGATACCCATTGTGGTTGAGTTTGTCCTGCAATGATGCAGTGAGGAAGAGCGTAAGTGGGAGTGTGGACATTTAAGATGGCGATGAGGTATGGCAGGCATGGGGCTTGGGTGGCAACTAGAGTGTGAAGAGCATAGCATGGGGGAACATAGTGATTGTGGGAGAGATAGTGAGGAACCTGAAGCCTGGTACTGGCAAAGACCAAGGTGACTGAATCAGAGAAAGGGTTGGGGGAGTGAGAGATGTGCGAGAGGGTCCAGTGGGAGACTGGGGATACTTACCCCTGCTGAACAAAGAGGATCATTCATCTTTTTCCCATTGCTGCCCTGTTGCAGTGTGCTTGCACTGACCCAGGCTGCCACTGCATCCCAGGTGGGTGGGAGGCCAACTCCTGGAGGGGGGTAGAGTGTGTCCCACCTCTGCGCCATCAAGCAATCCGGAACAATGTGAAACACTTGGGAATGGAAGTGAATACTAATGGACTGTAATGCTCAGCCCGAACACATTCTGGCAGCAATACATAGATAGATAGAATCCCTACAGCGTAGAAGGAGGCCATTCAGCCCATCAAGTCTGCACCGGCCACAATCCCTCCCAGCCCTTATCCCCTTGGCACCACATATTTACCCTGCTAGTCCTCCTGACACTAAGGGACAATTTAGCATGGCCAATTAACCTAACCTGCACATCTTTGGAGGATGGGAGCACCCAGGGGAAACCCAGGGGAGAACGTGCAAACTCCACATAGACAGTGATCCAAACTGGGAATTGAACCCGGGTCCCTGGCGCTGTGAGGCAGCAGTGCTAACCACTGTGCTACCGTGCTGTATTGACATGAAACAGTCCAACACTCTGCTATGCTTTGTTAAGATTGCTCCCATTAATTCCATTTCTCTCTCTTTGCAGATTCTACCTGACCTACACAGTACTTCTCCCATCTTCACAATTTGCAAGGTCATTTGAGAGGGATGTGAAGACATCACTAGGCAACAATGATCTGCATTCATTGTCTCAGATTAATGGTTTCAAAATATAAAGCAGGAGGGGCAAAGGGCTTGGGTGAACCGAATTAAATCAATGAGTATGCAGATACCTGTAGCATTCGGAATGAAATGGAAATTGAATTGAATGCATCTTAGCTTTTACAAGATTCAATTGATGTCAATGTCAGCATTGCAAAGAATTTTGTTAGTTGAACACAGCTTACGTGTTCAGGCAACACATGCCCATTCTACTGACAGTGAAGGTGATTGATTTGAACATCATTTATTATGAAATCCACAATGACAGGTGAGTTTTTTATTATGATTTAAAATATTTCAAAACAGTTAGCACCCTATTTAAAAGATGTAGACACTCATCAATACTGTTAACACTTTTCTAACAATCTTAAATATTTGCTAGCGTTTAACATGGCCATCCCTCTTCTCTGGCTCCCAAACCCTGGGTTCCTTCCTCCATCACCGACCAACCCATGATTGCACCACTCCCTCTCCCCAGCCTATTAGGCCTCATCCCCCCCCCTGCTTTCCCCATGCCTCCACGCATTCCCTTCCCACCTCCCAACCCACCCCACCCACCCAACTGCCCACTTTAAGAATCAGAATGGCAGGACCATTCTGCTCTGGAACACTTCCGATTTGATTTGATTCATTATTGTCACATCTATTAACATGCAGTGAAAAGTATTGTTTCTTGCACGCTATACAGACAAAGCATACCGTACATAAAGAAGGAAAGGAGAGGGCGCAGAATGTAACGTGACAGTCATAGCTAGAGAAAGATCAACTTAATGCAAGGTAAGTCCATTCAAAAGCCTGATGGCAACAGGGAAGAAGATGTTCTTGAGTCCGTTTATACATGACCTCCGACTTTTGTATCTTTTTCCCAACGGAAGAAGGTGGAAGAGAGAATATCCAGTATATCACAACTTCAGTGTAAATAGGATCAACGTTTACTCCTATCGGGAAAAGAAAGTCTAGGCCATAAAATATTTTATAGTGAGTGAGTGAGTGGTCAAGTTATGGAACTCCTCCCTGGAGGAACATTGGATGTAGTTAGTTGTAATAGCTTGAGGTATCAACGAGGAAGCTGCTTTAATCATTAAAGTGATTTATTCCAGGCAGCAGCAAAGTAAAGCTTCAGCAACTACAATACAGGTCTTTACTCCTTGACTCCCAGGCTCACACTGAGGGTTCGCTTTTTCTGCGGACCCCCACATTTTCTTGCATTGGCCGAGGTCCATGTGCTTCCAAGCAATAGGCCCCATGTAACCCATGAACAAACGCCCCTTAAAGGAGCCACACTACCACATTAATATTGTTACATTCAAATGCCGAAGGAGATTGTTACTTTTTTTTAGAATCCCTACAGTGCTAAAGGAAGCCATTAGGCCCATCGAGTCTGCACCGACAACAGTCCCACCCAGACCCTATCCCCATAACCCCACAAATTGACCCTGCTAATCCCCCTGACACTAGGATCAACTTAGCATCACCAATCCACCTAACCCGCCTATGGCTGGTAAGTATATATTTAAAGGGCAGGTGAATTTAGGTGGAGCTTTCCATTCTGAAACTAAGCCCCGTGACGGGACTGGGATGTCCGAGGAACTCCTGGCACAGCGTACAATGGGTAAGTCTGCCAAATCACCCAATGCTCAGCTAATTAATCAGCTGTGAGGTTCAGGTCAAAGCTTACAGCGGATTGGGCAGAAAGGCAGATGCCTCACCGTCAGGGCTGGGCACCATATTGAAAAGGCACCCAGATCACTCTTCCTCCCTCCCTTTCCCCCTGCCCGCCCCCCTCTGGTCCAACCCCTGCTTGTAGTGTTGCCCTTCACCAGATACTGCCCTTCATGCAAAGTTGCTCCTCCTTGGACATACCCCCTTGGACCTCACCTCCTGACAAACGCCCATCCCCCCAACTTTATTTGTGCAATCCAACCACCCCACTTAGTTCATATGCATGCCATCCACTGTGTGACATACAGCATGACACCGGGAACAAGAGCAATGCCAATGGTGATGGTCGTGTAAGGGAAAAGAAAGAGATCCACCAGACAGAGTGTACACTAGGGTCTGATCTCCTGCTACTGGGGTGCAGGAGGTAAAAGTTTCACGGGGGCAAAGATTCAGCTGTGTAGCCCCGTTTAGTGAGCCTTCACGTCATGCCAGCGGGAAAGGTGGCCTGCCATGTACCTACCATGGTAATGCTGAGTGGAAAATTACAACTTGCTTCCCTGGATGTTTGGCTCCTCTCCACATTTCCCAGTACCGCCTGTCGTGACCCCAGCCATTGGTGGGGGTCAAACAATTCCAACCTTTCAACCTACACTTCTCAAAGCTCTCTCCACTGAAATTCCCTGTTTCGATCTGTAGATTGACAAAGGCTGATTGTTACAATTGGTTAACAGCTCCATTATTGTCATACGAGCACTGGGATGCGAGAAGGCAAACCAAGTGGATTTTGATCATTTCTCATCTGGCAACTCCACTGTCCCAATCAAAATATCCCATGGGCCTTGATTGATTGGTGCTGAAGAAATTACCTCTTCAAGAACATTGTGTTTGGAATGGATGACTTGGAAGAGAAACCTGCCACGAGAAAGTCACATTCAGTCCAGTGTGATAGTGATGTTGGACTCTCTGATAGGCAACATAACAGCCTCCTCCACATGCACACAGGGGAACCCCCCCACCAACTAATAAGAGGACCCACCCCTCCCACCCCCCCCAAGTCCAGTAGAGCTCCCCAGTGGTCCCCTTGGCACTGACCCTGGCACTGCCCATAGTGCTGCCAAAAGGAGCAGCAGCTTGATACTAGGGGACAGTGCCAGGATGACAGTTACAGTGCCAGGGTACTGCCCAGGCATGTCCGTCTCCCACCGGGGGCTATACTTACCTGTGCACTCCCCCACCCACCATCCCTGGCTTGTTCCCTTCACCTGGTTCTCCTTGTGTACCTCGCTGATGTGATGTCATGTCAGTGAACGGGGATTTCCACATGTGGGTGAATTGATATGGCGGGGATGCCCGTTAATTGTATGTAAATGCATTGAGTTGAGGTTCCAGTCCTTCATGGATGGGAATCTTCTCACATCACCAGTGGGGCTGGAGGGCAGAAACAGATCTCGCTGGCGTTTGTGCTTGTGGCGAACGCTGGTGCAAAATTGTGGCATATTAATCATATTTTAATCACCTCACGTTATTCCCTGTCAAGACTCGTGAGACTTCCCTGCAAATTTCAAAACAGTTCCTCACGAAAGCTGGGGCTGGAAGATAGTGGGATGCTATTAAGATTCAATTACAATTTCATTTTCTGGAACTCTCTCTCCCTGCATAAAACAAGTCATCACTTGGGTGAAAACATTCTGACCCATTTGTCCTCTTAAGCATGCGGCAATGTCCACATCCTCACATACACATCACTCAAGAGGCTTGACACCGTCCAGGACAAAGCAGTCCACTTTATCAGCACTTTAAATACTCACTCCCTCCTCCAGCACTGCGAAGTGTCAGGAATCGATATCATCTCCATCTGTATTACACTCTCCTTCGACAGCAACTTCCAATCCTGTGACCTCTCTCAGATAGAAAGCAAAGGGCAGTGAACACTTCAGAACACCACCAACTGCAACCTGCCTTCTCAACCATCCTGACCTGGGACTATATCGCCATTCCCTCAGTGTCACCAGGTCAAAATCCAGAACTCACTGGGAGTGTACCTGGACTGGAGCAGTTTAAGAAGGCAGCTCATCATCACCTTCTCAAGGGCAATTGGGAACAGGCAACAAATGCTGACCTGGTCATAGAATCCTAGAATCCCTACAGTACAGATGGAGGCCATTCGGCCCATCGTGTCTGCACCGACTGTCTTACCCAAGCCCTCTCCCGTGCCCTGTATTCATAAGTGTACACATTCACAATGGCCAATCAACCTAACCTGCACATCTTTGGACAGTGGGAGGAAACCCATGCAGACATTCCTCCCACACCCCAAAGGTGAGCTGTCAGGCTGATTGGCAGGAATAAATTGTCCCTAAATCAGATTCCCTCAATCTGGATGGCCATAAAACATTAGACAGGGGTTGTGGGTGGAGAGGGGGACTGGTGGTGTTGAGATGGCAGCGCAGGCTCGTTGGGCCGAAGGGCCTGTTTCCCGGGCTGATTTTGTTCTTTTTGTTCTTTGACATGGGGAGAATGTGCAAACTCCACACAGTAAGAAGTCTGACAACACCAGGTTTAAGTCCAACTGATTTATTTGATAGTAAACTCACAAACTTTCGAGGGTCCCCTCTTCGTCAGGTTAAACCTGGTGTTGTCAGACTTTTACCCCAGTCCAACGCCTGCATCTCCACATTATGACTACTATAAAGTCCACACAGACAGTGATCCAAGCTGGGAATCGAACCCAGGTTCCTGGCACTGTGAGGCAGCAGTACTAACCATTCTGCCATCATGCTGCCTTTTAGTCAAATGCAAAAATAACGCAAAGCATAAATAGACTGAGAAAAATCAGGACTATGTTCACAAACTGTTGAAAGAATTGTCTGCAACAGAAACATAAATCTTCCAGCACACGTTGAAAAAGATTATTTCATTTTGTCAATATTGCTGAAAAGAAACATGTTGCTGAAACTGTTCATCTTGCACTCATTAGGACAAACTCAAGAATACCAAATATCAAGCAATCACAACAATTTATACTACAGGAGACAAGGATGCTGATTTGTTAGCTCTAGTTGAGTCTGACTGGCCAAGTGTTGTTGCGTTAACTTTGCAGTCTTGTATCACTTCTCAGAAATATTCAAGTTCTATGCTACAAACAACAGTGAATTATATGGGAGGATACAGAACACAATCCACACACAGGTCAAATACATTATTCTTCCCGAATCTAATTCAGTCCCTGTGATAATCCCATGAGATCCATGGGAAATCACTGATTGATCTCCCTATGGGACTCATTGAGTATGATTTCCCTTGGTAACAGGCAGTGGCCTGCTTAGCTGAATTCATTACCCGAGCCTCTTATAAAGCAGGCCCAGGACTGGGCCTGCTGAACTGCAGTCTCAGGCAGGAACTAGTGTGTGTACACCATGGTAGTGGTTTTATTTTAATAAATGATGTTCCTTTGCAGTTGGGCTTCCTGAATTATTCCACTACCCAACTAACTTAAAGTTTAGTTTGAAGACACTCAGTGGTAGATCTCCCAGACCCATATCCTCGATTAACAGCAGGTGCTGGTCGCAAAAAGTCTGGCTCCTGGCTTTAAGTTCAATTAATCACCATGTGTAGAGCACACGGCCCCCAGAGACGGAATGTATTTCGGTCAAGTAGACCCATTCAATTTGCATCACAGCATCTCATCAGGTTTTTAATATGCAACCCAAAATCGTTTGCAGAAATAATTTGTGAAAATATGGAAAAGCAGTGGCAATTGCACTGGTGCTGCATCAGTAATTAGAATAAGCTAACTCTGCACCAAAGGGTCTCATCCGTTTCCTCAACTGAACATGAAACAAAGCAATTCAAGATTTAGGACCCATCTATAAAATTGCAATATGAGTGTAAAATTCTCAGACAAAATGTAATTCTTCATAGTCAATGTTTACATACTGACCCTTGGGAACATCCCTTCTGTCTGATACATCAGTCAAAGTGTAGACTCACTCTTCAGTGAATAGATTTATAAGTTTCATTACACATCAGGATTCATTTCCTGATTGCAGCCTGCCAATGAAAAGCATCACTTGCAGCTAGCACCTACTGGGAAATTCAGTGTCTCCGGACCTTGACTTTCCCTCATTTAAATTAATGACCTGACTGTCAGAGACCCTGAGCTTCCAATTGTCTGGCCACTGGGAGCACTTGGCTCGGGAACCAGATGAAATCTTTCCCCTTGAGATTGTCTGAACGAACAATTTACAATTCAGGGATTGGAAATTCTAACTGCCCTCCCCCAGTTTCCTATGACATGTTGTTTGTTTTGGAAGCTGCGCTGCTTGATTTATTTTGAATGACTTAGCTTCAGGCCAACAAGCATTACTGTGGCCTGTAGTTGTGTTAATGTTAACTGTCATTCTGTCCTGTTTGATAATGCTGTCATGTTTGAATGGCATTGTGTAATTGTGTTGATGTAAATAGGGAACAGTTTCAGTTCCCTGGAGCAGAATTGTCTAACACAACATGGAACGTCAATTAATGATACTATATATATATAAATCCACATTATATCCTTGGAGGCAAGACAAGTATTATCGGAAGTAAACTGGCCTAACATTTAATGAGTTGCAGAATTGTTTGTAGGTTTTTGCCATATTTTTCATATAGTTTTCTGAAACCTCCACGATAGTAAGATTCAGTGACAAAATCTGGGATTCTGAACCTGCAAACTGAGGTTTTTTTATGCAACAGAAGCGACCTGCCAAACTTCATCAACTGGGATGAACAATGATATCAATCCTTTTAAATGATACAACGTGCCTATTTTAACATGACAATATTATTATAGAAAGATAGAAACCAGAAGCGGGAGTAGGCCATTTGGTCTTCCGTGCCTGCTCCACCATTCATTTCGATCATGGCTGATCATCAAATTCAATATCCTGATCCTGCCTTCCCCCTCATATCCCTTGATTCCTTTAGTCCTAGAGTTATATCTAATTTCCTCTTGAAATCACTTAACATTTTGGCCTCAACTACTTTCTGTGGTAATGAATTCCACAGATTCACCACTCTCTGGGTGAAGACATTTCTCCTCACCTCAGTTCTAAAAGGTTTAACCCTTATCCTCAAACTATGACCCCTAGTTCTGGACTCCCCCGCCATCTGGAACATTCTTTCTGTATCTACCTTGTTTAATCCTGTTAGAATTTTATAAGATTCTGTGGGATCCTCTCTCGTTCTTCTAAACTACAGTGAATACAACCCTAACTGACTTCCTCATATGACCATGTCAAGAATCAGCCTGGTAAACCTTCGCTGTACTCCCTCTATAGCAAGGACATCCTTCCTCAGAGGAGGACACCAAAACTGCATGCAATACTCCAAGTATAGCCTCACCAACACCCTATATAATTGCAATAAAATATCCCTATTCCTCTCACTATGAAGGCCAAGATAATATTTGCCTTCTTTACTACCTGCTGTATCTGCGCGCTTACTTTCAGTGACTGATGCATGAGGACATCTTCCAGTTATTCACATTTAAATGAATCAAGGATTGACCTGCTGTGTTGGGCACAGCATCATTTTATGCAATCCTTTAAAGATATTTTGGATACCGTTCCACAGTGTGCGCTGATGAAATTACCTTCACTAGTATTTCAGATTGAGTTACAATCTGAGCATATTGCCTACCTTGACTATGCTACTAGAAGCACAGAATGGTCCCAGCACAGAAGGATGCCAGTTCTGTTGTGCCCACACCAACCTGCTGCCAAAGAAGAATTTAGCTCATCTCATTTCCTCATCCCTTGTAGGCAAGAAACATTTTTTCCTTTGGGTGCAGATCTGACCCTCTTTCAAAAGGCACAATTACATCAACCACAGGTAATGGATTCCTGATTGTAACCACTCACAATGTGAGAAACAACTTCCTTTGCGCTGATATTGGTTCTTTTGATATTCAATTTAAATGTGCGCCCTCCGGTTTTGAACCCTTCTAACAATGGATCCATTTCTAACTGCTCTGCAGCCCAGTGGCACAGTGGTTAGCGCTGCTGCCCCACAACGTCAGGGAACCGGGTTCAATTCCTGGCTTAGGTCACTGCCTGTGTTGAGTCTGCATGTTCTCCCCATGTGTGCCTGGGTTTTCTGTGGGTGCTCTGGTTCCCTCCCACAGCCTGAAAGACATGCAGATTAGGTGAGTTAGCCTTGCAAAATTGTCCCTTAGTGTCAGGGAGATTATCAGGGTAAATATGTGGGGTTACGGAGAGAGGGCTTAGGTGGGATTGGTATCGGTGCAGGCTCAATGGGCCCACTGTAGGGACTGTATGATTCTTTTTGGACCCTCATGCTTTTGAACACCTTATTAAATCTTCTTTGAACTTTCTCTAAGGTGAGCAACCTCAAACATTCTAATCTATCCACCTCACCAAAGTTCCTCATCCCTGGAACCAAGCTCATAACAAACCCTCGCTAATACTTTCTTATCTTTCCTAAAGTTCTAAACTGGTGCAACACTCTAGCTGAAGCCAAACCATTGTTTTACAGAAGTTCCTCACAACTTACAGTGCTTGTACCAAAGGCCTCCATTTATAACAGTCAAAATCCCAAATTTCTTTTTAATTAATTTCTCAATATGCCTTGCCGCCCTCAACAATTTGCACTGAGTATGTTACATTGGGCCTTAACAAATTTATGAGGTGTTTTATGGGCATTACATAAAGTGTGGGAGCGAATGTAACATTGAGGCAACCTTTTATTGAGTGGAACAGCTGTAATTATTACCATTAAGATTAAATGCAAGGTACCTGCTAGATATTGGTGTTAAAGCAGAGTAACAGCGCATGCAAAATCTAAAAAGTAATTACTGATCCGTGACAGCTCTTGAGAATTGAGACCTGGGATCAGTCGCTGTTAAATACTGCCCTCCTTTCAGCAGCTAAGTTGAAATGGTTCACAATTTCTAAGCTGGTCAGAGCTTTGGGAGTCTAATATGGGGGACATCCTTATGTGAAGGGCTAGGGGATTATTAATGGTGATTGATGAAGTTTTATTGCCCATAATCACATTAACTTTGCAGTGCAAAAGCACCTTCAACTCCAGCAATAGAAGACTGGTACACGTCCCCAAGGTTCAGGAAATGGTCAAATTGGATTCATATTATTTTCAGTCCATGCGACACCAAAATATTTCTTCAATGTCAAATTGCACGTGTATGTTGGCTTCCCAGACAGTACCAGCAATTCATGGATCATGAGCCTCTCTGTCATTGCCAAACTTTTCCTGATGGATGACTACTGAGAGATATGGGCTCCGAGTTACAAAGGTGGCTAATGACAATCAGTGTAACAGGACTGTACAGTTCCATCTGGCCCAGGATGCTGATTGAATAAACTTTCTTTGTGTTCAATAAATGCAGTCATTGTGTAGCTTGGTGCACAATAATGCCAATGGTGAGCATGTCGTTCACTAACATCGAGCAGGGTTGGGGGAAGGGGTGGATGAGAGGGTAGGCTGCTGAAGGTGAAAAGTTGCTGACAGCATCAAGACAGAAGCCGCAGAAAACTTCTTCTCCTGAGGTTCCGCCTTGGACTTTGGTCTTGTATCGACTGCGACTGTCTACTTGTCCACCAATGCCCTGCTTATTCCCAGTGAACCATGAAACCATTGTCAATTGTCAGAAAAACCCATCTGGTTCACTGATATTGAGTGACACTGGCCTCACCCACTGCATTTCACCACTGGCAAACTAAACTAAAAGTAAACCAAGCTGACCTTTACCTGAGCAGTTGGCAGCTGAACCAGAAAGGCAAGGCAGCAGAGCTGGTCATAGAGCTGTAAATCTCTCTGACCTCTATTCAGGGAGTGATTCCTTTACACGGATGTCCAGCAATTGATGGTGGTAGGCAAACATCAGCCACCCTTCATGGCCCAAGGCCCACTTGAGCTGACTTTCAGACGGGCCTGTAAATGGAGCTGAAACAGGCAGTGGGCTGCTTCATTCTGTAAATCATGGAACCATAACCTGAGGTGGATGGAAAGTGCACCATATATCATTCCATCCAGTTGTATCGGACGTAGTGAGTGGCTTATCTAAGGCCTGAGATGGTTTTTGGGGAATTTCTGTGTGGCTAGGCAGAACAGGCTGTAAGAAGGTAACACAGGCCTCTGGGTAGATTGCTTTAGGAGTACTCCTGGTTCTGTTCTGATTAGAAGAAGCACAACATCTCATTGACATCTTTAAAGTGATTAAAGGTAGACAGACAAAACATGGGAGGCACCATGGCACAGTGCTTAGCACTGCTGCCTCACAGCGCCAGGAACCTGGGTTCGATTCCCTGTTTGGGTCACTGTGTAGAATTTTCATGTTCTTCCCATATCTGTGCGGGTTTCCTATGGGTGCTCCGTTTTCCTCCTCTGGTCCAAACCTGTGCAGGTTAGGAGGATCGGCCATGCTAAATTGACCCTTAGTGTCAGGGGGACGGGCAGGGTAAAAGGGGATAGGATCTGGGTGGGATTGCTATTGGTGTAGGCTCGATGGACACTAAAGGGATTCTTTTCCTCTGTTCAGGCTTCCAGGGAAAGGGGAAAAAGCTGATAAATAAATTGTCCATACTGGGGTGATATTTGGAAGAACTTCTTCACACAGGGAAATCACTTCCGCCTGAATTGCCAGCTGAATTAGAACTTTCAAAATTAAGATTTAGAGATTTTTGTGAGGCAAAGATTTTGTTATGGTGCTAATGAAGGACATGGAGTGTGGTCAGTAGATCGGGGGGCTTTGTGGAGTGTGAACTACCCTATTGAGTGAGCAGAGCCTCACCTAATGGGAAATGAGCAGTGGGGGTTTAAAACTTTCTGCTCCGGCCAGTGCCACTGTTCCGAGATTGTGTAAAGAGAGTCCCAATCTCCGTGCTTGGAGATCGATCTCCTCCTCATAAAAAATGACCCCACAGAACATCACAAACCCCCCTTCCTCCTCAGAGCCTCCACCTAGCCACCCTCCCCTTCCCCTTCAGATGCCCAATCAGGCTCTCCTTCAGGCCACGTACCTTGGCAATGTCAATGATTCAGTTCCCCCGGCACTCTGGCACTGACACCCTGCCTTGGGCCCCTGAGGGGGATCAAGGAAGTAGGCACAGTGGCCAAATGCACCTCTACTGCTGCCAGGCTGCAAAGGATGGGTTCCTCAAGGGGTCCTGGTGTTTAGGTGGGCTCAGGCTAAGGGCTCGGGGTTGACCTCAGCTCTCTGCCCTGGGGAGGGGTTCTCATGGCTGCACTGCTGATGCTAGCTCTGGCTGACCCCAGGTCCCCCCCCAAGGCATGGTGATTTCAGGCAGCCCTGTAATCGATTTCTACGTTCCTGTCTGGACAAGAAACTGTCAGACAACAACTTGGAGCCGACCCCTCACCTGCACTTCTGGCTGATGAGGACACGGACTCTGAGATGGAAGAAGATGGTACCCTGACTGTAGCAGCACCCGAGGAGGGATCCCAGTCAGCGGTTCATTGACACTCAGTCTGGAAGTGAAGGCCCCCAATTCCATTCACACCATCAGATCTGGTCCTGCCTTCAACAAAACTCAGACCACTCACCAAGGACCTCCTTGCAACAGAGATAGTAAAGGAGAAATGGACATAACAGGGGAAGGATATTCTGGTGTCCACCCAAGGCAGGGTGTCAGTGCCAGAGATAGATCATAGGTTTCATGGTGTAGGAACTCTCCTGGTGGGTGACTGTCTGTATGGAGTCTGCATGCTGTCCCGTGTCTGGGTGGGTTTCCTCGGGGTGCTCCGGTTTCCTCCCACAGTCCAAAGATATGAAGGCTAGGTGGATTGGTCATGCTAAATTGCTCCTTAGTGTCAGGGGTAAACGCATGGGGTTATGGGGATAGGGTGAGATTGTTGTTGGTGCAGACTTGATGGGCCGAATGGCCTTCTTTTGCACTGTCGGATTCTATGATTCTAAGCTGTGGATGTGACTCTTTCCTGCTTTGTGGTTACAGGGTTGTGGCGATGGAAGGCTGAGGTTATTACAAGCTTGAACCAAAGTATGTAGATGGAGTTAAGATCAGCTATGATCCAACTGAATGCTGGAACAGGTGCAATTGGACAGTATATTCTGATCACATGCTCCTAAAAGTAGATACCCACTAGGATTTGACTGTGAATAAACTCTGATCATAGTTTGTCGAATTGCATGATATTTTCTACCTTCATTAACATGGTTATCCACTGACAATTTATTGAGAAATATTTTGCAGTGGTTTGATTTCACAGCCAGATAAACATTATTGACGTGAGGAGATTAAAAATTATTATTTGAAAAATTCAACATAATTCAACATGGGGTGGCACAATGGCACAGTGATTAGCGCTGCTGCCTCACAGCATCAGGGTCCTGGGTTCGATTCCCGGCTTGGTCACCATGCGTGTGGAGTCTGCACGTTCTCCCGGTGTCTGCATAGGTTTCCTCCACATGCTCTGGTTTCCTCTCACAGCCCAGGAGATGAGCTGGTTACATGCATCGGCCATGCTAAATTCTCCCTCAGTCTACCTGAACAGGAGCTGGAGTGTAGCGACAAGGGGATTTTCACAGTAACTTCATTGCAGTTCAATGTAAACCTACTTGTGACACTAATAAATAAACTTTAAACTTAATGTGATAATGCATAAGAGTGATTAAAAGGGCACTGATGACTTTACATGGCTCATTCGGAAAGGTCTTTACAGTTGGATAAATGTTTAATTCTGCACAAACCACACAACTTAAAACAGTGTGACGTAGAAGTGGTTCTACACAGTTAAGTAATTGATGAAGTGGATTGCTGACTTCCCAACATTTTAGATATTTGATTTCTACAGATACTTTAGTGTATTTCATGATCCTGCGCTACCCAGCTGTTTGCTGATTCTACCAGTATCTTTACAGTAAGAACAAGGATCTCTTTAACAGATGACAATTTCTCACTGCTGTCTGTGGATGATTTGTTAATTCTATTCTGAAATAAAGGTTGCAATTCATCAATATTAAGGAATGTAATCAAGATTTTTTTTGAAAAAAGACTTGCTTTGTGCTTCCATGACTGCACTATTTACCAAAGTGTTTTTACAGTTAATGAAATGCTTTGGAAATGCAGCTATTGTCGTAATGCAGGAAACACAGTAACCCATTTGTGCACATTAACCTCTTACAAACAGCAAGGGGATAATGACCAGATAATCTGTGTTGTTGATTGAGGGGTTAATATTGGCCAGGACGCTGGGAATAACTCTACTGTAATTCCCTGATTTACCATCTAGGAAGGCAAAAGGAGGCTCTCGGTTTAAGAAAACAAGAGGAGACAAGTGGATCATTGTCCCAGTTAGTTGTTTATTTGAAAATTGTATTTCCTCATCACAGTGAATGTTAATTAACACAGAAGTATCTTCCCACTCCTGCTGTGATGACATTCCGAGAGTAGTCCTGAAAAGTTTTTTTTATTTGATATTCATAAAATGTCGATATCAGCATTTGTTGTCCCTCCCTAATTGTTCTTAAGAGATGGGAAACGGAAGAAAGTTTCCGCAAGAAACTACAAAGTCTCGCGAACGAAGCCCAATCCATCACTCAAACCAGCCTCGCACCCATTAACATTTCTACACTTCCTGCTCCTCAGAAAAGCACCCCACACATACCTTCTTCCATCAGGAAAAAATACAAAAATCTGAAGTCACAAATCAACCAACTCAACAACAGCTTCTTCCCTGTTGCCATCAGACTTTTGAATGGACTTATCTCGCATTATCTTTCTCTACACCCTTGCTTTGATTGTAACACTACATTCTGCACACTCTCCTTTCCTTCTCTGTGAATGGTATGCTTTGTCTGTACAGTGCGCAAGAAACAATACTTTTCGCAGTATGTTAATACATGTGACAATAATAAATCAAATCAAATCGAAAGTGGTAAGGATCCCCTCTCCTGAACAGCTGCAGTCTACGTAGATACACTCACAGTGCTGTTAGGGAGGAGGTTCCAGGATCTTGACCCAGTTACAACAAAAAAACAATATCTTCAAGTCTGAATAGTATGTTATAGGGATCATGCAAGTTCTGTTGTTCCCATATGTCTATTGCCCTTGTTCTTCTAGGAGCTACAGTTGTGAGTTTCGGAGGTGCTGTTGAAGGAGCCTTGGTGAGTTGCTGTAGTGTATCTTGTAGATTGATACACACTGCTGCCACTGTGTATCAATAGTTTGAATGTTTAAGATGATGAATGAGGTGCCAATCAAGTGGGCTGCTTCATCGTGAATGGTCTAAAACTTCCAGAATGTTGTCGGAGTTGTACTCATCCTGGCAAGCGGAGAGTATTCCATTGCACTCCTGACTTGTGACTTGAAGATGGTAGATAGAGTAAGGGGAATGCCCAGCCTCTGACCTGCTCTTGCAGTCACAGTATTTGTGTGGCCAGTCAAGTTGAATTTTTGATCAATGGTAACTTCCAGGCTGCTGATGGTGTGTAATGGAGTGATGGTAATGGAACAACAGAAGGAGATGGTTGATTTTGTTTTGTTGGACACAGTCATTGCCTGGCACTTGTGTGATGCAATTGTTACATGCCACTAACCAGCTTAAGCCTGAATGTTGATCAGGTCTTGTCGCATTTGGGCACAGGCTGTTTCAGTGTCTGAGGAGTTACAACAAAGTCTCACGAACGGAGAACACAAGCTAGAGAATCACAATGATAATGTTATCTCTGATCCAAACTTGGGTGCAGTGTTATGACAATGGAGGAGAATCCTGGAATTATACCAGGAAATACTGGACTTTAATAAAGATCTGAGATTTTTTTTTAGAAATACAGATACTGGCTGAGAATGCACAATTGGCCATTAACAGGAAAGTCTGCGGGGGGTTTCTCTGAGGAGCTGTGGAGCCCTCCCTGTACTTCCACATAAGGCAATTGTAAAACCATCCAAAGCCTGATTACCATCTCTGAAAAGGATGAAGTGACAGAATGTTCCTCTCATCTCCAAGATCCTGGATAAGTGGCCTAGACAAGCAGGTACATTCCAGTCCTCTCCTCTTGGAATACACATATCTGAGGCTTAAAAGTCTGCTTGGTGTGTGTGTGTGTGTGTGTGTGTGTGTGTGTGTGTGTGTGTGTGTGTGTGTGTGTGTGTGTGTGTGTGTGTGTGTGTGTGTGTGTGTGTGTGTGTGTGTGTGTGGTGAGTAAAGCAGTAGCTGCAAAAGAACTGAAATCTCTATAAACGACTGAACTACAGGATGTCTGAACCCAAGACTCAACTGTTCACCAGCAGAAGCCAACATACTGAAAACAATCTCAACAGCCGCAATGCATCCTCACAACTCAAGCACTGTTCTGTATAACTTTTTTTAATATTTACTTACAATTGGACTCAATTTTTTCCTATCTCTAATCCATGTGAATGTAAATATAAATATGTTTTACCATTTCTCCTTGCCTCTTGGTCATTAATAAACTCACTCTGTCTTAACTCTACAAAGTCTAGTGAAATTTGTTCCTTTTTAAACATAACGATTGGGCCTGGTGAAGGTATCCGAGGGGAAGGGAACCTGGTTGGATTAAACTGTGTTGCTGCCTGCAGAGAATGGATTGAATAAAGACACAGGTTGAAATTTTACCGCTGCCCCCCCCCATGAGAATCGGAACGGGATGGAGCGCGGAAAGGTCCTTTGACCTCGGGTGGGATTTTACAGTTTTGGGACAAGCGAGGCCACAAAACCCTGTCCACAGAGTTACTCAACCCTTCTCACTCAGGTTTGTAATAATCTGGGGGATTCCCAGCCAGATGGTGACAAATCGAAGGGGTCACACCCAGATCAACAATTTCAGGGGGAACCTCACCCAGAGCTGGTCATAGCAACAGGGAAACTGTACTTTTCTAGCAGAACCTATAGCCAGAGAATCCCTGCATCACAGAAAGTCCTGAGTACTGACAGAATGGATTGAAATATGTTACGATCGTGCCATTTTTTTCTGTAATTGTTGAAGTTATTGACTGACAATTTTGCAATGAGTTTAACCTAAGAGCCCCTGATAATTTTACAGCCACTCTTAAGTTGCAGATGACAGGTCAAGTGAACTAAAAGAAAATCTTTTATTCCAAACAGTAGAAGATTTCAATTTAGAATAACTTCTTGTTAAAACGTACAACAGAAAGATGGTGGGATGTCCAGCAGGAAGTAAATAATTGCTGGAAAGAAAGGCTTGTCATTATCAGGATCTAATCATAAGCCTCAAATCTCAAAGTGCTTCCCCTGCGGTGAAGTGCTCTGAAGTGAAGTGATTGCTAAGCAAGCGAATACAATAGTCAGTTTTTTTAATACAGCATTATTGCAGTGTTTCCTTAGTTATTGATCTTGAAAGATCAAGAACCAACTGACAATCTGAAATAATTCCAAATACTTCAAATTATTTTATTGATGTTAGACGCAAAGTCTTTCCAGAATACATTCTACATTCATAGTCAAGCAATCCAAGTCACAATGAAGGGTGAACACTTTCTGAAACATTGAAGAGGATTTTTTTTTACACAATATAGGGTTTGGGCATCGCTGACAAGTTCAGTATTTGCTGCCCATCCCTCATTCCCCTGAACAACAGTTCTTCATGTGTGTTCTGCATGGGCTCCTGAAAAATCACTCGTGATCATATCTGTTTTCAACATTTTTTTATTCATTGGTGGGACATGGGTATCGATGGCTGGCCAGCATTTATTGCCCATCCCTAGTTTCCCGACATCAGTGGACAGTTACCCACATTGCTGTGGCTCTGGAGTCACATGTAGGCCAGACCAAGTAAGGACAGCAGATTTCCTTCCCTAAATGACATTATTGAACCAGATGGGTTTTTCCAGCAATCACCAATGGTTTCATGGTCATTAGCAGATTCTTAATTCCAGTTTTTTTTTATTGAATTCAAATTCCACCACCTACCATAGCAGATAGAACCCAGGCCCCCAGAATCTGAGCTGAGCTTCTGGATTAATAGTCTAGTGATAATAGCACAACGCCATCACCTATATCATTTCTTGCTCTGGTCTCCTACTCTGCAGGATATCTTGTTTCCTTCTCACTTCCGGCAATCTTACTTTTACAATTATATAAACATACAGTGTAGAAGGAGGCCATTCTGTCCATCCAATCTACGCCAACTCTTCTGAAGAACATCTAGATCACTTCCATTCCCCCATTGTAAATTATAAAGCAATTGAGTACTTAACTATATTCAGGTGACAGACATTAACTGGGGATTCATTTGTGCTCCTTCATTTACTAACAGACTGAAACTGTAGGTGTTGGGTTTGGAGGTGCATGTTTGTAATGTGTATCCCTGGAAATAAAAGCTTAGGAGTGTGTGAAGGTTAAGCTCCAGTTGTATCCTTCACCAGCTGGAGCAAAGCACAACCTGAACATCAGTGAATAAATTATTTGTGTTGCCTCTACAATGGTTTTTCCCTCTGCGTATTCATCCATGTTACTACTGAAATCTATCATTGAAACGATATTTACCACCACATCAGGTGGCACATTCAAAAGCTAAGCGTTTATTGGGTAAACAAGTTTTTTTCTTCATAGTCCCTCTGTTCTTTTTGACAATTACTTTAAACCTCTGCCCATTTGTCAACTTTCCCATCCATTGAAGAGAGTTTGGGGGTGATTCTCCCAAAGAAATTCTAAGTGTCGAATTTGCGTGAAAACTGGAGTAATACATTCCAGTTCATATTTTAGTGGTAGTTTAGAGTAGAATCTCCCACACTCTGTGCACTGTAGAGTGCACAAGCATAAATGCCATTAAAAACCAGTGGGATGCTGGCAGCATAGTATCCAAACAGTCTGAAAGACGTGCGGGTTAGGTGCATTGGCCATGCTAAATTCACCCTCAGTGTACCCGAACTGCTGGAGTGTGGCAACACAGGGATTTTCACAGAAACTTCCTTGCAGTGTTAATGTAAGCTTACTTGTGACACTTATAAATAAACTTTAAAAACAGTGCACTTATTTTTGCACCTTCTGTATCATGCAAGTGCCAGGCAAGAACCTTCTCCAACAAATGAAAATCTAACCATCTCCCCTCACATTCAAAGGCAGTATCATTGTGAAATTGCCCACTATCAATACCCTACAGGTTACCATTTACCTAAAACTGAATTTGACCAGCTAGATAAATAGTGACTGTCAAATTTAAGAGTAGGCCAGAGATTGGGAATTCTGTGACAAGTAATTCATCTCATGTCTTTCCAAAATCTGTCCACCATTGAGGAAGCCCAGGTCAAGAGTTAATGGACTACTCTACAATTGCCTGGATTGGTGTGTCTCCAATAACACTCAAGAGGTTCAACATCATCCAAGACAAAGAAACCTGTTTCATCAGCATCCCATCCATCAATGTAAACATTCCCTATCTCCATCACCAACACATAGTGGAAGCAGTGTGTAGTAAATATAAGGCACACTGCAAAAACTCACTAAGGCTCCTTCTGACAATGTCCTCCAATCGTATGACCTCTACCACCTAAAAGCATAAGAGCAACAGAAGTCATGCGAACACCATCACCTGGAAGTTCTCCTCCAAGCCACTCACCATCTTGACTTGGGAATATATTGCTTTTCCTTCACTGTGATCAAAAATCCCCTTCCAAAGAGGACTGTGGGTGTAGCTACACCAGATGGACTGCAGCATTTCAGGAAGTTGGATCACCATCACCCTCTAAGGATTATTGGAGATGGGCAACATCCCAATAAGGAATTGTATAAAAGTTCAGGATTTCATGTCCATTCCTTATCTATTCTCATGGTTTCCAGGGAAGTGTTGGCCTTTTGTTTCCAACCTTACTTAGTCCTCTTTAATAGCAGATGATAATAGTCTATATGAAATTGTGCAAGTCAATATTCTACAAACCATGAGATGAATAACGTGTTTATCTGATTGTTTATTGATTGAAGAGGCAATTTTGGCCAAGCCACCTTGAAAACTAATTTTTCTTCTTGGATTATCGTCTTTTATCGGAGAAAAGTAGCAGGGAAATAGCTCATTCAAACAATTACTCCACGGCAATGCAATGCACTCCAATCCATACCACAACAGAATGCAATTGTATACTGGAGTCTGACGTGGGACTTGAACCTACAACCAGTGACTGGGGCAGCATTGTGGCTGAATAAGACAGGGCTGACTCACATAAGGAACAATAAACATCATGAGAGGTGAAAATTGAAATAGTAAGTTGTTGTTCAGAAAAAGGAACTCAAGAGAAACTACTGAAGGATTGGAGGATCAATTGGTTGGAAAGTCATTGTACATCATTTCGATAATTTTTCCACAATGATTGTAGTACCAAAGCCCTCACTAGCATTAATTAGTTGTCTTAAAGCATCCAATACTCCTGGGGAACAAAAAGCAAGAGTTAGGAATAAAACTGCCATTAATAAACTTGGGTTTTCAACATTTACAAAGCACCAGGAGCATTTGGCCTGAATCCAAGAAAACTTGTAAATTGGCCCAAAGTTAAGGAAGTGCTGTGACCTTCAAGGGAGGTACAAGTCCCAGAGGATGACACAAAAATTGGCCGCGTGGTTTACACTGAGGTTGAGTGTCTTGGGCTGCAGGAAGATATAGGCAGGATGGTCAAATGGGCAAAGAAACGGCAGATAAAATTTAACCCTGAAAACCCTGGAAGGAGTAATTTGACAAGGAAATCAGAAGCAATATTAGAGGCGGATAAAATTTTTTCTTTCAAAAAGCATTTAGATAGTTAGATGGGTAAGGTTGGTAGAGAGGGATATGGGCCAAATGCTGTGCAATTGGGCTGTACAAGTTGGGCGGAAGAGCCTGCAGTAAATCTCTATGATTCTCTGACTCTTAAGTATTGCCAGGAACCTGCCTGAACTGGACCTGCTAAATTGAGTCAGTCCACTCTGAATTTGGACTTTCTGGACTCTGACAAACACATAAACTGATATCCATTACTGTGATTCTTCTTACTGTCAACCTATTCATAGTTGTACAACCTTTCTTTCCTATCCCCCTAATGTATACCTGTGTGTGTGTGTATCTATGTTTGTGTGTATATGTGTGTATATGTATGTGTGCGTGTGTGTGGGTGTGAGTGTATGTGTGTGTGTGTGTGTGTGCGTGAGTATGTGAGTGCGTATATGCATGTGTGTACGCACGAGAGTGTGTGCGCGTGGGTGTGTGTGCATGTGTGTACGTGCGTGCATGCGTATGCGTGTGTGTGTACGAGAATGTGTGCGCGCGCCATGTGTGTGAGTGCATATATGTGATGTTCTTTGTTTGTATGTGTGTACGCACGAGTGTGTGTGTGTGTGTATGTATGTGTGTGCGTGCATGCGTATGCGTGTGTGTGTGTGTGTGTGTGTGTGTATTTGTGAACTTGTGATCCCCCAGGTTTGAATGTGCAAATAAACAAAACTTCTGTTTTAAACCAAAGACACTTTGCTGCTAGCCACTTTAAAAATTGGTCACTTTAAAAATTGGCTACGCAGGCAAAGGGTTTTTTTGGAATGAATACCACGAACTATCTTCAAAACAAAAACACAACTCTGCTTATGGATGGGTGGTGGGAGAGTATAGGAGTTCAGTTTTGCTTCTCTCATTCTCTCTACCCACAGCATCAACTGAACCATGACAGAATCAGAAAAAGTGCAAGTGTTGAGTCCTCTTAATGCAGGGAGGATATCATCCCTGGGACCTTTATTCACGCAAGTGATACAGAGAAAATAGGTGCTGGATCTCTTTAATGTCAGAAAGATATTCGTGCTGGGTTTTGACATTGCTTTTATCTTCAGGTTTTCAGAGATTTATTCCACTTTTCACTCCAGCACACAAGCATCTCTCCAGCCGAGTCCCACAGACTTGTTTTTAGGTTTTATTCTTCATTTGATAACATTAAGGACATAAGTGAATAGCACTTGGATTAATCTCTTTCTGCTCTTGCAGGGTACTGCCAGATTCTGGCGATGCCCAGTGTGGAGCAGATCACAGCGGGGAACCTCAGCGGAGAAGCAGAGTGGGTCTAATGCTGCGCAGGGTCGCCGCAGGATCTGCTCCCCCGCCTTTAGCACCAATGTGTCTCATTGCGCATTAAGGATGATGGGCAGATGCCAAGACTACATGCCAAATACAAAAGGACTCAGAGTTCTTGGCCAGTAGCTATGCTGGTTATAGGATCATACAATCGTACAGCACAATGGCTATTCCGCCCATCATACCTGCGCCAGCTCGAGGAAAGGCTTACAAATATATCCCACCCTCTCCCCCCACCCCATCCCTCCCTTCCCTGCAAATATTTTTCCCCCCAAGTAGCAATTCAAGTTTTCAATGTGGCTCAGAATGTGGCAACTAAAGGATTTTCACAGTAACTTCATTGCAGTGTTAATGTAAGTCTACTGGTGACTAACAAATAGAATAAACTTACTTCTTAAGGTTATGACTGCCCTGTTGTAAAGACCATAAAACCGTTTTGAGTTTTCTTTTAAAAAACATTTCCTCTCCTCCCTGTCTTGCTTTGCCAAATATTTTCAAACTGTATCCTTCACTTCCTGACAGTTTCCACCACTTACCCAGCTCCAGTGATGCAAATCCAACCCTCAGACACAGGGGTCCTGCTGTGAGATTTAGAGCTATTTTTATAATGACGTCTAATCTGCATCATCTTTTACTGTCGGCTACAATCTTCAACACAAACAAGTCCTGCACACAAAATCCGGTCTGTAACCCCTTGTCTGTTTCATTGGAATATGCACAGTGAGAAGTCTCACAACACCAGGTTAAAGTCCGACAGGTTTATTTGGTAGCACAAACTTTCAGAGTGTCACTCCTTCATCAGGTGAGTGAGAGTTGTGTTCACAAACAAGGATATGTATAGACACAAACTCAATTTACAAGATAACGTTGGAATGGGACTCTTTACAGGTAATCAAGTCTTAAAGGTACAGACAATGTAACACTCACATTGTCTGTACCTTTAAGACTTGATTACCCGTAAAGACTCGCATTTGTTTTGGGTTGTGGGGCAAGCGGTTGGGGAAAGAGACGGGAGATCAAGGCTGGCCAGCAGTGGGGATGGGGACATCAGGGCTGGCCTGGGGAGAATTGAGAGGCTGTAACCGGGGGGGGGAGGGGGTTAGGGATCCACAAGGTCAGCGATGTGGGGTTGTGGGGCTGGCCAGCGATGTGGAAGCCAGCAATGGGGTGTTGGGGGTGGGGGGTAGGGGTGGGGTGTGGAGGGGTGGGGGGGTGCGTGGTGGGGGGGGAGTGGGGGAGGCACTGCACATGTGCCAATCTCTGCACTGACAGCTTGGCACACATGCAGTGGCCCACTCAGTGCCATGCTGCCAGTCTCTCGGGCAGTAATAGACCCCAGCCCCTGGTTTCCAGACTGAATCACGCGAGGGCACTCTGCGCAGAGGATCAGAGATCCGCTTTGGAAATCACACTGAAAAAAAACCAGTGAGAGTTTCTCCCATTTTCCCGCAAATTGGGGACTTAAAATATTTTTGGGAGAATTTTGGTCATGAGCCTCATCGCACAAGATACCAGCAAGCTGAGATCAACTGAATCTAACGTTTCGATTCAGCTGTCACTACATATATTCTAATTCCAATTCTCTTCCCACAAGTAGTGGTGCACTAATACAAACTTTTGTCTGTTTCCATAGCCAGTAATTCTCAGAACAGATGGCTAGTCACAGGGTGGTAGAGTGGGCAGAGTGATTAGCACTGCTGCCTCACAGCGTCAGGGGCCTGGGTTTGATTCCCAGCTTGGGTCATTGTCTGTGCAGAGTTCTCCCCGTGTCTGCGTGGGTTTCCTCCCAGTCTGAAAGACGTGCTGGTTGGGTGCGTTGACCCGAACAGGCACCGGCATGTGGCGGCTCAGGGAATTTTACAATAACTTCATTGCTGTGTTAATGTAAGCCTGATTTGTGACTAATAAATGAATAAGCTTTATAAAACTGTATAGCCTGTCACCGTAAGCTTATACCTTGAGGGGCGCTACATCAAGAGATTCACTTTATCCTGCTATGAATGCTGGGTAAGAACCTACCTGACGAAGGAGCAGCACTCCAAAAGCTAGTGGCTTTTGCTACAAATAAACCTGTTGGACTTTAACCTGGTGTTGTGAGACTTCTTACTGGGTAAGAACCCCCCATTGGAAGGCTAATATTTGAAAAGAGTATTGTGATTGAATTATGATTTAAGGTATGGTTAAGTGGTGAGAGATGGTGTAGGGGCGATGGTGGTGATAAAGACTGCAAAGAAAGCCATTAGAATTTGTGGGTATGTCAGTGGGGAGAAAGCAGAAAGAAAAGTGCTATAAAAATGGATTTCATCTGGGCTCCTTTATATACTTTGGTGTTTCAATAGTAGGACTGACATCACTCCCATTGACCTGCTCACTCCACTTTACTACAGAATCAGAAACATATATCGACACCCGAGGTACTCGGTGCATTTTGGCTGGCCATCATATCAAGGGAGACAGATGAAGCTACCCCTTCTTCTTATGGGGCCACCAACAAGAGATGTATATTCGAATGTACATTTATTGGCAGGTCCTTAATGGATTATATTCATAGAGTCATAGAAATTCTACAGTGCAAAAGATGTCCATTCAGCCCATTGAGTTTCCACCAACAACAATCCCACCCAGATAGTATTTATCCTACTAATCACCCTGAGATTAAGGAACAATTTAGCATGGTAAATCAACCTGACCCGCACGTCTTTGGATTGTGGGAGGAAACCCGCCACCTGGAGGAAACCCACGTAGACACGGGGAGAACATGCAGATTCTGCACAGACAGTGGCCCAAGCCAGGAATTGAACCCGAGTCCCTGGCGCTATGAGGCAGCAGTGCTGACCAGTGTGCCACCGTAATGCTCCTTGCTTGTGTTGGCAAATGACAGTGGGGAATCCAGGCTAAGGTACATCTGACTGCTGGAAGGTTGATTTAACTCCATGCATTCAGCATTCCAAGTGTCCACCAGATCCCACATCAAGTGTGAAGAAATATTCAGCTTCCGAGTCCCCACAGTTATCCAATAGCTTATCAGAATAAATAGACTCAAGATGTTGGTCCATCCATCTGGCAAAGGAATAAGTTGAAGTCAGTCTGTCTTCAGTACCGGAGTATTTACAAAACTCAATATACCATAAATGCAGATTACCTTTTCCTTTCACACTAGTGGAAACTGGTTCTAATACACACGCCTTAACTCTTTCCCACTTAGTATCAATTGCTCTTAATCACACTTCAAGCAAGTATTTAATTGACACCGTGTTTGCAACCAACATTATTTTCAATGTGATTTGGCATTTTCCTCAAGCCTGTGCTCTTGAAAGCAATGAAAATGATGCCACAACATTTGTTTTAAGTTCAGCCAAGAACCTGGTTTTCAATTAACTAGTTTTTATCTACCTGGGTTCGATTCCCAGCTTGGGTCACTGTCTGTGTGGAGTTGGCAAGTTCTCCCCTTGTCTGTGTGGGTTTTCTCCAGGAGCTCCGGTTTTCTCCCTCATATTTCTTACAATACGATATAGATTTGTTGGAGAATATCCTTGTATTCCTTGTACCTTGTAGCGGGTGGGATGGTCGTGCAGTGGTTAGCACTGATGCCTCACAACACTGCGACCCGGATTCAATTCCAGCCTCAGGTCATTGTCTGTGCAGAGTTTGCACATTCTGTCCATGTCTGCAAGGGTTTCCTCTGGGTGCTGTGGTTTCCTCCCATATCCCGAAAGATGTACTGGTTAGGTGCTTTGGCCATGCCAAATTCTCCCTCAGTGAACCCAAACTGAGTGCAGCGACTAGGGGATTTTCACAGTAACTTCATTGCAGTGTTAATGTAAGCCTACTTGTGACAAATAAATAAATAAACCAAGGTAAGTCTAGATGGAATAGTTAATTTTTTGCCACCATTCCACTGGTTTATTAACTTTCAGCAGAGCATCCAACAGTACTTCAAAAAGCACAGCTTTCTGTAGTCTATATTAATCTGTTGGGATCTTATCGCATGTTATTTTTAATTTACTTTTGGTAAATTTCTATTTTATGTCCTCTAGTTCTTCTTTCTTCATGTGCATCACAGTGACAATCTGGGTATATCTTATTTCTGGTAATTAATATTTAATATACTTCAATGAGTCACTACCTTTAATCTCTGCTTTCTTGTCAGGAAAGCATGAGTCCCTTTAATCTTTCCTCACAGGTTATTGGTTCTGAGTTGGTCCATCAGCCTTTGTACAGCAGTTCAGATGAGCGCAGTGGGCTTGCTTAAGAATCCTCACTCTTCCACCTGCTTTCTCCTTGCCATTAGCTTTCTGTGTCAAAGATTGTGAAGCTGCAGAGAGATCATTAAAATATGAAGTATAAATTAACAAAATAAGCGGTGTGATTGAGGGAATGGGTCAGGAGGTCAGACGGTGGAAGGAGGTGGTCATGGGCAGGGGTAGAGGTTCTTCAATAATACAATGATACAGTAAGTCACCAAGGAACATCATCACCAATAAACTTTCCACTCAGCTGAGTATAAAGCAATGGTGCAAAGTTTTGTGTGGAACAGTAAGTTACCCTGTTTACACTTCGGATAATAATGTCTCATCGCTATAATCTGAAATGTATTTGACACTGATTTTACAAGCATTGAGGATAGTGGGGGAGGGAAGGGGATGGGAGGTGGGATACGGAGGCTGGAAATGGAAGGAACACCAGATTCCATGGCGCCACCTATCTGGCATTTGGTTGTGGCTTCTCATGATGTGGAATCACTTGCTCCAATCTTTGCTTTCTTAATTGGCATTTCCGGTTTCCTCTGGTGCCATGTGCCTTGGACAAGGTCTGGGTGCATGTATGACCCTGCACCACCTTCACTCTCACCACATTTGCCTGTGATGGCTTTTCTGCCAATGGTGGATGAATCATGCACAGCCTGTAGACTGGATTCACACTTGCACTCACTTTGTGTTAGTGCTTCAGCGCTGTTACCTTTAGGTCGGTTCAAGAATTCTTTCCGGAATGCTTCTATGGGGACAGATGCTTTCCTGAGCTTGATTATTCAACTGGTTTGCTTCCCTGCCACAGGATCACAATCATACTCCTTGGGGTAAAATTACTGGTCCTGCCCATTGAGGGAAACGTCACAGGTGGGATGGACTATTTGACAGACCACCACTGACTAAGCCAGAATTTATTGCCCATCCCTCATTGCCCATGAGAGGGTAGCGGTGAGCTGCCTTCTTGGACCTTTGCAGTCCATATGGTGTAGGCACACCCAGGCTGCTGTTAGGGAGGGAGTTCCAAGATTTTAACATAGCAACAGCGAAGAAACAGCGATGCATTTCCAAGTCAGGATGCTGAATGGCTTGGAGGGGAACTTGCAGAGATGGTGATGTTCCCATTTATCTGCTGCCCTTGCCTCTCCAAGTTGGGTGTTTTGGAGGGTGCTGTCAAAGGATCGTTGTTTAGAAACAATGCATCTTGTACAGACCCCTGCCATGGGCATCAGTATTAGAATGGGTGAATATTTAAGTTAGGAGATGGGATGCCAATCAAGCAGGCTGTCCTGGATCTGTTCATGCATTGATTAACAGTCCCCAGTGGCTGTATTCTAAAAGATACAAATTCCAGACATTGCATTCAGGAGATAAGCTTCACGTGGAATCAATGTTCAAGTGTTGACCATATTTTGTTTAGATTTTTAAGATCATCATCTGAAAGACCTGAAGAGTTCAGTCTGTTTTGGGGGGAGGGAGTTGGGGGGAGGGGGGGTGGGCTTTCATTCCCTTTGGCAATTTGAATTTTTATAGCTTGTTCATCCGATTCGGAAATATCCAGGTTCAGAAAACACAGCCCTGTGTGTTGTCAGATCAAAGTAAACTCAAATAGGTGGCCTGCTACCTTCCAACTAAGTATTGGAAATGTTATGATCAGCCTGTGGCTTTTTGCAAGGTTAGGGGGACCATCTGTAACAGGAAGAAATATTCTTACAGTCCTGCAGTGTGTTGGCTCTGTTGTTGCTTAACGTGCAGTACCGTTATTGGCCACTGCCTCAACTGGTCACAGCTTGTTGCTTAACTGCAATGGTGGCGCTGTTGAGCTATTGCTGCTTCCCTAGGTTTGCTGGATATTTTCTCCATGAGGCAGTGATTTTGACATGGAAGTGGACTCCAGGCTTTGAAGAGTAAATTAAACAGTGAAAAAATAAGTTTTACAGGCCTTGTCAAGCTGTCAGAGGCCTATGGGAGCTGTTAGTGAATGGATTCATCTTCCTTCCTTGTCCCACTGTGTTTAACATCTCACCTCCCTGTCCCCGCACATTCTTCAAGCAGTTAGAAGCTGCTTGGAGCTATTATCCAATGGACTCTTCTTCCTTTCTTGGCCTCGAGTATTTTATGCCCAATCCAGACCTCCTGAGGAGGTGATCTGTCTCTGGAGTTCTGCTGGCCCTATAAGAACATAAGAACATAAGAAATAGGAGCAGGAGTAGGCCAACTAGCCCTTCGAGCCCACCCCACCATTCAATAAGATCATGGCTGATCTGTCGTGGCTCAGTTCCACATTCCCGCCCTCTCCCCATAACCCTTAATCCCCTCTCTTATCAAAAACCCATCAACCCGCGTCTTAAAAATATTTAGCGAGGCAGCCTCCACCACTTCAACAGGCAGAGAATTTCAGAGATTCTCCACCCTTTGAGTGAAGAAGTTCCTCCTCAACTCTGTTCTAAACCGCCCCCCCCTTTATCTTGAGGCTGTGCCCCCTAGTCCTACTATCCTTTCTGAGCGGGAAGAGTCTCTCCACCTCTATCCTATCCGTCCCATTCATCATCTTATACATCTCAATGAGATCTCCCCTCATTCTTCTAAACTCTAACGAGTACAAGCCTAGTTTATTCAGCCTCTCCTCATAGCTCAACCCCCTCAACTCCGGCATCAGCCTAGTAAACCTCCTCTGCACTCCCTCCAAGGCCAAAATATCCTTGCGTAAATACGGCGCCCAAAACTGCACACTATAGTTCCAGCCTGCTCCACCATTCATTATGTTCATGGTTAATCAGCCAACTCAGTAGCCTGATCCCATCTTTCTCCCCAAACCCTTTGATCCCCTTTGCCCCTAGAGCAGTATCTAACTCCTTCTTAAAAACATACAATGTTTTGGCTTCAACTACTTTCTGTGGTAGTGAATTCCCCAGGCTCACTTTGCTCTGGGTGAAGAAATTTCTCTTCAACTCAGTCCTAAAAGGTTTACCTTGTATCCTTAGCCTTTGATCTCTGGTTCTGACCAACCCCACCATTGGAACATCCTTCCTGCATCTACCTGTCTAATACTGTTAGAGTTTTATACGTTTCTATGAGATCCCCCATCATTTTTCTGAACTTTAGCGAATATAATCCTAACTGACTGTTGCAAACTTTCCAATGATACAAGGATTGGTAAAACAACAACATGGATGCTTTTTCTCCCACATTACAAAGATGTATAGGTTAGGTGGAGTGGCCATGCTAAATTGCCCCTTAGGTGTCAGGGTTACATGGATAAGATCTGGGTGGGATTGTTGGTGCCGACTTGATGGGCCAAATGGCCTCCCTCAGTACTGTAGGGATTCTATGAAATGGCTAGTATTAAATTTCTATGAAACCTCAACTCTTCAAGTTAAGTTTGAAGTTTGTCTATCAGTGTCACAAGTAGGCTTACATTAATACTGCAATGAAGTTACTGTGAAAATTCCCTAGTTGCCATAATCTGGTGCCTGTTCAGGTGCACGGAGGGAGAATTTAACGTGCACCTACCAGCACATCTTTTGGACACTGGGAGGAAACCAGGACACCCGTAAGAAACCCACACAGACACAGGGAGAGCGTGCAGACTCCACACATCCAAGCTAGGAATGGAACCCGGGTCTCTGACCCTGTGAGGCAGCAGTGTTAACCACTGTGCCACAATGCTGCCCATTGGGGAGCTATATAGATATGCTTGACCTGTAGGACTGTGGCTGTATTGTAGGGATTACGTGTTTATAAAAGGAACACACACTCTGTATAGAAGACCCTCTGTCCCTCTTTAGTGCAAAGAGCTCTGCCAGCAGTGATAGACAGACCAGTTCTGCACAGGAGCTATTTGTGTCATGAATACAATCCTGGAGACACTGTGAGTTTAAAAGCTGTCCAGCTTATTCTAAACCAGCATGAGCAGATGGTTCCTTACGCCCAATCAACAAGTTGATCCAATTCCTTGTCCTTAATGTTTATGTCTGTAAAGAAGGGAAAAGTTCATTGAAGCCTATAGAATATTAAAGGTCAGCAGGGACAGAGGAAATATGAATGGAACTTGGTGAAAAATAAACGAGGAATGAATGCAATACCAGCAAAAGCTCCTTTTCTCAGAGAGTGATGAATGTTTGGAATAATCGGCTAAACATAATTTGGAATTATCTACTCAGAGAAAAGAGGCAATACAAAGCAAAATGCAAGGGTATGAGAGTTAATGTTCAAAAAGGATGTGCTTCAATGGATAAAATGGTGTGTCTTTGTCCCTAATCGTTCGTATTTCCTCATGAGGGGTTCCGCTGTGATTCGTTTCAAAATTGCACCATATCAATCCACATGAGTGTGCCCAGGAGTATATCCAATAATAGCAGCAGACAGAAAGTGAAATCACTATCTCTGTGACAGTAAATACCAGTCTTCCCTTCTTTAACTCATTTGGATCTCTCAACTGACATACAAAGCTAACAGCAGGACAACATTGTGAAATATGTTAACTTTCAAACTTCTTCTACGCTTTTCGCAGTTTGTTCTAGCCTGCAGACATACAGAACAGTTTTGTGCATGAAAAAGATAATCATTACCACTTTCACCACTCAACACTAACACCTTGCTTCTAGTTAAAATCTGTCCCAAAGTTGGACTCAAAAGGATAACGAAAGAGAAATAGGCAGCAAGCTAAAGCAGAAGATTAAAGTGGGGACTAAAAGTGTAGTCAAAGATAGGGTGTGGTGAGCTGGAATAGGTTGTGATTTGTGGAAAGTCCCAAAAGAAGTATAAGAGCTGGAGAGAAGGCAAAGTTTAGGGAAGGAATTCCAGAAACTAGGACAGCTAACTTATGGCCAATAGTTTAATTATTTATTAGTCGCAAGTAGGCTTATATTAACACTGCAATGAAGTTACTGTTAAAATACCCTAGTTGCCACACTCCGGCAACTGTTTGGGTACATGGAGGGAGAATTTAGCATGGCCAACGCACCTAACCAGCACGTCTTTCAGACTGTGGGAAGAAACTGGAGCACCCGGAGGAAACCCATGCAGACATGGGGAGAACATGCAGACTCCGCGCAGACATCCAAGCTGGGAATTGAACTCAGGCCCCTGATGCTGTGAGGCATTGTGCCACTGTGCCACCCCCACTGTGCCACCATGCCACAATAATAAGGTGGAGAAGAAAAAGAGGAGACACAGCTGCCTTGCTGTTTAACTCTGAACTACTGAATACAACAATGAAGTAATGTTATATTCATAAAACAAAATAGGCATATAAATGCCCGCGTTTTTAACAATCTGAAGCTGAAAGTGCTCCGTCAAGTAGATCTATATTGTCAATAGAGTTGTTACATTATCAAAATATATTGCCACCTTTATTTCCAATGGAGATGTTTGGAGTTGATTGGTGAGATCGTGGATGCATTAACGATCATCTTTCAAAATTTTAATGATTCTGGAATAGTTCCTGCAGATCGGAAGGTGGTAAATGTAACCCAGTGTTTAAGAAAGGAGTGAGAGAGAAAACAAGGAACTACTGACCTGTTAGCCTTAGGCCAGTAACAGGGACAGCAATCTAGAATAAAATCAGAAAAGAATGATCTGATTGGGCAGAGTCAACATGGATTTACACAGGGCTGTGAGACATGGCACCTTCAGCCCAGTGTTAACCAACCAGTTTCCAGTATCTACCACTTCCACAATGCCAATGTCAAGAGGGAAGTCAACATCTCCTTGAATGGCAAGAGATTGAATCATAAACAACATGCCGTTTATTTTGGTGTTACCCTTGACTGAACACTGATTTACAAAAAATCATCTGAGCAAGGCAGCAGCAAAGATCAAAACATGAAACAACTTCCTTGGCAAACGTACTGGCCCTTAATGGAGTGCAGATGCACAAATATTAAAGACTTAGCTCTTGCCAATGTCTACTCAACTGCAGAGTATTATGCATCAGTATGATACAACACATTCCACACCAGTCCTGCTGACAACTGGTTCAACACAACAATCATCTCGGGTTACCCTCTGATCAACTCAACTCCCCTGGCTCCCAGTCCTGAGCTACATCCCGCCCCCTCACATAAGGAGGGAGATTGCAACAAGAAAGCTCCTGGAAAAACCTGTGGCACAGTGGCATAATAGTTAACACTGCTGACTCCAGGGTCCTGGGTTCGATTCCCCGCTTAGGTCACTGTCTATGCTGAGCTTGCACATTCTCCCTGTGTCGGCGTGGGTTTCTTCCGGGTGCTCCAGTTTCATTCCACACTGCAAAGATGTGTGGGTTAGGTTGATTGGGTGTGATAAATTGCCCCTTAGTGTCCCAGGATGCATAGATTACCAGGGTAAATATATGGGATGACAGGAATAGGGCCTGAGTGGGATTGTTGTTGGTGCAGACTCGATGGGCTGAATGGCCTCCTTCTGCACAGTACTGTTTCTATGATTCTATGCTACATAAGGACCTTACCAATCCACCTGATGTCTTAATGTTCCCACTGGGCCCTGCAATGAAGGGCATTCCTTGTTTGCATAAATGGCAGGAATGGGAGGAATGGTGGTGTCACATTAAGGTTGAGAAAGATATTCAGTGGAATTTCCTCATCCCGACAGTGGTGGGTAACAATCAACATTTGGCCGCTTTCCAAAGTTTCCCGTTCCGCTCACAATGGCAGAATGGGAAAGCCACCGATGTTTTTTTTTGACATGATACATTCATCCATTGTGACTGTGCACAAGAAACTACTTGATTTTATTAACAGGCAGTGTGAAGGACACTTGGCCTCATTCTCAGTTGTGTATTATATCGATTCGCCTTAGCTGCAGGAGAAAAGCAGTCCAGTTTTTTTTCCATATGTGGTCCCAGGTGGTCCCTTTGACTGGAGCCTGACTACCTGATCCTGAGTTGTGTTATTAGAACAGTCCAATCTTATCTTCCACCCTGAGTTTTACTCAAGAGCCTCAATGTGACAGCTTACATAAGCAAAAAAAAAAATTAATTCAACAGAACCCGTTTGAGATTATTTTTTCGAACTGCAAGGCAGAATTAATCGTTGAAGGGAGCCACATCACGTCTTGTTTCGTTCGGACCAAATCCCTCCACATTTACTCATTTAGTAATTACCACCAATTTGATACGAACCATCTCAACTTAGATTAATGAAATGGAAATTAGTGGTGAAGAGTTTGCACGCTGGAGAACTAATTCCCTTCGCACGTGACCCTTCACATGTAACTCCGTACTGAGTTATGGTAAATAGATCTGCTAATAAGGCAAACTCTCAGAGCTGAGAGCATTGGGTTTAAAGTAGGTTACATATAAGTTTAATGGTTCTGTCCAAAAGAAGCTTTATGCAGCCATCAAATAAATTACATCTCACTGTTATATAAACCACCCAGTTTATACACGAAGTTCATGAGCTCTTTTGAACTCAGTAATGTCTGTGTTCTTTTTTAAAAATGTGTTCATGTCATGTCAGCACCACTGACAGGTCTAGCGTTCTTACCCACCCCAAACTGACCTTGAGAAGGGAAGAGGGGTCAGGAGACAAGTTACCCACTGCAGAATTCCCAGCCCCTTATTGCCCTTGTGACATTAATGTTTATCTGGCTGGTCCATTCCAATTTCTGGTCATGGGTGGTTAGCGCTACTGCCTCACAGCATCAGGGACCCGGGTTCGATTCCCAGCTTGGGTCACTGAGCGTGTGGAGTTTGCACGTTCTCCCTGTGTTGGTGTGGGTTTCCTTTAGGTGCTCTGGTTTCCTCCCACATTCCAAAGATGTGTGGGTTAGGTGCATTGGCCGTGCTAAAGTGAACCTTAGTGTGGGGGGGCTAGCTCGGGTAAATTCATGGGGTTATGGGGATAGGGCCTGGGTGGGATTGTAGTCGGTGCAGACTTGATGGGTCAAATGGCCTCCTTCTGCACTGTAGGATCCTATAATGCTAAGACAGTGATAATGGGCTATTTGGTGATGGTCATGCCATTGAACATCAAGGGGGTTGATAGGATGCTCTCCTGATGGTCAAATCTGCCTCTTGTTTGATGCAAATATCATTTATCAGCTCAGGGTGGAATGTTGTCCAGGTCTTAGTTGCTGTTTCGGTATCTAATAAATTGTGAATGATGCTAAACATTTTGCAATCATCAGCGAACATCCTCACTACTGACCTTATGATGGAGGGAAGACCATTGGTGCAAGTAGTTGGATCAAGAGCACTATTTTGAGGAACCCCTGCAGTGATGTCACGGTACCAAGATGTTTGCCTTTGAGACAAGAGCCACAACCATCTTCCCCACATTCGACATGACCCCAACTGATGGAGCAGTTCCCCCTAATTTGCAATCACTTCAATTTTGCTAGGGCTCCTTGAAGCCACACTTGGTCAATGCAGCCTTGATATCAAGAGCAGTCACTCTCACCTCACCTCTGGAATTGAACCTTTTATTCACGTTTGGACCAATGTTGTAATGAGGTCAGGAGTTGAGTGGCCCTGGGAGAACCTGAGCTGAGAGTCAATGAGCTGGTAACTGCTGAGTGAGTGCTCCTTCATAGCGTTATCAATGATAACTTTCATAATGCACAGTGGTACAGTGGTTAGCACTGCTTCCTCACCGTGCCAGGGTCCCGAGTTCAATTCTGACCTTATGTGACTGTGCAGAGTTTGCATGTTCTCCCTGTGTCTGTGTGGGTTTCCTCCAGGTGCTTCGGTTTTTTCCCACAGTCCAAAGATGTGTGGGTTAGGTGGATTGGCCATGCAGAATTAACCCTTGGTGTAACGAGGACTAGCAGGGTAAATATGTGGGGATGGGTCCTGGGTGGGATTGTGGTCAGTGCAGACTCGATGGGCCAAATGACCTCATTCTGCACAGTAGGGATTTTATGTTTGGGAATAGATTGATGGGGTAGTAATTGGCTGGATCAGATTTGACTGACTCTACATAATAGCAGTTTGGCAGCTGTCATGAGTTTTATGTTTGACTGTTCAGAAAGTCTTCAGAATCCACCTTCACCTCGAGCCGTTCTCTTTCTCGTCTATCTACGTCGGCAGCTTTTGCTCCTGATGGTGGACTTCTGATCTCTCATTACTGAACGGCCTCCTATTAGATCTCAGAACTCAAACAAAATCAGCCTTAATTGGACGATGAAGCATAACTTGGCCTCTGATTGGGTAGCTGGCAGGCCTCAGGCTCCAATGCGATGCGGAGTTGGAACCCTGAAGGTGTGGTGCCAACTCCAGAACAATCAATCATCATTCAGACACATTATCATACAATCATCGATATTCTAGCCTCTCTCCTGAAGGACAAGTGTCCCAAAGCAGGAGGAAGCAGACTGGATCGAGAAGAGGACAAACACATGTGCATCACCTGAACCTCCTGGAAAATCCTCAATATCAATAAAATGAAGGAGATAGTCATCGACTTCAGGAAGTGTCATGGAGAACATGCACCTGTCTACACCATAGAAATTATTATCATAGAAACCTTACAGTGCAAAAGGAGGCCATTCATCCCATCAATTCTGCACCGACCATAAACCCACCCAGGCTCTACCCCAAATCCACCCGCTAATCCCACTAACCTACGCATCTCATGACTCTAAGGGGCAATTTTTAAGCATGGCCAATCAACCTAACCCACACATCTTTGGACTATGCAAGGAAACCAGAGCACCCAGAGGAAACCCATGCAGACATGAGGAGAATGTGCAAACTCCACACAGACAGTGACCCGAGCCAGGAATCAAACCCAGGTCTCTGGAGTTGTGAAGCAGCAGTGCTAACCACTGTGCTACCACGTCGCCCATCACATCGATGGTGATGAAGTGGAAATGGCCGAGAGCTTCATGTTTTTAGGCGTCCAGATCACCAACAACTAGTCCTGGCCCTTCCACGCTAACGTCACTGTTAAGAAAGCCCACCAATGCTTCTACTTTCTCAGGAGCCTAAGGAAATTCAGCATGTCTGCAATGACACTCACAAAGCAACCTTTCCAGTTGTATCACAGCTTCATGTGTCTCCTGCGAGCGACTACAAAGGGCTGTGAATGTAGCTAGTCCATTAGCAAACCAGCCTCCCACCCATTGACTCTGTCTATACTTCCCACTGCCTTGGAAAAGCAGCCAGTATAATCAAGGATTCCACACACCTTAACTATATTCTCTTCCACCTTCTTCTGTCAGGAAGAAGGTACAAAAGTTTAAGATCATGTACTGACCAGTTACTGCCAGCCTCACCCCTAGGGCAAACTGGCACTGCCCACTCAGTACCTTGGCACTTCCCACTGGGCACTGGTCAATGCCAAGGGGGCAGAGCTAGATGGGGCAGGGCCTACGGGGACACACTGCCACCCTGCAATGGAATTGTTGGCATAAGGAGGGAAGGAGGTGATCGGGGCTGGCCATCCGGGTAGGAGTGTCAGGGCTATGGGAAAGTTGGGGATGGCCATTGGAGGGGTGGGAGTCAGGGGGTGGGGGTTCAGTGAGATTGGGGCTGGCCGGGGAAGGGGGGGGTGTTGTTGGGGGATAGACATCGGGGCTGGCCTGGGAGAGCAGGGGGCTGGGGGTATTAGAAGACCAGAAATGGGCGGTTGCGAGGCTGGCCAGTGATCTAGAGGCTGGCAATGTGGGGCCACTGTGCAAATGCTGATCTCCCTCTCTGACAGATCGGCGCACGCGCAGTGGCCCACTCTGCACAATGCTTTCGGCCTCTCGGTGGGAATAGGCCTCACTCATTGATTTTCAGAAGAAATCATGCTAGAATACCCTGCAGCGCTCAGAGTGTTGGAAATTCGCTCTGGAAATCCCACTGAAAAATACAATGGGATTTACTCCCATTTTCCGGCATGTTGGGAATTTTTGGGAGGATCCCAGCTCTAATCTTTCTTAAAGAAACACCTTCACTTGAGCTGCCATTCACTGCCACCAGCTCAGATAATGGTCCAGTGCTTACGTGGAGAATAGTATTGAGTCGGAATCAGCACACTGTGAGTCTTCAGACAAGAATTGGCAGCAGTCAGGGCAGGACAGAGATTAATGTATGTGTCAGTTCCCCATAGGATTGGTTAGATTGGTATACAAGTCCCAGGTATGAAGGATCATTGTGCCACACAGATACTTCCTGCTATTCTCAACGTTATCAACCATTGTCTGTCCCAAGTTATCCTTCTGCCATCGCTGTCTGCCATTTCTCAGTTTTGTAACACAAAGGTTGAGGATGGGCAGGAGGAAAGTGAGGGTTCCGTTTTGGGGAGGGGGGCAAATCTTCAGCAGCAAAGGCCAGCCCCCAAAGATAGAACAGCCCCTTCCTTCCCATCCTTTAAAGGTGAAAGACCATGAAACTATCATCAATTGTTGGAGAAACCCATCTGGTTCACTAATGTCCTTTAGGGAAGGAAATCTGCTGTCCTTACCCTGGTCTGGTCTAAATGTGACTCCAGCGTCTCAGCCAATGTGGTTGACTCTTAACTGTCCTCTGAAATGGCTTAGCAAGCTACTCAGTTCAGGGGCAATTCGAGGCAATCAGCAAACGTGCCAGCAATGCCCACATTCCATGAAAGGATAAATTTAACCAAACCTGAATAATCTCTGATCTGGAACATAATGAAGCTGTTTAAATGTTAAACAGGCGTGCTCCTTTTGCCGCTCTCAGAGAGGAGGTCCAGTTAATTGGAGCTATTTGATTGATGTACAATACATATAGGGCAGAAAATATATTGGTAAACAACAGGAAGATCCCACTGCTGGCCTTTGACAAGTGGTCCACAGAGAGTGAGGGGGGGGAGGCTTGGAAAATCCTACCCATAGGGTGGAATTTTCCCATTCCACTCGCCATGGGAATGGTAGCAAGCGGGAGACAATCCATGCAAAAGTCTGGCCATAATCTCTCATGGTCAATCAGAGATTGCACTGTTACAGTGATTATTCCGAAGTAGTGAATTGGTTGCCTTGGGCTGTCTTGGGGCAGTCAGAGGTATCTCTCTAGTGGGAGAGAATCCTCTCTCTCCCTCTAATACCTCAGTTTTCTGGTCATTGTCTATCTATCACTAGGCTGGGTGGAGGACACCCCTAATCCTGCTGTCATTCAGCAGACAAACTCCAGCTTCCAGTCCAGGACACTGAGCAACAAGCCAGCCAGGGAACCCTGAAGAATTTTTCTTTTCCAACCATGGCAGGAAAAAGACAATTTATCAAAGACCGGATCCTGAGTCTGGAACCATCTGTGCGGCTTAACTCCTGAGTGGTGAGGTTAGCTGAGCCACCAGGATATGGTCTCTGCTATATTTACATACATGACAGTTCCAATCAATTGAACAGATTTCCTACTGAGCGAATTTTCCCTTGTGAACCGCAGACTGTAAAAGCATTCCACACTCACCAGGCGAATCCCAGAATGGATTTTGAATAACTGTATCTCACAGCAGCTTCGTGTATCATAAGGAATCATTTATGGTGCACGATTTGTTTGGAAGCCACCAATTCCCTCAGCATCTCTCAGTGCCAGCTGTCATTCCTTGAGTTGAAGAAACGCTTCCGCAGAAACAGCATGATTCAGTCTCTTACTTCAATGTCCTCAGGTTTAGTCATCATAGTGCAGCCTTACACACAGGAGCGGAGAATTTAATGAGCTCTGTACTCATAAGGCAACCATTTCAGTTTGCGGTTCACGGAAGGTGCAATTCAGAGATTTAAATTGTAACGCTGTGAAAGCATAGAATCATAGAACCCTACAGTGCAGAAAGAGGCCCTTCAGCCCATCGAGTCTGCACCAAACACAATCCCACCCAGGCCCTATCCCCATATCCCTACACATTTACCCACTAATCCCTTTAGCCTACACATCCCAGGACACTAAGGGACAATTTTAGCATGGCCAATCAACCTAACCCGCACATCTTTGGACTGTGGGAGGAAATCAGAGTACCCAGAGGAAACCCACACAGACACAAGGAGAATGTGCAAACTCCACACAGACAGTGACCCGAGCCAGGAATCGAACCCAGGACCCTGAACCTGTGAAGCGGCAGCACTAACCACTGTGCTACCGTGCTGCCCCTTGGCAAAAAACCTTGGCAAAATGTCAGATAAACTTATTTTTGATGATCCAAACCAACAACAATTGATTTTTATAAACTACCTTCAGTGTAATAAATCATCCTCGCTGTAGTTAATATCCAAGATCCAATCATCTTCAACTGTTTCATCAATGACCTTTCAGAAGGCTGTACTTGGATGATTTCATAATGTTCACTCACCATTCACAACTCCTCAGCAATCCATATCCACAGGGAGCCTTACCTGGACAATATTCAGGCTTGGCCTGATAAATGACAAGTAACATTTACGCCACCTAAGTGTCAGGCAAATGCCATCTCCAGCAAGACAGAATCCAATCATTGCCCCTTGGCATTCAGTGGCATTACTATCATTGATTCCCTCACTATCAGGGCACCCAAGTCAAGAGTGGGATGGAATATATTCTACTTGCCTGGATGTAAGGAGCAGCGCTCCGAAAGCTAGTGGTGCTTACTACCAAATAAACCTGTTGGACTTTAACCTGGTGTTGTGAGACTTCTTACTGCCTGGGTGTAGCCAGCTGCAACAGCATTCAGGAAGGTGGTTGCAGGATTTTGATCCATCGGTTTTTGGTGGTATCCAGCAAAAAGCAACGTATTTTATTAGCACCCCTTCCACCACCTTTAGCATTCATTCCCCCAGCCACCAGCACATAGTAGCAGCGGTGTGTGCACTGCAGCAAGGAATCAAGGTCCCTTTAACAGCACCTTCCAAACCTGCGACCTCTAGATGGACAAGGGCAGCAAGCAGGTGGGAATTCCAACACCTACAAGTTTCCTTCCAAGCCACATGCCATCCTGACTTGGAACTATGTTGTCAGTTCTTCACTGTCACTGGATTAAAAATCCTGCAAATAGCAAATAGCTAACAGCATTGTAGATGTACCTACTCCATAAGGACAGCAGCTCACCACAAGCTTCTCAAGGGAAATTAGGAATGAACAATAAACACTGGCCATTCAGCCTATGAAGCTTACAATGACAACAATCCCACCCAGACCCTATCGCCATAACCCCACATACCCATCCTGCTGAACCCCCTGCCACTAAGGGGCAATTTAGCATGGCCAATCAACTCAACCTACAGATCTTTGGAGTGTGGGAGAAAACTGGAGCACCCGGAAGAAACCCACGCAGACATGGGGAGAACATGCAAACTCCACAGACACAGTCACCCAAGGCCAGATTTGAACCCGGGTCCCTGACGCAGCAGTGTTAACCACTGGGCTGCTCCTGTCTCCTAAAATCTCTTGAACACCTCTTCTAGGTTTGTCCTGTTGACCCAGTTGTAAGGACATCGTCAAGGTATACAGCAACCCATAGTAGTTCCTGCAGCAGGCTCGCTATTATTCTTTAGCACATTACACATGCTGAACCACACCGAAAGGGAGGCGTGTGTGCTGGAATATTCCTGGGAAGCATTATCTAATTCAGGTTGCTTGTATGTGTGACTCATATCTGGCTTTCTGACCACCTGCCAGCTTTGTATGCGGCTCTTCAATTCTCGGGATTGATATTTATCCAGCTTGGTGTTAGTTTATAATCCCATAAATATGGATGGTGTTATCTGGTTTCAGTGCGGGGACTATAGGTACTGCCCATTCCAAAAACTGAACTGCCTACTTTTACCAAACTGATTAACAGAGTACCATTTCCTCTCATAAGGCATGTGGTACCAGTCTTGCCCCAAATAATTAGGGAGTCACCGCTGGGTCAATGTAAATCTTAGTTTGTAGCCCCTTGATTTTGCCTAATACATCACAGATGATGCTCTTGTATTTTCTTATTAGTTCGGGCACTCCCCTTCCCGCACTTGAAAAATCTCAGCCCAAATTAACTTGATTTCTTTGAGCCATTTGCGGCCAAGAAGTCTTGATCCTGCCCCCGTCACTATCACTGGGAGCTGGGTAGAAGTTGTCCAAAGCTTACTGACACCATTGTGGTGCCTTTTAGCATTATTACTTCTCCTGTATGCATCTTCAGCTTGGGTAGAAATACTCAAGTTCAATGGCTGGGAACCCTCAGTTAGATTCTAAAATGTGTGCTCACCCGTCACAGTAGCTAATGCTCCTGTACCCACTTCCACCTTCAGAGGCTTCCCATTTACAAAGAACAAAGAACAAAACAGCCCGGGAAACAGGCCCTTCGGCCCAACGAGCCCGCGCCACCATTTTAACATTACGGGTCCCCCCTCCACCCATGATCCTTATCTATGCTTATGGCATTCCACATTGAGGGAAAACTAATTTAGGGGCAATTTGTTACACCAATCAGCCCAATAGCACATCTTTGGGGTGTGGGAGGAAACCGAAGCACCCGGAGAAAACCCACGCGAGCACGGGGAGAATGCGCAAACTCCCACAGACACCGGCCCAAATCCATGTGTCTGCAAACAGTGATAGTCACTGAGCTGTCGTGTTGCCCAGCATCTGGTCCAGTTTAAGCACACACTAACGACATGAAGTACGAGGCCACTCTCGAAACATCCAAGAGCAGCCCTCATACAACCCATTGCGTGTATGCCCCTCGTTGGACAACAAGGCGGACCGACTTAAAACCTGTGAATTAAAAGAGAAAAACATTAGTATCATTCCACATCCTATTACATTACCAGGGACGTCCCAAGGCTACTGAACCTTATTTAAAACAATCTCCTATATCCTCCCATCTCCAACCCACTCATGTGCCTGTCTAAGTAACTCTTAAACAACTCCAGCATGCCTGCCTCCACCACCTTGCTTGGCGGAGCATTCCATACCCCCACTACCCTCTGTGTGAAAAACCTCCCTCTAACATCCGGGTTATACCTCGCCCCTCTCACCCTAAGCCCGTGGCCCCTTGTAATGTGCGTTTCTAACATAGGAAAAAGCTTACCACTGTTTACTCTATCTATACCCTTCATAATCTTATACACCTCTTTTCGATCTCCCCTCAGTCGCCTTCTTTCAAGGGAAAACAGCCCCAATTTGCGCAATCTTTCCTCATAACCCAGTCCTTCCATACCAGGCAGCATCGTGGTAAACCTCCTCTGCACTCTCTCCAGGGTCTCCCCGTCTTTCCGCTAGTAAGGTGACCAGAACTGGACGCAGTACTCCAAATGCAGCCTAACCAACGTTCTATACAACTGCAACATTAGACTCCAGCTCTTATACTCTATACCCCTTCCTATAAAGGCTAATGCCTTTTACCCCGAGCATTACAATAATAGGGCCTATCTTGTCTGTTTTTAGACTAAAAAGAGAGTGAATATCAGAATCACTCTCACCATGCTCCGCCACTCTGTATACTTGTAACATTTTGGCTGATTGATTTCTTAGCAATCTTGACTTAGCTCTGTTGCTTCATCAAATCTCCTCTTCTGTGACAATAGAAACACTGAGCCTCCTTAAATCAAATGATTCAGGAGTGTGGTAGCCATCACATTGGTAACGCTCCACTTTAAACATCACTGACTCTCTCCGCTTTACCTTTTTGCTTTGTTGGTGGCAGAAAGGGTGGCACAGTGGCTAACGCTGCTGCCTCACAGCGCCAGGGACCAGGGTTGATTCCTGGCTTGGGTCACCGTCGGTGTGGAATATGCACATTCTCCCCATGTCTCTGTGGGTTTCCTCCGAGTGCTCTGGTTTCCTCCCACAGTCCAAAAATGTGTCGGTTAGGTGGATTGGCCAAGCTAAATTGCCACTTACCATTAGGGGATGAGCCAGGGTTGCATGCAGTTATGGAGATAGGCCTGGGTGGGATTGTGGTCAGTGCAGACTCGATGGGCTGAATGGCCTCCTTCTGCACTGCAGGATTGTATGAAATTCTTTACTTCTTCCTGACTGGTTTTGGAGACACAGCTGATTCCTGCGCTAACTGGTGGGTGGCACCATTTTCTGCACTATATAGCTTTTGTGCATCTTTTCCGATGCTTTCCATGACCAGCACTATCTGTATTGCTCAATTAAAAATTATGTCAACTTCGGCAAGCAATCTGCATCGAATAGCTTAGTTCATACTGCAGGCTAACCGTTCCTGTAACATGTCATTTTGGGATGCTCCAAAATCGCAATACTTCAATAATTGCCTCAGTTTAGCAATTGCCTGGGGCTCAAACCCTCAAATTAACTTTGAATCTCTGAAGCATCATTACTACTTGCAATTGCAAATGAGCTTTCAGTATATCCATAAGCTCACTGAATGATTGTGAGTGGAACAATTTTGGGCTGTAAGACTGCGACTAAGGATAAAGGTCTGTCTTTCACAAACACTTAAGGCAATTTCTTTATGCTTTGCCTATTTATTCACTTTGTTTTTGAAATAAAAAGGCAAGGCACTGTGGAATCGCCGATCGGGTCTATTCTCACAAAGTGAGCCACTCTGCTAAGAGTTCTTCTCCTCAGATTTCAATTAAAACAGGATGTTCACAAGCGTCTGGCCAGAAGCAACGTCAGGATAATGTATCCTTGTTGCCAGATGTAACAATGTACTGTCAGAGATTTCATTAGTAGAACAAAAAGGGATTTATTTTCAAGTCAGTTACAGGACCTGTATGCTTGCAGCTAATTCCAAAGTACCACTGCACTAGGAGAACTCCTTCCCCAGAGAGATCCCCCACCCTGAACCCTGATGGGTCAACCAGACCACGTGACTCTTACTCAGTTGTAGGGACAATCACCAGACCCGCACTTGCCTACCCTCAGATTTTAGGTTGGTGGGAGGATTGAACTTGTGTGGGGGGGGAGGCCAAGTTTCCACAGAGTTAGTTCTCGCACCACCGTCAAAAGCCCATTCAGGATGGGTGTCCTCCGGACCTCTCTCCTCCTCCCCCGCTCGCACCCCAGCCTCTTTGCTTAGAACCCAACCACCCCTCTTCACACTCCCCCAGGCCTTCCTTACCTTCTGGAACACCTTGAACTTAGCTGAGCCTCCAGGACCTGGACCTATTCCCAGGCATTCTTCTGCATTTTATCGCAGGGGCTGGAGAGTTATCAGCCGAGTGAGAGGTGGAATTCCTGCCTGCAGCCATTTTCGGGTGTGACGTGCCTGTGGGGACACTCGGAGCTGATGAGAGCGTGTTCCCCTCTGACCCCTCAGAAGGGGGGAAGAAAGCGTCAATCAATGGAAAAATTCGGGCCCAGAAGTTGCCTCGCAGAATGTGAATAAAATGAAGAATTTAAAAGCAGCTTCAACACAGCCCAGAGGTTGACGCTAACAACCTTTCAATTGTTATGTCTTTGAAATTCAGAAACATCAGGAATGATCTCTGATTAATCTGCCTGAGTTTAATGGGTGACAGAGGCTGAAAGAAGAGGGAATCATCAAAAGAGATCCTTCCAGTTGTTTGTATATGTGTGGCCTGGGTTATTGATACTCTAGTTTTCATCTGCCTTGAGATTAATTAGCCAAAGGATTTATGAACACAGGAATTGTCAGTATGTTCCATAAGTGTTGTTGGGGTCTGTAAAATTATATTTTAAAATGCATCCACTTATGTGTGCATTTCCCTTGTGCAAAAAACGCCTCTACAGAAATTTACAGACATTCATAACTTTTGAAGTCTACAGTCCACATGCTTTATTTCCAATTTTTCCAATTCCCAACTGGGAATGTTGTGAATATTTGCTTTCACAGCACTTAGCGTGACAGGGCCATACAATACAGAAAAGGCCCTTCGACCCATCTAACCTGTACCAACAAAAACTGCACTAAATCTACATTAAGGGTGACACAGGGGCACAGTGGTTAGCATTGCTGCCTCACAGCGCCAGGGGCCCGGGTTCAATTCCAGCCGGGGGTCACTGTCTGTGTGGAGTTTGCACATTCTCCCCGTGTCTGCACGGGTTTCCTCCGGGTGCTCCGGTTTCCTCCCACAGTCAGAAGATGTGCGGGTTAGGTTGATTGGCCATGCTAAATTGACCTTTAGTGTCAGGGGGATTAGCAGGGTAAATGGGAATTGGGTTACGGGAATTGAGCCTGGGTGAGATTGTGGCCAGTATGGACTTGACGGGCTGAATGGCATCCTACTGTACTGTAGGGATTCTCACTTTCCAGCACTTGGCCCATAGCCTTGAATGTTATGACATTTGAAGTACTCACCCACGTACTTTGTTAAAGATTGTGAAGCTTCCTGCCTCTATTCCCTACCCAGGCAGTGCATTCCACACTCCCACCATCCTCAGAGTAAAAGATCGTTTCCTCAGATCCCTTCTAAATCCCTGCCCCTCACTTTAAAATTATGCCCCTTTGTTGTTGACCCTTCGGCCAAGGGAAACACTGCTCCCTACCCACCCTGTCTGTACCCTTCAATCTTAGACACCTCAATCAGGTCCTCCATCAGTCTTCTCTGCTTTGAAGAAAACAATCCTGAGTCTATCCAGCCTCTCTTCATAGCTCAACCATTCCATCCCAGGCAGCATCCTGCTGAATCTCCTCTGTACTCCCTCGAGTGCAATCACACCCTCCTTATAGTGAGGTGGCCTGAACTGCAAACCTTGCCCCCCCCACCATGCCTGGACCATCAGGCATCATGGCCCCCATTGCTGCTCCCACCCATCCTGCCCCTGACAGTTCAGAAGGCTCCTCGGAGGACGCCAGTGGAGAGATCTCCGAGACCAGCACCAGTTTTACGTCAGCTTCTGCCTCACCATTCCACATCGGTGGGGTCAAGTTCATGGTGCTGGGTCACTCTCTGTGCGCACGATACATCTACTGATGTACATTGAGTGGGAAGGGAACACCTGAGTCCTCTGGCATGCAGGGGCCTGCCACAGGCGAGGACTCAACCAGTCCCAGGCTACATGCAGGGCCTCTGAGATCACTTCTCCCAGCTGCTGGAGATGCAGCAACAGAGCCAGGATTACAGGAAGAGCTGACAGAAACACTGGACTGACCACAAGGTTGTTGGAAGGAGTCCTAAAGCTTTCAGACGTACCAGCTATTGCCCGTTGGTTCCCAGGCCAACACTACAAGAGTGGCAGCCACGGTGGAAAGCCTGGGGTAGGGGATCGTCACCATGACTGGCAGACTCCAAGCGATGGCTGAGTCACAGCAGGCCACAGCTGAGGGCCTCAACAGGCCTCTCAAGATTCTGCGGCCCATGGACAAAACCTGTCCCACACAAAACCTCAGCAGGACAGGTTTCGGCTGCAGCTTTTGAGAATGTGACCCAGTCGCAGAGGGTCATGGCTGATTGGTTGCAGAGTGTGGCCCAGTCTTACACTGCTGCCATTGACAGGTGGCCTCCGAATCAGAGGGCCAATACAGAGGAGTGGGCCACCATGGCAACAAGGCAGGTGACCCTCCAGGACTGGCAGGGCCAAGTGATGCTGGAGCTTCTGGAGATCACTGCAGAAGCGCTGCCATCTCACAGGAACCTGAGGGAGGAAGAAGGCTTGAGTCCATACTGAGGCCTTCCAGCCAAGAGATTGCGGCTGTGGCTACACATTCTGACTCCCCCCTCCCTGACTCCGGGGCGTCTCGGGGAAACAGGATGAGGAGGGTATCATGGATACGTCCCTGACACCTGGAAGTTGGCCAGGGCCCTCAAGATCCCTCAAGAGGGCAATCACCAAGGGCATCACAGGCCACGGGGTGAGGTAGGCAGCTGGCCTCCTCCAGCTCTGATATACATCCTGGGGAGACATCGAGACTTGGTGGCAGCCCATGTAAATCTAAGAAGTTATAGCAGCACTAAGATGACACGGGTGAAGGGCAACACTAGTTAGATAGAATATTTAGGCATTTTAAAGTCTCACTTCCTCATGTTTTTATATTATCACTTATTTTGAAGGCACTTTTATTGACACCAATATTTCACCCCATACCTGTGACTAATTTGTCTCTGATTAGCATGATTTTTAATTTTATTATTCTCATGAATTGTTTTCCTTACTATTTTACCAAACAAAGTTTTAGGGCTCTAACAGAAATGTACTTACCCCAACAACCACTGGAGAGACCCTGCATGTTGATGTCAGTGGGGGAAGCCCCTCAATGCACTGCTACTGAGAAAATCAACATGCTCAAATAATTCACTGGCTACAGCGGGTGGCATACACTGGCAGCAACTTCCAGCATCAGCCATCCTCAAAACCCACAAGAGATTCCCTCCCTCCCCCTCATTCCACCCATTCTGGGGTTTAGTGCTCCCTTACCCACCATCCAGATGTGGGTCCAGGTGCCATAAAGACAACTTCATGTCAGCAATAATGTAGATAATGGCCATTTCAGTTTGACACTGCAAGCGACACATTATATGGGGTTTTTATGGGGAATGGGCGCAAAAATGGGCACCATTCCCACTAGTCCCACGTTCAATTTTACAACTTTTTCCCGCTGCTAAATGGGTACAATTTGGTCGTAAGATTCCAGCCCATGTATATCCCAGTTAATGTTGGGAAAGTTAAAATCCCCTAATATCATTATTGTTGTTAGCTCTATTATTGCTATTTTAATCACTTCAGTGAATTCAGTGCTAGCAGACTTGGAGGACCGAAGGGCTTGTTCCTATGCTGTATTTTCCTCTGTTCTTTGTTTTTCATACTACGTATCTATTGCCTGTTGATGATACACGCCCAGCAATGAGGCTGCCCCCCTTTTATTCCTAAGTCTGACCCACAAAGCCCTATTCAAAGACATTGTCCCTCCTTACTTCAATAACTGACTCCTTAATTAATAATACAACACCCCCTCCTCTTTTACACCCTCCTCGTCTCTCCCAAAGTTCCTATAACCCGGAATGTTGAGTTGCCAGTCCTGTCCCTCCCTTAACCATGTCTTATTGACGGCAACAATATCACAATTCCACGTGTCAACCCTTAACTCATCAGTCTTACCTATAGTGCTCTCGGCATTAAAGGAGAAGCCATCTAAGCCTTGCCTTACTCCCTTAGTACTCAGCATGGCTAAATCCCTCGACCTTGGTTCCTTTACTTTGGTTTGCTGTCTGTTCTGTCAAGACAACTTCATGTCAATAATAATGTAGATAATGGCCATTTCAGTTTGACACTGAACACTGCACATTTTATAGGGTTTTCATGGGGAATGTGTTGAGCTTCTAACCCTTATTCAGCACTTAGTGTGTCTCACCTCATAGAAATGAGTCCAGAGATAAAGAGCATTTATCCAGCTCTTTTATAAAAGGATTCTATTTCATTCGTGGCAATGTGTAACAGTTCTTTTCCAGGCAGTGATAGGTGATCTTCAGAAGGTAATCTGTCTCCTGCCAATCTTTTTGAACATTATAATTCATGCTCAGTCACCTTCAGGGTCCTCCAGGATAATCCATTACTGCTGCCGCAATTCTCAGCAACTATTAATGTCCATTTATTAGTGTTACATATAGGTTTACATTAACACTGCAATGAAGTTACTGTGAAAATCCCTTAGACACCACACTCGGGTGCCTGTTAAGATACGCTGAAAGAGAATTTAGCACGGCCAATGTAACTGACCAGCATGTCTTTCAGATAGTGGGAGGGAACCGGAGAAAACTTTGATCTTTTGACAAATACATGAATGAGATGGGAATAGAGGGATATGGTCCCCAGAAAGGTAGGGGGTTTTAGTTAAGTCAGGCAGCATGGTCAGTGCAGGCTTGGAGGACCGAAGGGCCTGTTCACGTGCTGTAATTTTCTTTGTTTGTTCTTTGTTGAAACCCATGCAGACACGAGGAGAACATGCAGATTCTACACAGACAGTGACCCAAGCCAGGAATCGAACCCAAGTCTCTGGAGTTGTGAGGCAGCAGTGTCAACCACTGTGCCACCATGAGGTTTCCTCCATTGGCCACTTGCACCTAAATCATAAACAAATACACTCTGAATGCAAACAACATCCATTTATTCAGGTCTCCAACTTTGATCCAGAGACAGTGGGAACAATCTGAATTTAGAAATGGTCTAATGGCTGGTGGGACAAGGCGTTTTCCAAAAGTACATCAAATTATTCAGTTGAAATGATAGTTATTGTTTTGAAGGGTATGGCCTACCCAAAATCTGAAGTCTTGTTGGGAAAATAACCGAACCTCTCGCCTAAAAGATGAAGGATTTGAAGCAGTCTGCAGAGGTTTGCTATTCTGATCATCTAACAGCTGACATTTCCAGCTCAATAGTCAAGCTGTTAAATCCGTCTCTTTGTACTTGTACTTAGCATATTTGACTAGTGATCTTTGCCGCTTGTTCTTGCCTCTTTATTCCCATCGGAAGACCCAGCTTCCTGTTCCAGTCTGACAAACGATCTCTACATAAAACATTAACCTGTTTCTCTCATGTGCTAATGGATGACTGTGGAGTCTTGACACTTTTAGCCTCTCCTTTTCATCTCTGTGACAACTGCAAGGTTGCTCAGTGCTTACTTCTTCTTACATTTCTCTTCTCACCTGCGACTCCAATTTTCCAATTAAGAACTGTGACCTCTCAAATGTTACCTATGTTAAGGTACCACTTGTGCCCGTACACCCTCTTTGAAGCCCAACAGAGAGGGGAGCCAGGGAAAGTTCACTCAGTTGATCCCAGGCATGGAGGGATTTTCTCATGATGAGAGGTAGAGTATGTTGGGCTGTACTCAAGGGGATTTTGAAGAATAAGAGACTACCTTTTTGAGACATATAGGATTCTTAGGGGGCTTGACAGGGTAGAAGGAGTTTAGAAGGATGAGGAGGGATCTTATAGAGACGTATAAGATAATGAAGGGGATGGATAGAGTAGAGGTAGAGAGATTCTTCCCGCTCAGAAAGGACAGCAGGACTAGAGGGCACAGCCTCAAGATAAGGGGGTGGGGGCAGTGTAGAACGGAGTTAAGGAGGAACTTCTTCACTCAAAGGGTGGTGAATTTCTGGAATTCTCTGCCCGTTAAAGTGGTGGAGGCTACCTCGCTAAATATATTTAAGATGCGGGTAGATAGGTTTTTGATAGGCAAGGGGATTAAGGGGATTAAGGGTTATGGGGAGAGGGCGAGAAAGTGGAACTGATCCACTTCAGATCAGCCATGATCTTATTGAATGGCGGGGCAGGCTCGAAGGGCTAGATGGCCTACTCCTGCTCCTATTTCTTATGCTCTTATGCTGAGAGGTTCATTGCCCTTGTGGGGAGTCTAGGACGAGAGCATGATCTCAGACTGATGGGTCACCCACTTAAAACAGAGATGAGGAGGAATTTCTTCTCTCAGCTTAGAGAATCTGTGGAATTCTTTACTGCAGAGGGCTGCAGAGGTTAGGTTGTCGAGTATGATCAAGGCTGAGACAGACAGATTTTTAATTAGTCAGGGAATCCAGGGTAATGTGGATAAGGCAGGAAAGTGGAGTTGAGGATTATCATTTCAGATCAGTCATGAATGATGGAGCAGACTCACTGGGCCTGGATGGTTTACTTCTGCCCCTACGTCCTATGGTCTAATGGACCCCTGTTTCCGACACTACTCGCCTGCCCTGTCAATCCACATAAAACAGAACTAGAGGGCACAGCCTCAAAATAAGGGGGGATAGTTTAGATCAGAGTTGAGGAGGAACTTCTTCACTCAAAGGATGGTGAGTCTCTAGAATTCTCTGCCCATTGAAGTGGTGGAGGCTACCTCGCTGAACATATTTAAGTCATGGGTAGATAGGTTTCTGATAGACAAGGGAGTTAAGGATTATGGGGAAAAAGCGGGAAAGTGGAACTGATCCACTTCAGATCAGCCATGATCTTATTGAATGGCGGGGCAGGCTCGAAGGGCTAGATGGCCTACTCCTGCTCCTATTTCTTATGTTCTTATGTTCTAACACTGGGGAGGCGGCCGTGTTTGGTGGCAAGGAGGTGACTTTTACATTAGCACAGCCAAACATTGTGTGATTACAGCTGGCCCAATAGCAGTATAAGGGCTTTTCTCCCTTAAACAGCATTTCTTACAATGGGTGCAGTTCCTGTTCAGTATCAGTATGAGTGTAAGCATTGATGGAGTCATTTTAACTTTGGTCAATGGTGCGAAACAGAATGATGACCGGCAGGCCATTTTTACATTGCTTGCAAATTTTTTTGACAACATTCGCCATCACCCAGTTTGCGCTCTTCCCAAAATCATAGTATCCACAGGTCAATTCAAAAGTCTGATGGCAGCAGGTGAGAAGCTGCTCTTGAGTTGGTTGCTACGTGATCTCAGGCTTGCGTATTTTTTTCCCGACGGAAGAAAATGGAAGAGAGAATGTCCAGGTTGTGTGGGATCCTTAATTATGCTGGCTGTTTTGCCGAGGCAGCAGGAAGTGTAGACAGCGTCAATAGATGGGTAGCTGGTTTGTGTGATGGACTGGGCTACATTCACAACCCTTTGTAGTTTCTTGGTCAGAATTCTCTGGCTGTTTAAACGCCTCTCTGCCACTGCCAGTGAGGATGGAGAATTTGGGTCTCAGCCAAACCTCTGTCCACTGCAGCAGGAGCAGAGAATCCCGTAGTGTGAATGGCCAGAGAATTCCACCCACTGTCATGCTGTTGATGGGTTGAGTGACCTAGTTCTGTTGTAATATTTTGCAATCCTTGATGTATCCTTTAGTTTGTTCCCCTTAAGCTTAGCATCTTTAATACATTTGTTTTGTTTTAATTATAATATCTCTCATGTGACTTTTAAACTATTGGGTTAACCTTCTCTCTTCTCTTTTGCAAACATTGAAACAAATTATTTTTGTTAATTTCAATTAAAAAACAATTTTGACTTACACTCCTCCAACTCATTCCCTCCCACTTTACTTAGCTAGGCGCATTTCCTTCAGAAAGATGTCCCATACAAACCTTACAAATTCCATTTCTCTATTTACTCCCTATCGGTCTCAATCTTTGAGTAAGCAATTAAACAGAGTAATTAAACTGAGACAGAGTACAGGAATAAGATACAGAATCTGGTGAACTGGTGCAGCAACAATAATCTCTTCCTCAATGTTAACAAGATGAAGGAGATTGTCATCGACTTCAGGAAGCATAGAGGAGAACATGCCCCTGTCTACATCAACGGGGATGAAGTAGAGAGGGCCAAGAGCTTCAAGTTTTTAGGTGTCCAGATTACTAACAACGTGTCCTAGTCTCCCCATGCCAGCACTATAGTTAAGAAAGCCCACCAATGCCTCTGCTTTCTCTGAAGACTAAGGAAATTTGGCATGTCAGCTACGATTCTCACCAACTTTTACAGAAGCACCATAGAAAGCATTCATTCTGTTTGTATCACAGCTTGGTATGGATCCTGCTCTGAAAAGAACTACAGAGGGTTGTGAAAGTTGCCAATGCATCATGCAAACTAGCCTCCCATCCATCAACTCTGTTGTTCCTGCTGCCTCAGCAAAGCAGCCAGCTTAATTAAGGACCCCACGCACCCAGACATTCTCTCTTCCACCTTCTTCCATCGGGAAAAAGACTCACAAGTCTGAGGTCGCGTACCAACTGACTCAAGAACAGTTCCTTCCCTGCTGCTGTCAGACTTTTGAATGGACTTATCTTGCACTAAGCTGTTCTTTCTCTAAGCCCTAACTGTGACTGTAACACTACATTCTGTACTCTCTTGTTTCCTTTTCTATGAACAGAGTGCTTTGTCTGTATAGCGCACAAGTAACAATACTTTTCATTGTATCTTAATGCATGTGGCAATAACAAATCAAATCAAATTAAAAACCTACCAGAAAAATAATATTATTATTCTCTCTCCTATTGCTGATCAGTGGACAGCTTTCTTCATTAATTTCCCTCCCACAGTTAACTGGTCTGTGTAATACGCTGCCAGTTCCTTTCCCAACAAAAGCAGAAAATGCTGGAAAATCTCAGCAGGTCAGATAACATCTATAGAGAGAGAATCGAGCCAATGTTTCAAGTCAGGATGACCCTCCTGACAAGATTTATCCCCCACTATCATAGTATAAGCCTTGCCCAACTTTCCTTGTCCGACAAAGGGTCATCTAGATTTGAAACGTTGTCTCTATTCTCTCCCCACAGGTGCTGTCAGACCTGCTGAGATTTTCCAGCATTTCCTGTTTTTGTTTCAGATTTCAGCATCCGCAGTATTTTGCTTTTATCTAAGCATCTCTTTTCTCCCTTTGATCCTGATCCAGACTGACTGCGCCAGATCTTTTACATACATCAGTCCTGTTTACAGCATGTATTCCCTCCTTCATCAACATGGAGCAGCACAGTGGCACAGTGGTTAGCATTGCTGCCTCATAGTGCCGGGGATCCGGGTTCAACTCCAGCCTCGGGTCACTGTCTGCGTGGAATTTGCAGATTCTTCCTGTGTTCACGTGAGCTTCCTCTGGGTGCTCTGGTTTCCGTCCAGAGATGTGTGGGTTATGTTGATTGGCCATGCTAAATTTTCCCTCAGTATCAGGGGGATTAGCAGGGTAAATATAAGGGGTTACAGGAGTAGAACCTAGCTGGGATTGTGGTTGGGACAGACATGATGGGCCAAATGGCCTCGTCCTGCACTGTAAGGATTCTATAATATTGCCACCTCTCTTTCTTTCTGCTCATTCAATATGTATTATGGCTTAATAATTTCCCACTTGGGAGAGTTTGTTGCTAAGTTTTTGTTAGCGCTGTAAAAATCGATATCTTCCTGTGGCATAATTGTATGTAAATACCCTAGTTTATGTCTCATACTCTGAATATTGCAGTAAACGTACTTTATTCCAATCTAAAGCTATCCCGCTTCCCTTGTTTCTTTTCTCTTTGTCCAGCCTAACATATTGTAGCTCAAGTTTTTTCTGCCTACAGGTTTGGTTTTTTTACCTTTATTTTTTACATTCATTCCACACATGCAAGATTTGCAATTCTGTTTTTATTTGTAAATTAACCTCATCCAGTCCTACTTTGTCTACTTGCTTCTTCAGGTTGTTTTAACGTTCCCTACGTTTTTTGTCCAAGCTCCAGGTGAATAGCCACAGTCTTTTCCCCAGTGTAGGGGAGTCCAAAACTAGAGGACATAGGTTCAAGTTGAGAGGGGGAAAATTTAAAAGGGCCCCAAGGGGAAAGTTTTTCACACAGAGGGTGGTGAGTATACGGAATGAGCTGCCAGAGAAGGGCATAGGGGCGGGTACAATTACAGCATTGAAAAGAGATTTGGACATCAGTACATAGATGGGAAAGGTTTAGAGGGATATGGGCCAAACACAGGTAAATGTGACTAGTTCGGTTTACGAAGGCTGGTTGGCACGGACAAGTTGGGCTGAAGGGCCTGTTTCCACGCTATATATTTCTATGACTCCATGACCCAGCTGACTCATTGCTATTTGAGTGATGTAAGCTCGAAGAACAATACATCAACTTTCAAATAGTGCACTACAGCCTCCTGGGCGTGACATTAAATTCAACAATTTCAGACTGTAATCTCTGTCCTTCATTTTGTTTCCCTTTCTTTGCGTGTCTTTTTTTATTCTTTAAGCCAGCAGTTTACCTGCTCCAAGGCACATCTTTTGTTTCTTTGTTCCTTTTCTTGCCCCATCTCTATTCTCTTTGGCGCTGTGGGACTCGTGTTATTCAATCAGTCCGAATTCAAAATTTCCTTTTGTCTGCATCCCACCCCTCGCCAAAACCTATTACATCACTGGCCTTTCCCAGTTCCGATGAAAGGTTCAGGAACCCAAAACACAAAGGTTACAGACCTGTGTCTCTCTCCGCACAGGAGCTGCCTGACCTGCTGAGTTTGTTATCCACTTTTTGTCTTTTTATTTCAGATTTCCTACACCTGCAGCATTCTATTTTTGATCACCCCTTGCCTTTTTTTTTCAGTACATTAGCTCAGTTTCTGTTCAGATATGACCTGGGCCTTAACGAGTTGTTCTCTTATTTCCCAAAAGAGATGCCTTTAAATGGAAGCCTTTTTCCTGACACCCTGTCTATCCTATGGCTGAGTTGATGGTCCTTCCGTATACTTGTTCTGTGGATGGAGAAGTAATTCTAACCCGGTAGGGGGGCTGAATTTTATGGTGAGGGTGATGGGATCCCTTCTGGAGGCCAACAATTAACTGAGAATCAGACTTCTGCCCCTTCAGAGGGAGGACATCCTGCCCTTGAGAGATATCAACCAACATTGGCAGATTGATTGGCATGCCAAACTCAGTCATGGCTGCTGCGGGCATTGCAGAAAGGAATGTGATGGAGAGAGATAACTGCCACAGAAATAGAGCACGGAGAGATCCATGATCCCAGGGAGAAGGGTTGAGGTGTCTTAGGATAAGGGATAGCAAATTTAAAACAGAGTTAAAGAGAAACTCCTTCTTCTAAAGGGTTATGAATCTATGGAATTCGCTACCCTGAAGTGTGGTGGATTCTGGGTCAGTGAGTAAATTTAAGAAGGAGTTAGAAAGATTTTTAATTGGTAATAGGGTGAAGGGTTATGGGGAGAAGGCAGGAAAATGGCGATGAGGAGCATATCAGCCATGATTAAATGGTGGAGCAGATTCGATGGAACGAATGGTCTAATTCTGCTCCAAAATCTTATGGATTTATGAACTTATGTTTAGGAGGGCAGGTAGTGAGGAAGGAAGGGAGGGACTGGCTTCTTAGGGGGTGCCCTGATACGCACAGGTAGCCCTCCAGGTTAGATGCACCCCTTCCTTCCTACTGTTTTTTATCTAGACCACAAATTATGGTCTGCCCATTCCCACCCACCGGACCACATCAACTGTATTATGGCGTGGGCGTGTATTATCCCAGTCAATAGGCTTGCTAAAAACCTAAGTGCCTTTCATTGAAATATGTGGGCCATGCTGCCAATTTCAGCACCCACCCACTGGTGTATAATGGATGTCAGTTCAGGGTGGGTGGGAATGTGGTGGTGGGCATAATTGTGCCCCCACCCCTGCCAAAAACACGCTTGGGTAGGGGGGAGATGGGTGGTGGGGTGGCTATAATCCACTCTCTGCTTCCTCATCCCCTTTTGAAAGACTGCTGACCTTCCTTTCACTCTGTCTTTGACTGGCTTATGGCTTTGTGATGAGCTAGTCTCAATCCAATTCACTCTGGAATGGCCGTCATTCTCCGTTCAAACACAGCAGAGTAGCTGAGATGCTGAATCTGGATTGTAAATGAAGGTGTCCGCCTCTCTTAGTGATTGGGTCACACAGGGCTCTTGTATTTCTCATGTGAATTGTTCATTTCCCATCCCACCCTCCTACTCTCCATTCTAAGAGCCATCACACTACAGCCAGTGTCGGGAACCAAGGGAAGAGTTAAAGAAATAAAGGACGTTATTATTCATAATGAAATATTACTGGGGAAAGGAATGGGATTAAAAACCAGCAAAGTTCACAGATCTGATTGCCGACACAAGGGTGCATTAAGAGTTGGTTACAAAGATAGTGGGCACATTGATTTGATGTGCTAGGAATCCCTAGATTCTAGAATAGACCCTGCGGGTGGAAGGTAACAAGGTAGCTCTGTGATTTAAGAATGGACAGAGAGAAAGAGAGGCCAGTTAGTCTGACACCAAGAGCGGTGCGGTGTGTGTGTGTGTGTGTGTGTGTGTGTGTGTGTGTGTGTGTGTGTGTGTGTGTGTGTGTGTGTGTGTGTGTGTGTGTGTGTGTGTGTGTGTGTGTGACACTAGAATGCATTTAGGAGATGTGCAAACTCCACACAGACAGTGACCCAAGTCAGGAGTCAAACCAAATTCTCTGGCGCTGTGAGGCAGCAGTGCTAAGCACTCTGCTCCCATACCATCCAAATGATGAAATTAAAATCAGCCCTCCTATCTTCCTTTTAACATAAGAACATAAGAACATAAGAAATAGGAGCAGGAGTAGGCCATCTAGCCCTTCGAGCCTGCCCCGCCATTCAATAAGATCATGGCTGATCTGTCGTGGCTCAGTTCCACATTCCCGCCCTCTCCCCATAACCCTTAATCCCCTCTCTTATCAAAAACCCATCAACCCGCGTCTTAAAAATATTTAGCGAGGCAGCCTCCACCACTTCAACGGGCAGAGAATTCCAGAGATTCACCACCCTTTGAGTGAAGAAGTTCCTCCTCAACTCTGTTCTAAACCGCCCCCCCTTTATCTTGAGGCTGTGCCCCCTAGTCCTACTGTCTTTTTTGAGCGGGAAGAGTCTCTCCACCTCTATCCTATCCATCCCATTCATCATCTTTCCCCTCCTTAGTACAGATGCTTGGAAGTTGCCTGCAATACCCCCACTTCAGCCCTGAATGAAAATCGGTTTACTCTGCACTGCAGCAAGAATGTAAATGTAATCATCTCTGTTAGTGCTGGGGCAGATTTGTGCCAGATTTACCAATCCAGTTAAATGAAATTAAACCCTGACAACAACCACAGCAAGAGCTTGTGTTTGCGTAGCCCCTTTAACGTAGTGAGATAGCCCAAGGAACATCATAGCAGTGTTGTCAAACAAACTTTGAACCAAGCTACGTAAAGAAATATTTGCAGCTAACCAAAAAGTTGGTCAAAGAGGTAGATTTTAATGAGCGTTTTGAAGCAAGGGAAAGAGGCAGAGAGATTCCAGGACTCAGGAATTTCAGAACCAGGACTTATAGGCAGCTGAAGGCACGGCCAGCAATGGGAGAACAGTACCAATGAGGGATGCACAGGAGGCCAGAACGGAGAGTGCAGTGATTGATGAGGACTGTGGGGCAGAGGGGAAAGGCCATGGAGAGTATTGGAAGCTAGGATGAGAGAATTTTAAATCAAGGTGCTGCCAGGTTGGAAATCTATGTAGATCAGCAAGCAGTGGGGTGTTGGACAAACAGGTATTGGTGTGAAGTATAAGCATGGCAGCAGAGTTTTAGATGGGACCAACACACTCAAAGACGACCAACCTCATTCAGTGCAATTTAGGTGGAAAGGGTTGCGTATTACTCCCTTCTCTTTTCTCTGCGCCCTTTGATTTGACTTAACTGCATGATCATATTTTTCTGTATTTGTATGGAGTTTTAGTGTCCCTATCTGAGGAAGGATGTCCTTGCTATCGAGGGAATACAGCAAAGATTTACCAGGCTGATTCCTGGGTAACATAAGGAGAGACAAAGTCAGTTAGGGTTACATTCACTGGAGTTTAGATGAGTGAGTGGGGATCTCACAGAAACTGACAAAATTCTAACAGGATTAGACAGGGTAGATTCAGAAAGAATGTTCCTGAACCTGGGGGTGTCCAGAACCAGGGTCATAGTTTGAGGATAAGGGATAAACCTTTCAGAACTGAAGTGAGGAGAAAATTCTTCACCCAGGGAGTGGTGAATGTGTGGAATTCACTATCATAAAAAGTAGCTGAGGCCAAAATGTTGTGCAGTTTCAAGAAGGAATTAGATATAGCTCTTAGGGCTAAAGGATCAAGGGATATAGGAGGAAGGATAGTGAATTTGACAATGAGCCATCGCCAAAATGAATGATGGAGCAGGGTCGAAGGGCCAAATGGCCTACTCTTGTTTTTATTTCTATATTTGTATGCATCTGCAAAATAGTTCCACAGAATAGAGAAATTGAGCGACAGATAGTGCCAGCGCACAACCCGTCACATCTTATTCATGCATCTGGCACCAAGCAGTTCCGATCTATCACTAATGTAAGCTTCACCACTGTTGCTTGGCACAGCACTCAGGATTTATAAAACTAGCAAGCTTATTTTTATCCCCTGCACCCTTGGGCGATGATACATATAAAGGTCAGTTCACACAATCATGACATTTTGCTCTGTGTACAATTTCAAACTCACAGGAGGAGATGAAATAGAAAGAGGTTTCGCTGACTGATATTTTTAACTAGCTGGAAAGGCTGCAGAAATTCAGGCTTTGAACCAGGCATTAGTATGCGAAAGGCCTCCAACATTTATGAACTTGTGTTTAAAAATAGTTCTGCAATCAGAGAATCGTTGTTTCAGTCTCAAGCTCCCGGCTGGCTCTTTATATTTCAGAGAAAGCTCAAAGCCTAACTCACACAGCCAATATTGTTCTTTCAATTATTAACATATTAAATAGCACAGGAAGCTTATGAGATTACTAATTTGAAAAGTGAAAGGAAACATGGTAAATAAAATTCTTTCCTGAATAAACTCTGCAAGCCACACAGGATATTCCCAATTGCTTCACTTCAGCCCGAAATATAAAGCCATGGTTAAATCAGGTGGCACTGTGGTTAGCATTGCTCACGGCCAGGGACCCAGATTCAATTCCCGGCTTGGGTCACTGTTTGTGTGGAGTCTGCACGTTCTCCCCATGTCTGCACGGGTTTCCTCTGGGTGCCCTGGTTTCCTCCCGCAGTCCGAAGGATGTGCCGGTTAGGTGTATTGGCCATGCTAAATTCTCCCTCAGTGTAGCCAAACAGGCGCTGGAGTGTGGCAACTCGGAGATTTTCACAGTAACTTCATTGCAGTGTTAATGTAAGCCCACTTGTGGCTAATAAATAAACTTTAACTTTTTCAAAACCTGGAATCACTGCAACTAGATTTTGAAAATAGCATCATTTTGGTCAGTGCTAATGTTTTCAGCATTTGTCATTAATTGTACAAAGGGAAGAAATAAAGTATAAAATTTATTAGTGTCACAAGTAGGGTTACGTTAACACTACAATGAAGTTATCGTGAAAATTCCTGAGCAGCGCTCTGAAAGCTTGTGATACCAAATAAACCCATTGGATTTTAACCTGGTGGTGTGAGACTTCTTACTAATTTAGGAAACATAGCGACAATTTTGTATATAGCCAGGTCCCACAAACAATGTGCTAAATGAGCAGATAATCTGTTTGAGATATTGGTTGCAGATAAATCTTTGGCAGAGCACCAGGAGAACTCCCCTACTCTTTGAAGTAACATGGTGGGATCTTTTGCATTCAGCTGAGACTAGGTATCTGTTTCATATGTTACCTGGAAGGCAGTGTAGCACTCCCCCAGTACTGCACTAGAGTAACGGCCTGACTTTCAATCTCTAAGTCTCTACAGTAAGGGTTGAATCATAGAATCCCTGCAGTGCAGAAGGAGGCCATTTGGCTCATCAAGCCTGCACCGGTAACAGTTCCACCCAGGCCCTATCACTGTAACCCCATATATTCACCCTGCTCATGTCACTGACACCACGGGGCAATTTAACTCAACAACCTTCAGATTCAGGGGTAAGAATGTTACAATTGTCCCACAGTCCACACCCAACGGGCAAGGGCAGGTTTGTGTGGGGGAGGGAAGGTGGGGAGTTAGGGATGGCTACGTATTGTATGTATTGTTATGTATTGTAAACCAATACATCACTGCGTAGCATGTCACATGATTACATGGTGACATCATCAGAGGCACTTGGGAGATTTTCCCTCTCTTCCATCCTGGACCGTAAGCAAGCAACACCGACCTGATAAAGCTTATTTAATTGCTTAAGTAACCCACCATCTGACAACATTTTCATCCTTGTATCTTTACTGTTAAAGTGAGCTGACCGCTTTAATATTCAACCGTAATCCTACCAACTTATAAGTAATTGTGTGACCACATTTAGAATCCTGCATATAGCTCTGATTAACATTGTATATGAGGTTTATTGTAACTATGAAAATACCATCGAAGAAAGCAATCAGAATGAATGATGTGGCTGGAGGGAATGAACTATGTGGACTGATAATGAAAATAGGACATGAGACTGTTGTTGCTCATTATTTGAAAGAAACTAGATAATAAACAACAAATAATAAACCTTTTCTGGCAGAGTAGGATCTGTGTTTGAATCATAGAATCCTAGAATCCCTACAATGCAGAAGAAGGCCATTCTGCCCATCGTCTCTGCACCGACAACAATCCCCACCCAAGCCTAATCCCCGTAATCCCATGTATTCCCCCTGTCACTAAGGGGCAATTTGACAAAGACAATGAGCCTAACCCATACATTTTTGGAGTGTGGAAGGAAACCGGAGCACCCGGAGAAAGCCCACGCAGACATGGGGAGAATGTGCAAACTCCACACAGATGGTGACCCAAGGCCAGAATTGAGGGAGGTAAATCGCCCCCTGAGTTTGTGTGTTCTCTCCTCCTTAATTAATTCTTTCAGTCCAGATATCATTCTAGTGAATTTACACTATCCTCCCCGCCAAATAAATCATTCCTAAAGTGTGAGGCCCAGAAATGCTGACACTGCTTCAGTGTGGTCTAATCCAAGCTTTGTATTGCTGAAGCATGCCTTCTACCCCAGTGAATTTTAGTCTTACAGATTCAAAGGCTGGTATTCCATTAGCCTTTTTGATTTTTTTGCATTTATACCGGACATTTTAATGATCTACGTTGAACTGCTAAGTCTCTTTGGACTTACAGTTTCTAGATCTTTACCATTTAGGAAATACTGTGATCTATTATTTATAAATCTAAAGTGGATGACGTCACATTTTCCTATATTGAAATCCATTTACCACAGACTTGCCCTTTCACTTAATCAGTTAATATCTTCATTCATTATGCTTCCATCTACACTGCTTATAATGTCATACTTGTTTGTGTCATCAGTAAATTCGGATGCATACATGTCCATCCTGTCACCTAAGTCGTTATATTGTGACCCCAGCACTGATCCCTATGATACATCATTCATCATATGCTAACAATTACAATACCAACATACAAATAAATGAAATAGGGGTAGATTCAGGCCATTCGGTCCTTTGGGCCTGCTTTGTCGCTCAGTAAAATCATGGCCGACCTGTTTGCGTTTCAAATTCCACATTCCCATCTAAGAACATAAGAACATAAGAAATAGGAGCAGGAGTAGGCCATCCAGCCCTTCGAGCCTGCCCCGCCATTCAATAAGATCATGGCTGATCTGTCGCTGCTCAGTTCCATTTTCCCGCCCTCTCCCCATAACCCTTAATCCCCTCTCCTATCAAAAACCCATCAACCCGCGTCTTAAAAATATTTAGCGAGGCAGCCTCCACCACTTCAACGGGCAGAGAATTCCAGAGATTCACCACCCTTTGAGTGAAGAAGTTCCTCCTCAACTCCGTTCTAAACCGCCCCCCTTTTATCTTGAGGCTGTGCCCCCTAGTCCTATTGTCTTTTTTGAGCGGGAAGAGTCTTTCCACCTCTATCCTATCCATCCCATTCATCATCTTATACGTCTCAATGAGATCTCCTCTCATTCTTCTAAACTCTAACGAGTACAAGCCCAGTTTATTCAGCCTCTCCTCATAGCTCAACCCCCTCAACTCCGGTATCAGCCTAGTAAACCTCCTCTGCACTCCCTCCAAGGCCAAAATATCTTTGCGCAGGTGCGGCGCCCAAAAATGCACACAGTACTCCAGTTGCGGCCTCACCAATGCCCTATACAGCTGCAGCAAGACCTCCCTACTTTTATATTCAATCCCCCTCGCTATGAAGGCCAGCATCCCATTCGCCTTCCTGACCACCTGCTGCACCTGCAAGCTGGGTTTTTGCGACTCATGTACAAGGACCCCGAGGTCCCTCTGCACCGTCGCCTGCTGCAGTTCTTCGCCTCGTAAGTAATAGTCCTTCCTACCATTTTTCCTACCAAAGTGGACCACCTCACACTTGCCAACATTAAATTCCATTTGCCATTTCCTGGCCCATTCGCCCAGCCTATCTAGATCCTTCTGCAGACTCTCCACACCCTCCGCACAATTTGCCGTTCCCCCAATCTTGGTGTCATAAATCTAAATAAATAAATAAATAAATCTAGCCTTTGATTCCCTTGCCTGATAAGAATCTATCTGCCTCCACCTTATTCAATAAACCCTCTTCCACCACATCAGAATTCCAGAATTGCACAATCCTCTGAGAGGTAAAAAAATCTCCTCACCTCCGTTGTAAAAGGGTGACTCTTAAATTTAAAACAGTGCCCCCTAGTTCTGGACTCACCCACCAGGGGAAACATCCTTTCCACATCCACCTTGTCAAGCCATTCAGGATCTTCTAAACTTCAATCAAGTCACCCCCTCGACCCACAATTTTTCCAAACTTCAGTGCAAACAGTCACAACCTTTCTAATCTTTCCTCATAAGACCATCCACTCATTCCAGGTATCAATCTAATAAACCTCCTTTGAATCGCCTCCAGTACATTTTCATTCCTTATTAAATGAGGGGACTAAAACTGCACACAGTATTCGAGATCATCTCACCAGTGACCTGCTACTATCCATAGAATAGGAAGACAGATTATTACTTGAATGGGTTTAAATTGAAAGAGGTGAATATGCAACAAGATCGTGGAGTTGCTAAAAGTAAGCGTGCAGATACAACAGGCAGTAAAGAAGGCAAATGGTATGTTAACCTTCATAGTAAGGGATAGGGATGTTTTGCTGCAACTGTGTAGGGTGTTGGTGAGGCCGTTCTTGTAGTATTGTGTGCAGTTTTGATGTTCTTATCTGCAGAAGGTTGTCCTTGCTATAGAGGGAGTACTGTGAAGGTTTACCAGGCTGATGCCTGGGATGGCAGGTCTATCATATGAGGAGAGGTTATGTCGGTTAGAATTATACTCACTGGAGTTTAGAAGAGTGAGAGGGGATCTCATAGAAACTCATAAAATTCTAACAGGATTTGACAGGGTAGATTCAGAAAGAATGTTCCCAATGTGGGGAGTTCAGAACTCGGGGTCAGAGTTTGAGGAGAAGGGGGTAAACCTTTTAGAACTGGGAAGAGTGGTGAATGTGGAATTCACTACCACCGAATGTAGCTGTGGCCAAAACATTGTCTGATTTCAAGAAGGAATTAGATACAGCTTTTGGGACTAAAGGGATCAAGAGATATGGGAGGAAGGGGGGAAATCAGGATATTGAATTTGGTGATCAATCATGATCAAGATGAATGGCAGAGCAGGCTTGAAGGGCTGAATGGCTATTCCTGTTTCTAGTTTCTACATATCTATGTATCATGGTCTAAATGCTGTCACTCACATAAACTCCTAACCAGGTCAATAATTTGCCTTTGGGCTTCAACATGCACCAATAATCTTTTATCAAGGATTCTACTGACTTCAGGAAGTCCATATTGACAGCATCTATAGAAATTCCCCAGTCTACTGTTTTAGTCAACTCTTTAAAAACATTCAATCAGCTTAATACGGCATGAATTAATCCATTTACAAACCCATGCTGGCTTTTTCTGGTCAGCTGAAATTTTTCAAGGCATTCAATGATTTGATCCTTAAATAAAGACTCCAGTAAATTTCCCAACAGCAGATTTTGAGCTATCTGATCTCTCATTCCTTCGCTTCCCTTTCTCAGCTTTCTCAAATAGTGTAGCCGCATGCACGGTTGTCCAAGGAATGGTTTCTGAATTGGAAGAACCTCCAAAGGTTATAATTGGAGTATCTGCAACGTGCTCTGAGAATTTGTCCCTCGGTGGTGCCTTCATTTTTTTCATTGCTGTTAACTTGCTTATGATAATTTTGGTGAGACCAAACGATTCAATGTTAGTTTCCTTAGGATGTTCCTTCTTCCCCTAAATGTTGACGCAAAGTCATTACTTAAGAGGCCTGACATTTCCTTATTTTCATTCACATCACCATTGCCAATTTTTTGTTTTAACTCAACATCTTTCCAATAAATCATTTTTGTGTTGATTTCAATATCCTTTGCATGTTTCTTCACATTCTTCAGAAAGCTTGTATTTTCTGCTTTGCTATTCTTTGTACCCACTTGCTATGATTTATGATTTTTTTGTAGTCTTTCTGTTTTTCTTTGAGCTTTATGTTGTTCTCTATCTTTCTCATCTTCCATGTCTGACTTTATTTGGCGAGTAGAGTATGTTTGTTGGTGTGTTCCAAGTGACTTTTGTTCCCAAAATTAACCACCATTGACTTTCATCTCATATCTGTTTATTGAATTAAACCTCTACACAGTTAACAGCACGCCTATAGTGCACAAAAACTAGCAGATTTGAAGCATATGGTTGAACAAAAATTCTCAGCAGTGCTTAGGGATGGGCAATAAACACTGGCCTTGCCCATGATGCCCACATTTCGTGAATGAATAAAGAAACTTCTAGGATGGTGGGAGGCAAATGAGGTGGACTTTAATCTGTTTACTAGATTACTAGTAAATTAGTGGTCTGATTCACTAGTGCCCTTTAGGGAAGGAAATCTCCTGTCCTTACCCAGCCTGGCCTACATGTAACTCCAGACCTACAACGATGTGGTCGACTCTTAACTGTTTCCACGGGTAATTAGGGATTGGCCACAAATGCTGGATGTGCCAGCCACACCCACATCGCATGAACAAATGAAGAAAATATGCCATTGTTCGCAAACACTGACGTGTTCCTTCTTCTATCTGCTTAATATATGTTATGATAGCTGAGGATCCAGAACTGATCCTTGTGACATCCCACTGGTAATAGCCTGCTAACTGGAAAATATTTTCTGACAACATCATTTTTTTCTTCATTTGTTTATTCCCATTCTTTTGTATCCTGTATCCTATCCTCTATCCATGCTATGTTTTTATATCGGAATTCTAGTTTAATGTAGAGGCACAGTGGTATTGTCACTGCAATTTTGTTGCAATTATATAGAGCGGTGGTGAGGCCACACTTGGAGTATTGTGCGCAGTTTTGGTGTCCTTATCTGAGGAAGGATGTCTTTGTTCAACAGAGGGAGTAGAGCGGAGATTTACCAGGCTGATTCCTGGCTTGGCAGGTCTGTCATATGAGGAGAGATTAAGACAGTTAGGATTATATTCACTGGAGTTTAGAAGAGGGAGAGTGAAATCTCATAAAAACTTATAAAATTCTAACAGGATTAGACAGGGTGGATTCGGAAAGAATGTTCCCAATGGTGGGGAAGTTCAGAACTAGGGGTTATAGTTTGAGGATAAGGGGTAAACCTTTTAGAATTGAAGTCAGGAGAAATCTCTTCACCTAGAGAGTGGTGAATGTGTGGAATTCACTACCACAGAAGGGGCAGGGGGTGTGGGGGGGTCAAATCCCATAAGGCAGATGGTGAAATTTGAATTAAATGAAAAGTCTGGAATTAAGAATCTACTGATGACTATGAAATCATTATCGATTGTTGAAAAAGCCCATCTCATTCACTAATGTTCTTTAGGGAAGGAAATCTGCCATCCATACCAGCTCCAAATGGCCTCCATCTGCACTGTAAGGATTCTATGATTCAGATGGATGCTTGGGTTCTATGTTAATGGAAATGCTGAGTTAGCTGTCAGCCACTGGTGCGCATTGGGGAGGATGTTTTTCCTTGTGAACATCAGGAAGTTCAATGTGTACTGGGGCAGGAAGCCACTTGAACTGTGTTTGCCTCGATGTCCCCAGGATATTCGGTCCGTCTTGTTGGCCAACAAGGGGCATACACTCGGTGGGTCGTGCGAGGGCTGCTCTTGGATGTTGGTTCGAGAGTTGCCTAGTGCTTCACGTCGTTAGTGTACGCTTAAACTGGACCAACTGACGGGCAACACAACAGCTCAGTGACTATCACTGTTTGCTGTGCAGACACATGGACCTGGGTCGGATCTCCGACTTGGGTCGGTGTCTGTGGGAGTTTGCACATTCTCCCCATGCTTGCATGGGTTTTCTCCGGGTGCTCCGGTTTCCTCCCACACCCCAAAAACGTGCTTTTAGGCTGATTGGTGTTACAAATTGTCCCGAAATTAGACCTCCCTTAATCTGGCACACATATAATTCTCTAAATTTGCACCCCTTTATTGTAGAGTCCAAGAGGCGTAGACAAAAGTCGTAGGTAGAAGAAGGATTGGAATGAGGCACTCACTGAGTGTTAAAATGGGTGGCGCGGGCTTGTGGGACCAAAGGGCCTGTTTCCTGTGCTGTGTTGTTCTTTGTTCTTTGTAATAATCTTCCTGGACATGGATATCTGTCTTGTTTGTCTGGCAACTAACGTATTAGCTCAATCCCATGAATCTTTATCTTGGACAATATTTTTCATGTGGTATCTGGTGCGGAGGCAATGGCATAGTGTTAATGTCACTGGACGAGTATAGCAGTGAGCCAGGGTAATGCTCTGGGGACCCAGGTTCGAATCTTGCCATGGCAGATGATGAAATTTGAATTCAATTAGGATCTGGAATTAAACATGATCATGAAACCATTGCTGATAAAAACGAAAAACGCATCTGGTTCACTAATGCTGATTAGGAAAGGCAATCTGCAGTCCTTACCTGGTCTGGCCTACATGTGACTCCAGAGTCACGGCAATGTGGGTTGATCCTTAAGGGCAGTTAGGGATGGGCAATAAATACTGATCCGCATCCCACGAATGAATTAAAAAAAACTTATTAAATGCCTTTTGAAAATTCAAACTTATTAAATCCACTGATTCCTCTCCATCTATATGCTAGTTGCATCCTCAATAAACTCCAGTAGTTTGTCTAATTATTATTTCCTTCACAAAGTTTGATTGACTCTAAGCAGGTTATGATTTTCAGACCTTAGCACTTCCTTAATATTGTATTCAGCATTTTCCAGTGAACTGGTCTGTAATTTCCAGTTTAATTTCCCTCTTTTCTTCAACAGTAATGTTACATTTATTACCTCCTCATTGACAATTGTGACAGAATCTGGGGGATTTTGAAGGATCACAAGCAGTGATTCCAACCACCTATTTTAGAATCCTGGGATCCATAGATAAGATCCAGATGTTCTGTAAACTTTTGTTCAGAAAGATCCAAGAGATTTGGTCCCCACTGGGCTCATTGTCCACTGGGTTCAGTGTCCACTGGGTTCAGTGTCCCGCTGGGTTCAGTGTCCATTGGATTCAGTCCCCACTGGGTTCAGTGTCCACTGGATTTAGTGTCCATTGGATTCAGTCCCCACTGGGCTTGCTGGGTTCAGTGTCTACTCAGTTCAGTGTCCACTGGATTCAATGCCCACTGGTTTCAATGTCCACTGGGTTCAGTATCCACTGACTCAATGTCCACTGAATTCAGCACCCACTGGGCTCAGTGTCCACTGAATTCAGCACCCACTGTGTTCAGTGTCCACTGGGTTCAGTGCCCAATAGTTGCAGTCTCTGCTGGGCTCAGTGTCCACTGGGATCAGGGCCGCTGGAATCAGTGTCCACTGGGTTCAATCCCCATTGGGTTCAGTCTCTGCTAGACTCAGTGTCTGCTGGAGTCAGTGTGCATTGGGATCAGTGTCCACTGGGTTCACTGTCCACTGGGTTCAGTTCCCACTGGGTTTAGTCTCTGCTGAGTTCAGTGTCCACTGAGTTCAGTGCTTACTGGGATCAGTGCCCACTGGGTTCAATCTCTGCTGGTCTCAGTGTCCACTAGATTAGTGCCCTGGTTAGTGCCCACTGGGTTCACTGTCCACTGGGTTCAGTCCCTGCTGAGTTCAGTCTCTGCTAGTCTCAGTGTCACAGTAAAAAGTCTGACAGCATCAGGTTTAAGTCCAACCAATTTATTTGATAGTAAACTCACTAGCTTTCGAGGTTTCCCTCTTCGTCAGGTGAATGGAGAGTTCTGGCCTCAAACTGAGCATATAAAGCACAGTCTCAGTGTCCACTGGGTTCAGTGCCCACTGGGTCAGTGTCCACTGGGTTCAGTGTCTACTGGGTCAGTGTCCACTGGGTTCAGTGTTCACTGGGTTCAGTGTCCACTGGGTTCAGTGTCTATTGGGTTCAGTGCCCACTGGGCTCAGTACTCACTGGGCTCAGTGTCCAATGGCTTCTGCACCCACTGGGCTCAGTGGCCACTGGATTCAGTCTCTGCTGGACTCAGTGGCCACTGGGTTCAGTATCCACTGAGTTCAATCCCCACTGAGTTCAATCCCCACTGGGTTCAGTCTCTGCTGGACTCAGTATCCACTGGGATCAGTGCCCACCGAGTTCAGTATCCACTGGGTTCAATGCCCACTGAGTTCAGTATCCACTGGGTTCAGTGCCCACTGAGTTCAGTATCCACTGGGTTCAATGCCCACTGGGTTCAGTATCCACTGGGTTCAATGTCCACTGGGTTTTCAGTAAGTGTTTTACAGATTCCGAGCAGCCTGCAAGTGAAAAATGACAGCTTAGAATACCAAGGGAAATCAAACACAAGCCCATGAACGTCTACAGAAAACTAACACAGGGATTAACAAGGAAACATAATTAATGAGAGGAGATTATAAACAGGAAACATAGTGAAAACTTGATAATGATTTTCTGTTGTGTGATTCTCATTATAAGGTGTGTTTTACGCATCATTGAATTTCTCATTCTCAGTCTCACTGATATAAGTGTGGATCCTATTGGTCTCTTGTTAAAATATGAACTGTACTTCGCTCCAGATTAATGCTAATGTTTTATTAGATTTCCTCTACCTATCCTAAACTTCTGTCCCCATGTACTCGTGACAGACAGAGTACCAACTGGTTCCAACACAAACCTTGTATTTCAAGTATTGAGTGGCTCCAATTCTGGTCATTCTACAGACTCTTTGCTGAGGAAATTTGCTAAATTACTGAGATGTCTTTCAGCACCAAGAGTTACTAACAGCTCCCTTTCCAGAAACTGACCTCCCTACGCTTCCCACTTCTTGGTAAATGTTGCTGATCCAACTTGAGTGCAATACAAGGTGCTTGAGCTGCTAATTTCCATGATAATAACAGGGTGGTTATATTGTAGAAGATGTTCATGGATATCAGTTAAAAAACTAGGCTTGCAATTATTATTTAGCACTATTTATAAGGCTAACAAAGGCTAACATCTGTGAATGAGTTAATAGAAGGTGACTGGTTAACAACTATCATGTTAAGTTGTTTGTTTAAAACTCAAAGTAAGGTGAAAAGGTAATGACCAAGATTCTCCAGTCTTGTCTTGATAGCAGGGCTGGGAAATTTGGCTTTCCAGGCAAAGGTTCATTCACCACCAGCAGATCCAGAAAATCCCAGGCGCCAACGAGGATGAGAAACCTTGGCCAATGTCTTAATACGGTGTGACAAATGATGCTATTTGTTTGGAATATGATTAAATAAGTATTTTGGTAGTTTGCAAATACCCTGATCGGTATGATGGCACGGTGGTTAGCATTGCAGCACCAAGAACCTGGGTTCAATTCCGGCCTTGGGCGACTGTGTTGAGTTTGCATATTCTCCCCGTGTCTGCATGGGTTTCCTCTGGATGGTCCACTTTCCTCCCACAGTCCAAAGATGTGTCAGTTAGGTAGATTGGCCATGCTAAATTGTCTCTTAGAGTCCTAAGATGTGTAGGCTAGGGGGATTAGTGGAGTAAATATGTGGGATTACAGGGTTAGGCCTGGGTGGGATAATTGTTGGTGCAGGCTCAATGGGCCAAATGGCCTCCTTCTGCACTGTGGGGATTCTATGATTCCCCACAGTGCATTGGTGGAAGATTCTGAAGCAAGCAGAGCTAGGACATGATTGGTCAAGCTTGCTGTTGGGACCTTCCTGTTCTGGGAGGCAAGGCGGGGTAGCGGGCGGGTGTTGGTGAGGCTAAAAATGGACCATTCATGGACTGTTATTATCAGAGAAAGGAGCCAATCATAAAGTGTGCACGTTGCAGGGCACAAAGTGGGGATGTATTTAAGCACAATATTTGTTAAACTCGAGACTGTCTCCCCAGCCGGACAGGGAAGGAGGTAATCTGGTCATTTACCTGGACAAGGAGAGGACAACAGCAGATCCATCAGCCGATCCTGTCCCTTTCTCGAGGAAACCAAGCAACTAAAGAACGGGGTGAATAGTCACTGCTGTATTACTGAACAGTTCCTTATAGAAATCAAACAAATTTTGGACAAAGTCTCGAATTTAGGGGCATTAATAACTAGAGCAGACACCTGAGCATAGGTGTCAGGAATGGCAGGAATACTCGGCAGTACAAGCCATCACATGGCCAAGTGATTGGGGACCATTTCTATTCCTGCGATAGTGCTCCTGAATGTAAAGGAAGAAAGCAACACTCTGGGAGATATAGCGTATGCAATTAATCCAGACCCACTGTTAGCCAGCCAGCAAATACAAGGATGATGGAGATGGGAGCAAGGTGGTGCTGAAACTGGGAGGGAACATAGTTCCTCCTGGATCCAAGGGAAGGTTTTGTAAAATAATCGCATTAAAGAATGGGGAGGTCGAACATCTGGTTGTGCCTCTGCTGCCCAGTTTTATTGAAGGGATCTAAAATAGGTGTTATTTTCACAACATCAGGGGACCAAAAATCTATTTTTGGCAATTAAAAATGCTCCAACCCAATTTATGATTAGACTTCTGTCAGGTATCTTTGGGACTTTACATGTTGGCCAATGGAATTGGTCCTTGTTCTGCCCCTTTAAGCCCAAAAGATTGGCGCAATGACATCCAATTTCTGCACCTAACAATCTCACTGCAAGGTGCTGTTCCTTTGCTTCTAGAATTCATTCAGATCTTGCTGCCATAGAGTGAGCATTGTAGGAATCTGACTCAGTATGTTAACAAAGAACATAAGAACATAAGAACATAAGAAATAGGAGCAGGAGTAGGCCATCTGGCCCTTCGAGCCTGCCCCACCATTCAATAAGATCATGGCTGATCTGTCGTGGCTCAGTTCCACTTTCCCGCCCTCTCCCCATAACCCTTAATCCCCTCTCTTATCAAAAACCCATCAACCCGCTTCTTAAAAATATTTAGCGAGGCAGCCTCCACCACTTCAACGGGCAGAGAATTCCAGAGATTCACCACCCTTTGAGTGAAGAAGTTCCTCCTCAACTCCGTTCTGAACCGCCCCCCCTTTATCTTGAGGCTGTGCCCCCTAGTCCTACTGTCTTTTTTGAGCGGGAAGAGTCTTTCCACCTCTATCCTATCCATCCCATTCATCATCTTATACGTCTCAATGAGATCTCCCCTCATTCTTCTAAACTCTAACGAGTACAAGCCTAGTTTATTCAGCCTCTCCTCATAGCTCAACCCCCTCAACTCCGGTATCAGCCTAGTAAACCTCCTCTGCACTCCCTCCAAGGCCAAAATATCCTTGCGTAAGTACGGCGCCCAAAACTGCACACAGTACTCCAGCTGCGGCCTCACCAATGCCCTATACAGCTGCAGCAAGACCTCCCTACTTTTATATTCAATCCCCCTCGCTATGAAGGCCAGCATCCCATTCGCCTTCCTGACCACCTGCTGCACCTGCAGGCTGGGTTTTTGCGACTCATGCACAAGGACCCCGAGGTCCCTCTGCACCGTCGCCTGCTGCAGTTTTTCGCCACGTAAGTAATAGTCCTTCCTACCATTCTTCCTACCAAAGTGCAGCCGACAATTCTGATATTAAGCGGTGTTCTCCTGGATCAGAGGAAAGTTTATTATTAGTGTCACAAGTAGGCTTACAGTAACACTGCAATGAAATCCCTGAGTCGCCACACTCCGGCGCCTGTTCGGGTACACTGAGGGAGAATATAATATGGCCAGTGCACCTAACCAGCACGTCTTTTGGACTGTGGGAGGAAAACAGAGCACCCAGAGAAAACCCACAGAAACAGGGAGAACATGTGGACTCTGCACAGACAGTGACCCAAGCCAGCAATCAAACACGGGACCCAGGCATTGTGAGGCAGCAGGGTTAACCACCGTGCCACCATTCTGCCCAGCCTCATTAGACAGGGGAATGAATCAGAGATAGGCCTGTAGCCCCGCTCCATTTGATTCTTTTTTAATATTGTGTGGCGCCTTTCACAAACTCAGACTGATCTCAAGTGCTTTGCAGCTAATAAAAATATTAGCTGCTGAAAATATGAAAGCCAATTTGCATTTGGCCATGGTTACATATGGTCTGTATCAATTATGTTACCTCGGAGTAAAAATGAGCACCAATAAACCTCTGCTCTTCTTCAAATAGTAGCACAGGATCTTGCATGTCTATTTATATTATGTTAGTTTAGTGTCTCACCTGAAAGACACAACTCCCAACACTGTAGCCGTCATCCAGTGTCAGCCTAGATTATGGACATAAATCTTGGTGTAGGGTTAAAACCTAAGACCTTTGGACGCAGAGCTAAATGTTTGACCCCTGAGCCTGGAAACCTTGTACAGACAACACCTTGGGATATACTCGCCTGGAAAGAGTTACTGGAGTTCTGAAGTTAGCTTGATCATGCATAATTAATACAATCTCCTTCATTCCCCAGGTACTTAATTAACACAACAGCCCCAGGACCCGAGCTGCGAAAGCATCATTTGTAAATGATTGCATAAATTGTTCTTTTGCATTTTTAGATTTGCTTGGGAAATTAGCTGAACACCACCTGAGGTGAGGTGAATATTCTCAATTAAACTTGTGCTTTGCATTTTGTTTTTTTTTTGCACTTGTTCACATAGATACACCTGAGGATCAGCAGAATTATTTCCAGACAACTATTTATCTCGGGGTGCACACAAGTCTGATTGTGTAATAAAAGCAGCTTATTTGGGAACTACTACAGAAAAGAATGTTATCATTGCACTGAATGATTTGATCTACGTTTATATTAGTATAATAGGTCAAATATCGAGAGAGTTGTGTTTTAATATCCGATTTGTGTATAGTTGATCACAGCAGTTTCAGCTATCTCAGAGGTTCTTTTACTCTGAGGTTGCAACGTAGCTTATGTTGAGCCAACTCTATGTGATTCCAAGTTGAAGCAAATAATTCCAATCACTAAAGAGGCCACACTTGGAAATGGTGCACAGTTTTGTGCACCCTATCCTCAAAAGGATTGAAGATGGTTCAATAAATGTTAAATTGACAATTCGGGCGACACGGTGGCACAGTGGTTAGCACTGCTGCCTCACAACGCCAAGGGCCCAGGTTCAATTCCAGCCTTGGGTGACTGTCTATGTGGAGTTTGCACATTCTTCCTGTGTCTGCATGGTTTTCCTCTGGGTGCCCCAGTTCCCTTCCACCGTCCAAATATGTGCTAATTAGGTTGATTGGCCATGCTAAATTGCCTCTTAGTGTCAGAGTAATTTGCTGGGTAAATACATGGCGTTATGCAGATAGGGCATGGGTAGGATTGTTGTCCCTGCAGTCTTAATGGGCTGAATGGCCACCTTCTATACTGCAGGCATTCTGTGACACTCTTAATGCTAAGTAAACATGTGGACAAAATATGAAAAGAGTCACTAGCCAATTTACACATCACAATAAGTACGCTCCATATTAGAAATCATGTGGAATCCCTGAATAACCAGACAATTTGGGGACACATCTGGAAAATTCCTTTCCGGCCCCTTTCGCTGACTGGAGGAGCCACCTCTGAGATCAGGTGATGGTTTACATTCCTCTGTATGAGGTGACCTTAGCACAGTAACAACTTTGCAAGATCCCACAATGTGCAATGAGATAATGATGGGCTCATCTGTTTGATGTGGTTGTTTGAAGCATTATTTCACACCAGGAAATGGTTCCACCATCCTCTGCGCTAAGCACCACCTTCTAAATTCAACGCTAATTCTGGTCTACTCATCACATGATGTGTGGCACCCCAACCCTTGGTCTGCCCTCAGCTGTTTACCTGAATCAAGGAAAGACTCAGAACCATTGGACAAAGGAGTATTGGATAGAGCAGACGCAGCACGGTTTCATTAAAGGGAAGTCGTGTCTGACAAATTTATTGGAGTTCTATGAGGATGTGTCTAGGGCAGTGGATAGAGGAGAGCCAGTGGATGTGGTCTTTCTAGATTTTCAGAAGGCGTTTGACAAAGTACCTCACAAGAGGTTATTGCAGAAGGTCGAGGGACATGGAGTTGGGGGTAGGGTGTTAGCGTGGATAGAGGATTGGTTGTCAAATAGGAGGCAGAGAGTGGGGGTCAACGGGTGCTATTCGGATAGGCGGATGGTGACTAGTGGAGTGCCCCAGGGGTCGGTGCTGGGGCCTCAGCTTTTTACCATTTATATAGATGATCTGGAGGAGGGAACCGAGTGTAGAGTGTCGAAATTTGCTGATGACACCAAGATTGGGGGAACGGCAAATTGTGCGGAGGGTGTGGAGAGTCTACAGAAGGATCTAGATAGGCTGGGCGAATGGGCCAGGAAATGGCAAATGGAATTTAATGTTGGCAAGTGTGAGGTGGTCCACTTTGGTAGGAAGAATGGTAGGAAGGACTATTACCTACGGGGCGAAAAACTGCAGCAGGCGACGGTGCAGAGGGACCTCGGGGTCCTTGTGCATGAGTCGCAAAAACCCAGCTTGCAGGTGCAGCGGGTGGTCAGGAAGGCGAATGGGATGCTGGCCTTCATAGCGAGGGGGATTGAATATAAAAGTAGGGAGATCTTGCTGCAGCTGTATAGGGCATTGGTAAGGCCGCAGCTGGAGTACTGTGTGCAGTTTTGGGCGCCGCACCTGCGCAAAGATATTTTGGCCTTGGAGGGAGTGCAGAGGAGGTTTACTAGGCTGATACCGGAGTTGAGGGGGTTGAGCTATGAGGAGAGGCTGAATAAACTGGGCTTGTACTCGTTAGAGTTTAGAAGAATGAGGGGAGATCTCATTGAGACGTATAAGATGATGAATGGGATGGATAGGATAGAGGTGGAAAGACTCTTCCCGCTCAGAAAAGACAGTAGGACTAGGGGGCACAGCCTCAAGATAAAAGGGGGGCGGTTTAGAACGGAGTTGAGGAGGAACTTCTTCACTCAAAGGGTGGTGAATCTCTGGAATTCTCTGCCCGTTGAAGTGGTGGAGGCTGCCTCGCTAAATATTTTTAAGACGCGGGTTGATGGGTTTTTGATAGGAGAGGGGATTAAGGGTTATGGGGAGAGGGCGGGAAAGTGGAACTGAGCCATGACAGATCAGCCATGATCTTATTGAATGGCGGGGCAGGCTCGAAGGGCTAGATGGCCTACTCCTGCTCCTATTTCTTATGTTCTTATGTTCTTATGAGTGGCAACATGACCTAGAGGGGGATTTAATGGGTCCACTGAGCCCGATCCCATCATGGCTGCTAAATCTCATGAGAGACCAAAAACAGGATTTGCGCCAGCAAGATTTCAGAATACAATCTTCCCGGGCCCTCCCCAGTCCCACAACCAGGTTCATGCCCAGGAACGGCACAACCTAATTTGCATGAATTTGAATTCATTATAACACAGCATGGCTAATGTCGCAACTTCAGCCCTCATTGAGTCTTCCCACCCACCAGGCGTTATGTCAGGCTGGCATGAATCACTACTGCTTCTTAAAAACAGGAACCAGGCATCGTGACATCCAAGAGGGAGGAAGGAGGTGAGCATCACTGATCCCAAAACAGGGTCACCTTCCTCGTCTGATGAAGGAGCAGGAAGCATGATGAGCACATGCTGGACAACATCTTTGATATTTCATCAACATCTATCATTTGTATTCAGCACCCTTCAATCAAACAGGATACTAAAAGGTGCAGACAATGGTCACTTCCCTCCAATACCCAGTTTCCAGGATTCAGTTAACAAAACTGCTGTCTCACAGCATCAGGGACCCGGGTTCAATTCCCGGCTTGGGTCACTGTCTGTGCGAAGTCTGCACATTCTCCCTGTGTCTGCATGGGTTTCCTCTGGGTGCTCCAGTTTCTCCCAACAGTCTAAAGTATGTGCTAGTTAGGTGCAGTGGCCATGCTAATGGACCTCGAGAGAGACCAAAAACAGGATTAGCGCTAGCAAGATTTCAGAATACAATCTTCCTGGGCCCTCCCCAATCCCACAACCTGGTTCATGCCCAGGAAGGGCACAATCTAATTTGCATGAACAAGTGCCGGAGTGTGGCAACTAGGGGATTTTCACAATAACTTCACTGCAGTGTTAATGTAAACCTACTTATGACACTAATAAATAAACTTATAAACTTAAAGTTATTTAGGGTCAACCTTAAGTTAATCCATTGTTAGACTGTAGAATCATGCAATTTATCAATGCCTCGCTGAGGTGATGTAAAGACCAGTTGCTGTTTTTTTTCCAGAACTGTCTTGTGTTAGAGAAAATGTCACAGGATGTTGTTGTCTTTGAGTGCACAATTATGTTTATTAACGTTTAAACCTTTGTCTGACAGATAAACTTTGCTTTAATTATGAATCCCTACATCATGAGAGAATTACTCTTTTTAGTTTTATAACCCTATTTGCAGCTAATTCTCTTATAACTTCACATTTATAGTTGCATTCCTTCACAATGAGTGTGGTGGCCAATTCAAATGACCCACAGAGTAAGAGATGTTATCTTCCATTAGGTGCACCGTTGAGACTGTCTTGCATTACTTTGACATATTTTAAGGTATTTTGTATTCAAAGGCTAAATGCATTAGGGTGGCAATGTGGCACAGTGGCGAACACTGCTGCCTCACAGCATCAGGGAACGGATTCGATTCCAGCCTTGGATCACTGTCTGTGTGGAGTTTGAAAGTTCTCCCCATGTCTGCAAGAGTTTCCTCAAGGTGTTCCTTTTCCTCCCACACTTCAAAGATGTGTGGGTTGGGATGATTGGCCATACTAACTTGATGCTTTAGAATCAGGGAGATTAGCAGGGCAAATATGTTGGGTTACAGGGATAAGGCTTGGGTGGGATTGTTGGGATTGATGGGCTGAGTGGCCTCTTTCTGCGCTATAGGGATTCTATTGCATGATTCACATTTCTTACTATTTTGCAATGCTACTTACAGCCGCAGTGATATCTTTGCTGACAGAGCTCCATCTACATTGCCATGGCTGGGGTAACCAATATGAAATTGACAGATATATTGCTGTTTGTTAGATATTGCTGACTCAAGAAAAGTCTTTCAATTATAGTGATCTCAAATACTGAACCGGCTTTTGCTGAAGCTGTTGATTGGGAATCAGCATCAATGATCACATTAATGAGGAACTAATACTGTTAATTATTACAGTTAGCTCTCTGCAAAACGTTTAATGGACAACGACTGTGCAAACCTCGTGAAACCACTGAGATATTAAAGGCAAGATAACATGGAGAGACAGTCAAATTGTTAAATGAAAGTCTCAAAACAACATCCATGTTGGCAGAATCTCCCCACTCAATTATCCCCACCCTCTTACCAATGACACAGTGGGGTTCCCACCATGAAAGGTCGGGTACCTCATTAGCATACATTAACATACACTAAGCGAACCTCCCCACTGTAATCATAAGAGCAAAATACTGTAGAGGCTGAATCTGAAACAAAAACAGAAAATGTTAGAAAATCCTCACTAGGTCTGACAGCATCTGTGGGGAGAGAACACAGTAAGAAGTCTGAGAACACCAGGTTTAAGTCCAACTGATTTATTTGATAGTAAACTCACAAGCTTTCGGGGTTAGCCCCTTCGTCAGGTGAATGGAGAGTTCTGGCCTCAGACAGAGCACATAAAGCACAGACAGTTTACAGATTACTGATTAGAATGCGAATCTTTACACCTAACCTGCTATTCAAGTCTTAAAGATGCCGACAATGTGAGTGGAAAGAGCATTAAGCACAGGTTAAAGAGATGTGTATTGTCTCCAGACAGTACAGTAAGTGAGGTATTGCAAACCCAGGCAAGTCATGGGGGTTACAGATAGTGCGACATGAACATAAGAACATAAGAACATAAGAAATAGGAGCAGGAGTAGGCCATCCAGCCCTTCGAGCCTGCCCCGCCATTCAATAAGATCATGGCTGATCTGTCGCTGCTCAGTTCCACTTTCCCGCCCTCCCCCCATAACCCTTAATCCCCTCTCCTATCAAAAACCCATCAACCCGCGTCTTAAAAATATTTAGCGAGGCAGCCTCCACCACTTCAACGGGCAGAGAATTCCAGAGATTCACCACCCTTTGAGTGAAGAAGTTCCTCCTCAACTCCGTTCTAAACCGCCCCCCTTTTATCTTGAACCCAAGATCCTTGTTGAGACCGTCCTCATGTGTGCGGAACTTGGCTATCAGTCTCTGCTCAGCGACCCTGCGCTGTCGTGTGTCGTAAAGGCCGTCTTGGAGAATGCTTACCCGAAGGTCAGAGGCCGAATGCCCGTCCAACACAAAGAGAACACAGCCAACATTTCCAGACTTGAAATGTTGGCTCTATTCTCTCCCATAGATGCAGTCAGACCTGCTGAGATTTTCTAACACTTCCTGTTTTTGTTCCTGCTGTATCATTCCCCCACATATAGATTTTCACCCCAGCCCAACCCCCTCGCTGGCCAATGGGTCCCTGAGGGGACCGCACAAGTAAATACAACTGGCAGTGTGGGGAGGCAACGGCCTGGCATTGCCAAGGGGCAATACAGGTTTGCGGGGGTGGGGGCAGGGATTCCAATGGAAAGGTCCATGGAAGTGTGATTCCATGAGGGGTGGAATCCTATGTCTCTGGAGGGAGGGGGGGAGTTTCTTTTTTGTGTGAGAGCCGCTGTCAGGATGAGCTAATCCAGAGCACGCCCCACCACCATGATATCATGGGACACACTTCTTGATTTTTTTTCAGCAAGGTGTTTGAGAATATGGTGAGAAAAGCCCGCAGTGAATCCCATTGGTGACAACCCACTTTTCCAGCCCGAGTTCACACTTTGCCAAAAATACAGAAAATTCTGCCCAAAATATTTGAGCAAGTAACAGTGAGGAAGGCAAATGGCGAAGTGTGCTACTGAACTGGCATTTCAGCAGGTACGCACTTATTTTTGGAAACTTAACCAGAGTGTACAATAAGTAGCTGGCAATTGAGGTATTTTTGCCAAACAGTGATAATTGAGGAATATAAACGTGATTCACTGTTTTTGCTACAAAATGCAATTTCTAGGCTAAAGAAATGTAATTCTATCTGCTTATTTCAGTGGTTCCGTTTGATGGCTGTTAACATTGAAATGCAGGATGCAAGTCTGATAGTGAGTCATCTTTTGATTTGATTTTATTTATTACTGTCACAAATCTGGGATTCAGTGAAAAATATTGTTTCTTGAGCATTATACAGACAAAGTATACCATTCATAGAGAAGGACCATTCATAGAGAAGGAGAGAGTGCAGAATGTGGTGTTACAGTCATAGCTAGGGTGTAGAGAACAAACAGCTTAGTGCAAGGTAGGTGCATTCAGCAGGGAAGAAGTTGCTCTTGAGTCAGTTGGCATATGACCTCAGACATATCTTTTTCCCAACAGAAGAAGGTGGAAGAGAGAATGTCCGGGGAGTGCAGGGTCCTTCATTATCCAAGGCAGTGGGAAGTGTAGACGGAGTCAATGGATAGGAGGCTGGTTTGAGTGACGGACTGGGCTACCTCCACGATCTACAGGAATTCATATTGCTGGCAGTTTTAGATGTGGTGACACTGAGATCCTGAGCTTGCTGAATTTGGTTTGTTTGTGTGGTTAGTGTTTCCCTGGGTGCTGGCGGATGAGGTAGTGGCTATCCCAGTCAATGACTCACATCGTTGAAGAGAGCCCCCTGATAAAATCCAGCAGAGGCCAAGAGCTGCGTTTCGCCACTGCAGAAACTATGGCCTGGCTTGGTGATTACACATGATGTGGAGATGCCGGCGTTGGACTGGGGTAAACACAGTAAGAAGTCTCCAGGTTAAAGTCCAACAGGTTTATTTGTGGCAGAAGCCACTAGCTTTATTGGTGATTACTGCACATGCTAAAAATAAGTGGCTCTGTGGAGATGAAATGTCCCATGACCAATGTTCCCATTACATGGCAACCACCTTTCTCCAATTCATAGTGCCTTTAGTTTTATTTTTGTGAGCACACTATTTAAATGGACAAAGTCCAGCTTGATACCTTTCAGATTGCAGCATTGCAGAGACACTTGCACGGTTCAGCAGGAACATTGCCCACAGAGATTTTTAAGTCACAAACATTAAAGGTTCCCATAAACGACATCCACTCCCAGCGCATAAAGCGCAGCAGTGTGTCTCAGAAAGGTCAGACATTTAACTAATAGGAGGCACTCCAGCAGTGCTCTGCTCAGCATTTCTCTTTCTGTATTTCACCAGTCATCCTGCCAGTCTGTATCAGCTCAAACCGATTCCTGCAACTGGCTGGAGAAGCTGCAGAGATAAGTCTTATCTGTTCATCATTCCCGTATTTTTGAAAAGTTAGTTGCTTTTCTCGTCCTGTCAGAGGGAAATGGATGGATAGTCATACCCAGCAGTGTGTTTCATTTCCTGCCTGCTATTTTTAGGCCGTCGCCAACATGTTCGCATTAATCACCTGTCAGTGCTGTTTTACCGCTCCTTAACCTGTGATAAACGATTGTGTTAAATAGCACAAATATGAAGTTGCAGTACTAAAAACAGACCTCTTCCTCTATACACCTCTGCGGTTAAAACACCAATTTTAGGCAGCTGGGAGTGGGGAGAATCAGCCACTTTATAATCCCGTCCTCCCACACCCCTGATTGGAGTCTTTTCCCGGTGCTCTTTTTGCCCTTTTCAAAAGAGCCTCTGGTGAGGTCACCCCATATATACTGCCAATCCATGCCACAAAAGTGTCCTAAAAACCTGATACCCTGTCTTTTACACAATCTATCTGTTTCTATCAGCTAGCCCGGTGCCTCAGTGGTTAGCACTGCTGTCTCACAGTGCAAGGGACCCAGGTTTGATTCCCACGCAGACACAGGGGGAACATGCAAACTCCACACAGACAGTGATCGAAGCCAGGAATCGAACCTGGGTCCCTGGCACTGTGAGGCAGCAGTGCTAACCACTGGTATAGAGATTCTTCACCCAGTCGCTCTTCTATTTCATAATGTGAATTCATATCCATTGGCAAAATAATCTTGACTGAAGTCATGATGTGAAGATGCCAGCGTTGAACTGGGGTGGGCACAAGTAAGAAGTCTCACAACACCAGGTTAAAGTCCAACAGGTTTATTTGGTAGCACGAGCTTTTGGAGCACTGCCCCTTCGTCAGGTGAGTGAAGGATTGGGTTCACAAACAGGATATATAGACACAGACTCAATTTAAATAATAATGAGCAGAACATACACAAATACTGGACAGGTATGTTTGCATTATTTAGTTTATAAAAACAATGGCATCACCCAGCCCAGGTTAAAGAGGTTCCCTCTAATTAACCCTCTCTCCACTCACATTATCTACGCCTGTAAAGATTTGGTTACCTGTTAAGACTCACATTCCAACCATTATTTTGTAAATTGAGTCTGTGTCTACATATGCCCTGTTTGTGAATCCAATCCTCCACTTATCTGATGTTGGGGCAGTGCTCCAAAAGCTTGTTGGACTTTAACCTGAGACTTTTGACTGAAGTCAAGCATCGCTTCTTTCAAATTTCTGCTCCTCTAAACTTTATACATTCTCTGGCCCCTTCCCTCATATCCACAGGTCTTCCTTTTTGATCGTCTGCTGTTTCATCCAATTCATGATTCTTTGTGAGCGCTGATAATCTGATAATCACTGATAGGGCCAGCAGTTGCATGGCTGTCAGTGGGCAGTGACTGCCGGTTTTTGTACAGCTCATTTCAGCTTGCAGTAAAAACTCCAGGTCACCAGTTCCTTGACAACAATAGACTCTGGCTTTAGTTGCCCAGTGAAGGGATTGTGCAGTTCGTGGGGGGGGTCACAGGATCTGCTGCTCGCGATAGCCTAAGACTGACAGCTATTCCCTTTACTTGTGACATTCAGTAGCAACTAACGAGCTTTGCAAACCAAGCTCAGCAGTTCCTGTTTCAAGGCAGCATGCAGGCAACAAATCCCACCAATAAAACTCAGAGCATTCAAGGAAAACACTGCGGAAGCTGGAAATTGGAAATAAAAATGGAAAGTGCTGGAAAAACTCTGGCAGCATCTATGGAGAGAACCATAGAGCCCTACAGCGCAGAAAGAGGCCCTTCGGCCCATCGAGTCTGCACCGAACACAATCCCACCCAGGCCCTATCCCCATATGTTATACCCACTAATCCCTCTAACCTACGCATCCCTAGATACCAAGGGGCAATTTCTTAGCATGGCCAATCAACCTAACCCGCACATCTTTGGATTGTGGGAGGAAACCAGAGTAAACCCACGCAGACACGAGGAGAATGTGCAAACTCTGCACAGACAGTGACCCGAGCCAGGAATCGAACCCAGGGCCCTGAAGCTGTGAAGCAGCAGTGCTAACCACTGTGCTACCGTGCCATATGGAGAGAGAAATGGAGTTAACGGCTGGAATTTTCCAGTTGTTCACACCAGCAGGATTCTCTATTCCCACTGCAGTCAACAGGGATTTGGCTAAGCACCAAGTTCTCAGTCCTTCCTCGCAGCTGTGGTGGGGCTGGAAAATTCCGGCAAACGTTTCGAACTGAATATGACTCTCCCTCAGAAATGAAGCAAGGTTGAAATGTGATGGGCTTCAAACCACTGAGAGGGGTAAGCATGAATGGGAAGTCTTACTTAAGATGGAGGGAAGGAAGGGCTAAGTGATAAAGATGTCATTGAACAAAAGGCAAAGTAATAGGTGGGAAAGAAACAACTCTCTCCCTCATCTCCTCCCCCCTGCTCTCTCACAGTCCCCCTCTCCCCTCACTCCTCCCCCTCCTTACACCTCCTGTCCCCTTCGCTCTCCTCAATCCCTTACCCTCCCCCTTATCCCAAGTTTCCCTAACCATTTTCTCACCTTTTCTGGGAATGTTTGATCCCCTCACCAATCAAGAACCCATCCATCTCTGTCTTAAATACATTCAATGACCTGGCCTCCCCAGCAGTCTGAGGCAATGCATCCCATAGATTCACCACCCTCTGGCTGAAGAAATTCCTCCTCATCTCAGTTCTAAAGGGTTGTTCCTTTACTCTGAGGCTTTGCCCTCAGATACCAGTCTCTCCTACTAGTGGAAACATTTTCCCTGTGCCCAGTCTATCCAGGCCTTTCAGTATTCTGTAAGTTACAATGAAATCTGCCCTCAGCCTTCTAAACTCCATCGAGTATAGACTCAGAATCCTCAAGTGCTCCTCATGTGCTGAGCTTTTCATTTGCGAGATCATTCTCTGGACTCTCTCCAAGGCCAGCACGTCCTTCATCAGATTCAGGGCCCAGAATTGCTCGCAATGCTCCACATGTGGTCTGACCAGAGCATCATAAAACCTCAGCAGTACATCTCTGCTTTTGTATTCTGGTCCTCTTGAAATGAATGCTAAGATTGAATTTGCCTTCCTAACACCAACCCAATCTGCAAGTTAACATTTAGGGCATCCCAAACTAGGACTCCCAAGTCCCTTTGTGCTTCCGATTTCTGGTGTTGTTGGCATTGCCCCACATCACGAACCAACTGTCCAGCCAACTCCCCCAAACACCCCCTGTGCCCCCGTCCCTCTCTATCACTGCACTGAGAGTGTACCTGCACCAGATGAACGACGGGCAGTTCAAGAAGGTGGCTCACCATGGCCTTCACAAGGGTGGCACGGTAGCACAGTGTTTAGCATTGCTGCTTCACAGCTCCAGGGTCCTGCGTTCGATTCCCGGCTTGGATCACTGTCTGTGTGGAGTTTGCACATTCTCCTCGTGTCTGCGTGGGTTTCCTCCGGGTACCCTGGTTTCCTCCCACCGTCCAAAGATGTGCGGGTTAGGTTGATTGGCCATGCTAAGAAATTGCCCCTTAGTATCTATTGATGCATAGGTTAGAGGGATTAGTGGGTATAATATGTAGGGATATCAGGGTAGGGCCTGGGTGGGATTGCGTTCGGTGCAGACTCGATGGGCTGAAGGGCCTCTTTCTGTACTGTAGGGTTCTATGAATTAGAGATGGACAACAAATGCTGGTATGTTGCCAATGACAGCTGCATCCCAAGGATGAATCAAAACAAGAGATTGCAGCAAAGTGGATCTCAATAAGAGGATCTCAGCGCATGAAATTACAGTTCAGTTGCAGAAAGTAAATCCAACTGAGAAACTGGAGGAGTGTGGAAATGGGCAAGCAATTCCAGGAACCTGCAAAGAATTGGGGGAATGTGATGGACTTGGCTTCAGTAGTTGTCCCTGGCTTTGCAAATTATTGCTGTGATCTCAACCCACTCCTTATTAAACTAAAATGACAAGACTTTGCTATAAATTACAACTCGTAGAGACAGGGAGAGAAGTGGCTTCTGTCCCTTCACAAGCACATAAGTATCCTGACGGATAGAACGAGGCTCCTGTCTCCTGTTGTCTAGGTGATCATTAATTCACAAACCAGCTGCTGACACAGCCTCATAAAACATTCAGAATGTTAGGAAATGTGTCCTTTTTATTTCTCAGTAGAAGCAGTCCAGCTTCAGGTGAATGCCGCACAGTTTAGTCTGGTTATCTTGCAGTTTGCAGCTAACCACTGCATTTCAAAGATCAAAGCTGGCCCTGTTGGTGGAACAGGGAGTAATTTGGTTAATGTATTGACCTACATCCACAACAATTACAAATAAAATTCCATTATTTTTGATACAGAAGGTGCACATTTAAGTGTCAACAATTAAGTGGAGCTAAAGGACAAGGCGCTGTAAAAATGATTTAATAGAGGATAATTTTGCATCAATCTTAAATCATTTGAGTAGTGAGTGAAACACAAAGCTAGAGCAATATTAGGTCAGGACAGATTTTGACTTCACCGTGGTTCCTAGTCCTGTTTCTGGTTCATAATCTAGGAAAATTACCAGAATAATGAATGGATAGTAAGCTAAAAAAAGCATTTTTAGTCACGTGGATAAAGGGTGAATAACGCATGTTCGAAAATGTCTGCGTCTTTACCGATGGATAGATTGAGGGCTGAATGGATAGACTAGACAATACTCAATGCTGAACTGAGAAATGGATTAATAATGAGAAGATAGGAACAATAGTGGAAAATGGATGGACTTCTGGGGCGCAGACTTACCTGCCGTTCACATCACACTACTGCTGAAGCGAAGTCAGAGAATTTGCCAGCCAGCCAAACCTCCATTCATGTGGCGGAATGGGAAAGTCCATTGTGTGAATGGTGGTTAGGATTGTGGCCTGGATATTTGGTGTTCTTCACTGGGTAATGAAGGGACTATCACTGGATAATGAATGAATACCCACTGGGTAATGAATGAATACTCACTGGATTATAAATGGATTCACACTGGGTAATAAAAAGATTTTAACTGGACAATGAATGGACTCTCACTGGATAATGATGGACTCTCACTGAGAAATGAATGGATTCTCATTGGGTAATGAGTGGACTGTCACTGGGTAACAATTGGATGCTCACTGGGTAATGAATGGGCTGTCACTGGATAATGAATGGACTCTCATGGGGTAATGAATGGACCTGCACTGGGTAATGAATGGGCCTGCACTGGGTAATGAATAAACCCTCACTGGGTAACAAATAGACCCGCACTGGGTAATGAATGGACTCTTACTGGGTAGTAAATGGATTCTCACTGAGAAATGAATGGATTCTCATTGGGTAATGAGTGGACTCTCACTGGGAAATGAATGAATACTCACAGGTTAAAGAATGGATGCTCACTGCATAATAAATGGATTCTTACTGGGTAATGAATGGACTCACACTGGGTATTGAATGAACTTCACTAGGTAATGAACGGACTAACACTGGGCAATGAATGGACTTTCATTGGGTAATGAATGGACTCTCACTGGATAATAAACAGTCTTTCACTGGGTAAATAATAGATTCTCACTGGGTAATGAATGGACTCTCTCACTGGTTAATGAATGTTCTCTGTTCTGGAGTTGAATTTAGAGTGGGCTGGGCAATGGGTGACGTGCACAGTCTATTTGCAATGGCTGTAGATTGTGATTGTGTGGAGCTCCCCAGAAATTTAAATGATCAATGGAGTGTTTGTTTTGGGACTCAGTTCTTTCCTTGATTGAAATGCTGTGTAACCTTTGGCACTGGTGATAAATCACAGAGCTGTATGTTGTTACTTTTCAGACCTGCACTTTCAAGAATTATACTGCAACCTGATTTATGTGAATTATTGCTTTACTTACAGTAAGCTGAGCTATTGCTAACAGGGATAATGTTTGAAATATAAACTTGTGGACATACTTTAAACAATCAGACGTGAAGAAGTTGCTGAGTATTAACAATAATTAGGAATGAGTCTGGACCTAATTTTTCTCGTGAGAGAGAATGTGAAGAGAATACGGTGAGAAGTCTCACAACACCAGATTAAAGTTCAATAGGTTTAGGAGCAGCACGGAGAATCACTCCAAAAGCTCATGATTCTTAATAAACCTCTTGGACTTTATCCTGGTGCTGTGAGACCTTTCTTACTGTGCCCACCCCAGTCCAACACCGGCATCACCACCTCATGAAGAGAGTATGTGAAGAGAAGTAACTTGTTAAGGAACTTTTAAACATCTTTGAATGCCTTGTTTGAGGTTTTGGTGCAGAAGTGGATATGAAGGCACCGTAGTGATATTACTAAACAAATTAATGCCCAGAAGTTATAGTTTAAATCCCACCATAGAAGCTGGGTGTTCAAATTCAATTAATTAATAAATGTGTAATTTGTGGAACATGGGGATCACTGGCTGGCCAGCATTTATTACCCATCCCTAATATAATGCCAGTCTTATTAACAATGATCTGGAAACTGCTGGATTGTTGCTAAAACCCATTTGGTCCACTCTTTGAAGAAACCAGTCAGCCTTTCCTGGTCCCTACATGTGACTCCTAACCCACAGCAGTATGGTTAACTCTGAATTTCCTCAGAAGTGGCCAGTAACTATGGAAAAGTCATACAGACACAAAAAGTTTCATATAGGCTCAAAGCATTGACTAAAAATGCTTTTTTTAGCTTACTATCCATTCATTATTCTGGTAATTTTCCTAGATTATGAACCAGAAACAGGACTAGGAACCACGGTGAAGTCAAAATCTGTCCTGACCTAACATTGCTCTAGCTTTGTGTTTCACTCACTACTCAAATGATTTAAGATTGATGCAAAATTATCCTCTATTAAATCATTTTTACAGCGCCTTGTCCTTTAGCTCCACTTAATTGTTGACACTTAAATGTGCACCTTCTGTATCAAAAATAATGGAATTTTATTTGTAATTGTTGTGGATGTAGGTCAATACATTAACTGAATTACTCCCTGTTCCCCTCACTGAGTTTAACCAGCATTTTCTGTTTTTATCATGAGCTAGTAACCATTCAGGGGCAATTAGGGATGTGCAATAAATGCTGACCTTAGTAAGTACGAATAGTAAGCGTGTTACGGGAAGGGTCTATAGCAGTGACAGAAAACGTGCCGATCACACAACCAGCTTCAGCCTATCCCCTCACTGAATGTAGTAAGTCCTACAGCACCAGCTTAAAATCCAACAGGTTTATTTGGAATCATGAGATTTCGGAGCGCTGCTCCTTCATCGGGTGAGTGGGTATCTGAATATTAAAATGATGCTCCAACTTTTAAATAGAGTGCCACCCAAGGGATGGACCAGTTATTGTCTCATTTTTACTATCACCTGAACTGACTCGCTTTACTGCAATTCTTAACATTTGGACCATTGCCTGAAAAAGTTACTTCTGTTTGTTAGTCACACCTGAATGCACCTTTCATTAGCTTATGCTTCTCATATCTTTAGGTTGTTGAGTTTAATGATGCAGTTCCTAGTGGCTGTAGTATTATTTGCTCAGTGCTACAGCTGTCCAGCACAGCTGGCTCTGCTTTTGAAGATGGACTTGATAATTCTGGTGAATTGTACTCTGATTAAAGAAATTTCTGATGAATCCTCCTGGTTGGTTCACGTCAAAGGGGGAGTGAAAATAAATCAATAGGCTTTCGTGTGCTTTAGTCACAGAGAAAGAATTGGAGGGCTCAACTGTCACTAAAAGGTTTGAAACTTGCATTTGCTTTCTATTAAGTGTTTTTCTGTTGCTCAGAGGTTGGTCCATGTGAAGTGGCCTGAAACTTTTATGGTTGTCAGTATACTCGAGTGACTTTGATAATGTAATGACTTCAGTCAGGCCATTGAGGTTGGCCTATTGGAATATGAACTCACTGATTAATGATCCAATTGATGGGCCAATCAGGAAGTCTGCCTTGTACTTAACTGGGAGTATCAGTTCTTCTGAAGCTCTCCTCCCTTCCATCCCCAGGCTCTAAAGGGATAGAGCCTGGTCAGGATTGTTGTCTGAAAAGCAATGCAGACTTGATGGGCTGAATGGCCTCCTTCTGCACCGTAGGGATACTATAATTTACACACTCTCAAAACACAGGAAAGTGAGTTTGTAATGTCATTTCTACACTCAGACAGTAAAGAGAAGGGCAGAGAAAAGAAGGATTTACAGTCCAGAGATGACAGAGAAAATACATATGGGTTCACTTCAGTTTCAGAATCAACTTCGAATACCTCAAATGAGGTATTACTTCATGGAGGACAGCAGGCTGAAAACCAATGCTGTAGAACTCATTTTTCCAGTGGTGTAGACTTCACGATGAGGTAGACAGGTAGAGATGAATCAGTCTTATGGGCAATGACACAGAACTTCTAAACAAAAACAGAATAGTTGGGGACCAGGTATCTGACCTCATGCAGTCTTCCTTTGTGTGGTTGCTAATCAGCTGTTAAAGCAGCATACTAAGTTATTCAGCTCAGCAAGGCAATGTTAACTTGTTCAATGAGCCAGCTGTCTAACATATGACCCCTACCTGTACACAAGGTCTTCAACAAAGGATGTATATTCATTGTCTGGAATTCAGCTGTGTCTCAAAGGCTGCTACACATCCCAGTCATTATGAGTTGAAAGGAAGGTTTGAGGAGTCTTTGTCTGAGCAGACCCTCTGTCTCATTGACAAGCTGGGCCATCAAGTGCAAATAACCTTCATATAGCTTTCTTTGGAGCTGGGCTGTTCAGTGTCCAGTTGATTGTTAGTGGATCTTCAGAAATAGCAAGGTGTAAATTCTCTTGAAACAGCAAAGTGGTTTCTTTTGTTCTGGGGTCACAGACAGATATAGCTTCAGCAATTCTAAGAATCAGGTTCAGCCAAGGTAAAATTTAGAAATATCAATAAGTGTACATATATAGAGTGTACATATATACATATTATAAATAGTGTGAGGTCTATCTTGTCATATTTTTGTGTTTGCCCAACTTATAATTTTTCTGACCTTTGCTTCTCCTTTACATACTTTTTTACAAAGCAACATAAGAAATAAGGCCATACTGCCCTTGATTTTAATAAGATCTTGACTAATCTGATTATAGCTCCATCTCCACTTTCCTGCTCAAGACCCTTGCCTCCAGATAGTTCAAGGATCAGCCTTAATTATATTCAATGATGGGTCTTTCACAGCTCTCTGGGGTAGAGAATTCCAAAGATTCGCAAACTCAAGGGAAGAAATTCTACCTTATTATTTTAGATAGGTGACTCCTTATTCTGAAGTTATGCTCCTGAGTTCTAGAATCTATTACCAGGGATACATCCTCATAGCATCCAGTGTGTCAAGTCTGCTCACAGTCTAAGAGATTGCAATAAGATCACTTTTCATTCTTCTAATCTCTGTCAACCAATTTTTAAAATATGGTGGATGCTTAGACCACTCTTTGGCTGCAAATTTGGGTTCTAGGATTGTTGGTATCAGTCCTTTAACTGTTAGCTAATGCACTTCCGGCCACATCTGGCATGGTCTCCACAGATTGCATGGATGGATTTTTTTTTAAAGTTTATTTATTAGTGTTACAAATAGGCTTACATTAACACTGCAACGAAGTTAGTACAAAAATCCCCTAGTCGCCGCACTCCGGCACCTGTTTGTGTACACTGAGGGAGAATTTAGCATGGCCAATGCACCTAACCAGCACGTCTTTCAGACTGTGGGAGGAAACTGGGGCACCCGGAGGAAACTCGTACAGACGCAGGGAGAACGTGCACACTCCACACAGATAGTGACCCAAGCTGGGAATCGAACCTGGGTCCCTGATGCTCTGAGGAAGCAGTGCTAACCACTCTGCCACGAACATGGTCATTGTTTGAGTGCCCCTGTTAACATATCTCAAACACTCCTAGTTGAATATGTCTTCAGCTGCATGATAGACTTCCCACAAGTGTTTTTTAAAGGTTTGGCACTCCCAGGTAAGCTTTCTTTGAATGTGCCTGACTGCTTCAGAGTGTGAAAGCACTGTGCACTGTGTTATTGGAGTTGCTCTGTGGTTAGTACTGAAAGTAGAAGTTCTACATTGGAACAGAACTGACCTCAGTGGGATGGGAGAGGAGTCTCACCAGGGTACACTGAACCAAAGATTAACAGGAAACCCCGTAACAGAACAGTGGGTGCCTTTTAAGGAACCGATATTTCAGGTACAGGCTCGGTATATCCAACAAGGGCAAAAAGTAAGAGAACCAAAGCCAGAGCTTTGTGGATGTTGAGCGAGAAAGACAAAATGACAACATAAGAAAAAAAGGAACATGATTCATGTCAAGAAAATTCTTCAGCTGAGAACCAGGTCAATTGCAGTGAGTTGAGAGGGGTCACCTTGGAGATAGCCCTTGAGTAGCTTTGGATTTTGAGGGTACGGCACTTTACTGCATCACCTCGACGCAGGCAGCAGCCTGGGATAGCTGACAGACAGGTATGAGTTGGAGCACTCTCAGAGGGGAAGCATGAATACCTGGAGAGGATAGCGTTGCTGTATGTATATAGTTACTTTTCATGGAGCCTCCGACACTCAATCCTTCACGCAGTGCCTCAGCAATTCTAATAATCCACTGGGGCACAGATTGCTGGTGTGCTGTTAGAACATGAAAACCCCTTCAAACACTAGTGTCCATATCTATGATGGCAGCAGCCTGAGCCTGCATAGCCCCTGAAAGCGACTATTTTAGATCTCTTCTAGTTTAGACAGAATACAGACATTGACAGAGCTAACAGTAAGGAGCTGAATGATAATTTACGCACATGCGAATGCAGTAGAAGAATTAAAACAAGTGACAAAGGTTTTAAGACATATAAGTTGATATTTTAAATTCATTTCAAAGTTCTTTACTGTGATTATACACTTTGGCCAATGGGAGATAGCCAGAGGCGTGCTGGTGAATGTCAATAATTTAGAGCCAAAACCTGGGAATCCATTAGTTATAAACTCATATCTGGGAGCTTGTCATGAGGGAAGGTATGTTAACACATAATGAATAGGTCTATTCACAACCCAGACATAGAATGTTGGCAGCACAGTAGCACAGTGGTTAGCATTGCTGCTTCACAGCTCCAGGGTCCTGGGTTCGATTCCCAGCTCGGGTCACTGTCTGTGTGGAGTTTGCATGTTCTCCTCGTGTCTGCATGGGTTTCCTCCAGGTGCTCCAGTTTCCTCCCACTGTCCAAAGATGTGAGTTTGATTGGCCATGCTAAAATTGCCCCTTAGAGTCCTGGGATGTGTAAGTTAGAGGGATTCGCGGGTAAATGTATGGGGATAGGACCTGTGTGGGATTGTGGTCAGTGCAGACTCGATGGGCCAAAGGCCCTCTTTCTGCACTGTAGGGTTCTGATTCTAATAGGCATGACCCAGGACGCAGGAACACATGTCTATTCAACTTGGCAGTGAACTTCCACTTTGACCGTTATGATAATGTCTGCCGTTACCAGGCAACAAGGAAGTAGCTTTATCCAAGATGGGAGTAACTTCCAGTTTGTAATGGACAAATGAGAAACTATTATGCTGGAAAGTACTAAGCAATTGGCTGAAATATCTGATAATGATTTATATTGATGTATGGACATTAAATGAAATTACTTTTAAACTGAAGTAAGGCGGAGAATCAGATTAAGAAAATGTATAATTGTTTCCTTTTTTTACTGATAACATCAGAACTTATTCCAGCATTCTGGGTATTCTGTATCTGAAACCACCGATACAAGTTCTCCCATTGATCACTGGTTTTTAATAAGGTTTCACCTTTACATTGTGACTTTGGTTTGCTGAGTATAATTACCACCTCATCGGAAAACCCCTCTAACAGCATCACACTGGGCTTGAATGTCAATAAGTATCAATCTCAGTCTGAGCTTCCACTGTAGCTCTAGAATGCAGTTTCTGCCTGCGCTGTTATGAACATCAACCCGAGACATTGTATTATGACTGGGTCCACATATGATGACATAACTTAGTTACCGCTTCCACACTGGGAGAAGTGAGTTTCAAGAGTCACATGAAGGCTTGTGCCAAACTGGAGCCAGACATCGCCATGCTCCCTGGCAGTATGGACAAGCTCTGTGGGTAGCCTGCAAATACACCAAGTACTTTGTGTGCAAACCCATCAGCATTCTCCTGTCTGCCATCCCATTGAAATCCTCATCTGAGTACGCTGCAACAGAATCCATGCACAATCCTACGAGCTGGACCAGTTGCAGCCCAGGAGCTTGGTGACTAACCACGTGCTGATCCCAAGATACTGTCTTCTAAAATTGCACATCTGCTGAATTGGATGACTTATTCCATCTCCAAAACAGCCTCCTCTTTAAGGGGTGAGGCTATCTTCAAGAATTACTGCCAGAAGTGCTCAAGCTGATTAAAGGCAGTGTGAGTGTTGGATGCTACGTGCTTCACACCAACTGGGTGACAGCAAGCTCACGTCATAGTTCCCACACCTGAAAACCGTCACTATGGAAATTTTAGCACTTTGCCTTAAACTAGACAGTGACTTGGAAACCAGTCTCTGATCAGCCATCTTCTTGACCTGCAGATTTCACAATCTGTGTCCTGACAGTTTGATTTGGTTTATTATTGTCTCATGTATTTGGCTACAATGAAAAGTATTGAGGGCAATTCTCCAAGCCCACTGCCTGGAAATTGGCACGGAGCTGATTTAAATATTTAAATTCCAATTTGCATTTCATTAGTGGGCCCAGGGCTGATGTCTCCGTACCCGCTAGCATCTATAACCCCCCCTCCCCAGCCAGGAATGGTTGACTCCAGCAGGGTTTACAACTGCTTGCCACTAATGGGGAATAGGCAGCCTGACACCGCGGGAGTGAAGGGGGTCATGGAGGTCCCCCATGAGGCTGGGGGTGAGGGAGTTAACCCTGGACATTGCCAGTCTGACCCCTGGCACTGCCCAAGGGGCAAACTTGCAATGACCAAGGGATACTTTGGCACTGCCCTCTGGGCATCAGGCATGTCAAGGTGGAAACCTATTGGGGGGAGATCATAGGGGTGGAGAAGGCCCTACTGCCACTCTGCATAGAGCGCCTAGTTTCATAGAACACCCTGTCTCATAGAACACCCACTCACATAGAACACCCAGTCTCATAGCATACAGCACCCACTCACATAGAACACCCAGTCTCATAGCATACAGCACCCACTCACATAGAACACCCAGTCTCATAGCATAGAGCACCCACTCACATAGAACACTCAGTCACATAGCATAGAGCACCCACTCACATAGAACACCCAGTCTCATAGCATACAGCACCCACTCACATAGAACACCCAGTCACATAGCATAGAGCACCCACTCACATAGAACACCCAGTCTCATAGCATACAGCACCCACTCACATAGAACACCCAGTCTCATAGCATACAGCACCCACTCACATAACATAACATAAGAACTAGGAGCAGGAGTAGGCCATCTGACCTCTCAAGCCTGCTTCACCATTCAGTAAGATCATGGCTGATCTTTTTGTGGATTCAGCTCCACTTACCCACCCGTTCACCATAACCCTTAACTCCTTTACTGTTCAAAAATTTATCTGTCCTTTCCTTAAGAACATTCAATGAGGTAGCCTCAACTGCTTCACTGGGCAGGGAATTCCACAGATTCACAATCCTTTGTGTGAGGAAGTTCCTCCTCTACTCAGTCCTAAATCTGCTTCCCCTTATTTTGAGGCTATGCCCCCTAGTTCTAGTTTCACCCACCAGTGGAAACAACCTCTCTGCTTCTATCTTATCTATTCCCTTCATAATCTTATATGTTTCTGTAAGATTTCCCCTCATTCTTCTGAATTCCAATGACTATAGCCCCAGTCTACTCAGTCTCTCCTCATAAGCTAACTTCCTCAACTCCGGAATCAACCCAGTAAATCTCCTCTGCACCCCCTCCAGTGCCAGTCCATCCTTTCTCAAGTAAGGAGAGCGAAACTGTACACAGTATTCCAGGTGTGGCCTCACCAGCACCTTATACGGCTGCAAAATAACCTCGTTGATTTTAAACTCCATCCCTCTAGCAATGAAGGACAAAATTCCATTTGCCTTCTTAATTACCTGCTGCACCTGCAAACCAACTCCTTGAGAATCCTACACAAGGACACCCAGATCCCTCTGCACAGCAGCATGCTGCAACTTTTTACCATTTAAATAATAGTCCATTTTGCTGTTATTCCTACCAAAATGGATGACTTCACATTTACCAACATTGTACCCATCTGCTATGCGCTCACCCACTCACATAGATTATGATAAAACACCCAGACTCAGAGCATAGAGTGCCTTGTCTCATAGAACACCCAGTCTCAGAGCATAGAGCGCCCAGACTCATAGAACACCCAGTCTCAGAGCACAGAGCGCCCAGTCTCATAGAACACCCAGTCTGAGCATAGAGCGCCCAGTCTCATAGAACACCCAGTCTGAGCATAGAGCACCCAGACTCATAAAACACCCAGTCTGAGCATAGAGCGCCCCGTCTCATAAAACACCCAGTCTGAGCATAGAGCGCCCCGTCTCATAAAACACCCAGTCTGAGCATAGAGCGCCCCGTCTCATAAAACACCCAGTCTGAGCATAGAGCGCCCCGTCTCATAAAACACCCAGTCTGAGCATAGAGCGCCCAGCCTCATAAAACACCCAGTCTGAGCATAGAGCGCCCAGACTCATAAAACACCCAGTCTGAGCATAGAGCGCCCGGTCTCATAAAACACCCAGTCTGAGCATAGAGCGCCCGGTCTCATAAAACACCCAGTCTGAGCATAGAGCGCCCAGACTCATAAAACACCCAGTCTGAGCATAGAGCGCCCAGACTCATAAAACACCCAGTCTGAGCATAGAGCGCCCCGTCTCATAAAACACCCAGTCTGAGCATAGAGCGCCCAGACTCATAAAATGCCCAGTCTGAGCATAGAGCGCCCGGTCTCATAGAACACCCAGTCTGAGCTTAGAGCGCCCAGCCTCATAAAACACCCAGTCTGAGCTTAGAGCGCCCAGTCTCATAGAACACCCAGTCTCAGAGCATAGAGCGCCCAGCCTCATAGAACACTCAGTCTCAGAGCATAGTGGCCTAACTTCATAGAACGCCCACCCTGAGCATAGAGCACCCAGTCTCACAAAACAGCCAGTTTCAGAGCATACAGTGCCCATTCTCATAGAACACCCAGTCTCAGAGCATAGAGCACCCAGTCTCACAGAACACCCAGTCTCAGAGCATGGAGCACCCAGTCTCACAGAACACCCAGTCTCAGAGCGCAGAGCACCCAGTCTCACAGAACACCCAGTCTCAGAGCGCAGAGCACCCAGTCTCAGAGCACAGAACACCCAGTCTCAGAGCACAGAACACCCAGTCTCAGAGCACAGAACACCCAGTCTCAGAGCATAGACCACCCAGTCTCAGAGCATAGACCACCCAGTCTCAGAGCGCAGAGCACCCAGTCTCAGAGCGCAGAGCACCCAGTCTCAGAGCGCAGAGCACCCAGTCTCAGAGCGCAGAGCACCCAGTCTCAGAGCACAGAGCACCCAGTCTCAGAGCACAGAGCACCCAGTCTCAGAGCACAGAGCACCCAGTCTCAGAGCACAGAGCACCCAGTCTCAGAGCACAGAACACCCAGTCTCAGAGCATAGACCACCCAGTCTCACAGAGCACCCAGTCTCAGAGCGCAGAGCACCCAGTCTCAGAGCGCAGAGCACCCAGTCTCAGAGCGCAGAGCACCCAGTCTCAGAGCGCAGAGCACCCAGTCTCAGAGCACAGAGCACCCAGTCTCAGAGCACAGAGCACCCAGTCTCAGAGCACAGAGCACCCAGTCTCAGAGCACAGAACACCCAGTCTCAGAGCATAGATGACAAATATTTTGTCCTCCCATCAATTGCATCAATATGCAATTGTGCCTACCCCTGTCAGTTAGCTCTAGTATTGATCTGTCGTATAAATGTGATAGTGAGGGTCATGCAATGCCATTTAGGTAATGTGGCATCTATGGTTGAAAAGCTGGAAGTGTGTACAAGTTCTGAGATGTGCTGAGTGAATGAGGGTAAGATGAATGAATCTGCCGTCTGGCATCAACTTGCATTCTCTCCTGTAGCGTTTAAATCAGAGATAGATAGATTCTTGATTGATAAAAGCATCAAGGGTTAGAGGGAAAAAGAATGGGGCTGACAAACTTAACAGCCATAATTGAATGGCAGAGTAGACCTGATGAGCAGAATGGCCTCAGTATGCGCCAATATTTTATGGAGTGTAACCACTCAACAGTACCTTTATTACAAGTTGCACACTGTAACCTTAACATTAGCAACCTCGCTGTCTGCAACAAGTCAACCACACATTGTGACCCCCACACCTGCTTTCAGTGGATGTCCATATTGGGTTCATCTTACTTCTATAATTATAGTCAATGCACTTCAAAATAATTCACCAGAAATGGAACAGTTTCAGAGAGAAATAATACGGTGAAAATATAATCACACAGGTGAAAATCTTTCCTTTCGATCTGTGACTAATTGTGTCCAATATTGTTGAAACACAGGACATTTACTGGGTTAAAGATGCTAAGTAAATGCAAGATGTGTTTACTTTTTTTTTGCTTGGTTTTCAAACCTAATTATCAAAAATATGGAAGTAATTAAAATGCTTCCATTCATTTTTTGTAGCAATCTCAGCAAGCTGACATGAGAAATAATTGAACTACAGTTAAGGCAGAAGATTTATTTGATTACTGCTTTTCTCTCTTTCTAATTGCTTTTCTCTCCATGGCCTTTTGGCTTTTTTTTTGCGCTCTCATTTTAATTTGCCTCCTGTTGCTTCACTTATGATTTTCAGTTCTGTTCCTTCTTCTCATTTCTATTCTCAGTCAATGTTACGAATGGTACCATTCAGGTACAGCGAGTTTCTATAAAACAGATTCATTCATGGGAGTTGGGCGATATTTTCAAGGCCAGCATTTATTGTCCACACCGAACTGCTTTTGAGAATGTGGTGATGAGTCACATTCATGAACCAATACAATGTTTGTGATGAAGGTAGTCCCAGTTTTGTCCAGTTAATAGTCGCAGGCATTTGACTATTCTTCCCTTGACTCTCTTGGTGGTAGAGGTCACTGTTTTGGAAGCATGTTCCAAAGCGCATCCTGTAGATGGTTCACACTGTTGCTACCATGACTCATAAGATCATAGAATCCCTACAGTGCAGAAGGAGGCCATTCGTGTCTGCACTGACCACAGTCCCACTTAGGCCCTACCCCCATAACCCCATGCATTTACCATAGCTAGTTCCCCTAATACTAAGGGGCAATTTAGCATGGTCAATCAACCTGATCTGCACATCTTTGCACTGTGGGAGGAAACCGGAATACCCAGAGGAAACCCACGCAGACAAGAGGAGAATGTGCACACAGTCACCCAAGCTGGGAATCGAAGCCAGGTCCCGGGCGCTGTGAGACAGCAGTGCTAACCGTTGTGCCTCCCTGACTCGGTGGTGGAGAGAGTGAATGTTTGTGGAAGGGGTGTCAATCAAAGCCGGCTGTTTTGCCCTGGATGGTGTTGACCTTCCTGAGCGTCCAGGGAAGTAGAGAGTATTCCATAACATTCCTGACTTGTGCCTCGTAGTGAACGGGCTTTAGGGAGTCGGGAGGTGAGGCTCTCATTGTCAGAAATTGTTGTGATTCAACTTCTAATTTACCATTCAATATCAACTGTGCTTAATATCCTGAGAATTCATTGCTTTAAAGTTTATTTATTAGTGTCACAAGTAGGCTGACATTAACACTGCAATGAAAATCCCCCAGTTGCCACACTCCACGTCTGTTCAGGTACACTGAAGGAGAACTTATAGTGGCCAATGCACCAAACCAGCGCATCTTTCAGACTGGTGGGAGGAAACCGGAGCACCTGGAGGAAACCCACACCGACACGGGGAGAATGTGCAGACCCTGCACTGACAGTGACCCAGAAACTGAACCCAGATCACTGGCATTGTGAGGCAGCCATGCTAACCACTGTGCTTAATAGTTTGAGAATTCATTGTATTACTAACTAAAAATATAAAAATGTAGAATGAGGGTGGCATGGTGGCACAGTGGTTAGCACTGCTGCCTCACAGCGCCAAGGACCCAGGCACAATTCCAACCTCGGGTCACTGTCTGTGTGGAATTTGCACTTTCTCCCCGTGTCTGCGTAGATGATTCAGGATATTGAGGCCCTGGTCAAGAAGAAGAAAGAGGCACATGACATGCATAGGCAGCTGGGATCAAGTGAATTCCTTGAAGAGTATAGGATGTGTGGGAGTAGGGCTAAGAGAGCAAAAAGGGGACACAAGATTGTTCTGGCAGAGAAGGCAAAGGAGAATCCAAAGAGCTTCTACAAATACATAAAGGGCAAAAGAGTAACAAGGAAGAGAGTAGGGACTCGTAAGGATCAACAGGGTCATCTATATGCAGATCCACAAGAGATGGGTGAGATCCTAAATGAATATTTCTCATCAGTATTTACTGTTGAGAAAACCTTGGATATTAGGGAACTTGGGAAAATAAATAGTGATGAGTTGAGGAATGTACATATTATAGAGAAAGAGTTGCTGGAAGCCTTAAAGAGCATCAAGGTAGATAAATCCCTGGGACCTGTATCCCAGGTGAGATGCTCGGGAGGAAATTTCGGGTCCCCTAGCGCAGATATTTGAATTGTCGATAGTCACGGGCGAGATGCCTGAAGATTGGAGAGTGACAAATGTTGTGCCTTTGTTTAAAAAGGGCTTCAGGGAAAAGCCTGGGAACTATAGGCCAGTGAGCCTCATAACTGTGGTGGGTAAGTTGTTGGAAGGTATTTCGAGAGACAGAATCTACAGGCATTTAGAGACGCAAGGACTGATTAAGAACAGTCAGCATGGCTTTGAGTAGAAAATCAGATCTCACAAATTTGATTGAGTTTTTTGAAGGAGTAACCAAGAAGGCAGATGAGGGCAGTGCAGTTGATGATGTCTATGTGGACTTTCGCAAGGCCGTTGACAAAGTATCTCGTAGTAGGTTGTTGCATAAGGTTAAATCTCCCAGGATCTGGGATGAGGTATCTAAATAGATACAAAGTTGGCTTCTTGGCAGAAGCCAGAAGGTGGTTGGAGAGGGTTGTTTTTCAAACTGGAGGCTTGTGAGCAGCGGTGTGCCTCAGGGATCAGTGCTGGGCCCACTGTTATTTGTCATTATCATTAATGATTTGGATGAGAATATGGGACGCGTGGTTAGTAAATTTGCAGAAGACACCAAAATTGGTGGCATAGTGGACAGTGGAGAAAGTTATCTCCGATTGCAAAGGGATCTTGATCAATTGGGCCAGTGGGCTGATAAATAGCAGATGGAGTTTAATTTAGATAACTGTGAGGTGATGCATTTTGGTAGATTGAACCAGGGTAGGTCTTGCTCAGTTAATGATAGGGTGTTAGGGAGAGTTACAGAATAAAGAGATCTTTGGGTACATGTTCATAGCTCCTTGAAAGTGGATACACAGCTGGACAGAGTGGCGAAGAAGGCATTCAGCATGCTTTGTTGCATTGGTCATTGAATACAGGAGTTGGGACATCTTGTAGAAGACATTGGTAAGGCTACACTTGGAAACTGTGTACAGTTCTGGTCACCCTATTATAAAAAGGATATTATTAAACCAGAAAGAGTGCAGAAAATATATATTGGATGCTACTGGGAATTGATGGTTTGAGTTATAAGGAGAGGCTGAGTAGACTGGGAATTTTTTCTCTGGAGCATAGAAAGCTGAAGGGTGATCTTATAGAGGTCTATAAACTAATGAGGGGCACAGATCAGCTAGATAGTCAATATCTTTTCCCAAAAGTAGGGGAGTCTAAAACTAGAAGGCATAGGTTTAAGGTGAGAGGGAAGAGATAAAAATTGTCCAGAGGGGCAATTCTTTCACACAGAGGGTGGTGAGTGTCTGGAACGAGCTGCCAGAGGTAGTAATAGAGGCAGGTACAATTTTGTCTTTTAAAAAGCATCTTGACAGTTACATGGGTAAGCTGGGTATAGAGGGATGTGGGGCAAATGCCAGCAATTGGGATTAGCTTAGGGGTTTAAAAAAAAGGGCAACGTGGACAAGTTGGGCTGAAGGGCCTGTTTCCATGCTGTAAACCTCTATGGCTATATTCATCCCTTTTTGATCTGTAGTCATTGATTCTAGTATCTAACAGAATCCAGCGTGTAAGTTGCAATTGGTTCAGTATACACTGCCATGTGGGGAGAGGGAATTTGGATTTCCACAGCACATTGTGTGGAAAAGTGTTCCCGACTTCACTTCTGGACGGTCCACCTCTAATATAAAAGATTATCCCTCCATCTGTATTTACCCTATTCGAATCCTTTTTATCCTTTCAGACAGTTGAGTCATTCCTTCAGCATCTGAACACAAGGGGATACGAGCCAGGTTTACGCGACTTGTTTTCATAATTTAACACTTGATATCCTGCACAGTACCCTCTTCAAAGCCTTCCTGAGAGGCAGCTGCCAGAAATGAACACAATACTCCAGACAGGGTCTGATCAAGGCTTCTTACACTGAAGAATCTCATCCTTCCCTTCATAATCCAGCCCTCTTGACTTCATGTTCCATTAACCTTGTTGATTACTTTTTGTGATTATGCGCTGGCTTTTATCATTTTACGTGCCTGGTCACCCAACTCTGTCCTTCCTGCCTGACAGCTCTTAGTTTCTCAGCATGAAGAATATATTAATATAAAAACAAAATGCTGCACATCTGAAATAAAATAACAGAACGTGCTGGACAAACTCAGCAAGTTTGGCAGCATCTGTGGAGTGAGAAACAGTATGAACATTTTGAGTCCAATATGATTCTTCTTCTGAATTGATATCTTATATTCTTCAAATTGTGGGTGAAGAATGTATTCCTGTTTTTCTTTTATTTATCTAAAGTATTTGAATACACTCCTCCACATTGAACTGCATCTGACACACATATTTCTAATAATAAAGGGATGTGGGGAATAGGTAGGGTGATGGATTTGCAACCAGGGAGAGATCAACCATGATCCAATTGAATGGCGGAGCAGGGACGAAGGACTGAATTTGCCTACTTCCGCTCCTATGTTCCTAGATGTCTATATTCCCTTGTAACCACCATAGTATCACAAGTAGCCTTACATTAACACTGCAATGAAGTTACTGTGAAAATCCCCTAGTCACCACACTCTGGCGCCTGTTTGGATACACTGATGGAGAACTTAGCATGGCCAATGCACCTAACCAGCACATCTTTCGGAATGTGGGAGGAAACCCATGCAGACATGGGGAGAACACGCAAACTCCGCACAGTCAGTGACTCAAGCCGGGAATTGAACTTGGAGTCCTGGTACTGTGAGGCAGCAGTGCTAACCACTGTGCCAGCGTGCTGCTCCAATCTACAAATCTTTCTGTGCCTCTAAATTCGTGTCATCTGCCTGACCCTTGATTTCTTCATCAAATACATTCTGAATATTATGACTCTCAGTTTCCTCATCAGAGTCACTGCCATATATGGTGAAAACCTCAGTCTCACATACATATTGCTAGAAATATCAACTGTCACACCCCACCAATCAGGATACGTTTAATTTATTCTGAACGTCTTATGCACCTATTCATACTCACATCGGTAGCACAGTGGTTAGCACTGCTGCTTCATAGCTCCAGGGTCCTGGGTTCGATTCCTGGCTTGAGTCACTGTCTGTGTGGAGTTTGCACATTCTCCTCATGTCTGCGTGGGTTTCCTCCGGGCGCTCCAGTTTTGTCCCACAGTCCAAAGATGTGCGGGTTAGGTTGATTGACCATGCTAAGAAATTGCCCCTTAGTGTCCAGGGATGCGTAGGTTAGAGGGGATTAGTGGGTATAATATGTAGGGAAATGGGGTAGGACCTGGGTGGGATTGCGGTCTGTGCAGACTCGAAGGGTCTCTTTCTGCACTGTAGGGTTCTATGATCTATATCACAAACCTTCCGCCTCCCCCTTATCTCCCCAACCATCCACCCCCACTTTCCAATTTGTGCTTGTTCTATTTTTACCTCTGCTGATAATCCCTAGTGCAGAATCAAGTATTTTTAGAGTCCATATGGACAACATCCACCGACATTCCCTTACACAATATCTTAGTGGCACCATCCCCTCTAAAAATCAGCCAAGTTAATCGGATACAACAGGACCTACTTCTCATAAATCCATGTTGACTCTATAATCCATTCACACTTGTCTGTTGTTCACTCACTCTAACCGATTTATAGATTTCTGAAACGTTTTCAGCATCAGAATTAACTGATACTCTGACTGGGATTCTCTGGTCTCATTTGCCCATCCACCACTGCAGGAAAGAACAGAGAACATGGCGCACAGCCAAATCTCCATTCATTTCAGCGGGACCAGAGAATTCCAGCTGTGAATGAGGTCAGAGAATCTCCAAAGGAATTAAGGTTTGAAGAGGAGATTTTCACATTGAGCAGTTCTGTTGGATTTTGGTATGTGCCGAGACACAGGAACCTTATTAGCTACCTGCCCTTCAGAGATAGTCAGATCTTAGCTCAGTGTAGAAACTAATTCATCGTTCATTCTTGGGAAATGGGCATCGCTGGTTGGCCAGCATTTATTGCCTATTCCTAATTACCCTTGCACTGAATGGCTTGCTAGGCCACTTCAGAGGGCAGTTGAGAGTCAACTACATTGCTGTGGCTTTGGAGTCACATGTAGGCCAAACCGGGTAAGAATGGCAGATTTCCTTCCCTAAACGGCATTAGCGAGCCAGATGGGTTTTTCCCCACAATTGACAAAGGTTTTATGGTTATTAGTAGATTCCTAAATCCAGATATTTCTATTGAATTCAAATTCCACCATCTGCCATGGCAGGATTCGAACCCAGGTCCCCAGAACAATAACTGAGTTTCTGGATTAATAGTTTGGCGATAATACCACTAGGCCATCACCTCCCCTATCTGTCACCTTGGAGTCAAATGTTCCTTCTCTTTCTCTCCATCCTCCACTCTTTTACTTTGCTATTCCTCCTCCTTTCTTTTCTTCTTGCCGTTTGTTTTAGTTCCTATTCTTCTCTCATCTACCTACTTAATTCATGTACCTCTCTGACCATCCATCATTCACCTTTTGTGTACTCAGTTCTCCTTCCTTCCATTTGCCATTTCTTTTCCCCCTGTCTCTTCAGGCTGCTTCTCCTTCCGCTGTTCCTTATCTGTTAAAAACATTTATCCTCCATTGTGCTATGCCCGTCTATTTATTTCATTCTATGGGTGGCACAGTGGTTAGCACTGCTGCCTCGCAGCACCAGGTTCGATTCCTAGGTTACTGTCTGTGTGGAGTTTGCACGTTCGCTCCCTGTCTACTCCAGTTTCCTCCCACAGTCCAAAGATGTGCAGGTTTGGTTGTTTGGCCATGCTGAATTGCCCCTTAGTGTCAGGGGGACTAGCTAGGGTAAATGCATAGGGTTATGGCCTGGATGGGTGGTCAATGCAGACTTGATGGGCCAAATGGCCTCTTTCTGCGCTGTAGGATTTTATAATTCTTTGATCCTATGATTCCGGAAGTCAAGTAATGGTGCATACTTGGAAGACACACTTCCACAAACCCTAGCTCTCTCAGGTCACCTCAGATTTCTAGAAACTCCTTTGTTTAGTCCTTAAATAAACTCCATTGAACAGTCTGGATAGCTCTGCTCTTTGCTGGAAGATTTATTTTTCTGCTGTGGAGACATTCTGTGTGTGTATCTTTTTCCTGCTCCTGACCTAGTCCAGGGAACACCACCTGTAACCCAACATTCACCTACTTGTCATAAAATCCCAATAGTGCAGAAGGCCATTCAGTCCATCGATTTGCACCAACTCTTACCCAAGTCCTCTCCTCCTCCCTATCCCTGGAACCCTACACATTTCCCACAGCTAATTCAGCTAACCCACGCAGCTTGAGAGACTAAGGGGCAATTTAACACGTCCTATCCAACTAACCTGCACTTTCCCGGAGGAAACCCATGCAGACATGGGGAGAACATACAGACTCCATACAGACGGTTATCCAAGGCGAGAATTGAACCTGGGACCTTGGCACTGTGAAGCAGCAGTGCTAACCACTGTGCCACCGTGCTGCTTTTTACTTGTCCTGCCCTTTAAATGTCTATTTATATTTTACATTACCTCAATCCCATTCCCAGCAGAACCTAGATCACATGACCATTTCTCAGAAGTAATCTCACCATCGTCAGGGGTCACTTTAACTCAGTTTCACTTGGGATTTAAACAGACTTGAACAAAAGCAAAATGCAGGCTCTTTCTTTCTCCAAAGAGCTAGTTCCATCACAGGGACTAATTGGAAAGCTGTTTTAAAGTAACTCATGAACTCAGAGGCCAAATGTACTGCATGGTTCTCTGGTTTGAAAAGTCTTGTTCTCTCATGTATTATTTGTGAAGACAATTTACTGTAAGTTGCTAATAAAGAATTCCACAAAGGAATTGAATTATTGGAATGTGGAAAAAACTCTTGCGCAGCAAAACCAAAATAAGCATAACAGAACACTGAGCACAAAATGTCAATTTCTACCCATTAGAAAGTGGTTATTTTAATTTTGTGTCAAATAAATATTTATATGTTTCCCAACTGTAGATTTTCATAGTAAAGTACAGTCACAGATGTAATGCAGGAAATGTAGCAGGCATTTTGGACAAAACAACCTGATGTTTGATAGTTTAGTCTTTCTGGCTGAGGGATTACTATTGGTCAGGGCACCAGCGGAGAACCAAACTGCTGCAAAAATAAAATTCTGTGATTGCTGAAAATCTGAAATAAAACCAGGGAATGCTGGAAATCTGCACCCCCCGTTATCTGACCCCCACCCCCGGAGGCCCCGATTGCACCCCCCTTCATTCTGATGGGGTCTCCTGCTAGTTCCCCGAACATGGGCAGATAGTCTGAACCCTGCCAGAATGAAGTACTCCTGGCAGGGTAGAAATTCGATCGGGACCTGAAAGTTCCCAATAATGACCTGCTAAACATATTCGAAAATACGTTTAAAGAGGATTCAAATTGCTCACCTGCTTCCCCGCCGGTTTCCAGCGTGGGCTGTCTGGCGACTGTTCGCCAGCTCTGGGAGATGCTCATGTGTTCCTGGCGTATGTGCAAATCCCGGTACAAGGCACATCTCCCACCCTGACCCACCGGGAAAGCTGCGGGTCGCGATGGGAGAATCATGGCCACTGTTACTATTATCTGGCTCAACATTTCAGACTGACAGCCCTTCATTAGAAATTTGCTGTTCTTCTTCACAGTAAGGAGAACTTTTTATCTGATGGGGCAAATAGAGCCCTGGTTGAATTACTTAAAGGCAGCACCTCCGACAATACAGCACTCCCTCTGTACTGCAATTGTCTAACAATTGTGTAGAGGTGCCGGCGTTCGACTGGGGTAAACACAGTAAGAAGTCTCTCAACACCAGGCTAGGGTCCAGCCAGTTTATTTGATAGTAATCTTACAAGCTTTCCGAAATGGTGTTCCTTCGTCAGGTATGTGTAAGGTTCAAATAATTACTATCAAATAAACTGATTGGACTCTAATCTGGTGTTGTGAGACTTCTTACTTTGTATAATAGCCCAGATGTGCTGCTGAAGTCGTTGGAGTGTGACTTGACCCCCCCAGTTTTCCAACCAAGAGGTCTTTTGGGGAGAGCACCCTTGGTGTACTCTGTGCAGTTTTAGCTTCCATATTCAGGAAGCAATGGAGGTATTGTACTAGATTGGCCTGAGGCCTAGGATGCAAGGCTGAGTGAATTGAGCCGACGCCATCTGCAGTTTTGAAGAATGAGAGATGATCTCGTGATTCTGAAAGGGGTTGACAGGGTAAGAACTGAGAGATTGTTTCCCCCTGGGCTGGGAAATCTAGAATTCCAGGTCATCATCTCAAGATGAGGGGTTGATTATTTCGGGTTGAGATGAGGAGGCCTTTCCTCACTCTGGTGAATGTCAATATTTGGATTTCTCTTCCCCAGAGGTTTATGGATGTGCCATTGTTGAGTTTTATTTAAAGCTGAGACAGATTTCTTGTTCTCTCGGGGGGAGGTACGTGGAGTGGAAAGGCAGAGTAGAGATAGAAAATCAGCCATTGGCTCATGCTGAATGGTGAAGCAGGCTCGAGGGGCTGAATGGTGTACTCCCGTTCCAACTTCCTCTTGTGCTAACAGCGGAGGATTTGTTGGCGCTGGTTGCGGTTGACTTACAGCAACATAAAAGCAACTCGAAATGTTGGCCATCAGTCATCCAGCTTGGCGCTGGGTGTAAAGATATTGTTACTCAGGATAGTCAATCTTCTTGATAACGCTGTCCTCTGATTGCTGCCAGCAGTTCAACAGGAGTACATTGAGAGACAAGGTGCTGGGGAAAAAAATATGTTGTGAATCTTTGTTAATTAAGAGAGCTATGAATAATGCATTTTACACCAATACATGTGGTAAATCAGCAAGAGTTCTTGTTAGCAACCACAATGCAGCCTGACGTGTAACAAATTGCCTGAGCTGTGCACTGGATAATGTGGGGGCCCTCGACTCTGAATCTGGCTGCGTCGTGAGATTTATTAACTTGCCCTCGGTTTTAAGGAGTTGGGTTTTTGTTTTCATTATTTCAGCCACTCATGATGCTCCTAATGTGAGAAAGATCATCTCAGGGTTCTTCCTCTGAGCTAGGAGAAGTAAAAAAAGCCAACAGTGCGTCAGGAGCTTCGGAAACACGAAGAAGGCTGAGAACTGAAAAACAATCTGGGCACCAGGAAACCAAAACTCATTCCAATCTGTCCCCTTCCATTTTGAATGGAGCTGGATGGCCAAATCCTCTGCACGCCTCCATTTTAACCATGTTCCTACTCTTAATCACTTATGGTGGACATCCTGGGCTTCAGATCTTCCATTCACCATTCCACCCCCCCACTCACCGACCCTCCTACAACCCTCCATTCTCTTTACAATCCCCCCTTTCTCCCTCAAATCTCTCACAAACTCCTATGTTTCTTTCCGATCTTTCCCCCAAACTGCAGTCTCCCTGCCCCATCTCTCTGACCCTCATTTCTCCTTTCTATTTTACCCTGACTCCCCCAGTTCTCTCTCCAATCTCTCTCTGGCCCTTGTCTTTCCCTCTATTTTACCCTGACTCCCCCAGTTCTCTCTCTGATCTCTTCCACAATCATTCCCCTACAAACACTACTGTACCCATTCCCCCTGAGATCTCAACTAAGTTGTATGAAACTCGCCTGTTCCTGTGTTGTGATCTCCCCTGCAACATTCTCCAATTTCCAGAAGAAAGCAGTGTTATGGAACACCTTGGGAAAGTTTTCTGTGTGAAGAAACACATTCCATAAATGCAAATTGCAGCTGCTTGTTAAGAAAATAGGAGAAATTGAATAATCTGGGTTCCAGCATTAAAACAAACAAGACCAGTTATTCCAGTTTTGTATTTTAATTAAAAGACCTCATTTTTCATGTGGCTTTACTACAGGTTGGTGTCTTTACATTGTGCAATGCAAGGATGAAAGCAGAGCAATTCTTCCATCCCACTGCACTAATCTTTCAGCGTAGCGGGACAGGAGGATCACACATCGGCTAATGGGATTCCCGCGAGTGTTAGCGCAGCACTTGCGTCTCTGAGGCCCAGACTTCCAGCGGCGACTGTGTAGCGCCAGAAATCGGCTGGGCTAGCATTTAAATAGTGTTTTACTCACCATTTCAATGCTATTAGCAGCCCTGAATTCTCCGGGCCCACGAGCATCTCCCACTCCACCAGGGTGTTTCACTCCAGCAGGGATTACTACAGCTCCCCACTTACTGGGAGATAGAGGCCCAACCCCACTGGACTGAAAGTGGGGGGGAGGGGGGGGGGGCACAATTGCCCCCCCCAAGGGGTCAGGCAGTGTGGGTTGGCACCCCCCTGGGCACAGACACTGCCCCTTGGACAGTACCAGAGTGAGGTGAGAGTGACTACCTCAACGTCAAGGCAGCATTTGACAAAGTGTGGCATCAAGGAGCCCTAGCAAAACCGGAGTTAATGGGAATCAGGGGGAAAACTCTCTGCTGGTTAGAGTCATACCTGGCAAAAAGAAGATGATTGTGGTGATTGGATATCAATCATCTCAGTCCCAGGACATCACTGCAGAAGTTCCTAGTATCTTTGGCCTAACCGTCTACAGTTACTTCACCCCTGATCGTCTTTCCATCTTAAGGTCTAAAGTGGGAGGTTCGCTGATGATCGCACAATGTTCAATACAACTTAGCACCAAGAGAAAGCAGCTATCATCTGATTGAATGGCGGAGCAGGCTCGAAGGGCTGAATCTGCCTACTTCTGCTCCTAGTTCCTACGTGCCCAAGTATATCAAAAGCTGGACAACATTCAGGCATGTGCTGATAAGTGGCACCAGACAAGTACCACCAATGACTGTTCCAAGAAGAGAGGATCTAACCATTTCTCATTGACATTCAATGGCACCATGATTGCTGAAACCCCTGCTGTCAACATCCTAGGCATTACCATTGACCAGAACCATTTCAGTACTGTAGCTACCAGAACAGGTCAGCAGTTAGGAATCCTGTGGTGACCCACTCAACTCCTGACTCCCCTAAAGCCTGTCCACCATCTACAAGGCACAAGGCAGGAGCGTAATGGAATACTCTTCGCTTGTCTTGCTGTGTGTAACTCCACCAACACTTAAGAAGTCAACACTATCCAAGTCAACACAGTCCATTTGATTGGCACCCAATCCACTACAGTCATCATCCATTTCCTCCACCACCAATACACAGTGGCAGTTGTGTGTACCATCTACATCACAGAACCAAGACCCCTTTGAGAGCACCATCAAAAACCTTAGCTTCTACCATCTAGAAGGACAAAGGCAGCAAATACATTGGAACACCATTACCTGCAAGAACATTCCAAGTCACACATCATCCTTCCTTCACTGTTGCTAAGTCAAAATCTTGAAACTCACTCCCAAAAGCTCTATGGGTGTACGAGGCTGAAAGAACTTTGGTTCTTCAAGAAGCCAGCTCACCACCACCTTCTCAGGGGCAATTAGGGATAGGCAATAAAAGTGCTGGCACACGTGTCCTGTGAAATAATTTTGTAAAAAGCTGTGCTGATGATTCACACCCACTGAGAACTGAACAATTCCAATCCTTCCCTGGCTTATTCTCACTTTGCACCATCTGTAAACCAGAATTCTGCTGCCCACATTCTCACACCAAATTCCATTCATAGAATCAGAATCATACATCATTCAGCCCATCGAGTCCGCACTGACACATTAGAATCAGCTGAACTCTAATCCCATCTGCCAGCACTTCATCCATAGACCTGAATGTTATGATGTGCCAAGTGCTCATCCAGATACCATTCAAATGATGTGAGGCAACCCGCCTCCACCCCCTCCCAGGCAGCGTCTTCCAGACTGCCACCACCCTCTGTTTAAAAAGGTTTTTCCTGACAGCCCCCCTAAACCTCTTGCCCCTCATCTTGAACCTATGTCCCCTTGTGACTGACCCTTCAACTAAGGGGAACAGCTGCTCCTTATCCACTCTGTCCATGTCTCTCATAATTGTGTATACCTCGCTCAGGTCACCCCTCAGTCTTCTCTACTCCACTGAAAACAACTAAGCCTACACAACCTCTCTTCATAATTTAAATGTTCATCCAGTAGCACTCTGCTAAGTAATCTACATTGCTAAATTAGGAAGCAATGTCTCAATTTAAAAATTCACATCCAATTTCATTGTCTTCCATGGCCCCAATCACTCACTACCCCGTAACATCCTCCACCTTCAGAACCCTCCAATGTCTCTGTACACTCTAATTCTGGCCTCTTGTGAAAGTCGATTGTGTTCTACTTGTTAATTCTCAGATACTTTCCACCAGTTTGCTTACTCCAAGGTTTTACCCCAGTGGCCTTATTTGCAAAATGGACAAAGGACAAACACAAGTAAAGGTTCAACAAGTTTATTAATAACAACACTATTAACCCTCAAATTACCCACATAAAACAAGAGGATATCCCAGATTCAAGTATACTACCCGGAAAGATGGTTTGGTTAAACTGCAGGCTCAATTCTGAGTCCCTCTGATCCGTCATCATGAAGGTGAATCTCAATGGCAGCTTCTTCCTTCCTTCCTTCTCTGGTCAATCTTCCAGATGGTCAAGGTCGCCTCCCTTGTTGAGTCTTCGCTCCCGGTGTGTCTGAAACATGTCCCTTTATCCCCCTGCCTGCTTGCCTTTTCAGAAACTTCTCTGTCTTCCAGCAAATGAGGTCCCAGAGTTCCAATACGCAGTGGGTTTCTTGACGTCTGCCTGACAGGACACCAGGGTCCACCCCCCAGGTGTCCATCTCCATGCTGTTGCTTATATGTAACCTGTTATCAGATAAGGTAACTGCAGGAACTCTTGGTGACAGGAAGTCTGGCTCGATCTGGGCTTCTAACAAAAGGCCGGTGCATTTCAATGGGGTGCAATGATCTCCTACTGGGTCTCAGTAGAGTACAACAACCTTTGATGGGTCAGGTCCAGACAGGTTTGTGTATTTATACAATTGGCCTGCCCGAGGTTTGACTGTGTTTGGTTTTAATATGCCCAATTCTTTAATTTAGAGTATCCAATTTAATCAGCCTTAAAACTAGGCCCTGATTATATTACCACAATTGCCATCACTATACAACTAGCACCCTTGCCTTTAACAGCTTAAACACAAGTCTTCTGAATTTGCTTCTGAAATCCATCAAACGTGCCTCTTCATTCAAGATTTTGGTCACATGCCCTCATGTAACTCGGTGTCAATATTTTTTGATAACCCATGAAGTTCCTCTGGGTATGTCAATACTGTAAAGATGCTATGTAATTGCAAAGTATTATTATTGGTGAGACGGTGGCACAGTGGTCAGCACCGTTGGCTCGCAGCACCAGGGACGCGGGTTCAATTCCAGCTTCGGGTAACTGTCTGTGCAGAGTCCGCACATTCTCCCCATGTCTGTGTGGGTTTCCTCTGGGTGCTCCAGTTTCTTCCCACACTCCAAAGATGTGCAGGTTAGGTTGATTGGCCATGCTAAATTGCCTGTTAGTATCAGGGGGATTAGCAGCGTAAAAGCAAATTACTGCGGATGCTGGAATCTGAAACTGAAAGAGAAAATGTTGGAAAATCTCAGCAGGTCTGGCAGCATCTGTAAGGAGAAAAAAGAGCTGACATTTTGAGTCCAGATCACCCTTTGTCGAGGCTAAAAGGCATAGAAAGTGGAATATATTTAGACTGCAGAGTGAGGGTATGAAAAATGAACTATAGCCACAAAAACAAGGGGAAAGACTGCTAATGGCAGTCCATAGAAAGAATAAAATGTGTGAATGGCCAAACAGCAGAGAAGCTGAAATCAGAGGGTAAACTGTAACAGGTAGAGATGTGGGAGGATGGGTGGGGATAGGAGATAGTTTAGCAGCATAAATAGGTGGAATTTCAGGTATAAGGCATGGGTGACATTGTTGGTGTAGGCTCAATGGGCTGGATCGCCCGCTTCTGCACTGAAGAGATTCTATAATTCTAATTTCATGTCAGTTTCTTACAAATAAAGAAATGACATGATTTTTCTAAAGGACAAACTTTACATAGACACAGGGTTAAATCTCAACAACAAAAGTATTTCTTAACTGCTAAATCCTGAATACAAGAACTCCAAACTGATGTAATAACACAGTACGACACTCAAAACCACAACTTATTAATAAAAAGCTCCACTGAAAAATCACAGGCAAAAACCTCATATTTCTGCCCAAACCTCATACATCAGCCTGGGATGTGAGAAGACAACATGAATCAGTTAACCAACCCACCATGCTAATGAAAAGCTTCAGCGCGCATACACACACGCTCACATGCACACACACGCACACATGCACACACACATGGTAAATTACCCCTTGCAAGCCAGTCAATGTGACTTCCAGTCCATCTGCCCGAGAACTAAAGACTTGAGTTTTAACTGGCTTAATCACTGATGACTAATGTGTTTGTTTGAATAAATCTCTCAATATATGAGTGCGGCTACTCACAAAGCCCTGAGCTCATCATCCCCGTGGAAAGGTTTTAGACAAACAGGACCGTAATGACTCAAAGTCTGCTTTGTTTGTGCAATTTGCATAATTCCCAGAGATCTACTGGACTAAGTCATTAAGTGGAGAAAGTCACAGCTCACTGACTCAACAAATTATGAAACAGCCTCTCAGTGCCTGAGCCGCTTTTAATTCTTTTGTCCCACTGACATTACCACATGAAGTGGAAGCATTTCTAACGTATCATATTTCATAATACCTTACTGGAATTATAATAGGATAACGGTATATACTTTACCTTTAATATAGGCTCACAAGAGTAGGGAACACTAGAAATATCTTGTTAATACCCTGTATTAAATCAGATCGATGAAATAATAAAATGTAACTTGTTTCGAGTCTTATTCAAAAATGACACAATTCCAGTTGCAGTCAGGAGATGTCATTGTTCCTGTTTGGTTTCAGAATGGATAGATTGAAGAGCGCTTCCCACAATCCCTCTCCTTGAGGGTATCTAAAGTTACCTGTGGGAAACTTTCCCATCCCGCTCCTCACAGGAATCGTAGCGGGTGTTAGGGGGGGGACCATGCAAAGGTCTGTTGACCTCAGATGGGATTTTCGGTCTTGGGGCGAGTGCGGCTGGAAAATCTCACCCCATTTTTCTCTTTTAAAAAGTTTTGTTTTCACAAATAAGCATTGTAAGAGGTGCCTGCTCCCATTTACCCTGACAGTCAGCTCTTGACTGTCGGATTTTTATAAAGGACAAACTTTATATGGGCACGGGTTTTAATCTCGACCGCAAACGTGTCTATTGACGCTTAATTCCCTAATACAAGGGCTTTAAACTCGTGTAATAACACAGCACAACACTTCAAACCACAACTGATTAATAAAAGCCTCCTCTGAAAAACCATAGGCAAAACCCCACATTCCTGCCCAAACTTTAACTGATTCAACTCGAACCTCCTCAGGATTTTGTTGCTACTCTTCAGCCTCACCCCCATTTCCCTCGGATTTGGCTGATATTTACAATGTCTCATGGGGCTGGCCGTTTAGCGTGAGCTGACTCTCTTTGGTGACTGCAGTGCCAGACTCCAATGTCTTGGCCTTTTTATTACAAAACTTTGTTGAAAATATCTCGGCGCATTTCCTGGAGACATTCTGTTTGGATGCTCGGTGCTTAGCACTTTGTTACTCTCTTTAGCCTGATTCCTGCCTTGGTCCAGACAAGCCCATTCATTACGATGTAGTTTCCACAGCGAAAACAAATGAATCCCATTCAGGTTTATAAAAGCAAAATACTGCAGGTGCTGGAATCTGGAACAAAATCAGGAAATGCTGAAAAATCCCAGCAGGTCTGACAGCATCTGTGGAGAGAGAGCCGATGTCTCAAATCTGGATGATCCTCTGTCAGAGCCTCAAAACAGGTATGATGTCTCTGGCTCCCAAGTTGATATGCATGTGATAAAGTCCATTTCTCCTTCATTATTGCCTCTGTTTCTTTGTATAATGGTCATTTCCTGGAACCATCTGCTATGATGGTCTCCCAGAATTGTCTGATGGCCACTGTTTAGTGTTTTTGAGATGATGATTTCATGTTGTCCTTACACAATATTGATTTGCTTTTGGTGTTGACATGCATTGACCATTACCCCTTTACAGCACAGCCTGCCTCTGTGTGTTGAGGTTTGGCTTGTTTATTAGTTGTTTTTATGTCCTGAAGCTTTTGGGGTTTTATATTCAGTAAAAGTCCAGTTGGAGAGGATTCCTATCCAACTATATCTTTATCATTAACCAGCATGTTACATAATTCTTGCTGAATTTTAATTTTATAAAGCTGTTTATAACCCTTAGCTCAAAGGATATACTATAAATCATAAGATATAGTAACAGAATTAGGCCATTTGGTCCATCGAGTCTGCTTCGCCATTCAGTCATAGCTGATAAGTTTCTTAACCCCATTTTCCCCGTAACCTTTGATCCCCTTACCAATCAGGAAACTATCTATCTCTGTCTTAAATGCACTCAATGACCTGGCCTCCACAGCCTTCTGTGGCAATGAATTCCATAGATTCACCACCCTCTGGCTGAAGGAAATTCTTCTCACCTCGATTCTGAAGGGTCGTCCCTTTATTTTGAGGCTGTGCTCTTGGATTCTAGTCTCACCCACTAATGGAGAGACCTTCCCCACATCCACTCTATCCAGGCCTTTCAGTATTCTGTAAGTATCAGTGAGATCCCCCTTCATCCTTCTAAACTCCATCGAGTACAAACCCAGAGTCCTCAAATGCTCCTGATATGCCAAGCTTTTCATTGACTGGATCATTCTCGTGAATCTCTTGACGCTCTACAGAGCCAGCACACCCTTTGTTAGATACGGGGTCAAAGATTGCTCACAATACTCCAGATGTGGCCTGACTAAAGCCTCAGTAGTGCATCTGTGCCTCTGAGAGATATTGTTCGGGTGGATTCTCAGAGGCTTTTTCCCAGGGCTGGAATGGTTGCTACGAGAGGACTCAGGTTTAAGGTGCTGGGGAGTAGGTACAGAGGAGATGTCAGGGGTACGTTTTTCACTCAGAGGATGGTGAGTGAGTGGAATCAGCTGCTGTCGGTGGTGGTGGAGGCAAATTCGATAGGGTCTTTTAAGAGACTTCTGGATGAGTACATGGGATTTAATAGGATTGAGGGTTATAGGTAAGCCTAGTAGGTAGGGATGTCATCGGCGCAACTGGTGGGCCAAAGGGCCTGTTTGTGCTGTAGTTTTTCTATGTTCTATATTCTATGTTCTATGTATTCTAGTCCTCTTGAAATTAATGCTAACATTGCATTTACCTTCCTAACTACCAAGTCAACTAACAAGCTAACCTTAAATTAATCCTGAACTCGGATTCTTAAGTCCCTTTGTGTTTCCAATTTCTGAATTCTCTCCCCATTTAGAAAATAGTCTACACCTCTATTCTTCCTACCAAAGTGCATAACTGTACACTTTCCCACATTGTATTCCACCTGCCACTTCTTCGCCCATTCTTCTAACCTGTCCAAGTCTTTCCGCAGCCTCCCCACCTCCTCAATATCACCTGTCTTATCTTTGTATCACCTGCAAACTTAGCCACCATGTCCTCAGTTCCTTCATCTAGATCATTTAAGTAGAGTGAAAAGTTGTGGTCCCAACACTGACTCCTGCAGAACTCCACTAGTCTCTGGCTGCCATCCTGATAAGGACTCCTTTATTCCTCACTCCCTGCCTTCTGCCAGTCAGCCAATCTTCTATCTACGATAGCACCTTGCCTCAAACAATATGAGCCCTTATCTTACTCGGCAGCCTCTGTGTGGCATCTTATCAAAGGCCTTCTGGAAATCTAAATAGATAGGGTAAGACATCTTTTGGCTAATGGGTGGAATTTTACAGCCCCATTGCAATGAAGAAAGATCCGTAAAATGCAAGAAGTCATTCAAATCTCCATTGTCTTTTGACTTGATTGAAAAATCCTGCCAATGGGAGGAGCTGGAAAATCCTTCAATCATTTATGAGTGACCCACATTGCTCTTCTCAAACTATGGCTTTTGACCAGAGTTTAAGTTGTGATCAAATCATAAAGCGTCGGATTCTCCAGCCTCGTCCGCAACTGGAATTCACCAGCCCAACTCAACCGAACGCAGATTCGGCTAAGCGCCAAATTCTCCTTTCTCACTGGCAACGGGGTATGAAGGACCAGGGAATGTTAGGGATGGGTTAACATACATTCCAATTAAGTCCTAATTTAATGTCAGTTATTCATTGGAAGTCACTGATATATAAAGGGGTCACAGGTGGCACTATTTTGTTGGTGGACAATTGTGTGTGAAGTTGGATCAAAGAAATAAAGGGATTTTGTGAAGAAGCAGAACTCTTGTCTCTTTTACTCTATAGCTAATGTGAGGCCCAAACAGTGGTAGCAGAGGATGGTTGCTGGATCCAAGTAAAGAGCAGCAAATGATGACCGTTTTGAAAAAAAGACTTCACTCAAATTTGAATCAATAAAGGAGTGAATAGGAAATAGTGAAATGGCTGAATCCAGAATAAAAGTGTCAGGATATGACTATCTACTATTATTTTCAGAAACTGAACCTTATGGTCAATGGAGAAGTGAAGTCATTGTGTGGATTAAGGTAACCAGTTTGGGAAAAAGAAAACAAGGAATGACCTTGACTCTTTCTTTACCATACAGAAGAAAAATCAGACAGAGTATTTTCTGAATTGGCATTGGAGCATTTGGACTCGGAAGTTTCAGACACCTTATTAAATTTCATGGATAAGGTTTATCAAAAGGATGACTTATTCAGTGTGTATGAGGCCTGGTCAGAATTTGATAGGTTTTGGAAATGAGAGGATATTTCTATTGAAGAGTATATGATGGAATTTAATAGACTATATAAAAGGCTGCAAAAACACCGCATGGAATTTCCACAGTCTGTGTTGGCATTTAAGTTATTGGACTGTGCTGAAGTGACCAATGTGGATTGGCTCCTGGTTTTGACAGCAGTTAAGTTTGAAGATAATATCTTATTTGATCAAATGACAGAACATAGAACATAGAACATTACAGCGCAGAACAGGCCCTTCGGCCCACGATGTTGCGCCGACCAGCTTTTAAAAAAAAACAACACTAACCCACTAATCTAAACCAATCCCATTTCGTCCATAAACCTATCCACAGATCTCTTAAACGCCCCCAAACTAGGCGCATTTACAACTGCAGCTGGCAGGGCATTCCAGTCCCTCACCAACCTCTGGGTAAAGAACCTACCCCTGACATCAGTCCTATAACTACCCCCCCTTAATTTAAAGCCGTGCCCCCTCGTGCTAGCTTTCTCCATCCTAGGAAAAAGGCTATCACTATCCACCCTGTCTAAACCTCTAATCATCTTATATGTTTCAATAAGGTCCCCTCTTAGCCGCCTTCTTTCCAGCGAAAACAACCCCAAATCTCTCAGTCTCTCCTCATAGGATCTCCCCTCCATACCAGGCAACATCCTGGTAAACCTCCTCTGCACCCTCTCCAAAGCCTCTACATCCTTCCTGTAATGTGGGGACCAGAACTGCACACAATACTCCAAGTGCGGCCACACCAGAGTTGTGTACAGTTGCATCATGACGCTGCGACTCCTAAATTCAATCCCCCTACCAATAAACGCCAAGACACCGTATGCCTTCTTAACAACCTTATCTACTTGATTCCCAACTTTCAGGGATCTATGTACACATACACCTAGATCCCTCTGCTCATCCACACTATTCAAAGTCCTCCCGTTAGCCCTATACTCAACACATCTGTTATTCCTACCGAAATGAATTACCTCACACTTCTCCACATTAAACTCCATCCGCCACCTCGCGGCCCAGCTCTGCAACCTTTCTAAGTCACCCTGCAAACTATGACACCCTTCCTCACAATCTACCACACCTCCGACTTTGGTGTCATCAGCAAACTTACTAATCCACCCAACTATACCCTCATCCAGATCATTAATAAAAATTACAAACAGCAGTGGCCCCAAAACAGATCCCTGAGGCACACCACTCGTAACCGAACTCCATGACGAATATTTACCATCAACCACCACCCTCTGTCTCCTATCTGCTAGCCAATTCCTGATCCAATTACCTAGATCACCCCCAATCCCATACATCTGCATTTTCTGCAGAAGCCTACCATGGTGAACCTTATCAAACGCCTTACTAAAATCCATATACACCACGTCAACTGCCTTACCCCTATCCACCTCTTTGGTCACTTTCTCAAAGAACTCGATAAGGTTAGTAAGGCACGACCTACCCGCTACAAAACCATGCTGACTGTCTCTGATCAATTCATTACTCTCCAAATAACTATAAATCCTGTCTCTAATAATCCTTTCCAAAACCTTACCCACCACAGAAGTAAGACTCACTGGTCTATAATTCCCAGGGAAGTCTCTGCTCCCCTTCTTAAACAATGGGACAACATTTGCTGTCCTCCAATCTTCCGGTACTATACCAGAGACCAACAACGACCTGAAGATCAGAGCCAGAGGCTCCGCAATCACCTCTCTTGCCTCCCAGAGAATCCTAGGGTAAATCCCATCCGGATCAGGGGACTTATCTATTTTCAAACCCTCTAAAATATCCAGCACATCCCCCGTATCAACTGCAATACTATCTATTTTACACCCCTGCACCCCAGTGTCCTCCTCAGCTACATTCATGTCCCCTTGCGTGAACACCGAAGAGAAATATTGGTTCAACGCCTCTCCAATCTCCTCCGGTTCCACACACAACTTCCCTCTACTGTCTGTAACTGGCCCTAATCTTGCCCTAACCAACCTTCTGTTCTTGACATACCTGTAAAACGCCTTAGGGTTCTCCTTAATCCTATCAGCCAAAGTCATCTCATGTCCTCTTTTAGCCCTTCTTAACTCCCTCTTCAACTCCCTCCTAGCCAATCTAAAACTTTCTAATGCACTACCTGAGCCCTCAAGCCTCATCCGAACATAAACCTCCTTTTTCTTCCTAACCAACGAATCAACTTTTTTAGTGCACCACGGTTCCCTGGGCCTACCAAATCCTCCTTGCCTGACAGGGATATACCTATCACAGACCCGCAGTAGCTGCTCCTTGAAAAATCTCCACATCTCGGACGTTCCCAGTCCCTGTAATCTCCTAGTCCAACCAATGCTTCCTAATTCTCTCCTAATAGCCTCGTAATTACCCTTCCCCCAGCTGAAACTACTGACCCAAGGTTCATGCCTATCCCTTTCCATCACCAAGGTGAACGTAATCGAATTGTGGTCACTATCCCCAAAATGCACACCAACTTCCAAGTCTAGCACCTGGTCTGGCTCATTACCCAGCACCAAATCCAATATAGCCTCACCTCTAGTCGGCCTATCTACATACTGAGTCAAAAAACCTTCCTGCACACTTTGAACAAAAACTGACCCCTCTAACGAGCTAGAGCTATAGCAATTCCGATCAACATGAGTAAAGTTAAAGTCCCCCATAACAATTACCCTATTACTTTCACTCCTAACAAGGATCATCTCCGCAATCCTTTCCTCAACCTCTCTAGAACTTTTTGGAGGTCTATAAAAGACTCCCAACAGGGTGACCTCTCCTCTCCTATTTCTAATCTCAGGCTTAAAAAAAAATTTCTAGGAAAACATTTTATCCCCATGGCTGTTATGATACAAAGAGGTCTGTCAGTGGTGAAGCAGAATGTGGAAGATACACTATTGACAGGATGGCGAGATTGTACAGGCACAAGCAGGCTATGAGATTATGGAGAAGATTGGGACCCAGAAATTACAAGGACAGAAACCCCTTTAATACCCATAACAAGAGGAAGGATATGGAGAATGGTAACAGGAAAATGAACCCCAGAAATGCCCAGGGTATGATAAATCAGTACTTTCAGTGTAGTCAAAATTTCATTATGCTTTCAACTGTTTGAAATGATTTAATAGTGTTTGAAGCTACACATGACAGGGAAGAATAGGAAGAGGAAAGAGATACTGACCAGAAAGAAGGCATTGTCTTATTAACAAGAAGTTTTACTCCTGTAATGAGAGTTTTGGTTACAGAGGCCTTCAATTGTACCATATTAGACAGTGGCTCCGCATCTACTGTGTGGAATTGACAGGTTAAAATGTTACCTGGACTCTTTAAATGCTGAAAATTGGAACAAGATGAAAGAATTTGAAATTTCCACAAGTTTTCGGTTTGGGGATAATATCCTGAAGTCACTGAAGAGTGGTGATTTCTTGCAATATTATCGGAATGAATCCTTTCCTTAGCACAGATGTCGTGTCAAGTGAGATCCTGCGCTTCTGAGTAGACCATCGATGAAGAAAGCACACATGAAAATGGATATAGAAAATGATAAGTCAACACTTTTGGAAAAACAGCGGACTTACAATTTACACAGTCGGGACACTATCATATTCTGTTAATGAAAAATAATCTTTTGGATAAAGAGGTTAAGGAAGTGTTATTAGCAGCTGGAAATGGGACTTCAGCTGATAAAAAGTTCATTGTGTTGAAACTGCATAGGCAATTTGCACATCCATCTCGGAGGCTGAAAAATTTATGAAAGGATTCAGGGGTAAGAGATGAGGATTATACCAAACTGACAGAACAGGTCAGTGATCGGTGTGAGATTTAATAGGAAATACAGAAGGACACCATGGATAATAACTGTACCTTTAGCCAGAAATTTTAATGACATTGTGGCCATGGACCTTAAGATGTGGGATAAAGCAAATAATACATTTTGCACTTTGACTAAATCTGATCGCTAAATCTATAATCAACCATTGTACGTAGTAAGGAAAAGAGTAATTCTGGATCAGATCAGGAAAATGGATAGGGACAGGAAGGGAGCTACTGGCAAAGTTCCTTATAGACAATAGGGGGGAGTTTGCTCACAATGAGCTTAGGGCTTGGTGTGAATATCATGGTCATGAATATGGCTGTGGAAAGCCCATTTAGTAACGGGGTGTGAGAAACTATGGGGGCCATTGTCCCAAAAGTGCTGAATTGGTGGGAAAACTGTTCTAAATCCCAACTGTTTTGTCAGTTCAGACTTCTCACCTGAATCTCCGCACTGTGACTGCAGAGGTCCCAGTCGTGAATCTCATTAAAATCCCCGGGGGCGGTGAGACCTGTTCTCGCCAGAGTTTGACCATCCTAGAACTCTATACATGCACAGTGGTCCCGATCTGTCACACTCTCTGTTTGTTGACCAGCCCTGGACCCCTGCAATGCTGCCCTGCCAGCCCTGACTCCCCTCTTCCCCCTTCCCTCCCCACCATCCCGGACCGCCCCCATTGCATATCTGTCCCAATCACTGCCCTCCCTCCATCCAGGACTGATCCTGTCTGCAAGGTGGCAGCAGGGCCCCCAACCGCACTGATTGCCCTTTGGCCAAGGTGCCCCCTGGGCATGGGCACTTTGTCTCTTGGCCAGTGCCAGGGGTTACAGGCCCTTATCACAGATGTTTTAGATCATTTCAGGCCCAATGCTCCAGTAGCCGCAAGTCTGAGCTGCGGAGAGTGAATGTGTGGGTGCCGTCGAAATATGGTGGCAGATGGATCTTTGTCCCCATGAGGTAATGGTGAAATGGATGAATCCCAGTCTGGTCCACCACAAGATTAAACAAGCTACTCATTTAGGCATAAATAATGAGTTGGCAATCTGGAACGGCAACCTGCCCCCATCGCCCTGTGGGAATCGCAGTGATTTTCCCACCAGTTACTGCACCCCTTGTTTGGGTGGGATCCTTTGCACCAACTGAACAAGCAAATGGGGCCTCATTTTAACATCTCATCCAAAAGGCAGCAATTATAACAGGGCAGCACTCCCTCAATACTCCATTGGTGTGTCAATCTCGATTTCTACAGTCAGGACCTGGTGTGTACCTTGAACCCAAAACCTTGTGACTCAGACCAGAATGTTCCCAGCAGAGTGACCATCATCCCAGAGAGACTCAATTCACAGATACTCAAGAGCTTCACCCAATGCCTGTCTTTCATTCAGTTTTTCCCTCAGAAACAAAGTAATTTCACACCAACACTTCCGAGGCAACCGTCAATTCGGGCTGAACTCATTCCGCGGGTCTCTCACTTTCGCAATCAGCTACTTCAAACACGGACACTACTCCTAAAACTAAACCACACCCAGTCACTCCTACTTTCTCTTTAGATTACCAGCTTGCTAGGCCAACCAACCCAGCCATTCCGACTCCTTCTGACTAAGACGGTCAATCGAACGCCAACTATTTTTCTCTCATCTACACTTGGATTAAAACTCCCAAATACATTTTCCCTGCAGCCCTCAGTGAAAAATTATTCCAGGCTTGATTCAAATCTACCTTCCAAAGATGAAATGTGGCATTATGATTAACTGTACAATCTTCCTCCCTCCAATCTGCTGGTTTAAAACCAAATATCAAAGACTCACACTAATTACATGTTTCTCATGACCTTTAGAAAATAGAATGCTTTACCTCCGGTTAATTCTTCACTGCAGTCCCTGTATCTAAGGAAAAATATACTGGCGTTACAGGCAGTTCAGAGAAGGTCCATTAGGTTGCTCTTGGGTATGGAGGGATTTTCTTATGTGCAGAGTTGAGTAGATTGGGCCTGTACTCACTGGAGTTTGGAAGTATGAAAGGTGACATTATTGAGACATATAGGATTCTCATGACAGGATAGATGTTGAGGGGTTATTTCGCCTTGGGGCGGAGTCTAGGACCAGGGGCAAAATCTCAGAGTAATGGGTCACCCATTTAACACAGAGATGAGGAGGAATTTCTTCTGAGCGCAGGGAATCTGTGGAATTCTTAACTGTAGAGGCTGGGTCATTAAGTATGTTTGAGACAGACAGATTTTTAATCATAAGGGAATCAAGGGTTTGGGGGAAAAGGTAGGAAAGTGGAATTGAGGATTATCACATCAGATTGGCCATGATCACATGGGCCAAATGGCCTACTTATGCTACTTATGGTACTATGGTGTAGTCAGCATTGTAATGCAGGCAAGTGTTAATGTCAGCAACAATATCTTTCAATCAAGTACAGGCTACCTAGGTTACAGAGGGATCTACCTCAAGATGTACACCAGTGCTGTACTACTGAGGTTCCCAGTTAGTGTTAAGTTACAGATGCCTTAAGATGTAGGATTATAGTCACTGAAGCTGACATGTGAAGTCTCACACACAGCCAGCAGAGAACAGAGACTGCCATCTCTTCAATGTGAAGTGGAGTTGAATGTAAGTGTGAATATTCTCATTTATTTCTTTCCTATACAAACATCCCGAAATAATAAGTCGAAGCACAAACCTTTGAAACAGAAGACTGTAGGGACCATGCAAAACTAAAGGTGCAAATCAGCATTGCCTCATGCTATCATTTGGAGACGGACAGATGAGATCAATTTAAAAATCTCTTGCAGAGTATATTTTTCAATGGATTTAGATGGACAAGGGAAATGTGTTTCTAAAATTGGCTTCAGCCTGCTGTATTCCCGGAGTGACAGTTACGTGTTTGTGTCATGAAGACCACAAGAGTTGTCTCGGTTAAAGCTCAATAAATTCTTCAAATTATTGATCATTTGAAGGCCAGTGGATATTTTATATATAATGGTCTGTTCATTTCAAGTCTGCTTTCAATTGCTGTCAAATGTCAGTAGCAAATAGATTGTAGTTGGCTAAGGTTCCCAGCTAATCAGGTTTCAGAATTCGACCTCTGGGAAGGAATCGGCTGATTATCAAATAGACCTCCTTTAACATTATGGTAAAGGCAGCTGTATAATTGAGAAACAATGTGGCTGTTTCCCCAGTTGACTGTTTCTCAATGCACTCACCATGTGAGCGGAACAACAGGATACCTTCGATCAGAGAGAGGTTGAAAAGCAAAGAACTAAAAACATAAGATAGCGTCTTAATTTAATTCTTTTTATTAATCACTCATGGGAAATGGGCATCACTAGTTGGCCAGCATTTATTGCCCATCTCTAGTTGCCCACGGAGGGCAGTTGAGAATCAACCACATTGCTACAGGTCTGGAGTCACATATAGGTCAGACCAGGTAAGAACAGCAGATTTCCTTCTCCAAAGGACATCAGTGAACCAGATGGGCTTTCTCAACAATCGATCATAGTTTCACGGTAATTAGTAGATTCTTAATTCCAGTTATTTATTGAATTTGAAGTCCACCATCTGCTGTGATGGGACTCAAACCTGGGTCCCTGGAACATTAGCTGAGTTTCTGGATTAATAGCCTAACAATAATACCACTAGGCCAAAAAGGTCTTCGTGCCTCTTTGTCCCTTCAGTGTTCTCCAGTCTGCAGCCCTTCCAGATCTGTGTGCTTTTCCAATTACAACCTCTTGAGCATGCCCCATGTTCATCAATACATGTTTGGTGGCCATAGCTCAGGAATTCTCTCCTAACCCTCCCCACCTCTCTGTAGCTCTTTCCTCCTGTAAGTTACTCCTTACCATGTGACATGGTAGCACAGTGGCTTAGCGCTGCTGCTTCACAGCTCCAGGGTCTTGGGTTCGATTCCTGGCTCGGGTCACTGTCTGTGTGGAGTTTGCACATTCTCCTCGTGTCTGCGTGGGTTTCCTCCAGGTACTCCAGTTTCCTCCCACGGTCCAAAGATGTGTGGGTTAGGTTGATTGGTCATGCTAAGAAATTGCCCCTTAGTGTCCAGGGGTGCATAGGTTAGAGGGATTAGTGGGTATAATATGTAGGGATATGGGGGTAGGGCCTGGGTGGGATTATGTTTGGTGCAGACTTGATGGGCTGAAGGGCCTCCTTCTGCACTGTAGGGTTCTATGATTAAAATCCATCTCCCCTTTGACCAAATCTTCTGCCACCTGTCCCCATATCTTCTTTTTTTTTGACTCAGTAGCAGATTTTTGTTCACTGTTTCCTCTGCGAAGGAAATGTATAAATAGAAGTTGCTGCTGAAACTAAGCACATTTTTTTTAAACTGTTTATCATTTAAATAAGTTTAAATTCCGTTATGCATTATTTTAGGATGTCTTAAGATGCCATGTGGCCAATTAAGATCATTTGAGGTGTATTATAGGAAAGATTTGTATTTTTAGCAATCCATTGTGTCTTCATTCTTCTACACGTTATTTTACTTGTGCTGTCCAACACAAAAAAGCAAAGTAAAGCCATTTGTTCAAATTAACTTTTCATTGTACAGCACAGTGAAGGGACATAGACAGAGTGGATAGCTTTTTCCCAGGGTGGAAGAGTCAATTACTAGAGGGCACAGGTTTAAGGTGCGAGGGGTAAGGTTTAAAGGAGATGTACGAGGCAAGTCTTTTACACAGAGGACGGTGGGTGCCTGAAACTCACTGCCGGGGAGGGTATGAAAGCAGATACGATAGTGAGTTTAAAGGGGCATCTGGACAAATACATGAATAGGAAGGGAATGGAGAGATAAGGTCCCCAGGAGGGGAACGGGTTTTAGTTCAGTCGGGCAGCATGGTCAGTGCAGGCTTGGAGGGCTGAAGGGTCCGTTCCTGTGCTGTAATTTTCTTTGTTTTTTGGTCCTTGTTCACAGACAAAGACAGCTGTGTCAAAAAGCTATCTCTGAGGGAGATTAGAATGACATTGAGTCAATTATGCACTGATAGTTCATGCTTGCTGGGGTTTTTTTTAAGGAATTAAATTTTGGAATGAAGGACTTCTAACAAAATTCTCCTTCTTTGTGTGATATCTGCCAGTCCCACAAACCTTGGAAATTCCTGCACTCTTCGAATTCTGACCTCCTGAGCATCTCTAATCTTAGCCACTCTGCCAGTGCTGGGTGTTCTTTTATCTTTCAAGGCCCCTAGCTCTGGAAATCGTACTGTGGAGTGGGATTTTCCGGCAGCGTTCACCCCAGTGTCAGAAAATTCCACCCAAAGTCAACGGACTTTTGCATGGTCCATGGCCCATCCGCTACGATGCCCGTGGCAGACATGAAAATTCTGCCCTTGGTTTATATTTCAAAATGTCTCAAAGCACTTTATTAAAAATTAAAAATGAGACTGTCCTATTGTGCCCTAAGTCTCTCAGCCCTTTGATATCTCTTTCGTACGTTGAGACGATTCCTCAGAATATATCTCTTTGAATGAGCCTTGCTCATCTGCTATAATTCTCTTTATGTGGTTCAGTTTCAAGGTGCATTGACCATGCTAAATTATCCCTCAATGTATCTGAACAGACACTGAAGTGTGGCGACTAGAGAATTCATTGCAGTGTTAGTGTATGTAAGCCTACTTGTGACACCAACAAATAGACTTTAAGATAAGTTTTATAATGTTCTTGTTGAATATTGTTAGTTTTGTGAAATTAAAGTGATTGTTGTAAGATAGCACCTTGGTAGTTGCATGGCTATGTTCAGCATTTTGAAGGTTAAAATTGTTTTTTCTGATTTCCTTTGCAAACATCGGGATTACGCCAGTCAAATGAGCAGTGTGTGGAATGGCGGGAGGATGCTGAGGGTGGTGCAACTTTTCATTTGCCATGGGAGGTAGTGGAAGCAGATACGACAGTGATTTTTAAGAGGCATCTGGACAAATACTTGAATGGGATAGGATATGGTCCCCAAAAGGGTAGGGGGGTTTAGTTCAGTCAGGCAGTATAGTTGGTGCAGGCTTGGAGGTCCGAAGGGCCTGTTCCTGTGCTGGAATTTTCTTTGTTCTTTATATCACTTCTATGAAAAGATTTCTTATATTTTGTTCTCATTCTGTATGCTTGGCTGAGAATCAGCAAAGGGTGTTGCTTTCACAATTGGAGGGAGCTGTTGACTTTGTTTGATTGACACCTTGAAGTGGTTATAACAAATTGTTCTTTCTGAGTCTCTGTGTTTATTTGCACAGGATCAAACAGGAATATGAAATATTTGAAACGTCTGATATTGAAACTGTAATGGTTCATGTATAAATATGATAAGGGCTGTAAAAGATGCAGATTTCTTCAAAAGGAGATTTGTGATACTTTTTCTGAGCAGTTCTACCCACGCTGCTGTTACTATTGGATCCAATTATTCTGTAGGTAGTGTGTACTGGATGATTTGGCATGCAGTGTATGAGGGGCCAATGTGATAAGTGGGGAGGGGGGTGAGGGTTTCGAGGGTTTACAACACAATATTTCACAGAGAACCAAGGTGGGCCTTTTAAATAACTCACCTCATCACTCACCCTCTGGCTGCTTCTGATCTGTAGCCTGACTCCATCCCAACCTGCAAACCTCCCTACCCCTCACCTGCTGGACAAAAACAAAGCCACTCTAACAAAAAGAATGGGAATAGAGGGAAAGCAGTTAAATTTGCTGACTCAATCTAGGCCACTTGGTAGCAAAGATCTGGGCCCAGGTCTTAATAGACTGTTAATAATAGTCAATTTGGCTACTGGAGGTGGAAACGCCTGCCACCCTCACCCCCTCCCTGACCCACCCTCAGGAAATAGCTTATGGGTAGGTTGGAGTCAGAGGGCTGGCCCCCAATCCATGTCACTGAATTCTTCACCCACTCACCTCCACACCTGTCCCCATAAGGACCTAAACCTAGGGCGGCACATCAGCACAGTGGTTAGCACTGCTGCTTCACAGCTTCAGGGTCCTGGGTTCGATTCCCGGCTCGGGTCACTGTCTGTGTGGAGTTTGCACATTCTCCTCGTGTCTGCATGGGTTTCCTCCCACAGTCCAAAGATGTGCGGGTTAGGTTGATTGGTCATGCTAAGAAATTACCCTTAGTGTCCAGGGATGCATAGGTTAGAGAGATTAGTGGGTATAATATGTAGGGATATGGGGGTAGGGCCTGGGTGGGATTGTGTTTGGTGCAGACTCGATGGGCTGAAGGGCCTCTTTCTGCACTGTAGGATTCTTTGAAATCTTCTATGATTTAAACATCCACCTCCACAAGTCCCCCTGGCAATTCTCTCTCCAAAGAATCAGGCTCAAGACTTGGTATAAAATGTTAATATTTTTAACTTCCACACAGTCACGATGACAGCACTTTTGTCTCTGTGCCTGTGGGATATCTGTAGCACATGCATACAATTACACAGATAATTATGTACATGTATATATCATTTCCTGTACATATATATAATCCTTACATTTATATAAATAGGTACCATTTGTCTTCCTTTTCTCTTTTAGCTGTCATTTCTTCATGATATAATGATATTAGGGATACAATGGCTGAGTTCTGACTGTCCCGTGAGAATAACCTGTTTAGACCAAAATCCTAATGAGAAGAATTCAATTGTGGTATATGACTGAAAAATCTCAAGTGTTTCAATTGTGTAGAGTGTAACTGCACTCTGATTCTTGTGTCCCAGTCCCGAGTGATCATTAGCAAAGGCTCTCCTCTGCTGCCTGCTTGCTGTGATATAAGAACATAAGAAATAGGAGCAGGAGTAGGCCATCTAGCCCCTTTAGCCTGCCCCGCCATTCAATAAGATCATGGCTGATCTGTCGTGGCTCAGTTCCACATTCCCGCCCTCTCCCCATAACCCTTAATCCCCTCGCTTATCAAAAACCCATCAACCCGCGTCTTAAATATATTGAGCGAGGCAGCCTCCACCACTTCAACGGGCAGAGAATTCCAGAGATTCACCACCCTTTGAGTGAAGAAGTTCCTCCTCAACTCCGTTCTAAACCGCCCCCCCTTTATCTTGAGGCTGTGCCCTCTAGTCCTACTGTCCTTTCTGAGCGGGAAGAGCCTCTCCACCTCTATCCTATCCATCCCATTCATCATCTTATATGTCTCAATGAGATCTCCCCTCATTCTTCTAAACTCTAACGAGTACAAGCCTAGTTTATTCAGCCTCTCCTCATAGCTCAACCCGCTCAACTCCGGTATCAGCCTAGTAAACCTCCTCTGCACTCCCTCCAAGGCCAAAATATCCTTGCGTAAGTGCAGCGACCAAAACTGCACACAGTACTCCAGCTGCGGCCTCACCAGTGCCCTGTACAGTTGTAGCAAGACCTCCCTACTTTTATATTCAATCCCCCTCGCTATGAAGGCCAGCATCCCATTTGCCTTCCTGACCACCTGCTGCACCTGCAGGCTGGGTTTTTGTGACTCATGCACAAGGACCTCGAGGTCCCGCTGCACCGTCGCATGCTGCAGTTTTTCTCCATGTAAGTAATAGTCCTTCCCACCATTATTCCTACCAAAGTGGACAACTTCACACTTGCTAACATTAAATTCCAATTGGTCAATGCTGTAGATGAGGATTTTCTTTGGTAAAAGTAGCAGATTTATCAAACCTGATTACTTTAACTGACTTGACCTGTTGCTCAACTATTTACTGATAGTCTGTTGCATGAGATTCAGCCAATGTTTGACAAATTTACTAATTTTGCATTATGAAACACAAAGAAAGATTGATACTTCACAAATTAGATTTTCCATCCGCCCCAAGGCCAGAAAATTCCTTCCGAGGTCAATGGACTTTTGCATAGTCCAATTCCCAAATCCCGCAAGTTCCAGGCACCCACCATCCTCTGTGTAAACAAAAACTTGCCTCATCCATCTCCTTTAAACCTTGCCCCTCACACCTTAAGCCTATTCCCCCTAGTAATTGACTCTTCTGCCTTGGATAAAAGCTTCTGACTATCCATTCTGTTCATGCCCCTCATAATCTTGTAGACTTCTATCAGGTCACCCCTCAACCTTCATCACTCCAGTGAGAACAAACCAAGTTTCTCCAATCTCTCCTCAAAGCTAATGCCCTCCACACCAGGCAACATCCTGGCAAATCTTTTCTGTACCCTCTCCGAAGCCTCCACATCCTTCAGGTAATGTGGAAACCAGAATCCTTCATGGCTATGAACCCCATGGCGGTGGGACAGGAAAATTCTGCCCTTGGTTTATATTTTAAAATATCTAAAAGCACCTGACTAAAAACTAAAAATGAGACTGTCTGACCCAAAATTAGTATGCAGGCTTTAAGGGTCCATGGGGAGTGGGTGGATGGGCATGAGTTGGCACTGAGTTGATAGAGGGTATAAGGGACCATGGGGAGGGGGGGGTTGTTTCACAATGTGGAATTAGTAATTGTTTAAAGTTTGGAAGCAGCTTTTTGCTTATTTATCTGCAATTTAAAATGTCAAGCTGGTTAAGGAAATCCAGACTGTTTATAACCTTGATGAATGGAATCAGCTAGGCAAATCATTACTTGTATTATATTTAAATAGGACCATTCACCATGAAGCTGTTGTATGATAAAGTCAAGGGGCACATTAGGGAAAATCAGTTGGTCACATAGCCTGGATATACAAATAGAGGATTGAGATACAAAGTGAGCAGATAAATGAGTCGATGTTGGGGTAAGTTGGTCAATTTTACATTGTGCTGCACATCATTTGCTCACTGCTGACAACGAGTTTGACATTTTAAAAGCTCATGCATGTTACACAACGCGTTCGTCAAAATAAAGCAACCCATTTAATCAGAGCCAGATTTCATGTCACAGATCAAATTCGTATTCCCTTTCTGTGGATGATGGCTCTGTTCTCCAGTTTGTCAAAGACAGTACGCTGTCTTCCATTACTTTCCAAAAAAAACTGAGTTCAAAACTTGGCTTAATGTGAATGGACGAGGGTGAAATATAGCTCAAAAACGTCTTTAATTTTCTTTCTGAAAGTCTCACATCAAATCCTACAAACGGAGAAAAGAGAGCTAGATCAGTTGGCTGGAATTCTCTTGAATTTTTGACATTCTTGGAGAACTACAGAAATTGTTAGCACAGAAGGAAGTTATTTTGTTCATTTTTTTGTCAGCTAATCAACAACAAAGAACAAAGAAAATTACAGCACAGGAAGGAGCCTTTTGGCCCTCCAAGCGCCAAACATGCTGCCCATTTGAACTAAAGCCCCTACCCTTCAGGGGACCATGTCCCTCTATTCCCATCCTATTCATGGATTTGTCAAGACACCCCTTAAAAGTCGCTATTGTATCTGATTCTGCTACTTCCCCAGGCAGCGAGTTCCAAGCACCCACCACCCTCTGTGTAAAAAAAAAACTTGCCTTGTACATCTCTTTTAAACTTTGCCCCTCACAACTTAAGGCTATGTCCCCTAATAATTGACTCTTCCACCTTAGGAAAGAGCTTCTGACTATCCACTCTATTCATGCCCCTTATAATCTTGTAGACTTCTACCAGGTTGCCCCTCAATCTTCGTCATTCCAGTGAGAACAAACCAAGTTTCTCCAATCTCTCCTCATAGCTAATGCCCTCCATTACCAGGCAACATCCTGGTAAATCTTTTCTGTACCTCCTCCAAAGCCTCCACATCCTTCTTGTAATGTGGCGACCAGAATTGAACACTATATTCCCAGCGCAGCCTAGCTCAGGTTCTATGAAGCTGCAATGTGACTTGCCAATTTTTAAACTCAATATCCCAGCCGATGAAGCAAACATGCATTATGCCTTTTTGACTACCTTCTCCACCTGTGTTGCCACTTTCGGTGACCTGTGTACCTATACACGAGACCCCTCTACCTATCAATACTCTCATGAATTTGATTGAGTTTTTTGAGGAAGTGACGAAGATGATTGATGAGAGTAAGGCAGTGGATGTTGTCTACATGGACTTCAGTAAGGTCTTTGACAAGGTCCCTCACGGTAGACTGGTGCAGAAGATGAAGTTGCATGGGATCAGAGGTGAGCTGGCAAGGTGGATACAAAACTGGCTCGGTCAAAGACGACAGAGGATAGCAATGGAAGGGTGTGTTTCTGAATGGAGGGCTGTAACAAGTGGTGTTCCCCAGGATTCAGTGCTGGGATCTTTGCTGTTTGTAATATATACAAATGATTTGGAAGAAAATGTAACTGGTTTGATTAGTAAGTTTGCAGTCAACACAAAGGTTGATGGATTTGCGGATAGCAATGAGGACCATCAGAGGATACAGCAGGATATAGATCAGTTGGAGACTTGAGCGGAGAGATGGTAGATGGAATTTAATCCAGACAAGTGTGATGTAATGCATTTTGGAAGGTCTAATACAGATAGGAAATATGCAGTAAACAGCAGAATCCTTAGGAGTATTGATGGTAAAGGCATCTGGGTGTACAGGTACACACATTTCTGAAAGTGGCAATGCAGGTGGAGAAGGTAGTCAAGAAAGCATACAGGATGCTTGCCTTCATCAGCCGGGATATTAAGTTTAAAAATTGGCAAGTCATGTTGCAACTTTATAGCACATTAGTTAGGCCGCACTTGGAATATAGTGTTCCATTCTGGTCACCACACTACCAGAAGGATGTGGAGGCTTTGGAGAGGGTACAGGAAAGATTTACCAGGATGTTGAACGGTATGGAGGGCATTAGCTATGACGAGAGGTTGGAGAAACTTGGTTTGTTCTCATTGGAGTGACGGATGTTGAGGGGAAACTTGATAGAAGTCTTAAAGATTCTGAGGGGCAAGGACAGAATGGATAGTCAGAAGCTTTTTCCCAAGAGGAAGAGTCAATTCGTAGGGGACATAGGTTTAAGGTGCGAGGGGCAAGGTTTAAAAGAGATGTATGAAGCAGATTTTTTACATAGTGGTGGGTGCCTGGAACTCGTTGCTGGGGGAAGTAGTGGAAGCAGATACAATAGTGATTTTTAAGGGGCATCTTGACAAGTACATGAATGAGATGGGAATAGAGAGATATGGTCCCCTGAAGGGTAGGGGGTTTTAGTTAAGTCAGGCAGCATGGTCGGTGCAGGCTTGGAGGGCCGAAGGGCCTGTTCCTGTCCTGTGATGTTCTTTGTTCTGAAGGGTTCTGCCATTTACTATATATTTCCCACCTGTATTAGATGTTCCAAAATGCATTACCTCACTTTTGTCTGGATTAAACTCCAAAAAAACAACTTGCATTTATATAGAGTGCTTGATTTAGTCAAATGATCCAAGTTCTCCACCAAGCCAAGGATGAGGATATTAGGAGATGTACCAAGTTGTGCAGTGAAGAAGGTGAGGGGTTCACAAGAGCAAAACTAGTTACCCCCATTGAGGAGAGAAATGAAAAGATCTTGGAGGTTGCAGACTTGAGGAGCACAAGGTACATGGATGGATTTGGACACATGGATGAGGATTTTAAAATATGGACAGAGGTGGAGCAGGAGTCAAAATCTTTACTCAGCAAACACAGAGGAGATGTGTGAGCTGAGTCAGGATGTAAGTAGCAGCCGTTTGGGCGATCTTAACAAAGAGGAAGATAGTTAAATATGTGAGGAGACATGAAGAGCAGGTCATGCTGATGGGGGCTAGATGAAACAGGGTAAGAGGAGATCAACATGCAGCACAAACACCAGCACAGGGCAGCTGAGTTACACAGAGTTTACAACACCAAATCAGGAAATGTAATATATCTAAGTTTACGATGATGAAAGACAGACAGCTAAATCACACTGTACAGCAACAAATTGTGCTGCCAACTTGTTTAAGTACATTTCGTTTCCGATTAACGAGGAAAATGCTCAATTGTATTTCTATCACTGTGCTGCCTCTAGCAATTCTAAGTTGCTCTTGAGAAGGTGGTGATGAGCTGCCTCCTGGAACCACTGCACTCTGTTAGGGTATAAGATTAGAAAGCCCGAGAAAAATTATGAAATCAGATTAGACCCCAACAATTTTTCTATTTTTGCCTAAAAGGATGCTTTTACTCCAGGAGTAATTCCACTGACAAATTAGGGATTTTTAAACAATAAAACAATTTCTATTCATAACACAGTTTAAGGATAACTCTTAAACAAAATGAAACATTTTAAATCTTAATCATTGAACAATCTTTAAACATGAAAAGAAGCAACTCTTAATTTCTAACTTATTACTGTTCAGTTCCAATTAAACAATAATTATTTAATTGACTTAAACTCCACTTTAAAAATAGTTAGTAAATCCAGACCTACCCATTATGACCTTTGTTAACAACTGTGGAGTTTCCAGATAGAGAGCTGCTTGTAGGCTGCTATCTTTAATGGAAATATCAAACTGTTCCAATAGGGTGTGAGTGTTGGATCATTTGAGATATTCATGATTACAATTGAAAGGTTATTAGGTAAGAATGTACAATTTTTGGGACAAAATTAGTTTATTTTCAGTCAGAGACATTTAGTATTAGAAATGTATAAACATGACCCTTTATTAGTCTCATCCTAGCAGACTCCCTCTGCTGGTACATGTGTATATGGCTGCCTTAAGTAGACAAAATACACAATTTAAATTTCAAAATACTACAAGCAGTATCAAGAGAAATTAAATGAAGGTGATTAAATTAAATGGGTACTCATCAGACTTAGTAGCAATTTTTGCCAGCGTCATAAAAGGATATATTGAAGGGATAAGGACACCAGAGAAGTGTGTGGATTGACATCAAACAAAGACATGGATTACACCCAATGAAAAAGAACTGCTAGAGGCGAATAGATCGTGAGGAATAGAAGCAGAAATAGGCCATTTGTCCCATCAGGCCTTGTGCAGAGAATCATAATTAGCAACCCAGGATTCTACACGGAGAGACAGAGAGTTTATTTATTAGTGTCACAAGTAGGCTTATATTAACACTGCAATGAAGTTACTGTGAAAATCCCCTAGTCACCACACTTCAGTGCCTGTTCGGGTACACTGACGGAAAACTTAGCATAGCCAATGCACCTAACCAGCACATCTTTCAGACTGTGGGAGGAAACAGGAGCACCCGGAGGAAACCCACAAAGGCATGCGGAGAACCTGCAGACTCCACACAGTCTGTGACCTGAGCTGGGAATCGAACCCAGGTCCCTGGCATTGTGATAACCACTGTGCCACCGAGACAGACAGACGGATTAGTAATGATCCAGTTGAATGACTGACTGAGTGACTTCAGGGGCTAAGTGGCCTTTTCCTGTATTCCAATCTTCTCATTTGTTTCTTAACTTCACTAGACAAGTAACAGCGGTAGCTGAGAATTGGCTACAGCCATCAGCAGTGCACGCCCCAGGTTGGTCTGGACAGTTAACATGAACAAGCCTTCCCGACACTGGAGAAAGTTGTAGAGTCAGAAAATGAAGTGACTTTATAATGAATTCCTAAACATCCATGAAGAAACTGCATTATGTGAAAGACTGTTTACAAAGAGCGACTAAATGCTATGGACCTGCTAGAAGAAGATTCAGCTTCATAATATAAACACAGTATTTGATATTTTAAACTCAGATTGTAAAGTCTGACACATTCTAAATGGAAGCAACCAAATTTTTAATTTCATAACTTACATGAAATGAGTCAATTTTATTGTACCCCAGTACAACTGTTAGAAGGATTTAAGATAACCTGGGACTAAAAGACTAATAGATTATGATAAACTAATTTAGAGTTAATATAGTAAAGGTGCAGAGTACCTGAAATTACGAAGATGCTGTTTATATATATACATAGAGAGAGAGAGAATTTAAACATATATTTTTATATATTCTGTATTAATGTACATCTTGGCCAACTACAGCCTGCCCCAAGGCATAATGGGATAAAAGCTGAGTTAAAAAGAATCACATTCTTTAAGAACAATGTAGCCACAGGGTACAGTCCTTATCCGTATGGGCAACAGACAGTACAAGCTTCCCAGGCAGTAGAACAAATGCAATCTTTCCGGTAAAGGCAGTGGGAAAGGGAACTTTTGAATTCAACGGACATACGTAAAAGGTTGCTGGGAGACGGTGGGAAAGAACTTTCCAGATTTACATATTAGGTTGCCAGGAAACAGTGGGCAAAAACTTCTGGACTTTACAGACCTACGTATTCTCATGTTGCCAGAAGGTGCAATGGCATTGGCCAAGGAAAATGACTCGTACTAAAATGATTGGCTCATCAGGTTAGGGTGAACAGAGTAGGCGGGCAAATGATTTTTGAAAAATGTACAGTTGTAATGCTGATTCCTCACTGACAATGTGCCGATCTCACTGTGACAATTTGTGACCAAGCAGCGTGCCTTAATGACAATCAGCCGGTTGCTCTGACTTCCATCGTTATGAAGTACTTTGAAAGGTTAGTCATGGCACAAATCAATTCCAGCCTCCCAGACTAACTGGATCCATTACAGTTTGCCTACCATCACACCAGGTCCACAGCAGACGCCATTTCCCTGGCTCTGCACTCACCCCTGGAACACCTAGGTAACAAGGACACCTATGTCAGACTCCTATTTATTGACTACATCTCAGCCTTCAACACTATTATTCTCACGAAACTCATCTTCAAACTCCGTGGCCTGGGCCTCAGCACCTTCCTCTGAGACTCAATCCTGAACTTCCTAACTCACAGACCACAATCAGTAAGGATAGGCAACCATACCTTCTCCACGCTCAACCTCACAGGCCCTCAAGGCTGTGTTCTCAGCCCCTATTATACTCTTTATATATCTATGACTGTGTGGCCAAATTCCCCTCCAATTTGATTTTCAAGTTTGCTGATGATGCCACCGTAGTGGGTCAAATCTCAAACAAGGGTCAAGAACTTCAAGTTTTTAGGTGTCCAGATCACCAAAAACCTGTCCTGGTCCCCCTGTGCTGACACTATAGTTAAGAAAGCCCACCAACACCTGTACTTTCTCAGAAGACTAAGAAAATTTGACACGGCAGCTACGATTCTCACCAACTTTTACAGATGCACCATAGAAAGCATTCTTTCTGGTTGTATCACAGCTTGGTATGGGCTCCTGCTCTGCCCAATACTGCAAGGAACTACAAAAGGTTGTGAACGTAGCCCAATCCATCGCGCAAACCAACCTCCCATCCATAGACTCTGTCTACATTTCCCGCTGTCTCAGCAAAGCAGCCAGCATAATTAAGCACCTCATGCACTCTGGACATTCTCTCTTTCAACTACTTCCTTTGGGAAAAAGATACAAAAGTCTGAGGTCACATACCTACCGACTCAAGAATAGCTTCTTCTCTGCTGTTGTCAGACTTTTGAATGGACCTACCTTGCTTTAAGTTGATCTTTCTCTACACCCTAGCTATAACACTATATTTTGCACTCTCTCCTTTCCTTCTCTATGAACAGTATGTTTTGTCTGTATAGTGAGCAAGAAATAATACTTTCATTGTATATTCATACATGTGACAATAATAAATCAAATCTACCGACCTCGCTGTGACAACGTACCGACATCGCTGTGACAATCTACCGACAGTGACAATGTTCCTACCTTAGTAACAGTCTTTCAAGTACACAATGACAGACCACTAACTTTGGCAACAACTGCATCAAAGCTGAGCATGGACGAACGTTGAGCCTGCACTAAGCATAGCTTCTTGAAGTCAGCTCCACACCTGGAATAATTGTTGCACAGCACTGGTTTCACATTCATTAAGTAAAATTAAAGTAATAATTATATTTGCTCAAGGTTATGACCAATTTTTAGACAAAAAAAAACTTCTGTTACAATGGAATAGTTAGAACACTGATGTGGGCACACAGAAACAAAACCATTGGGAATCCTGCCTCTTTGGATGCTCGGTGATAAACTCCAAATTATTTAGGGTTGCTTTGGAAAAATTAATGTCAGCAAACTTTGTCTATTTTTCCTTATTTCTTCAAAAATGTTCTCAAAACTAATCTTGTCCCAGATTGAGTTATTGCTGAATGAATTAGTTGCAGTATCAACATATCCAATATACGGTTTGAAGCTTTGATCACTAATTAATTGAGGTAGAAATCTTTGGATTAATCCTAGCAAAGTCTAACAATTATATTTAGCAGATTTGTAACTCAGCTTGTAATTGGACTGCAGAATCGCTGAGGTTAGCTTTGGAATAGGCAGAAAATTTATAGATGAAATACAATAAGTTAGAATGTTGCAATGCTAGAATACTAAACTACAGTGCAAATTCAGAAGGTCCACAAGATGGAATACTAATAAGTATACTTTAGACAATGAGAGCAAGAATGTAAGATTACTGAGGAGCCTTTTCTCCAGCTTGCTAAAAACAAGGACAGTGCAAAACACCTGGAAAATATTATGGTTGTAAAGGTAAAAAGTGTGATGCAGGGAATTTTCACACTGCTAGCTCAATATCTGCAATAAGAAAAAAAAATTGAGTTCAGAATAGTTCACGAGCTTTTACTTATTGGTAATAATCCCAAACCAATAGGGGTTCATGTCAGATAAATCATTCCTTTACATTTATTAGAATTCAGCGTGGATTTAGCAGATTTGGTGCTGAATATTATGGAACTTGATTTTTAAAGGCCATTTAAAGAAATGACAAACAAAAGACTTGCTCTGAAAGGAATATTCTTGTGCTTAAAATAAGGGACAATATTGTAAATTGCACAGGAAATTGCCATAATAGGATATAGGGCCATACGACATACCAAAATTGTATACAGCCTCCCTTTCTTCCCCTCGCCTCTTCCTCTCCTCTCCTCCACTATCCTCCTTCCATCCCTTCCGCTCCCCCTCCTCTTTCCTCCTTTGCAGTCCCACCTATCCCATCCCCTCCCCTCCTATTCCCTCCCTTCCTTTCTCCTCCCCTCCCTCTGCTCTCTTACCCTCACCTCTCCCTTCCCATTTTCTACCCTCCCCTCCTCTCTCTCCTATCCCCTCCTTTTCCCTCCCTTCCTTCCCCCTTCACCCCCTTCCCCTTGCCTCCCCTCCCCCCTCGTCCTCCGCCCCATCCCTTACCCTACCCTACCTTCTTTTATCTCCCCTTATTACAGCCCTAACCCCCCTATCTCCTCATTTACAGAGACAACAGAACCATGGAGGGGAGGGAGAAGAAAGGGAGGGAATAGGAAGGGAGAGGATTTGTGGGACTGAGAAGGAGAGAAGGGGAAAGGATGAGGAGGGGAAGGGATGGGAGGAGAGGAGAGGGGAAGGTAATTTCAGTACAGCGGGATTCCGTATGGAAGGTCTGGCCCTATTTCCAATTATGCAGCCTCCCTTGAGCGAGATCGGAAATTTCCACCCGAGGTCAATGGAGATTTCCATTTTCAGATCCTCACCCACTCTGATTCCCTGGAAGCGAGGTGGTAGAGTTCCGGCCAATGCGGATTCTGTTGTGTTAAAGTGAAATAAATATTTTATTGCAAGAAGGTTTGCGAATATGAGGTAATTAAACAAAATGTCATATTACAGCTGCTTAAGTAAAATGTTTAGTTCAATGTTAACATAATATCAAAGTTTTGCATTTATAGCATTATTTTTGTTAATGAATGTTCTCCGTTAAACCCTCTACAAATGCTTTATTGAAACATTAAGACATGACAATTAAATATGAGATAATTATAAATGAATAGCATAATGGAAGTAAAAAAGGCACAGTGGTTAGCACTGCTGCCCCACAGCACCAGGGAGTCGGGTTCTATTCCCAGAATGGGTCACTGTCTGTGTGGATTTTGTACATTCTCCCCGTGTCTGTGCGGGATTCCTCTGGGTGTTCCGGTTTCCTTCCACATTCCAAAAATCTGTGGTTTGGGTGAATTGGCCATGCTAAATTGACCCTTAGGCCCGGATTTTACCATTGTGTTGCACCCGTTTTTGGGCACGGAAACTGGGTAAAGTCTGGCATGAGGCGAATAGCTCGATCCGCGCCTGTGTCCGCGCAGATTCCCACTTTACCAAGGCCCAAAAATGACAGCGATTGGAACCGCGCCCAAAACGAGCGCGACTTCAATTTAAATGCATTTGCAGATCATTCTGTGGTGGGAGGGGAGGGAGGAGGAGGCGGGTCAGATGTATCTCTGGGCGGGGAGGGGGGGCAGACCGCACTCTGGTTGGAGAAGGGGACAGAATGAGGGAGACCAAATGGTCCTGGGGTGGTGGGGGGGTGGAGCTGGGGGGAGGCCAGGTGGTTCTTTGGTGGGGGAGGGGGGGGGAGGGAGGGCCAGATCATTCTCTTGGGGGGGGGGAGGATGAGGAGGGAAGTGGGCCAGATGGATCGCTGGTGGGGAGAGGCAGGGACAGAGGGTCCGCTGCCACTCTGTGGGGGGAAGGGGGCAGGGGTCGCGATCAGTCTCGATAGCTCGGGGGGGGGATTAGATAAGAGGGACAATTAGGTTGTGGGTGTGAGGCGATATCTGTGGGGGCCATCACTCCCAGGCCACTCTCTCCACCTTTTATAGCCTGGGAATGATGTGACAGGGACGTAGTTTTCCAATTTTCTTTTCACTGCACATGCGCAGTTGAGGGCTCCAATCAGAGCTGCAGCATTTCGGGATGCGATAAGCCCCACCCACAGCACGATTCAGACCCACAATTTATTTTTCAGGCTAAGTGCATATGGGGGGGCACCTGAGAACAAGTTCACACTCAGATTCAGCATTTATAGGTAGGGGGCCTGGGTGGGACTGTGGTTGTTGCAGACTCAATGGGCCGAATGGCCTCTTTCTGTACCGTAGGGACTCTATGAAGGGAGAAAATACTAATGATAAACGCATTTAGACTTTCCATGGTCCAAAATGTGAACTTTCCTTTGCTCAGCCTCATGCAATAAGATATCCAAATCGTGGTCCCAGATGTTCTGACTTCTCTTCTTCCCAGTTAAATTTTCATTTTCCATACTCGACATTAAAGCATCCAGGCAATTTTAAGCATGCCACACATAAAGTTCTCTCCCTCTCCCTCAATCTCTCCGTCAATGTTAACAAAATGAAGGAGATTGTCATCGACTTCAGGAAGCTTAGTGGAGAACATCCTGTCTACATCAATGGGGATGAAGTAGAAATAGTCAAAAGTTTCAAGTTTTTAGGTGTACAAATCACCAAGAAACTATCCTGGTCCCCCCACGCCGACGCTATAGTTAAGAAAGGCCACCAACGTCTGTACTTTTTTGGAAGACAAAGAAAATTTGGCATGTCAGCTGCAACTTTCACCAACTTTTACAGATGCACCATAGAAAACATTCTTTTTGACTGTATTGCAGCTTGGTATGGCTCCTGCTCTGCCCAAGACTGCAAGAAACTACAAAAGGTCATGAATTTAGCCCAATCCATTACGCAAACTAGCTTCCCATCCATTGACTCTGTCTACACTTCCTGCGGCCCCTGGCAAAGCAGCCAGAATAATTAAGGACCCCACACACTCCGGGCATACTCTTTTCCACCTTCTTCCTTTGGGAAAATGATTCTGAAGTCTGAGGTCACGTACTAACTGACTCAAGAACAGTTTTTTCTCTGCTGCTGTTAGACTTTTGAATGGACTTCCCTTGCATAAAGTTGATCTTTCCCTACACCCTAGCTATGACTGTAACACTACATTCGGCACTCCCTTGTTCTAGGCTTCTGTGTTACCTTCTGTATGAACGGTATGTTTTGTCTGTATAGCACACAAAAAACAATACCTTTCACTGTATACTAATACATGTGACAATAATAAATCAAATCAAAAAGTTAAATAAAAATATAATGTCAATTTAAATAGTAGTTTCACAGGTTTAAGACAAACAACAAAATCTTTAAAACAAACAAAACCTATGTTCATTTATAGATATTAAATAATACTAATTTTCAAATATAGAAATAAAATTAAAAATAACACTTTAAATGAGTCAATAACAACAGAATTAATTGCTTAAAACAAATAGCAAAAGAAAAATCAAATACTTCAATAATGTCAGGGAATTGTTTTTATCTCTCTGTCTTTGCTGTAAACTGCAGTTTCAAAGCATAGCCTCAATGGGCATTCCCAGTCTGGCCCCATTATTGGGGGTGACGGGGGGTCGTGAGGCTTGAGTGCTCATGCTCTGCTTTGGGGCCTGCAGAGATTGTCTCGACACTGGCCAAAGTTGCTGCTCCCCTCAGGAGTTAGATCGGGATTTTTGAACGCAGGTAACTTGGGAAGGAAACCTCCTATTTCTGACAGCCTGTGGCTTTCCACCACTGGGCGGACATTATGGGCCAAGATGAATGTAAGAATATAAGATATGTTTGCAGGTATAGACCATTTCTGGCCCCTCATGCCTGGTCCATTTAATTCAGACATGGTTGATCTTTTACTCCACTGTCCACCTTCTCCCGTATCTCTTGATTTCCTGAGAATCCAAAACTCTACCTTAAGTTTATTCAAGATGGAGTATTGACAACCTTCTGGCATTGAGGATTCCAAAGGAAATTCCCAGCATCCCTGGGGGCAGAAACAGAGTTGAAGAGCGGAATTTTACTGGAACAGCAGGCTCTAACCCCACTTTAGCTGGTGATGGGACCCAGGGTGGCCAATTAAGGTGGCTCATGATGGATCTGCTGTCCAATTACAGATGGAGGCCATTCCCCAGGAACTGCTAGTCCAATCAGGCAGCCTCGGCATGAGGCTGTCAGCAGCAACTACGTCTGAGGGTACAGCTGCTGGGAGTGGGCATCTCAATGGCCAGGCACAAAGAGGGGCAAGGAATGCCAGAGTCAAGCATCCAGGCCCTACAAACATCAGCTTAGGTGCATTGATGCCACGGAGACGACCACTGCCACTGTGGGGACCTTCCCGGGTGATGAACAGACCTTAGAGAGGGTGGGAGGCAGTTTCCACACAAAGCAACAGGCCCACCATAGTGAAAACAGGAAATTGCCCTTACATAAGTGGCTCCATTAGCCTCCAAGCAGGCAGCTGATCTACCAGGTTTCCTGCCATTGCCAAATGGCATGGCAGCAGAAAAACATTGGCATGGATGAAGCTTTTGAAAACCATTTTTCCAGCTTCCCCCCAGTGACCCTAAACTCCTGCTGCCAGCCTCAAATGTGAGGCTGGGCGGAAAATGGACTGTCAGTGGGGATTAACTGGCCAACTAAGAGCCTCAATAGGGAAAATGGCACGGGGCTAGTTTGGGGTGGGAGCAGCTTAGGTCTCACCCATTGCACTGTAAGATTGTCATGAGGTCGGGGCAGACAAGAGCCCAATGGAAAAGGCATCCAAAGAATTGAATGCATCTGCAAATCCAGCGACAGGGAGACGTAAAATTCTGCCCTCATTGTGTCTGTACCAAGGGTGTTAAGTTGTGTTAACATAAAACCATCATTATTTCACTGCACAGGAATGATTTGCAAGTGGGAACAGGAGTGAAACTCTTTAAATATATTGAAAATATATATTAAAAAACATGTAAAAGAAGCAAGTTCAGATAGATTGGGATTTGCTAACCAGTGGAAATATTTGCTTATCAAGGCCAAATGTCAGATAGTGAGACTGAGGAAGGGGAATAAAGTTTAAAGTTTATCTACTTATTATTCACAAGTAAGGCTTACATTAACACTGCAATGAAATTACTGTGAAATTCCCCTGGTCACCACACACACCGGTGCCTGTTCAGGTCAATACACCTAACCAACATGCCTTTCAGACTGTGGGAGGAAACCAGAGCACCCAGAGGAAATCCATGTAGCCACAGGGAGAACGTGCAAACGCCACACAGAACAGGGACCCAAGCTGGGAATCGAACTTGGGTTCCTGGTGCTGTGAGGCAGCAGCGCCACTGTGCAGCCCCACAAGAAATGCAAGCATCAGGCACGGACGGGAGTAACATGAGCTCTGACCATTTGCTTTGGATTTAATTTGTTGATACTACTTTGCCCTTCTGTAAGAATGTAGGACCATTGGGAACAGGAATAGGCCACACAGTCTCTCAAGCCTGTTAGGTCATGGCTGATTGGTACGTGAAATTTATTGGGGCAATTAAATCTTTATGACAATAATAGCTTCAACTTAGATGGCCCCTTTAACATTATCACTTCATCAGCGTGTTACCAAATTTGACATGAAAACATGATTTGGTGCTAACTTGATACTATGTTTGATTAACATGTGGCAACAAACCACAGCCATGTTCTTCTTGTACCAGATTTGGAACCGATGCTACTTAATGAACAAGTAAGTCATTTACGATACCTTACACATTAGAAACACCCAATTCTGTCCAAATTCTTGTTTTGGTGTATACTTTAATCCTTAGACATTAATCTTTATACCCCTCTTGTTAATAATCTTCCATCTCTGCTCGTAAATATGGCTTTAACACAACAGCAAATTTCCTTCTTCCCCCAGCCAGACACTCAAAATAAGGAACCTAAAAAAAAATCAGCACAGCTAGAATACAGTACTTATAAAAGAATTAGGCTCATAAAAACTGAGGTCGTCGAGATCTTTATTAAAACCATACATCATCTCCCATACAATCAATCATATTTAGTTACACAGAGGTATTACTGGAAGAGCTAGTGGCTCATATTGTTAGTGATATAAATCTTCTTAAACAGAACACTGTTATGGTTCGGGTCAGAAACTCCAAAGTGTTTTATGGAGCCTGCCTGAATCATACGTTTTGCATCTTGAATTTTGCCAGGATAAGCATGTTTCACTTCTTTTATCAAACAAAGTTGATTGAAGAATATAGTTAACATGTATAGTAAGAATATTAGCAATAACTTCTATCCATTACAAACAACACCAGAATAACCATGTTAATGTATAACCTTTAATGAATATAGAAGCTGTCCCAGTCAAACCAATCCCATAAACAAGACCCTTCAAACAGGTTTAATACAGTATAGACTAATATTCATGTGATAGTGAAATTGAGTCCTTTGGATGTTCTCTGGATAGACTCCGAACAGTTCTAACTCAGAAAGCCAGATACAATCTGAGGAGAGCTGTCAAATTTGCCGAAAGACAATATCGGACTAAGGTAGAGTCCCAGGCTAGCCACACCGACCCCACCAACTATGGCAAAGTCTGCAAGACATAACAGGCTACAAGATGAAGGCATGTAAAATCACCAGCTTCAACGCACCCCCACCCCCCAGCCCCATCCCTGCCCCAATGTGCCCAATGCGTTCTACACCCGTTTTGAGCAGGAGTTCAGCGAGAGCGTGCCCTCCATCCTGGAAGTCCTGGATGAACCTGTGCCTGGGGTCATAATTGCAGATGTCACAGCAGCTTTCTCGAAGGTCAACCCACGGAAAGAACCGGCCCAGATGGGGAACCCGGGTGAGAACTCAGATCCCGTATGGATCAGCTGGTGGGGGTATTCATAGACATCTTCATCTCTCTTTACAACAATCTGACGTCCCTATCTGCTTCAAGAAGATGAACATCATCCCGGTACCTAAAGAAAAACCAAACAGTGTGACTGAATGAATATTGGCCAATGGCTCTGACATCCATCATTATGAAGTGCTTCGGAAGGTTTGTCATGGCACGAATCAATTCTAGCCTCTCGGTTACTTGGATCCACTACAGTTTGTCTTTCACCACAACAGGTCCACAGCAGATGCCACCTCCCTGGCCCTGGAACACTTAGATAATAAGGGCACCTATGTCAGACTCCTGTTTATTGACTACACCTTCAACACCATTATTCCCACAAAACTCATCTCCAAACTCCGTGGCCTGGGCCTCGGCACCTCCCCCTGTGACTGGATCCTGAACTTCCTAATTCACAGACAGTAAAGATAGGCAACAACACCTCCTCCACGATCATCCTCAACATCGGTGCCCCACAAGGCTGTGTTCTCAGCCCCTTACTACACCCCTTGTACACCTATGACTGTGCAGCCAAATTCTTTTCCAATTCAATTTTTAAGTCTGCCAATGATACCACTGCCGTGGGTCGGGTCTCAAACAATGACAAGACAGAATACAGGAATGAATAGAGAATCTGGTGAACTGGCGCGGCAACAATAATCTCTCCCGCAATGTCAACAAAATGAAGGAGATTGTCATTGACTTAGGAAGCGTAAAGGAGAATATGCCCCTGTCTACGTCAACAGGGACAAAGTAGAAATGGTCAAGGGCTTCAAGTTTTTAGGTGTCCAGATCACTAACAGCTGTCCTGGTCCCCCCATGCCACTATAGTTAAGAAAGCCCACCAACGCCTCTACTTTCTCAGAAGACTAAGGAAATTTAGCTATAACTCTCACCAATGTTTACAGATGCACCATAGAAAGCATTCTTTCTGGTTGTATTACAGCTTGGTATGGGCTCCTGCTCTGCCCAAGACTGCAAGGAACTACAAAAGGTTGTGAACGTAGTCCAATCCATCACGTTAACCAGCCTCTCATCCATTGACTCTGTCTACATTTCCCACTGTGTTGGCAAAGCAGCCAGCATAATTAAGGACCCCAAGCATTCTGTCTTCCACCTTCTTCCTTCAGGAATAAGGTACAAATGTTTGAGGCCACATACCAACTCAAGAACAGCTTCTTCCCTACTGCTGTCAGGCTTTTGAATGGTCTTACCTTGCATTAAGTTGATCTTTCTCTACACCCTAGCTCTGACTGTAACACTATATTCTGCATTCTCTCCTTTCCTTCTCTATGAATGGTATGCTTTTGTCTGTATAACACGCAAGAAACAGTACTTTTCAGTGTATGTTAATACATGTGACATTAGTAAATCAAATCAAAAATCAGTTTGAAGTCAGAACAGCTTCCCAAAACAGCTATGCAAGCCGACAACAGCAGATTTGTCCCCTTCAGATGGCCAGCAGAATTTTTGAAACCAGGGAGAGAAATCTTTTCAGCTTGATGTCCCTTCTAAAACTTAACTCTAGCTGCAGCCAAACAGAAAGTGAAACCTTAGATTTCCTGGAAAGAAAAGAAAACTGTCCAAAAACAAATGACTGTCCTCCTAACAATGCAGGATCATAAAACAGCCGAAAGTTAAAATAAACAGCCACCATTTAAGCTATTGAATTAGTAATAAAAGGACATCTCCAGTCAAGCTAGCAACAATGTCATCAGCTAAGGCTGTGTGCTGCAGAGTGCATGATTTTTTAAAAATTCTCTTAAAGGCTCACTTACATCGCATTGTAAACTGCCAGTTATAAAGCCCAGAAAGAGAGAGTGAGATTGGGCAGTGTGTGTTGTAGAGTGTTGTAGAGTAATGGTAGCAGAAAGCTCGGAAGCAAGAGTTTTAAAGTGGGATTGAAGCAAAATTTAGCTCAAACAGAAATTGGAATGAGCATAAGTTCTCAAAATTTATTAATCTTGAAAATGATCATTGACCATGGTCAGCTTCAAGAAAAGATAGGAATTTGCCACCTGCCATTTTGGAAAGAAAATTCATGCATCAATCTCAAAATGGTTTTACGTTACCTGGAAAGTTGTAAGGAAAGGTAACTGTTTCAGTAAACAGTTACTGATTTGATTTTGTATCATTCCAAGGCTTGTGCCTGCATTGGTTTACGAGGACAGGGTTGTGGAAACAATTAACACGTACAAATTTTAAGTTACGGTTGGAGAGATTGTAAGTAAGTGTGAAAATCCTAATTTGTTAGAGATATTTGAATTGGATTATGCTCAATCTTGTCTTGGATTAATCTGGATTAAAACTTCTTGTTAGGTTTGAAGATATGTCCCTAATACAACTGGCAATGAAAAGATCATTTTAGAATTAGATTCTGAGAAGAGAATTAGTCTGGGGTTTTTGAAGGCTTGCCAAGAAAAAGAGTAATGACGTAATGACATCCATGTGAGAATTTACTCCAACCCCTTTTGAAACAAGCAAAGAATTCATCTATTCTGTCCCAGACAGGACGGATCTTTGTATCGAATTATTAGCCTAAACCAAAATCTAGCAGAAGGAGGGAGAGTATTTAGTGAGAGGAGATACTGAACTGACAGATTATTATAGTTAGATATGAGTAAAATAACCCAGTGGAATAAATGAACATTTAAAGGAAAGGAACAGGGATGTGATGTACAGATGAGCTGCGGAGAAGTGAACAGGGTAATAAAAGAGACATTATATAGGAGCTGATAGTGAACAGAGTAGAACAGAATTAAAGGCGGGGATTCATTTGATGGATAGTGCTGATAAAAAGAGACGTTTAATGGGATTCTGAGGGGGTAAAAAGCAGTTTAAGTGGTAGCTGTGGAACAAAGTTTCTTTTTAAAAAGAGATAAAAATACACACAAATGGACATTTGAAAGCCCAAAACTTTGTTTTCTGAATTTGGGATAATTCTAACATAATAAGATGTGCTATAAGCAAGCTATCATAACAAAATTATACTACTAAAGATAAAGAACAGGCAATCAAAATAAGTTAATGCCTGGAATCAAACAGAAAGGTTTGATTTCTGTTTCAAAGATGCTATGAAGTAATCTGAATAGAATTCATTAAAATGAGATTCCAGAAGATCAAAAGAAGGCTGTGCTTTGTATGCAAAGACCACACACCGTAAAAGGGGTGAGGCAAGTACTAGGACTTTTTAATTACTGCAGGACTGTTGTTGAGGATTATGCGGTATTTGCGAAACCTTTGCAGGATTTGATTAAAGGAGGAAGGGCAAGCAATGAAAAGATAGAGTGAGGAGAGGAGGAAGCGCAGGCTTTCCCCAATTTAAAGCAAGCTATGGCAAAGCCTCTTGCATTATGGGTTAAGGGTGAAAGGGGAAAAGTTTAAAGGGAATGTTAGGGGGGGGCTTCTTCACGCAGAGAGTGGTGGGAGTGTGGAATGAGCTGCCGGGTAAAGTGGTAAATGCGGGGTCACTTTTAACATTTAAGAAAATCTTGGACGGGTTCATGGATGAGAGGGGTGTGGAGGGATGTGGTTCAAGTCCAGGTCAGTGGGACTAGGCAAAAAAATGGCTCGGCACAGACAAGGAGGGCCAAAAGCCTTGTTTCTGAGCTGTAATTTTCTATGGTTCTATTAGTCCACCAGACCTCACTAAGCCATTCCATATTAGTAACTCAAGAGTATGGGGACAGGTTAAGGCCAGTGGGGTACTGCTCTGCCCAGTTAGATTCGATTGCCAGAGGTATGTGTGAGAGCACCAGCATGTGTCTTGTGGGCAGTCAGTGTTTCTGAGCCACTCGCCCTGATGGGAAGAACAGTCCCCACACAAGTGTCCAGCTCCTAGAAGCTGGGGGGGGGTTAAAAGGAATTCTGATGGAAGATGCTCAAAATGGGAAGCAGATCTCTCTCCAGGAGATAGGCATGTAGAAATCAGCAGAGATGTAAGGGAAAATCCTGCTGAAGGACTGACAGTTTAAGGAACGGAGCATGAATGTGTTGGAGAAGTGGCTGAGAGATCAAGTGAGGGCTTAACAGAAGAACCACTCACAGTTGAAGGGGTAATTAATGTATATGTAGACGGAGCTAGAAAATATGTTAAGGTGAACCCCGCACTGCATGAGCAAAGGTAAATGACGAGGAGCAATGAGTGTAGGAGATTGAATCCCAGGGAATAATTCAGCACAAGTAGCAGAGTTGTTATCTTTAACTGCAGCTTTAGAATGGAGCGAAGGGAAACAAGTTAACATCTACACTGACGGTTTTTAGGGTAGTGTATAATTACTTGGCAGCTTGTTGTAGGCATGGTTTTATAACATCTAGCGGGGACACGGGCAGCATGAAAATTTGATTAAAGATCTAATACAAGCAGTCCGCATCCCTTAGAAATAGCTGTAATAAAAGTACAAGCTCACAAAGAGATTGAAAGTCCAGCACAAAGAAGAAACAGCTGAGGTGACTATGCCGTGAAAGATTTGGTAGAACAGAATTGGGAATAGACATAAATCGCAGGGGTAACAGGTTAGTGACAGTGCAGACATTGATGTGAAGCAGATACAGGAAGAAGCATCAGAGGAGGAGAAGCAGAAGTGGGAAAAACGCGGGGCACAGAAAGGTCAGGATAGTGTATGAAGAAAAGGTCAGGAAGAAAAATTAATGGCAAAGCTTGTTAAGGGTGTACCGTGTTTTAGCTCGTACAGGTAGATGGTCAGCTTAATCTGAGAATACTGGTGGTGGAATGGGAGAAATTCTGTCAGAGATGCCTTCAGCGCATTGTGGTTGAACCAGGCCATCGCTGTCGGGTGGAGATGGGGAATTAGCCACGACCCAAGGGAATACTTGCAATTGGATTTTACGGGACAACTGCCAAGAGCAAAAGGGAAGACTTATAGTTTAGTAATTATCAATCAGTTTACTCGATGGGTTGAAGCATTTCCACGTAAAGCCAAAGTTGTAGCTTTGGTATTGGTGAATGAAATAATACCGAGGTGGGGAAATGCCTCTTCAATTAGATTTAGCTCAGGGAACTCACTTCACAGAAAGAGTTTTAAGAGAAGTCTGTCGAATGTTAGGGAATAAGACAAAAGTTTCATATACCATATCACCCCCAGAGTTCAGGAATAGTAGAAAGAATGAAGAGAACACTGAAAAATCATTTAGCTAAAGCCATTTTAAAAGAGGAAACAACTGGGTACAGGTTTTGCCTGCAACATTGCTACGACGGAGAACTACTCCTTCTCAAGGAACAGGATTAATCCCATTTGAACTGATGACTGGTAGGACTATACGTCTCCCAGAGGATGTGATAACAGGGGAAGAAGAACTATTTCAACGTACGAGGGATTTAGTAGATCATTTATATTCTCTCAAAAAACAAATACTCACTCTACAGCAGCATAAGGATTGGATGAGACAGGCAGAAGAGAACACTCCTAAATTACCTACACCAGGGGATAAGGTAATGGTTCCCCTCAAGCTATAAGCCCCTGGCGACAGATGAGCGACCTGTTCTGGGGAGTTACTAGCTATGGAAGTGGACGGATGTCTGCCTTTGTGCACCACTAGGTGTGGGAAGGAGTGCCAAGCTGAACATGTTCTGGTTACTCCCTCATGTACTTGGAATCTGTTGAGTCTGAGAGCTTGTGCAATACAAGGTTCAGTGCACCTGCCTCAGAGTTATGAAGAGGTATCAATTCTGAATTGATCCCCTAAATGGAACATGGGTAGCATGGTGGCAAGGTGGTTAACACTGTTGCCTCACAGCTCCAGGGACCCAGGTTCAATTCCAGCCTCACTGTTTGTGTGAAGTCTGCACATTCTCCATGTGTCTGCGTGGGTTTCCTCCAGTTTCCTCCCACAGTCCAAAGGTGTATAGGTTAGGTGGATTGGCCATGCCAAATTGACCCTAGTATCAGAGGGATTAGCAGGGTTAAGGTGTGGGATTACAGGGATAGGATCTGGGTCTAATTGTTGTTGCTGCAGGCTCGATGGGCCGAATGGTCTTCTTCCGTATTGTTGGGATTTTACAATTCCGGAAATATTTCAGAATTAATTAGGATACACAAAAATACATTTGAATTTAATTTAAATATTTGAATTAGAATTTAGTACAATTTGGGTTTCTCTTACACTGTTTGGGCTATGGAATGTAATTTGGGATTTTGGGGTCCAATTCTCTCCTCTTATTCCTTTATCTCTCAAAGACACACTGGCTTCTGGTTGAATTCAGATCCAGCATCCTTTCAGCACCTTGTTAGAGTAGCCATTTTGTCTGCATGATGCCGAATGTTTGTGTGTATGATATTTAACTGGGGCGCATTACCCCGTTATCTAGTTATATACTTTCCAGTGGATGCAAGGTGGGGTGGTGGGCGGTGTTATGGGGTGGGGTGGAATGTTGTGGGGTCGAATGTCAGGGCCAGGAAGTTATGGGGAGGGTATAGTCACTAAACAGTGGGAACTCTGGACAACCCACTTATCCTATTCCACTAACTAACTTACATGTACCAGTGCCAGTTCTGCTGCTACTACTGTACTTTAAAGGGGCTAACTCAACACAGATCTCAATTCCAACCCGGGGTCCTCTGGTATTTATGGTTCAAGCAAACAGAACATCCATTTGCGTTTCTAAATGACTTTAGTCAAATAGAACATCCTAACATGGGCAGCACGGTGACACGCTGGTTAGCAGTGCTGCCTCACAACGTCAGGGACCCAGGTTCAATTCCGGCCTCGGATAACTGTATGGAGTTTGCACATTCTCCCCATGTTGGCATGGGTTTCCCTCCAGATGCTCCGGTTTTCTCCCACAGCCTAAATATAAGAACATAAGAACATAAGAAATAGGAGCAGGAGTCGGCCATCTAGCCCTTCGAGCCTGCCCCGCCATTCAATAAGATCATGGCTGATCTGTCGTGGCTCAGTTCCACATTCCCGCCCTCTCCCCATAACCCTTAATCCCCTCGCTTATCAAAAACGCATCAACCCGCGTCTTAAAAATATTTAGCGAGGCAGCCACCACCACTTCAACGGGCAGAGAATTCCAAAGTGTGCAGGTTAGGTTGATTGGTCATGCTAAATTGACCCTTAGTGACAGGAGGATTAGGAAGGTAAATAGGTGGAGTTACGGGGAGAGGACAGGGCCTCGTTGGGTCAGTGCAGGCTCAATGGGCCAAATGGCCTCCTCCTGCACTGTAGATTCTATGATCTATGATTTTACCATATTTCATAGCAAAATTTGACACTGAACAACATAAAAAGTTATGTGGATGGATGACCAAAGGCTTGGTGTAAGAAATAGGACTGAAGGAGCGCCTTAAAGGAAGCAAGAGGGTTGGAGACAATACTTTTTGATTAATGAAACTATCAAGGGAGGTGACTGGTGCTTTATTGAGCTGGTAGTGTAATGTGTATTACTGAGGCAAGAACATATTTCTGTCATAGTGTCAGCTGTGGCCTAGTTCGTGGTACTGACCCACATCTGAATCAGAAAGTTGTAGGCTCAATTCCCACTCCAAACACCTGAGCTCACAATCTAGGCTGACATGGGGAGGCAGTGGTGTAGTGGTATCGTCACTGGACTAATAATCCAGGATAATGTTCTGAGGACTTGGGTTCGAATCCCACTTCAGCAGATGGGGGAAATTGAATTCAATATAAAAAAAAATCTGGAATTAAAAGTCTAATGATGACCATACAACTACTGTTGATCATCTGGGTTTGCTAATGGAGCTAATGTCCTTCTATTAGGAAGCAGGAAATCTGTCTCCTTACCTGGTCTGGCCTATATCTGACTCCAGACCTGCAATAATGTGGTTGACTCTTAAATGCCCTCAGGGGTGGGCAATAAATGCTGACCCAGCCAGCAATGCCCACATCCCATGAACGATTAATGAAAACTCTAGTGCAGAACTGGAGAAATTAACCACAAATTGGAGGTGCTGCCTTCAGGCGAGAGATTAAAGCAAGGCTCCTGCTGGCCAGTCAGGATGGAAGTAAATCCCAAACAATTTTTTGAAGAGGAGCAAGAGAATTCTACCTGATTCCTTGGCCAAGATTTATCCTTCAGCCAATATTACTGAAACAGGTTGTACAATTTGTAGGACCTTATTGTCCACACATTGGCTACTGTGCTTTCTATAGCAACAGTGACCAGTCTTTCATTGGCTGTAAAGCATTTTCGGGTATCTGGGCACAGTGAAAGATGCAGTAAAACTTGAACCCAAAGTTACAAAATTACAGATAAATGAAAGAAAGAAGGATCATAATATGATGGCATTAATATGTTCAATATTGCGTGTGTCAGGGAAGCTGAATTATGAGTAATCTTGATGAAGCAAACTAGAGAATGAGTCAACACTCATAACAAAGAACAAAAACAGCCCGGGAAACAGGCCGTTCGGCCCAACAAGCCCGCACCGCCATTTTAACATTACCAGTTCCCTCCTCCACCCATGACCCTTACCTATTGTTTATGGCAATAGATAACGACGAGAAATTGCCACTGCAAACCTGGCAGTATCTTTTATGAAGATGACAATTCTCAGGAGAAGGAATGTTCAATTTGTTACACCTCTAACTGCCCAAAATCCACAACAGAAGCCAATAAGGTAATAAATATAAATTCCCCTGCGTTCACCCACTGGCACACTGCATTGACTCAGAATAGCACAACGATGCGAAAGTTGCCTCAGAATTTGCTGTAAATAGGATTCTATACCTCAGGGTGACAACAAATAACTTTAAATATTTATTTTGTGCATTGAATGCTCTGCAAGGAAAGATTCTTCAGTAAACAGGTTAATCCTGTTTGCCTGAAATGAGAAACAAAATGTGATGTTTTATCATCATTGTTGAACAAAATGTGTGGTCTCATTATTATTTTAGTTTGCAAAATCTGTTAAGCCAGCACCTTCATGGAAATGAATTTTCCCAAAATGATTTTGTTTACTTGCATGATTTTCAAACATTTCTGCAAGAATAATTGTCTAAATATATATAGACATGCTTACAGAGACTCTGTAAAATATAGGAACACTCCTGGGAACCCTGTGCAAATATTGACACACTCCCAGGAACCCTGTGCAAATACTGACGCGCTCTCAGGAACCCTGTGTAAATATTTACACACTCCCAGGAACCCTCTGCAAATACTGACGCGCTCTCAGGAACCCTGTGTAAATATTTACACACTCCCAGGAACCCTGTGTAAATATTTACACACTCCCAGGAACCCTGTGCAAATACTGACGCGCTCTCAGGAACCCTGTGTAAATATTTACACACTCCCAGGAACCCTCTGCAAATATTTACACACTCCCAGGAACCCTGTGCAAATACTGACGCGCTCTCAGGAATCCTGTGTAAATATTTACACACTCCCAGGAACCCTGTGCAAATACTGACGCACTCCCAGGAAGCCTGTGTAAATATTTACACACTCCCAGGAACCCTGTGCAAATACTGACGCACTCCCAGGAACCCGTACAAATATTTGCACACTCCCAGGAAACCTGTGCAAACACTGACACACTCCCAGGAACCCTGTGCAAATATTGACACGCTCTCAGGAACCTGTGCAAACACTGACACACTCCCAGGAATCTGTGTAAATATTTACACACTCCCAGAAACCCTGTGCAAATATTGACACGCTCTCAGGAACCTGTGCAAATAATTACACACTCCCAGGAAGCCTGTGCAAATATTGACACACTCCCAGGAACCTGTGCAAATATTGACACACTCCCAGGAACCCTGTGCAAATATTGACGCATTCTCAGGAACCCAGTGCAAATATTGACACACTCCTGGAAACCCTATGCAATCACTGACACGCTCCTGGGAACCCTGTGCAAACACTGACACACTCCTGGAAAGCCTATGCAATCACTGACACGCTCCTGGGAATCCTGTGCAAACACTGACACACTCCTGGGGAGTGTTGATAAATGCTGATGCGCTCCTAGAGAGCCCCTGCAAACACAGATACCGGCTGGGGTTCTCCAGCCCCACCATGGCAAGTTCCCCATGAAGGCTGCTGTGAGCCATTCAAATCAAAGACTTCGGCAAACCAGAGGATCCGGTTAGTGGGAGGAGCTGTAAAATTCCAGCCACAGTCTCAAATAACCAGTCGTAAATATGGGCACACCCTGAGGGCCCCCTATAAACGTGAACATCTTCTGAGGAAGCCCCAGAAATATGAATATGCCACAGGGATTTCGAAAAACTGTTAATGTAATTTTATTGAACCCCTGAAATGCAGACATTGCCAAATCTATTCTCTAAATATTGCTATCTTTCCAGGATTCCAGTAAATAGTGACACTCCCACGTGTAGTCAAACACTAACTTGTGGAAGTCAGCTGGATGATTTTCCTGTGATATTTTAGTTGCAAAATAGCTTTTTGCATGATCATTCCATGGACCACACAACAAAAATGATTCCATTGTCATAGGAGCGAGGGGGAACCTTCAATCTTGGATGGGATTCATTCTCGGATCCATAGGGAATCTCTAATTGATCTCCCTGTGGGGATCCTTGATTACGAGTTCCCTTGGTAACAGGCAGTGGCCTGCCCAGATAGAACATAAGAACATAAGAAATAGGAGCAGGAGTAGGCCATCTGGCCCTTCGAGCCTGCCCCGCCATTCAATAAGATCATGGCTGATCTGTCGTGGCTCAGTTCCACTTTCCGACCCTCTCCCCA